>NC_135498.1:190795307-191425752 GCF_052857255.1 Amblyomma americanum | reverse complement strand
ACTTACCATATCCCATAGCATCTGCCCAGCGCATAGCGTTGCCACTCGCACTCGTCGCCTGCTCATAGCGCGCGCACCCTTGCACGTTTCCGCACTTAGCGACGAGGATGTGGACGCGACAAGCGCAACTACTCGTCAAACACCCCCCCCCCCCCCCCCCACCCTTCGTCCGTTTAGGTGAAATTGTGCAGCTACCTCCAGTCTTCTTCTTTTGGCGAAACCTTCTCGTGGTGGTGGTGACGCCTTGGAGTTGTGCTCGAGGACAGAAGGGACTGCGCCGGGCTTGAGCCGCGCGGACCTCACTGACATGCCCATGTCGCGCATGAGCGATAAACTCTGGAATAAGTCCGTGTCGCGAAAATGGTCTGAACAGATCATGCTACTGCTCGACGGCTTGAAGTCTTTTCGCTAAACATCAGCCACCCACTGAGGTGCAAGCCTCTTCTCTTTGGGGAACCGGTGGTTAATAACGTCATCGCGTCCGCTCGTGTTTGAGCAGCCGTACCACGTCGAACAGAAAGACGGCATGGTATCGAAAGAATTCGAGAGAAACTACTCTCCAGCTTCTGCGCAGTGAGAGCTGAAAACCTGCAAAAAAAGCATGGAAACGAACACTGAAATTATCACGATGGCAGCAAAATCAGGGAAAATAATTGAGTGGAAGTGAAAAGAGGGCCCCGGACACAGAAGATGACGTAGTTTCCGCCTCGTTCGTTTTTTATAATTTTTTTTTCTGTGCGCGTTCCTCCCGCTGGTGCCGCGCGCTTTGGCGGGGCAACGGCCAATATTTAGTCGAGTATCGCGAAAATGCTATAGCATAAACTGCGAGAAAAAATTCAAAATTACATATTGCACAGAAGGTAAGTTTCAATAAACGAGCGACCTCTGAGTTCGGTAACTGTTTCAGCTTCCCTATAATCTTTCGATTGTCGCAAACACCACGTTCCATACAGCGCCCACTTCCCTCACAAAAGCAGCATATGATGCATTTGTTGCACTGCTCAAATAATTGACACCCCCTAGGCTCTCAGACGCAAGCTATCATGGTGAACGCAAGAAGTCTTCATGAGCAGTAGGAATAAATATCTAAAACAATAATCGCGACTAAACGTAAAACCGCTTGCGCAATTAAAGGTGCTGTGCCTTTTGTGCTGCTTTGATTTGTTAATTTGTCTAAATAGGATATGCTAACACTCAGATGTAGAAGAAGTAAATATTTTCGGTGTTATATTCGTTTGATGTAGTTAGGAAAAGAAAGGCGCAGTTACAGTTCCAATCGATGGACGCAGCAAGCGAGCGGTGAGGAAAGAGAGGAAGATGGGAGTGAAAGAAGCAAGAGTGAATGAGGCGCTGCAGAGGAAGGTCCGGAATAAATTCGGACAGCTGGGGATTTTAACGTGCACTGACATTGCACAGTACATTGTGGCCTTTTGCGTTTCGCCTCCACCGAAACGAGGCCTCAGAGGTCGAAATGAAACCCGGGACGATGGGAGGAAGAGATGCCGCACTTGATGCTGCAGAACAAAAATAAATTTGAAAGAAAAGAAAATTTCTATTTCGGCAAAGACAATTGAGTAGCATCTGTCATACATATCGGCGGACACCAGAACCGCGCCATGTGGGAAGGAATAAAGGAGGGAATGAAAGAAGAAAGGAAGTATGAGGTGCCGTAGTGGAGGGCTCCGGAATAATTTCGACCACCTGCGGATCTTTAACGTTCGCTGACATCGCACAGCACACGGGCGCCTTAGCGTTTCGCCTCCATCGAAACGCAGCCGCCGTGGTCGGGTTTGAACCCGGGAACTCCAGATCAATATCCGAGCGCAGTAACCACTGAGCCACCGCGGCGGGTAGCACAAATCCGACAAATCTTTTCTTTTTTAGGCGCACTATTGGCACGATAATTATCCTTCCCTCAGAAACCAGTTTTCAATTTTGCAGTGCAATTACTGCGCCATTTGCCTTTCTCAGAAACCAGTTTTAAATTTTGCAGTGCACGTGTGTTTTTATTGCTCCAGCATGAAGTAATCACGCGCGCAACCTGTACACATTTCTTATTGTATAAATAGTTTGTGTATATTACCTCTCCCTCTGTTCTCTCTTTCTGTCCCCTCACCTCTTTCATTTCATTTCTTCATTTTGCGTGCTATCCTTTATTTCCGCTGCCCCAGCTCCAGGGCTTCAGTATCGATGGCAGAAGCCGGGCCTATCAAAAATCTTTTCCTTCGTTTTATTATTATTTTAACAAAAGCACTCACTACTACTTTTGCACTGCAATTATTGCGCCATTTCCCTTTCTGAGAAACCAGTTTTCAATTTTGCAGTGTCTCCGCCGACTCGCAGCGGTGGCTCAGTGGTTACACACTAAGAAAAAGGGGACTAAAAGGGGTAAGGAGGTTAGTCTTTAGGGGCACCGAGAGATGTGCCACAGCCGTTAGTTTTTTTTTGGGATCAACTGCAAGGGGATAAACAGTTAGTCTCCGAAGGACTAACTGCTGGGAGACTAATGGTTGCACCCTGCAGACGTTCCTCATTGGACTAGCAATATATCCTTGAAAATGATCCCTGAGGGAGCGAATGTTACCCTATAAGGACCAACAGCTGATCCTTAGATATGATCCCAGGGAGAGCAGATGTTATTCCCTCAGGATTAACTATTTATCTTCAGAAATGGTCCTTGAAAGAGGAAATTTTCCCACCTCAGGATTAACTGCTGATCCATGTGAATGATTTTCTAGGGACTAGTCATTATACCATTGGGACCAAATTTTCATCCACCTATGGCTGACCTCGTTTTCTTTGCCAGACACAGGCATGCCAGCAGATGTTGGCTGTTGTTGTCACCTTGCAAGAACATGTGTAGGAATGTGAATCTGAACAATTTAATTTTAGCTTGAGAATTTTTTTTCCCAAAACTGTCTGTGCCAAACGCACAAGTGGAGTTGGCCGTAGGCCAATGTCAACGCTGATTAACATTCACAGTAAATCAAACTAACGCTGTACTTTGTTTGAGAAGACGATATTAAACGCCCAGTACAAGGCCATCTGTGTTGCAAGGGCCGCCAGCAGGCTTGTCCCCTAGACAGAAATCGTTTCGAGGCAGACAGAAAAATGCGATGTTGTTAGATTGCATCCTCTATGCACTACAGTTGTGATGTAGTGCACAGCGGAAGGATCCTGCAAAAAAAAGAAAAACGTACGCACAAGTTTTAGAAAACAGTGTTTTGCAAAGCATTAGAGAAATCCCATGTTCATAAACCTCCACCCTCACATGTAAATAAGCATCTGCAAGCTTGTCCCACCGCAATGCTTAATACACATTAAAAGGTGGCTTGCTAGAGCTAATGATTTGAATAGGCCACCTACGTAAAAATGTTGCAGTTAAACCAAGTCAGCTGCTTTAAACCAAGTCAGTTGCTCTGCATGTCATTCTATAATGTATATGCCGCCGCGGTGCCTGAGTAGTTATGGCGCTCGGCTGCTGGCCTAAAAGACGCGAGTTCGAACCCGGCCGCGGTGGTCGAATTTCGATGGAGGCGAACTTCTAAAGGCCTGTAGTCTGTGTGATGTCAGTGCAAGTTAAAGAACCCCAGGTGGTCGAAATATCTGGAACCTTTCACTGCGGCGTCCCTAATAGCCTGAGTCGCTTTTGAACCTTAAACACTCACAAACAAAACCATTCTATAATGTATAAAGGCAACATATGCATTTTCATTATAGTTTAATGCCTGTATAGATAACATTCACTTTGGAAGCAAACTGGCTGATGCTGGTAATATTACAAGGTTCAATAATTGGCAGGTGGACTAAAATATAGGATATACAAGTGGTCATGACCGATCTCTTTACGGTGCAAAGTGTCCTGCAGTCCTTTATATCCCTTTCACACTGGCATTTTGAAGGCCTTTAAACAGATAGTCGATCCCTATAAGGTAAATGAGCGCTGGTACACGGGCGGTTTCAATGGCCATCAAGTCATTAGTCTTTCACAGGAACGGAGAAGTGTGGAACTCAATTGGAATAAGCAGGCCTGCGAGCAGTGGCAGCATGCGCTTTCGGACACGGAGCACTCACCGTAACGTGCTGCGTATAAATATCAGAGAAGTATAATTGCTGAGAAATTATAAAGCTGAAATGTTACAGCAAGCACAGTACCATTGCTGCCAGTTAAACAAAAATAACCAACAGCTTCCTATGTAGTGCATGTATACTTACAGCTTGTCCAACACAACAAAATTAACTTCAACAGTGCGTAATATTCCTCAAAGCAACAACGACTTTGTTGTTAAGGTTTTCAGTTTATATTTATAAGTCAATTGCTTGGATGCCTGAGCAATGATTGGCTGCGATAGCGGCGACACTACGCCTCAGGGTCAGATGGAATCCTTCAATGGTGATAGAGTTTACTGTGTAGCAGCAGCACACCTGATTCGATTTTGATAGCAATTGAGAATTTGTAAGCCACTGGACTACATAGCATTTGAAAATGCCCAAGTAACAACAGTATGAAGGCTACTATCCAAAGCTATGTTAATATAAAGTACTGTGTATATGTTTTCTTCATCCTGACACGGTATAGTTGTTTAACTTGATTAAGAAACAAAAGTGGGATGAAAAATGGTGACATGAAAAACAGAGACATAAAAGAGCATCAAATTAACTTGAAACTAAATTCTTATCGTTATTGCTTGTTAAAATATGCTTCAGTCAGAAGGTCCTGCTCTAGCCAACTTTTTACTGCATGCAGACTATTATGGTGCCTTCAAGAGGCATCAAGGAAAGTGCGTTGTCATCCCTGAATGGCTGCACTAGAGCTAACTAAAAGGAAAAGGTGTGCCACACTAACTACCCAAGCAATGAGTTGCTACATTTCACACAAGAAGGCATAACAAATTAAGCAATAGCCCTGCATATCAAATACATTCTTGAAGTCATAACTGCCAATTTGGGGTTAACTAGACATAGACCAAGCACAATTGTTGAGGCAGAATGTAAAGTAGAATATATACAGTGATTTTCGCCAACAATGCAAGCAAGTTCAGCGGAGCTAGCTGTCAGGTGAGATGGTGCATAGTTTCAGGTAGTAGTATAGCGCCAGCGCAAGACAAACAAGCATCACACATTGCCCACTTTATCTGCTTGGTGCAATTTGTGGTTCAGGCGAGGAAATATAAAAAAACACAAATGTAGAATGAACAGCTGTTAACACTGTGCATTCATGCATACCATTTCGAGATCCATAACTTTAGTTTTTAAGAGCTGTACAGATGCATCGCTAGTACATTTATTCATAAGCTTCCAACCAATTTTTCGTACGAAATCTTTATCGCGTGCATTCTTGGCCACAATGCTGTAATAAATTTGCTTCTGTACATGTTAATGACCACAAGCTTTGGTGCCTAGTTGGCCTACATAGGCCTTCCCACCGGTCAACAGAATTTTATAAACAACCCTGCGGCAACACGGCACAAACTCTTTGGCATTTTTTTCTTCAATAGCACAAAATGTGCAACAAAATTTGGGCGACCTTTCGAGCAGCAGCAAACCCGACTTAAACACTATGTCTGTCAGCTATTTTCTTTACATCATGAGCAACTTTATATGCATATGGTATCACGGAGTTAACTGCTTCATTTATTCCTCCTCGCATTGCTTCCACAATATGAACTATTTGGTTTTAAGAACACCGCCTCAGCATGACGTGATAAGCGCACACTGGAACCCAGCTGACAGCAACCGTTTCAACTAGCTTGTTAAAACTTAAATGCGTGATTATGTGACCTCAAAAAAGCATATTCGAGACACATGCTGTCAATAGCTTGCTTGACTTTATTAGAGTGTGCCGAAGCACAAGAAAGCAGCTCCTGTGCTTGTAGTAAATATTCCCAGCAGACTTGTAGACACGAAATTCCCTTAAAATAATATTATGGCCCAAAACTACAGCAAAATTACCACTTACCCTCCTCCAACTGAGGAAGCTTTTGTGCCAGGCAAGCAAACGGCCCCCTATCCCAGAGGGGCCAGGCGCAACTGAGGGGGCCAGGCACCCCTGCGCTGGCGCCCAAGGACGTCAAGTTCTGGTGATGTGTGCGCACCTTCCCGCTAGACAGGGGTAAAATCCTCCCCCGTATGAATCCCGCTTAAATTGCGCAGTTGATGAAGTGACCGAGAGAGAGCTAGGGCCTGGTTCAGCCTTATTCAAGAATTGTTTGCGTGGCTCCATAAAGAAAGGTTTGGGGGTTCTTTATGCGAGTTGATCACCCTAGTCCCCATTCTATTCAGTAGTTCATTGTGTTTAAGAGTGACACTTGCTCCTCAGTTCTCCAGCCTTCACTAAACAATGACCCGTCTTTCCCTTTCCTGCTCAGCATAGCCACAGAAGGCAGTCCCTGTAGACCAAATTAGTGATGCTCGCCTCGTGTGGCCTTCACAGTGTGTGGAAGCTCATGCATTAAGGGCAAGGAGGAAGCACTATCAGTGTGCCAGAAACTGCTTACTCCTCTTACTGCTAGACTGCGTATTGCAATGTAGTGGTCGACACAACAAACTTCAGCGCAGGCTTCCTATGATCTGTAGGCATTCAAATGACTTTGGTAGCATTTCCTAGCTCGGAAATTCAAACCATAGTGCAACATTCATAGTACGCTTGAATATATAACTCTTAATGACATATTCTTTCCAATGCACTTTGCAAGAAACAAAAGCGCAACTGGAAACCATACATTGCTCATTGCTACACATGCCTGGGCCTTACCGATGCATCAAAAATAGGGAAATGTATTTATCTTGCAATATCCATTAGCTTGACTCCTGTTGCTCTAAATTAATCCACTGTCGTTCAGTACTGTGTCCCTCGTAGTCCATGCACAACCTCTAGAGCTTAAACATCAGACTTCATTGTAAAATCTCACCACTTAGCAGCATTATATATTTACCAACTCAATCGTAGATCCTTTGATAGAAGCAACAAAGGATGTGGCATGTGGGATTTAATGCCTGGCAGAACTACATGGCCTATATGGAAGCCAAGATGGAGAACTGCGCAATACGTTAGATCACCTAGGGCTGTTTATAGCGCAGCGGTCGACCAGCATGTAGGCAGTCATGCAGTTTGCTTTTATCAAAATGTGTCTGCTGCTGCCTGGATTCAATCCCGAGATTTTCAGCTTGGAGCCGAATGCCAAAACCAATTAGCTGTGCCAGGTAACCAGCTATTATTTTGCTGAAAGAATGCGCACTTGTTACACCTTATATTTGGCAGAATGACTTACATAAGAACTGCCGCAAAGATAACTAGTACCATTTTGACCTAATATTCTGTAAAAACATAATTAGACCCCAAAACATGTTATAAGGGCCAGTCGAGGGCCTCTAAAACTGCAAAAACAAGGGAATCGTGCAGGTTAACAACATGTAGTCTGCAAAAGGGAACTGATGGCTCTCGCCAAGCTGCTTTCCAGCTGTTACCTGTGGCCCCCTCCATTACGTTGATACAAAAATAAAGATTATAATTCTTATCACTTTATGAAACATACCGCATGCACTCATGTAAGGGCCACTCCGGCTAAAATGACCGCTTATCACTAAGAAAACCAGTATGAGACCCTCATGTCATGTATTTCTGCTCATGCGGCAATTTCCGTAGAATTATACCTGGCCGTGAACGCTGATTCCAGCATGAAGTAAGCGTCAATTCATTCGTACTTTACCTAGAAGTGTTAACGTGCAAATTCATCGTACTGCAGCAACGCTTTCCCGCAGGCATCGCATCTTCCAGACCTTCATTGCATTTTATTTGTGAAGAGTTCACCAGGACCATGAGGATTTTTTGCAAAATGTGGGCCGTCACACAAACAGGTAATGCACGAACTGGGTTCCACTGTGGCCGAAAAAACTGTGGGAATACTCCCTTTTCATGTAATACCCGCAGTCTGTCAGTCTACAAGAGTGGAGCCCCTACACAAGTAGATACGATAAGCTATGATATGCCGAAAATATGCAGTATATTATGTATACCATATACTCCAGCTTCAGAAGTGCCAGCGATGCGGGCATCAGTCTTCTAATAAGCTCTCCAGGTGGTGCTTCTTTCGGGCTGCATCCACAATCTTTTCTTTGCACGATAACGTGCCCCTTCAAGGCGTTGCAAGATTGGCACTCTTGTGATGAGCTCAAACTCTAGTTGGGCCTACAAATGAAGAATACGAGCATAAAATAACAGTACGGTAGAGCTGTAGCACATCGCTTGTTTAGGACAGAATAAAACATGGAAACACAGGTCTGACACCCAGTTTGCCATGTTACGAAGTTCACGAAAAGAAATTTGCAGGCTCCCAAGCAAAGCTCCCAAGCAAAGAAAAATTCGGCAGAGTCCACTTATGTGTATCAGTGCGAAAGAATTACCATACAATCGTAAAGCAAAGCATACATATTCAACCATTCTGTGCTTTAGACTCAGATCATATTGAGTTCTCATGCCACTTATGCTGTGTTAAGAGATGCACCAGTGCTTCCGGCAGGTGGCACCCCTCACTGGCCATATAGTTTCATTACAAATGCATCGTATAAATACTGTCACTGTGCTTCATTTTCCATCGGGACTCTAACGAGAGATGCTACTCAAATAAGTGTTTTTTAACTAATCTACCTAGAACAATAAAACTGCGCTTATACTGTTTTTCTACCTTTTACAGAACAATTATTATTTGCATTGTAGCCGGATTACTTTTAGCTCATTGTTGCTAACAAACTTAAAACAAAGGTCCTTTTGTGCACATGATTTCACATTGATAGCTTTCATTGGGAACGACGAGCAACAGATAATTTTGCAGCTTAACAATTTTAGAGTGCGGGAAACTAGCACTAATTTGGTCCTGAAAGTTTTTCTTGCCTGAGAAAAATTAAATGTGATGATGTTATTCTTTTGTTTTTCAGAATCATTACTTAGGTTAGTGTAATTTGAAGCCTCTCTAAACTTGCATCAGAGATATTGAATTTCTGAATAGATATTTGCAAGTTACACAAACACATTCTACAGAACACATCTGCGACGTTTAACTGTGACATGGAAAGGAGACTTACAGAAGATCCTGGGTGCAAATTTTCGACGTCCGCCCAGAAATTTTTATACTTGCACTTTTCGTATCGCACTGAAGCATGGCACGCGTGTTCTTTACAATGTGTAGCTTTAGATGTCTACTCAGAATCACAGTATCTCATATTCACGTGTATAGAAACTTGATAAAACAGTAATAAGTCCCAGACAAGTAAGAATAACATCATCACATTTTTTTTCATACCAGGCACTTCCATGAGCACATCAGGGATATTTTAGTGAATTCTATAGTTAGTAAGCTATAAAACAGGCTGCCGCTGGTAGTTCCTAGTGAACATTTTCTATGAGAAAGCATGTGCACAAAATGGGCCTTTTTAGAGCAAAAGCTCTACTACTCCAGATACAAATAAAAAATTCCCCTGACGCCAATTGAGTTGAGTTGAATTAAGGTGTTGAATGGTACAGGTGGGGATAGCCTTGCTTTATCTGCCGGCAATTGCTCCACTGTAGCGTCCCTTCTATATTAACAACGTCCTAAAGCCTGCCGCATCTACCCCGAAATGCGCACAGTCTCTTATATTAGCACACATTCTCTCCCGCAGTCACCATCTATGCACACAATCAATCCACACAATCCACATCGCAGTCCACTCCAGAAGTCACCGTCTATGCACATATTCAGTCACAGTAGAACCTAGGCCATTGAAGTGCCACAATCCATACACACATTCACTCACAGCATAACGTAGGCCACTCCGGAAGACACCATTTACGCACACATTCAATCACAGTAGGCCATAGTTCGTTCCTGCTGTCACCATTTAGAAACAAGACGCGTCCTGCAGAAATGTTAAAAGAAAGCGTGCAGCCTCCCTTCTGCATGTATGGTCGCCACTCGGGTAGACAATGTCCTGATCTGTACTGTGACGGGTTCCTGTCTTCTTGATGGAAGCGAACATCGCATACCTTTTCGCGTTGTACTCTGGGCAGTACATAATAAAATGTTCGATATCCCCGCACACACCACATAAAGAGCAGAGCGGAGACGATGCTATGCCCGTCTTATGCATCCATGCAGGAGTGCGAGCAGAGGCCGTGCGAATTCGAAGTAGAAGGGTCGCCTGAGATCTTCTCAGTCCCTTGGTCACACATGGCTTGTGGGGCGCACTCCACAGGGTACTGAACTGACCGAGCACGGTTTTCCTGTAGAGACTTTTTTTATCTTGAGGTACTTTTTTTGATGGAATTCTTGAGAGAGCTTTATGGGCGAGATTTTTCGCCACCTCATTACCGTTGGCTCATATGTGAGAGGGCGCCGATTGGAAATGTAGAGTGAAGCCTCTGCTGTGCCGATTCTGCACCAAGCGCAGAGAGCTTATAGAGAAGGCGTCCGTAGAGAATCCGCGCTCTTAACATCTGAAGGGTAGATTTTAAATCAGTTAGGATGACAACAGGTTGAGCCGGACAAGGCCCTAACATCCGTAAAGCCGCCTCAATAGCAACACTTCCAGCCGTTGTGGAGGATACGACAGCAGTAAAGGGTACGGACCACTTACAGTCCAAAGAAGAAATGTAAAAAGCCGCTGCGCTAGCTTGTTTGACCTTGTACTCAGAACCATCCGTGAAAATTTGAAGGTGGCGGGCATACTCTGTTTCCAAATGTTCAAGTACGAGCGAACGCGTTGCTTCCAAAGGAGAGCTGCGCTTTGCGCTCACATGGGGAATTGTGACCTTACAGTCGATGGTCGGAAAAGACCAGGGTGATTTCAACTGTTTCCTTTGCCTTCGGACATTAAGGCCTAAAGAACTAAGAGTATTGAGTGCCAAGTAAGCCTTCGACTCATATCTCTTGCAGAGCCGCTGGAGAAAGGATCGCCCAGCTACCGTCTCTCCTAGGAGGTCAAGATGTATTAGTAGTCTCTGAGAAGCGATAAGGCTAAGAGGTTGCGATAGGGACTCATGAAGTACTGCCTTATTTGCAGCAGCCTGGGGAACTCCAATTGCTCTCCTTAGGCCCTTTCTGTGGACAACTTCAAGACGTTCAAGTTGTAATGCCGAGGGATATATTAACGGTAATTGATACATTATGCGACTGACCACCAGCGCTACTTGAAGTTTGACCATTGAACAAGGATGGTGTCCAGATTTCTCACGTGCAATTCTACGAATCACATTGAGACGCAAAAATAAATATGAAACAATCGCGTCTACAGCTTTTCACCACTATAGACGGGAGTCAATAATGACGCCCAGGAAACGCGTGCGGTTGAATTGACGGATGCAAGAGTGACCGAGGTCTACCTTCAGCCGCGCTTCACGCCTTCCTACACCAGTAAAGAGAACAAAGCCAGATTTTTCCACTGACAGAGACAACCCCACACTTAAAGGTAAGCTTGTGCCGAAACTAGAGCCTGTTGAGCTATCAGGGCTAATCGTTTGTGTTGGTAGCACACCTTGAAGGTGAGCTTGTGCCGAAAGTAGAGTCTGTTGAGCTATCAGGGCTAATCGCTTGTGTTGGTAGCCAGTAATCCAAATACAGATGTCGTCAGCATATAATGACATACGCACTTGCCTGCAACTTTTTTTCAATGAATCGGGGAGGCCAGCCATTACGACGTTAAAGAGCGTGGGGGAAAGAAGACTTCCTTGAGGCACACGTCGTTATAGAACCCTTCCGGTGCCTAACGTACTCCATAACCGTACACGAACCGCGCGATCACTTATAAACTTGTAAATGAATCTTAACATATGGCCCTGTATGCCCATGCCTTGCCAATCGTTTAGAATTGAGCTCTGAACCACGTTGTCGTAAGCTTTCGCAACGTCAAGAAAAATGGCTAAGGTGGAAATGCCGAAAGCTCTTTGGTGTTCAATGTGACTCACCAAGTCTAAGACGCTACCTTGGGCACTAAGACCTCGGCGGAATCCTGTCATACATGCTGGTAGTGCCTTAATTTCCTCAAGCCAACACGATAAGCGTTCATTTACGAGCTTCTCCATCAACTTAACTACACAGGAGGTCAATGAAACAGGGCGATACGAGGCAAGGTCTGTCATGTATTTTCCAGGCTTCACTGGAACTACATGTGCCACCTTCCATGACGGAGGAACATCGCCAGTCTCCCAAACACGATTGTTGAAGTTGAAGAGCTCCTTTCTGAGTTGCAAGGGCAGATTATTCAGCATTTGATTGGTGACGCTATCGGGACCTGGGCACACCGGCTCCGCAGGCCACCGAGCGCAGTCTGAAGCTCAGGAAGCGTGAACGAGACCTCCATGATAGACTTGGAGGAAGAACGTGGTGTATATATACCTATTCCAGAATTAGCGCGTACGAGTGCGTCTGCAAATTCCTCTGCCAAGCACGCGATAGGTTTTTCCTTGCGTATTGCAAGAGCTTAAAAAGGCTTCGAAGGGCGAGATTCTCCAGCAAGGCTGCCAATAACTCGCCATATTATCATCATAGGTGAGAACACAGTCAAACTAGCGCAGAATGAGGCCCATTGAGACCTGTACAGCGTGTTCGTGTGCCGTCTAATAGCAGAATTCAGCCTATTGAAGATCGTGTTCAGTTGCCTGTCGCCCTTCTTCCGCTAGAGTTGGCGCTTCGCCCTTCTCGCCGCGCAAAGGTTCCCGAGTTTTAAATCCAGGGCCGGAAAATGATCAGGTAACTTGACCGCCATAGTTGCTGCTAGCTTACTAGAAACCATTTTGTTAACAACATCACCTGAAACACGTTCTAGGTGCTGTCTGTACGTGTCCCAGTTGACCACATTGCTAAGAAAGTCGGCAGCAAACACAACAATCAGTATAGTGATCACTTCCCATGCGGTCAGGCGCTGTTGACCAACTCACGCGGACGTCAGGTGAATGCAGTGTCAGGTCTATAGTTGTCGCTGAGGCTGGAGGCCGGAATAAAGTGGGGCTTCCGTCATTGGCAACACTCAGGTCCAAACTGTCAATAACCTCTACGAGTTTGCGTCCACAGGAATCCGTGTTCCTGTCACCACAAACGGCATGGTGGGCGTTGAAATCACCGCAGATAATTCGAGGAGCTGGGCAGCGGTCGCAGAGCTGCTGTAGAAACAAATTCAATGCTACCTTCTTCCGCGGAGACACGTACCCAGATGGAATAGAAAGGGTTCGAGAGCCGAGCTGTATTCTCACAACCGCTACCTCAATATTAACCGTGCAAAAATAGGCAACGCTTAGAGAAACATGTAGAATTTCCCTTCTTATGTAAAGCGCAGCACTTCCTGGAGGAAATAACTTTAAGCTGCAGTTTTTATGGGCGACATATCCAGTCAAACATCTCCCCCTTGGCAGGCAAGCTTCAGACAGGGCCAATACCTGAACACAAGTCTCTTTAAAGAATAGTTTTAGTTCAGCTAACCAACTTAAAATCCCAGCGCAGTTCCACTGCAATATAAGTGGCACTTTTCGGTGCATATGAGATCCATCAGGTTTAACCCCATTCATATTAGATCGCAAGGAAGTTCGCTGCGAAGGTGGTAATTAGGGGCTCAAAAGAAAGCACCATCTGTAGGAAGTTCTTCAGGTTACCAGGCGCCATCGCTGGAACATGTGAACGCAGGGCCCCAAACAAAACATCAAGAAGGTCAAACATACCTTGATTTCTGAGCTCCTTATTTTGCGCAACGCACTCACAACATCGGCAAAAGATGCCGACAGGGACACTCTTGGCCGCAGTAGCTGGTTTTTTTGTCACTTGTGCATATGAGGGTCCCCCTTGCCGTTTAGTCTGGCTGTGATCCGGCCGCTTAGGAACATGGACACATGCTCGAGGTCGAACAGCCGACTCGCGCGCACTGAACCTTGGCGTCTTGCTGGACTCAGGTCTCTCAGGGACATTGCCCATACAAAAATGTCCTATGGCCGGCTATAGAATTTTGGCCTAAATAGCTATAGACCTTTCCTATTTCTGTCTATAGCTGTCTATACAGGCTTATATATTTTTCTATACAGAGCTTAAGACAATTGTATGGTTCCAAAGCTATAGCTTTAGTGGCATAGATTTTTCAATAGCTGGCAATAAGCACCTCTGTGCGTGCTTATAGACGTTCATAAAAGGCCATAGGCGGACATAGCTTTTTCCATAGACGCCCATAAGACTTTTTTGTGTGGGTGCTGGGTAACACAACAACATGAGACTCTAACACTCGGAACTCGTCTAATCCTGGGACAGGCGTCTCAGTCGGTTGGGTTTTGGGACCAGCAATAAAGGATATCCGACGGTGTAGAGCGCTCACACGAAAGGGGCAGCCTCCGAAACTCGCTGGATGATCACCACCGCAACTGGCGCAAGCCAAATCGGCCTTGCAGGCTTTAAAGTCGTGGTCGTCTCCGCACCGTTTAGAGCGCCGATCCTTTGTGCCAACTTTGGCCACGTGCCCAAACCGTTGGCATCTAAAACACCTTGGAGCAGCTTCAGTGAAATCTGCAACAGCGTGTTTTGAGAATCCCAGATCAATTTTTTTCGGGGCGCTCTGAGTTGGGAGCGAATATCAAGACGCCAGAGTTGGTAGGTTTCGCAGCTCATTCTTTTCCTGGAGACTCCACACGGCGCACAAGTCGTTTCACGTGCAGCACACCTTGTGGTTTCAGATAATCAAGTCGGTCGCGTTCTGAATACCACTTTGGTACACCCTTAATAAAACAGGTGTTCTTCATGTAGGAATGGGGCAACCGCACGTTAACTTTGATGCTAAAAATCTGAGAGCTCTGCAGGAGCTTGTCAACCTGCTTTTCCGTCGAGACATCCAGCTGAAGAGCCCTGTGCATGGTGAACCGACTTCGATTCGCAGCCGATCCCAGCAGTGATTGAATGGCCGCAAAGAGTAAGATGGGATTCTTCTCCCTTAAACCAACCCCTTTTTCTGTGAGCTCAACCACTACCGGGATCCCTACCATTCGTTGCTAGCGATGACTCACCAACTTTAAGTCTTCGTTGTCCACGTCAGCCATATCGGGCACTGACTCGTCACCGTCCACGATTGTTGACTCATCCCCACTAAGCGATGAGGTCTCATTGCACGGGTGGTCGTGCCCATGTTCTGGTCGCTCCACAGCCTAGGAAGCCATAGCCGCCTCTCCCGAGCCAGCCTCCTTTGATTGGCGTGGTCCCTTTAGGCTTGCCGGCGCCGGAGCAGCCGTAGTCTTCCCATAGGGACAGTACCGCATTGAAAATGCTAGTCTTCGAATATTCAGATAAACTAGGTGAATTAGGCAAAATTAGGTAAACAAATGGATCTGAGGTGAGAGGAGATTGATTGATTGATTGATTCAATTTTATTTCTCAACATTCATACAAGGCATGCTTGTGAAGACATCTGGATCTCTAGCTAAAATCTAGTTGGGATCGATGCAATTCAGTTTCAAAGAAAATTGCAGGCATAACTAAAATAATTACATATTGCCACCTAGTGTTGCCAGGTGGCGCAAGCTGTCCGCGAAGACGATGAGGTTGCGATCGTGCTATCGCGGATCGGCCGCCATTACCGTCTCCTCTTGCCGACTCCAGCTGTTGAAGCGTCTCTCCGTGAGAACTCCGTGACAATTTGGTGGAGGTGCTGGGTACGAGTATCCCATGCAAGAAACCCCTCCAGGGAGCCGTGCCGCCAGCCCTGCGCCGATTAACACCCCGGTACACCGCTTCAGCCGGAGGCTGCAGGGACTTTCACCGGAGCTTGGACCACTCGCGACAGTCATGATACCAGCCACCGGTATTCTCACGCAAGCTGCCGGTGCTACACCTGCCCACTATACCTTGCAGACCCCGCGGGTTCCCAAGGCCTTCCACGGGGACCTTTTCGAAGACGTGGAGGACTGGTTCCTTCACTTCGAGCGTGTGGCTGCTTATAACCAGTGGGACGACGCCGCGAAACTAAGAAACGTCTACTTTAGCCTAGAGGATGGCGCCCGCACGTGGTTTGAGAACCGTGAGGAAGTTCTAACTTCCTGGCGAGAGTTTCGCCGTCGCCTGCTGGAGGCCTACACCAGCGCGGATCGCCGCGAAAGAGCGGAGCGGGCAATCCAGTCCCGCGTCCAGCTACCGAACGAAAGCGTACAAATGTACGTCGAGGACATGACGCGGCTCTTCAGGAGAGCTGATCCTGCCATGCCTGAAGAGAAGAAACTTCGGCACTTAATGAGAGGCGTCAAAGAGCAGCTGTTCGCAGGCCTCGTGCGCAGCCCACCATCTACAGTTGCTGCATTTCTTTCGGAAGCCACAACGATGGAGAAGGTCCTGCAACAGCGTTGCGCCAGTTACGACCGGCCCGTGCATGCTGCTGCAGTCACATCATCGTTTGCCACCATCGGACAGCATCCTGATGATTTGCGGGAACTTATTCGCACAATCGTGCGTGAGGAGCTTCACAAATTTTGTAGCCCGTCGCAGCCTGCGCTCGGTTCCATCTCCGCTCTTGTACGAGAGGAGGTGCAACAGGCGTTCCGGGGCCCTGTTCCTGCGGTCGACGTACCACCTCTGCCTGGGGACTACCACCGTCCGACGTACGCCGAAGTTGCAAGGCGTGCGGCTCCCGCTTCGCCGCCACCAATTCACGCCACGCCTCAAGCCCCGCGGCCCTCTGTGCAACCGGTGCAGTACTTCGAGGATCGTCGAGCACCCCTCCGAAAGGCCGACGTTTGGCGTACACCTAACCGACGACCGCTCTGTTTTCACTGCGGAGAGCCAGGTCATCTTTATCGAAATTGTTATTACCGACGCATCGGCATCCAAGGCTTCCGCACCGACTCACCGAGACCCCGTCAAGGTGAACGACCCCCTGAAATTGAAGAATTCCTTGCGGACCAGCGCAATCCATCCCGAGTGCAGCGGCAGTCGCGCTCACCCTCACCGAGGCGCTCTTCCCCGACACCTCCCGGCTTCTCGCGAGCGGCACCGGGCCGATCGCCAAGTCCTCGTCGGGAAAACTGAAACCAGCGACCTTCGGGGGCGAGGTCGCTGGGGGGCGCTGTGCTGAAGACCTCCCGTAGTCGCCGCTACAATCCGACAAAAACCCGCCGACGCCATCACCAGAGTTAAAAAACCGCGTTTCTTTAGAAATACCCGTTCTTATCGATGGTCGCAGAGTAAGCGCATTAGTTGATACCGGGGCCGATTATTCGATCTTAAGTGGACAACTGGCGACCATTCTGAAAAAAGTGATTACCCCTTGGCCTGGCGCGCACCTTCGAACTGCCGGCGGTCATCTGGTTACGCCCAAGGGTATGTGCACTGCTCGCGTTCAGATCAGCAAGTCCACGTTCGTCGTCAGCTGCATCGTCCTGGGCGAGTGTTCTCGGGACCTAATCCTCGGCATCGACTTTCTGCGGGAGTATGGAGCAATTATCGATCTGCGCAACCGAATCGTCATGTTTTACACAGAGCAAGCCGCCAAACTCGACAACTCCTGCCAACGCAGTGCCGCACTTCGCGTTTTCGCCGACAGCGTCACACTTCCGCCCCGTAGCAGTGTTTTGATTGAAGTCGCCTGTGCTGAGTTGCACGACGCTGAAGCAGTCGCCGAGGCTAATCATTCGCTCCTCCTGACTCAAGGCATCTGCGCCGCTCGAAGCTTACTAACAATTCGCGCTGGCCGGTCTGCGATCCTTGTTACAATTTTTTCTCCAGAGCACCGGCACCTTTTCTCTGGAACTGCGATCGCTACCGCTGAAGCTGTTGTGGATGTTCCGATCTGCTTTGCGTTCGCGGCAGCGGCCCCTGACGACCAATCATCGCGCGCCACTGACGACCAATCTGTTCCGAATGTCGACATCAACTGCAACCTCCCCGAAGGAAAGCGCCTGGCCTTAGAGCACTTGCTATTGGAGTATAAACAGTGTTTCGCTTCTTCGTCGAAAGTTCGTCAAACGCCCCTAACGCAACACCGGATCATTACGTATGACGACGCTCGCCCTATCCGCCAGCAGCCTTATCGTGTTTCCGCCAAAGAACGGGAAGTAATCCAAAAGCAAGTTCAGGAGATGATTGACGACGGTGTAGTTCAACCTTCCCAAAGCCCGTGGTCTTCGCCTGTTGTCCCTGTTAAAAAGAAGGATGGAACACTTCGATTCTGCGTGGACTACCGTAAATTAAACAATGTGACTAAAAAGGACGTCTACCCGTTGCCCCGCATTGATGACTCACTGGACAGATTACGGCGTGCTAAGTACTTTTCATCCATTGACCTGAAGAGCGGTTATTGGCAAATTGAAGGGGACGAACGGGACCGCGAAAAAACTGCCTTCGTTACACCAGATGGCCTCTATGAATTCAAAGTGCTGCCTTTTGGCTTGTGCTCTGCGCCAGCGACGTTTCAACGGATGATGGACACTGTCCTCACCGGCCTCAAGTGGCAAAGTTGTCTTGTATACCTGGACGACGTTGTCGTTTTTTCAGAAACTTTTGAACAGCATCTCGTGCGCCTGCGAACTGTCCTCAGAGCCCTCCATTCCGCTGACCTTACGCTGAAGCCCCAGAAGTGGCACTTCGGTTACACAGAGCTCAAGTTCCTCGGTCACGTTGTGAGCGCCGACGGAGTTCGACCCGACCCCGACAAGACAGCCGCCGTCGCCAATTTTCCTACTCCGACTGACAAGAAAGCTGTCCAGCGTTTTCTGGGTCTCTGTGCATATTACCGACGGTTTATTGCGGACTTCTCAAAGATTGCAGAGCCGTTGACGCGCCTCACCAGGAGCAACACCTCCTTCGTTTGGACAATAGACCAAGAGACGGCTTTCTCTTCGCTCCGCCAACGCCTTCAGACATCTCCCGTTCTTGCACACTTCGACGAAGAGGCCGACACCGAGATCCACACCGACGCCAGCAATATCGGTCTTGGAGCTGTCCTTGTCCAACACCAAGAGGGCATTGAGAGAGTTATAGCCTATGCTAGAGTCACGGAGTTCTCACGGAGAGACGCTTCAACAGCTGGAGTCGGCAAGAGGAGACGGTAATGGCGGCCGATCCGCGATAGCACGATCGCAACCTCATCGTCTTCGCGGACAGCTTGCGCCACCTGGCAACACTAGGTGGCAATATAAAAGCTCATAAAATTAGAAATACATAAATAGTTACATAGAGCAACAATATTCAGAGCACCAAGCCTCTTTTACATACGCATACAAACACACAAAAATACATGAAAAGAAAAAACGCTGGCTTCACTCATTGTTTATATTATTTCTTCAATGGCTAAGAAGAGTTTTACTATGTTTGAGTTCATTTGGAAGCTTGTTCCACAGCTTAATACCAACATGGGCCATCCTTCTTTCTCCATAGACATTTTTCGTTTTCGTAAGAAGGAAATTTCTATGAGTGGCGTTGCGAGTGCATAGTGGTGGGATACAGAATAGCGATGAGTGTAACGGGGAATTGTCTTTAAGGCATGTGTGTATTGTCAAGACAGTCCTGTATTCAAGTAATGATTGTAGTGGCGGTATATCCATCTGTTTAAAAAGAGGAGCAGTGTGTGCGTTGTATCCTGAATGTGAAATGAATCGAATTGCCCTTTTTTGCAAGACCCTAAGTGGTTCCAAATAAGATCGGTAGGTGTGGCCCCATGATTCAATGCAATATGATAACTGGCTTTGAAAAATTGAGAAATAAATAATTCTGAGTAAGTAATTACCAAAATGATCTCGCCATTTGTACAGTGCAAAGCATGCTGCAGCTAACTTTTTACAAAGCGCCTGAATGTATGGCTTCCAGTGTAGGTTCTCATCTAGAATTATTCCAAGGTAAGTGATGCTATTGACAAGTGCAATAGGTGTTCCCAGCCATTGCACGGAAGGCAGGTTTTCATGTATGATTTTTTTGGAGCTCCTAAATATTATGCATTTTGTCTTATTAACATTTACAACAAGTTTATTTGAAATAAACCAGCTGCACAAACTTTCCAATTCTCGGTTTGCGGTGCTAATAAGTTCCGTTGTAGATTCAAGAGCACATAGAAGAGCAGTGTCGTCAGCATACATAAAAACAGAGAAGTGTTGTGTGAAATGCGGCTGGTCATTAATATACAAGGAAAAAAAATCGGACCAAGGACTGAACCCTGAGGCACACCAGCCGTAACTGTTTCAAAGTCAGATTTTACACCGCTAAGTTGGATCATTTGCCGCCGATTATTGAGATAACTTCTGAAGAATTCTAAACTGATACCTCTAAACCCATAATGCATCAGCTTTTTCAGTAAAATTTCGTGATCAACAGTGTCAAATGCTTTTTTGATGTCCAAGAAAATCCCTAAGACTATTTTATTATCATTTAGGAAAGTGTTGATCGTGTCTGTTAGCGATATGACGGCCGTACCAGTTGGTCTGTTTGGTCTAAAGCCGTGTTGTTGAGGAGATAGCAAGGCTTCTTTCTCGAGAAATATTTTCACTCTCTTTGCAACGAGTTTTTCAAAAAGTGTGTTTATGCAGCTTAATATGGAAATTGGGCGGTAGTTCTCAACGTGGTTACGGTCGCCATTTTTGTGGATCGGTACTATTCTAGCTAGCTTAAGCAGATCGGGATAGGTGGAGGAATAGAAGGCAAAGTTGAAGATTTTTTCAAGTGGCTCGCATAAGATATCAATGCATTCCTTCAGCGCAATAGAGGCAACGCCATCACATCCAGTAGATAATTTCGATGAAAAATGAGTAGCTGTATATACAATCTCATCCACTGCAATATCATGGTATGCAAAGGTCACTACAATGTTTTGCGGAGGAGGGAGGTACTCAGCGCAGGGGCAAGTATTTCCTATACTAGCACCAATAGTGGAAAAATATACATTGAACGTTGTAACTAGATTTTCTTTGGAGATCCCCAAGATTTCTATGTCAGGCATAATAAAACGATTTGCTACGGGTTTAATAACAGAGTTAATGATCTGCCACGTAACATTCGTACTGTGGGCATTTTTCAAAATTATTTGGGAGTAATACTCTTTCTTGCGGGACCTTATGGCAGCAGTAACTAAGTTTCTTGCTCTCCGAGACTTTACTAAGTAATATGAATTACCTCGCTTTTGCTTACATTTGGTATGCCAGTGATCTTGTTCCTTAATAAGTTTCAAAATAGCTTGTGTCATGCAGAGACAGACAGGCGTGCTATGGTATCTTTTGATTTGAGGTCTGGAAGATTGCAAAACTGCCGTGGTTAGCCTGTCATTAAATTCTTGGTAAAGGTCATTTACATGAGCTGAGTTGATCAAGCTAAAATCTACCACTTGAAGACATTCCCTCAACTGAATAACATCGATGCTGCAGTGGGGGTCAGATGTTTTACCCGGGGCAGCTTGTTCCAGAGGAAAAAATATCGCAACAGGATAATGATCTGTAAGGGATGCTTTATATATGGAGCTCAAACTAGATTATGTGTCGAAATTGCAGATTATATGATCTAATGACGTCGAAGAAATGGGAGTCACACGTGTAGGGCCTATAACTACATTACTGAAGCCATATGAGTGTAATAAGTTAGTATGTACCACACTGTTATCACTTAAACAGTCAATATTTAAATCACCACAGCTTAATACTTTGACTCTTAGATTAGATAAGTTCATGAGCAGCGATTCAAAATGGTCAAAGAAGAGCGATAGAGAGCTACTTGGAGCACGATATACGACAACAATTGTAAGGTTCATACACTGAACAACCAAAAAATCAAAGCCAGAAGAATATGAATTTGTCAACCCAGGAAGAAGCGAGGAATGCAACGATGTTTTCACGTACAGGCCAACTCCACCGCCTCTCGTAGAAGTTTTTCTACTACAGGAAAAAAAATTGAACCCTTGGATATTGTGGAATTCCCGTTCATGTAGCCAAGTTTCAGAAACGGCTATGTAGTCAAACGTAAATGAGTGCTCAGCCATTAGACAGCAGACATTATCTATATTCTTATTCAAGCTTCGAACATTGCAATGAAGCAGAGAAGCACATGCCTTTTTTTTCATAAATTGGTTTGCTAGATGCACACTGTCCAACGTCTTCTGGCTCCAACTTTCATAGTAGTAGTAGTCTTAGTCACTGTGCCGCTCTGCGGGTAGTGTTATAGAAGACTCGGGGGGCCTATATAACGCAACTTTCCTAGTAGTGTTATATAGGCCCTCCTTGCCTTTATAACACTGCCCGCAGAGTGGCACAGTGGCTAGGACCTACGGCACACAACCGTTAGCTGGCTTTGCCAAGCACTGCCAGCAGTAAGGAGAGAGACAATTTGGCTCGTTACGGACAGATTCAACAGGGAATAGTTGCCGTGGCAAAAAACAAAGCTTGCAAAGTTTGACTATGACCCTGCTGGATAGAGTGGCATTGCATGATTTGCATGCAAAACACTTATTGCATTGCCCCATGGCTCGTCTGTGTGATCATTATAGAATGGCTCTGAATGTCTCGGCATTTAGAATCGAAAAATATATATCAGCGTACAGCTATCGCTTGATTGTGGGTGTAACCAGGGTGAAACCGGACAACCATGCATGAAAATGACACATACTCATGACCCTTTGGCCTTTGGTGGTGTCATCACCATGCGTGACGTAATGGTGATCACGTCATTAGAAGCTGCTACAAAATGGCTGCGTCGGCCGCCTCCATCTGCCATGGATGAGCGAGCTGCACCACCCGGAAATGCCTTTCGAATTTTGCTAGTTATAACGAAGCTTAAGTAGGATTAAACCTACGCCAATAGTTTTTGAGGTATGTTAGCGACACTGAGCAAAAGTGCGCACTACAAGAGAACTAATCAGTGTCTTTAAAGAGCAGAAAAGCAGCATAAGCACACAAATTTCACTGTTATGAGTGGACTATTTAAAAATGTTTTTTCCTGTAGCATCTCCACTTAAATGTGCAATGATCTGTGGACTTTCATTGAGATTTTCTCTGCAATGCAGGTACTACCACGCGCTTTGAAAGTATAAGTACGGTCCCTGGGGAATAATCTAGCATTTTTGCTTAGTTCGATATTTCCCTTCAGTGTCCACCATGTAACAGCTGTCACCACCAAAAGCAGGTAGTACCAACTTGAAGCACATACAAGAACCGTACAAGAAATAAACGACTAAACAGCAGAAGTCGAGTGACAGAAACAAAAAGACTAGAGTGTGGAATCAGGGCATGTTACACTGGACCAATTCAAGCCTTATTCTGAAATTCAAACAGTGCGAGCCATTCAATCAGGTCTCCACTGAGGCAAAGAGAAATAAATTTGAGCTAAATTTTCTGCACATATAGACCACCTTCACCTAATTGCTTTAGCGGGTTTAACGTCACAAGACGTTCCAGGCCATAAGGGACGCCGTAGTGAAATGCTCCAGACAATTAAGACCATCTGAGGTCCTTAAACATGCACTGACGTCATACAGCATATCCGCACTTTTGTATTTCCCCTCCACTGAGACAGAATGCAAAGTACAGGCACTGCAACTGAAATCAAAAAAGGAAAAGATTTAAAAAAAGAAACACCAAAGAATAAAAGAAAAAGAAAATTTCTTTGAATATTTTCCTTGCTTCGCTAACTGATGGTTTAGTCACTCAACTTACGATTGAGCTCAGGCCAATGCTGGAAATTTGTCTATTATCTCTTCCACTGATAGATCCTCGGATCCAATCCAATTCCTTCGGGTGGGTAATGTTCGGCGCATACAGTCCATAATGTAAGTCATGTCTGGCAGGTTTTTTTTTACCTCAATTTTTATCCCTTCATTGTGGACAGCAGTACTCTCCTCATCCTCACAGTCTGGTGCAGCTGCCAGCAAGCAAAATGAGCCTAGTGCACACTGGACACCAGGTTGTTTTTACACAGAAGGTATACATTAAATCTAAATGCATACCACAGGCGGCCTCAGAACACGCTGTAAAGCATTTCTGCCAAGCGTGGCCTTCTTTCCCAGTTTTGGTTGCTTCTTTTGACGGTGAAAAATCTGCCACATCATTTTGCTGAATTCGCATGTTTCTCCGCTCATGTTTCTCCGCTCATGGCGCCGTGTCGTTCGCTTTCTTGTCTTTTGTGCTCGTCTTTGTTCGCGCTGTTTGTTCAAGAGTTATATAGGTTTCATGGTATGACGCAAGCTGCGGGAGTATATCGGGGTAGATTGCCTTCGTCGCGATTAAGCGTGTTTGCCGTCGTCTGAATATAAAAAAGATTCTAGGTAAAGCCTTGTCGTATTGCTCTTTTCTTTTCCGATTATCTTCGTGCCGTCCCAGTCGATGTCGTGGCCCTCGGAGATAGCATGATCAGCCAGTGCGTTTGTTGCCACGCGCTTCTTCTTGACATTATTGTGGTGCTGCTGCAATCTTTTCCGAAAATCACCTGTTTCACCGATATAGACATGCTCAAAATCAGCGCAGGGAACCCTATACATGATGTCCGGGAACTTCTCCTTCTTTATCTTGTCTTTCACTGTAACCAACGCGTGTCGCAGCTTCTGCGTGGGTACATGTGCGACGTCGACTTCTTACGACTGTAATATGCGGGATAAACTTTCAATTACTCCGGGGACGTAGGGTATCGGGATCCTTTTCTTCTTCTCTCGCTGGGGTTGCTATGGCAGCGGGTGTGCTAGGCGATTCTCGGATTTTTGTATAAAGAACTGGGATAGCCCGAAGCCATCAGGTCGCGGCGAACGGTGTCCGGATCTGTCTTTTTCTCTTCCAGCGTAGAGCAAAGGTTTTCCGATCGGCGGACAAGCGAGGCAACAACGGACTTCTTGTGACCGGTCGGGTGTACGGAACTGAAGTTGAGGTACACGCCAGTGTGCGTGTCCTTCCGGAATACACTGAATGATATTCCAGGGCCGTCGCGTTTCACCAGAACGTCCAAAAAAGGTGGACGGTCATCTACTTCCTCTTCTGTGGTAAACTGTATGGCCAGTTCCATGCTGTTCAGGTGCAGAAGGAATGTACTCACAGCCGATTTCTCGATTATGCAGAAACAGTCGTCCACATTACGAAGAAAGGCTTTCGGGCGCGGCGTGAAGCATGAAAGGGCGCGGGACTCCAGTGACTCCATTGTCAAGTTCACAGCAGTGACGGAAATTGATGCTCCCATAGCCGTACCGTGAACCTCTTTATATATGCTCTCCTGGAACGTGAAATAGGTGTTTGACAAACAGAACTGAAGAAGTCTGCTGAGGTCTGGAACATCAATGGGTGTTCTTTCCGGTAGGGTTGCATCCGCCTGGAGCGCATCTGTGCAAACCTTCACGGCCAGGTCAGGGGGCACGCTCGTAAACAGTGACTTCACGTCAAATGACACGAATATTTCGTCGTCCTCTATAACCCTGTTGCGAACCTTTTCAATGAAGTCGTGTGAGTTGTGCACGTGCGTTTCGCTTTTACCGACTAAAGGGGAGACAACACGATGCAATATTTGACCTTGACAATATTTGACCTTGCAATATTTGACCGCTCATATTTGACCTTGAACCGGAAAGCTTCCCGCCAAGTCCTGTGTTTAAAACATCTCACACAATACAAGAATTACCACTTGCACTGAGAAAAGCAATCATAGTACAAATAAATACACTGCCAAGAGTGATGGTGCTGATCACAAGCTACGAGTAAACACCCATCGACATAACAATATCTCATGAGAAGCTATATATATTGCTCCGTATTTTATTGCTGCACCTTTTTTTTGATAGCATAAAAACACTAAAGGGTTCGCACTGATCTTAGGCGGGCATTAACTTTGTATGGTAGTGCACGCATTACCGAATTTGTAGCATAGATGTCCTTTCCAGTAATTCAAGCTTTGTTTTACAATTATCTTTTCACTGTGAGGCGAACTTTGTTGTTTTAATGTCCTGAAACGACGCGTCAGCTACGATGGGCACCACATTTTGGTTTCCGGATTCATTTTGATCACCTGGAGTTCTCTAAGAACTAGGCCAACCAATGGCCCTTCGATTCGAATGCCAACCAGACAAGCTCGGCCAGGAGTATGAAGCTCTCTTGTACTATCCTTTGATAAACCGTCCTATTCGACAGTCTTCATGACTGCCCCACTCCTGCAGCAAAAGGGAAAGAGAATTTTCTCACTAGCGACGTACCACAGGAAATATCCGAACAAGTTTTTGTCCCATTTTTTAGATACTATTTTATATAAGAGAATCTACCTGCCATGCCGACAGCATGCACTGTGGTGTGAATGACTATCAGTGGCGCCCAAAACAAAGGCATTGCAAATGGTACGGCTGCCACTGATAAATAGAGAAGACATTTTATTATAATTAAACTCCGAATACGTAGGCCGCTCTGTTAAGTTATGAAAGTCTGTGGTCCCTACAAAGTTAGTTTGAAGGGCTTCATTCAGTTGCCTACTTATATAGCCGGTGACAGATGCGTCAGCCAAGTTTGGGTACCTGGACACCAGAGCTTGCGCAGCCTCATTGTACAGCTTGCCAGGGTACCTAGGACAGTTAAGACAAATGTGTTAGGCAGTACACAGTGAGGATGTTCTTTTGTAGGCTCATGTAGATATTTTAGTTTTAGATGCAGTCAGTCTCTCAGGTACAAGAGGTGGGAGGACACTTAAGCTCTGCCTTAAGTGTCCTTAAGAGTACACTTATGTTCACGACGTGACAGCAGTTCTCCTTGCTCACATAGACAAGGAAATTGTTTGCTTTCTCACAATCAATATGCGAAAGACAACACCACACACATTTACAGCCCTCTTTGACCAAGTCTTGAACATGCGTGCATGACTTAGTAATAGCACGTCTGACTCACAAACCAAGGGTCACGGATTCGATTCTCAAATAACAGCAATTTTCCTTTCGGGGCAACTCGTCCAGTTTATATGCAGAAGAACTGAGGATTGGGCGAGTTGGTGCTGATCTATCGTATAAAAACCAGCGTTTACAAACACAGACAGAGGACGAGACGAAACAAACTGAAGTGCATTCAGTTTGTTTCGTCTCGTCCTCTGTCTGTGTTTGTAAGCGGTGGTTTTTATACGATGGATCACATTATATGTCCGGATGTCCTATTGATGTTCCAGCCACATTGCATCATTCCAATCACCAGTTTTCTAATTTCATTCACTTTTGAAGTCTGTCGCTCTATGTGTGACGTAGCCACCTTCTCAACAAATTCAAATTTCATGCTCATGTCTACCAACGCCAACACAGGAGTTTTTGCGCCACGAGCTCCTTCATGCTTTCTCGTTAAAATGGCTTATGGAAACGCAAGTTCACAACCCAAGTTAATCTCCACATTGCCCTACATGACCCAAAAGCCTTGCAAAGAACTTACATCGTGTATAAGAAGAAGTTATGATACAGGCATTGTACAACTCCGTTGCGGGCTTTGAAATACTGTCCACTTTGGTGGAGCCCTATGCTGATCCGAATGTCATTTGGTACAGATGGCAGGCTGCATGTGAGGCTGTATGTGGCAGTGACACGAGACTGTTCTGCTTGCTAAGGCTCTTCGAGAACATCGGCAATCCTAAAGCGCCATGTGAAAATAAGAAAAGAACAAGAGCATACTACACAGTGAGCGCAGACTGTGACCAACATTTCCATAGATTTCTGCTATGATTGCCATTGATTACAGTGGAAGATATACCTTTGACACTGTTTCTTGCTGCATGATGCTCCTCTAGCATTATTTGAAATATACAAAATAATAGTTAATACTGGTAAGCAAAAGTACTCTACGAACCTGGCAATCCTCCGAGAGTTTTATTTTTGTCCTGTCCTGAAATTCAGATTCTTCAGGAATTTCAACAAAAACATTAAAATCTTCTTCAAACATCTGTGGAAACACAAGAATGATATCAAAATAGCTAACCATGTAAAGATAAACTATGCAAAATCAGTGTGCCACATTATTTTCCGGAGAATGTTCGCATGCTTGCTGCGTCGCATTACGAGATCTGAATCAACGGGCCACGCGCTGAAGGAGGGACCTGTAAATTTAGAAGAGCACTGACCATAAAATACTGCAACGCCCGCAATACTTCCTTCTACCTCGGGTATTTCGTATGCAGTCGTCAGCACGCCTGTCTAGAGTGCAGGAATGCCTGCCTATCGCAAAAAAAAGTGAAATTTTCAAGCAGTTATTTGGTCGTAGAGATAATGCTTGCGCTGGAGCGAAGCAGCATTGACAGCGGTTGAGTCAAAATTTCACTTTGTTTGATTCGCACTACATCGCTCCAGCGCTCTAGACAGGCCTGTACCTCGCGACTGAAAAGAAGAAGCATTAATATTTGAAAACGCTCTATACACCTGCCTTAGTTTTAAGCGGCACGCTCTGGTGTGCGTTTTTATTATTCGCCGGTCTTTGAGATCCTTACGTAAAGGGAGATTTTTGGAGCACGACACATAGGGAAGCACATGCATGCCAAGATATTGCTTTAAGCTTTACATTACACGCAAACTGTTAATGCACTACGTAATCCGCTGTAGACAAAAGCGCGAGACATAAGTGAGGTACACACATTTAAACGCGTGGATGCACTAAGCGCCTTCCCATAAGCACCGGTCGCTAAAAGAACCCGAGAACGGCAAGTGACTTGTCACGGAGCTAGCATGCATATATGTTTACACAATTACTCACCATGAAGATGATTGTGGCAACGTCGATGCCGCGGAACAGCTCGTGGTCTTTTACGCGAGCAAACAAACCGCGCTGTGTTAACGTCCCATCAAAGGGCAAGAAAAATTCCTTTCCTGGAATGCTACTAGACGCTTGCTGGTCATGGTGGCGCACTAATGTGAAATTGCGAAGCAATGAACATTGCTAAGACGCGACATAAAGTTTCTTCAGGACGTGCAGCATTGCGCGCCCTTTTCGATTTGGCTGGGCACTGTGGTAACTTGGCTTGGCTTTGTCATCTTAGTTTGGACAACGTGACACTCCGATTACTAAAGTTATTGCGAAATAAAGTTACATCCAAAATACTTGGTTATACTAAATGCGACTTAGGTGCTCTAGCACGTAGTGAATTTGATTATGATGATGAAAGGGCACAACAACAACAAACATGCAAAACCGGTCAAGCTATAGGCAAGCCAGCTAAGCAGCTGTATCGCAAGGAGGCTGTTTGTGTCTATTCGTGTCCCTGGCCGTTGGTGGCAACTGCGGCTAACGCGATGAGATTCCGATGTGGATACAGGACGTGCCGCTTTCCGGCAATCGGGACATCGCGTTTGCATCGTCTCTTTACCGTCTTTTGGCTTGCGACTGTAACGATGGACGCGAAGTGCTGCCCGAGGTGCCCATTCTTTTCGTTGTAACTGACGAAAGTTGTTACGCAAATTGGATTATTTCATAGTACAGAGCTAAACTTCAACGTTTTCTGCGGGATAGGAGGCTGCCCTAATTCGTATTCTCGAATTTTTCATCCTACAGATCGCATCTATATTGATACCACCGAGATGTGCTTGAAGAAAACGGTAGCACTTTGAGACACAGATGCACCGAAAAAGCAAAGAAAGAAAATTCAGAACTGGACGACGACGAGCCTGTCCCACATGAAATGGACTGGGCTGACACAGCGGACTATGGTAGTGGCCACCGCCGAAAGAACAACCTTCGGCAAATGTTTGTTCAAATCAGAAGACAACAGTTAAACATGACAGATCTAGCAGCTTTTTGGACCTGGCAAAATCGACCCTGTTCTTCTTCTTTGTCATTGACGAGCACAGCTTACCACACACAGCGGCTGAGAAGGTGGTTTTTTGAATTGCAGCTGGTGTTTAAGCTGGTGCTGAAGGCTTATGGCAAGGAGGTTGAACGTGCAGCAAAAACAAACACAACAGCACTACAACAATTGCTAATCATAATGGAGACAAGTTTGGCAGCATGAATAAAACGCACACAGAAGACAAGGAACAAACAAGACAGGACTGTGCTACAACAAACAAGACAGGACTGTGCTGCTATTGCTAATAGTGCTGATATTGCTAATTGCTGCTAATAGTGTGCGTTTTATTCATGCTGCGAAACTTGTCTCCATTATGAATAGCAACCAAGTAGCCCAAACCACCGTGTTACTTCAACAATTGCTAAGCTGCTCATTTATGTTTGACCTCTTTAGTGACTTAAAGAACAAGTACATGCGTGAGCAATATGTGGAAGAGAATTTTCCTTTTGTTCTTCCTTGGGAACAGCTTTTGAACGGCACAGCAATTTACCATTATGTACGTTTGCCCAAGCTTCTCAGTGGACTTTGTGAAATCCCCGACATTGCAGCCCACTTGAAAACACCAAAGCGTGAGAACACGACGCCCTGTGTGTATAAAAGCTATACTGATGGTGCGGTGTACAGAGAGCATTTTCAATATGTGATTCCAGAAAGCAGAACACACACGATACTTCTTTTATTTTATACGGACGAAATTGAAGTTGTAAATCCTCCTGGGAGCGAAATGAGGAAAACACAAGTTACTCGCTGTATAGTGCAGCTTGTTGAACCTTCGTGTCAAGCATAGATCGAATGTTGAGAGCATATATTTGATTATGCTTATTCGCTATGTTTATGTGAAAAAGTATAGCCTCAGCAATGTACTACAGCCATTACTGGAAGACTTAAACAAGTTGTACGCAGAAGGCCACACCGTTGGCTTGAAAGCACAGGAGACAAGAGCCACAGCCATCGTGTTCGGCTTCTGTGGGAACAACCTTTCACTGAACCACTTGGGCGGATTCACTTGTTTCAGCCGTAGGCGAGTCTGCCGGTTCTGCATGGTATCTGCGAAACATTTCCCAGAAAAAAACCTGTGAAATGATGTGCCAGCCACGCATATTACGCAGCCACCAGTCTCATCTTGAAGAAATCGCAGTGAACCCGGCTAACAGGACTTTTTATGGCGTAAATGAGGTCTCGTAACTTTTGCAGTTGCCATATTTCGACTTTACCCCGCAATTACCACCAGACATTAGGCATGACATTTTGGAAGGAGGAATAGAATGCATCCTGCGACATGTTGTGAAATCTCTTTCCAGTGGCTTGAAGTTCAAGCAAATCCTTTAGGAGCTTTCTTCATTCAAGTATGGAGCAAACAATCTAAAAAACAAACCCCCACCGATCAAACCGGCATTCATCAACAGCAAATCTGTTTTAATGGGAAAGGCTTCCAGCAAGTGGTCCTTGATAATATTTTTGTCCTTGATCTTTGGAGCGAGAATTCCAAAAAAATTAGGATTGGGAATTGCTTTTGAAATTCCGGGAAATTGCTGACATCGTATTTGCATCGAAAATGACATCTACACGGCTTTTCTACTTGGAAATGCTTGTGCAGACATTTTTGAACGAGCTCACTGACAGGTACAGACCTTATGCAGTTATCCCTAAGCTTCGCTTCATAGTGCATTATGCTAGGTTTGTGCGGGAGGTGGGAATTCAGACATTTCTGGACTATGATGTTTGAAGCGAAGCATCAAAGGCTAAAGAAGTTGGCAGCCTGTGTCAAAAACTTCAGGAACCTGACATACACACTTGCAAAAAGGCAATAGTTGCGACAGAGCTACACACTCCGCACCTTTCAACTGTACCAAGAACAGAACTCAGCGTCAAGTAAACCTGTTGACTGGAATGCGCTCCCTGCCTGTGCCAAACAAGTGCTTCCAACCACAGTCGTCCATGATGTCAAAAGAGCCGCACTTGATCGACGCAGGTACTAGTGTGGGTGTGTTTTGGTTTCGACAGGAGCAGAATGCCCAGTGGTTTATAAGATTGAGTCACTCTTAGTGGCAAATGGGGTCCTGCACATCGTCGCAACAACCCTGAAGGTGCAGCACTTTGACCGACACAGATACTGCTACAGCGTCCAAACCCCAAATGAGGAGAAAATCTATGAACCTAGTGAAAAGTTTGAACAGCATCTTTTGGTCTTGTATGAGAGTGGTATCCTTGTACCAAAGTGGGGGACTCTTCTGTAAAAAATTCTGCCTTGCCTCAAAAGTGCAGCATTGAGCTGAGCTAATAGTATTCTTCAGAGTTTTATGCAACGCAGCTTTGGCATATTCAAATTACCATATTTGTTTCTTGGAATAACCAAATTTGATGTTTATGACTCAAGTCATCTCATAACTATACTGTAGCGTGTTTACAGGCCTGCACTGTCTGGAAATATGTTTATAATGCCATCGCATTTTTGATGTCTCTTGGGGAAAAGCCATGCCCAGAATCCGAACCTTATAACTGTGCTCGAAAGCTGAGAGACTGACCGGAAAGAACCTGTGTCGCACAAGCCCCACGGCTACCTGTGCTGGAAGTAGCCACCTGCTATGACATCAGTTAACCGCCACACCACTGCGCTAGGGTTCATATCAGCACTCCCGATGATCTTTGAATGTGCCGAGCAAGTCGAGAAAACTGCTCACAGCCTGGATTGCACAAGGCCAATGGTTGATTGTGTTGGAGAGAGCAACCTGCCAGGTAATTGATTAACTGCAACACTGTTGGGCCAGGAGTGTTGTGAGGACTCCCGGAAATCTAGGATCCTACCCAGCAGATAGAGAAGCAACAATCTACTGTGATAAGGCGCAGTGAATTTAATTATTGGTACTGAGAGGGTGCTCGGGGAGAGCAACTTGGGGTTCACAAGTCACTCAGGCTGCTGGGTTTGAAGTACCGTATGCGTATCACAATTCAGTATCTCACTTTGCATAATTCTTTATAGTCACAACTTGGCAACACCAATTCGCAGCAACTCTCGGCATCAAAAACTCGGTAACAATAACCTAGCCAAAAGAAACGCTATCACAATCCCATCTTAGAAGCATGTGCTTAGGGATCACTAACTTTTTAGCTACAACGCCCTTTTTTGTCTTACATCCTGATGTCAACAGCGCACAAGGTCGACGGGGCACGAGAAGACAACACACCAAGCGCCGTCTTCAACAATTATTTGAAAGAAACATACCTTCATATACACTTACATAAAGACACCATAATATCACAAACCCATCAGTGCACACCACGTAGCACTGATAGTTCTGCACACTTGTGAAAATTATTGGTCATATAACAGCTCAAGTTCTTTTTTTGTTAGAAAAAGGACTGTCTGCTAACACGTTGGTCACGCAGTCTGGCAATATCGGCTGCCTTGGTAATGTCACATATCACTGTGCTTTTCAAGCGCTTTGCAACGGATAAATTTTGTGGCACAAGTTTCTGGTGGGCAATCCCTGATGTGAATTCCTAATTTTGTGCATGCCTGATCGGCATTAGTATTGTGTTATTTCAGTCTGGTTCGTAAATTTATTGAGGCAACTGAGATTGCCAGACTGTGTGACCAATGTGTTCGCACGCCGTCTCTTTTGCTAGCAAAAAAACGAACTTTAGCTGCTAATGTGCAATAATTTTCATGAGCGTGCAGAAGTGCCTGTGCCACATGGTGTGCAATAACGTGTCTGTGATACGTACGGTGCCTTTATGCAAATGTATGCGAAGCCGTGCTTCTTTCAAATAAACGTTAAAAGTCAGCGCTCACGGTGTCGTCATCTCGTCTTGTGTTCCCGCCTATGTACTGTACTGTAATTGACATCGGGATGGAGGACCCCAAGCTGCTGTTCTGGCTGCCTTACAGCGGAGGGCGGAAAGGATAAAACAATTAATTTGAATATCACCTGAAATTAGTAATTTTGTGATACGAATAAGGTAGACGTATACCCATTCAACTGTTGCACTTAAAGAGAGTGCAACTGACTGTTTGCTCAGCACTCATTGAGGCTCCTTGACAACTGCTGTTCTGATAGCACCTCGGACACCTTATCCTCGTATCTCCTATTATGTGTACTTGAGGCAGTTTGTGTCACTGAAATGGACAGGTGTGGTCTCAGAACACATATTTTAAGACTGTTTTTATTATAAAGGAGTTCATTTTACAACGTAATAGTAGTGATCGGAAAACACAATGGTCACTCGTGAAAATCTGGCTGCAGTTCAGACACGTCACTGAAGAAAACTGCATCACAGCAGAGGAAACCAGGTTTTGCACTTGGCAGAATGGAAATCAGAAAGGCACTTAAGCAATTCCTCACAATTGTACTGTTACTTTAAGCCACTGCATCATATACCAGCCTGTAGTGAATGCTGCATCACAACAAAATTATAAATGGCTTGCATATTTGCTGTTCCTAGTAAACAACATCTTGGAAGTTTAGTGCAACTACACTGCGTGAAAGGCATATAATGGGATATAGAGATCAGTTTTTCTCTTGTGTAATTCATCATTATACGCTACATTTTTGAAACATTAGGTAGCTTTTTAACATGTTTGCCATTAATTAAGCAGAATTTCTTCCTAAAGGTCATCCTAAGTCTCTTTCCTGGTCCATTAAAGCTGTTACTGGGGACATATGCAGCTGCAATTTAGGTTTTTATCAATAAGAGCTTTTTGTCTCTGTGTTATACACAATTTATTTTCCAGTGTTTGTACTTCTATTATGGCAGGTGAATGTGCAAGGCCTATTGATGAAAAATTACCTTGAAATCACGCGTACATAAAGTAAAGCAACTCAAGATATGATTGAGGGACGCCGTAGTGAAGGACTCCGGATAATTTCCACTACCTACAATTTGTTACTGCGCACTGACATTGGACATGCAGTACACGGGCTCCTAGCATTTCGCCTCGGCCGAGCCCGAACCCGTATCTTAACTTACGCCAGCAGCCGATCGAGCACCGTAGATTAGGCTGTATTATAGTCATTGAGTCACCGTGGCGGTTTAAAAATGGAATTTTTACTAGTGCTTCTAATTACAATTTGTACTGATACGCTATAGCGGATTACATTGCCTCGCTCCTTCAAATGCGCTTCCCCATTTGCGATGTGCTACAATAAAAAAGGCCTTTCTCCGTGCATCCCACACTGACGCAAAAGTTCACAGGCCACTGCACCGTAACCAGAGGCCCAAGGATGAAGTGTGTATATATATATATATATATATATATATATATATATATATATATATATATATATATATATATATATATATATATATATATATATATATATATATATTATTTATTTATTTGTTTATTTATTTATTTATTTTACCCTCAGGGCAAAGCATTACAGAGGGGAGTGGGTAATACATAATAACACTGAAAATACAAACAACAGCAGAGAACAATAAATTATCACAACATAGATAAGTTAGAACAAGTGGTCAACACAATATATCATTCAATGGAAGCGGTAACAGCAGACCTAAACAATAAAGGGTCAGGAATTGTGGCAACTGAGGAAGGAAGGTGGTTCCAGTGATATGACGTGCGAGGAATAAAAGAATCCGAGAATGTTTTAGATTTGCATATAGAAATGCCTACCTTATGTACGTGATCTGTGCGGCGTGAAATATATGAAGGGGGAAGAAGTAACGCGTAGCGAATAGACTCATAACGAAATATTTTGTGAAAAAGGCACAGGCGTGCAATTCTGCGTCTTGATGCAACTGAAGATAGGCCTAGGGTAGTTTTCATAGCGGTTACGCTGGATGTACGCCGAAAGTCAGAGAGAATAAACCGCGCTGATTTGTGTTGTACCATCTCCAGTAGGTCGCTCATATTCTTAACACCAGGGTCCAAGATTGATGATGCATATTCTAGTTGTGAACGTACGAGTGTCGTATAGAGTAGAAGTTTGATGTTAGTTGGGGCTGCATGAAAGTTACGTCTCAGATATGCGAGCATGCGATTAGCTTTGTTAGTGGTGTGCTCAATGTGCGCATGCCAGCTGAGGTCAGACGTAATATGAATTCCGAGGTACTTATATCTTGTAACAGGATCAAGCAACACATCATTAGGAATATATACGGGCGATTCACCATTAACGCGAGAAATGCGCAGTAGTTTGCACTTTTCAGCATTTAAAGTCATATTCCAAGTTTTACACCATGTTGAGATAGCGTTAAGGTCAAACTGAATCATGTGCTTGTCACTATCATTTGTTATTTCCCGAAAAAGGACGCAGTCATCGGCAAAAAGATGTACAGAAGAAGAAAGGTTACTGGGTAAGTCGTTGATAAATATAAGAAAAAGCAGGGGCCCCAAGATGGTGCCTTGGGGCACACCGGAGAGGACAGGGTGAACGGCGGAATTACTATGGTTAACGGCAACAAATTGCTGACGATGGGTAAGAAAAACTTCGAGCCATTTTAGAATGTTAGTGCCTAATCCCACCATGCGCAGTTTTAGTAACAAAAGATGATGGGAAACCTTATCAAATGCCTTCACGAAATCTAGGAAGATGCAGTCGGCGATCGAGCGGCAATCTAAAATTGCGTGGAGTTTTTGGGTGAATAAGAGTAGTGGTGTTTCGCATGAATAGGATTTCCTAAAACCGTGCTGAGAAGGATGGAAAAACGAGTTTGATTCAAGGAAAGTGACAACATGTGAAAAGAGTATGTGCTCTTAAGATTTTGCATGGGATGCTGGTAATAGATAAGGGCTGGTAGTTAAAAGGCGAATGTTTATTACCAGATTTATGCACAGGAACCACCTTACGTATCTTCCAGTCGGCCGGTAGTTCACCGTTTTCCAAAGATTGCTGAAATATTTTAGTTAAGGCAAGCGATGAATACATTTTAGTACTTTTCATGAACTTTTAGTAATGCAATCAACACCAGCACTGGAGGATATCTTAAGATTATCAATTATTTTAACTATACCGTCAGGATGGATGACGACAGAGTACATAGGGAGGAAGTTATTATGAGACAGTTGAGGGAAATTCGTAGTTTCACCACTTGAAAAAAAGCTCGGAAATTCATCATTCAGTACATTTGCAGAGGCAGTGTCAGATATAGGTTCGTCACTTGAATTCGTTAGTATTATTCTAGACGTTGCAGAGGGGTTAATGACGCTCCAAAATTTTCTTGGGTTATTGAGCAACACTCCGGTAGAGTGCTATTCTGGTAACTGGCTTTAGCGTTCTTGACCGCAGAATTGTAAGTGTAAGCTGCAGAGCGATAACGGGACCAATTATGCTCAGTGCGTGATTCGTTAGCTGAACGGAAGAAGCGTTTCGTACGGTTAGACAAGAGCTTAAGATACGCTTTATACCATGGCGCATGCTGCTGATAATACATTACGCGAGTGGGTATGAAACGGCTAGTGAGATCTAAGATTGTGTTCTTGAATAAGAGCCAGTTTGCGTTCACCGATCGCGAGTCGAATTCGTCGAAAAAAGTGGCCAGGAAAGAACCTAGTTCATTATTAACTTTGTTGAAATCAGCGCGATGATACATGCGTATTATTTTAGTGTGACCAGCCAACTTTTGTATGGGAATGTTGACAGAAACATTGAGCAAAGAATGGTCGCTTAACTGGGGCATGTAGGTTATTTCTGAGCACAGTTCTGGGCATGTTGTTAATACGAGGTCTAATGTACTTGTAAATTCAGTAATTCTTGTAGGCTGAGTACCTGTTTGGGTAAGATTAAATAGTGAGAATAAATTAGTGAATTCCTTGCATAGTTTCGAAGAGGAGGATGGTTGCACCGAGGACCAATCGATGCACGGAAAGTTAAAATCACCCAATAGAAAGATCGATGACGAAGGGTAACGCGTTACTATAACATTAATGGTATCATGAAGCTCTGCAACAAATGTAGGAGATGCAATAGGCGGTCGATAGCATGCGCCTAGGATTATTCTCTGGTATCCTAGTTGAAGATATACCCATATAATTTCGATGCTTGATGTTATGTGAAGAGGACATGACTATTTTTTTACTGGCTGCTATTAGTACGCCACCACCTTGCCGATCTTTCCTGTCACAACGATAGAAGTGGAAATGATTTGATGAATCGAATATTTCAGAATCACGTATGTATTCATGCAGCCAAGTTTCAGTTAGGACGACGATGTCAGCGGAGCACGCACTTATGGCAGAGGAGAGTTATGTTCGTCTTTTGATGAAACTTCGGATATTAGTAAATAAAACTGATGTTTGAGCTGCGCTTAGACAACGATCATTGCCCCTCGGTAACCGTTGGGCAGATTTACAAGTGCTAGATGCAGCGGAGAGAGACGAAGGCGCGTGCTGGGCTATCGGCTTGGCGCGTTCTGCGGTAATCTGAAATGTTTTATCGTTTACAGGGTCATACATGTAAGATCTGTCATTCACGACCAACTTATTGTATTTTAGCTTAAAACATGGGGAGCCGGCCAGTGATTTGGCGAAGCCAATCAGTTTTTTGCGTGCTTAGCGTGTAGCATACGAGTAATCTTCTGTCACTTGAACGTCTTCTTCTTTTAAGTCTTTTTTACACTTCAGAACTTTTTCTCTGGTTTTGAAGTTGTTGAACTTCACAATCACCGGCGGCATCCAGAATCAGAGTACCGCCCTAATCGATGGGCCCTATCTATGTCATTTGGCGAGAGTTCGGGGTCAACATATTTTGAGAGGACGTTTAAAAGTTTTTTTTTTCCGTTTCATTCCATGTTTCATGGTCATTCTCATCGGCGATACCATGAAAAACTAGATTATTTCTACGACTCTGGTCTATTAATTAAAGAATTCGTGCCTCCAGCAGTTGATTTTGTTTGCGAATATCAAGAGCAGTGCATTCGAAATCCTGTTTTACTTCGTCAATTGCTTCAAGTGAGTGTTCAACTGTCGTAAGCCTGGAATTCATTCTGGCGAGGGTTGAATTAATACTTTGCCGTCCGCTCCGTAGTTCTTCCACGGTTTTCTTTCTATCTTCGTTACTGGCTGACAGCGCGATTCACTGTGCCTGCAATTCCTTCAAGATACGAAGTATTTCCATGTTTTGCTCCGATTGTGTTAATACGACATTAGCGGCAGGGTTACTTTCCTCGATCGATGTTGCTGCGCTCGGATCACCGCGTATTATTTTAGTGCGCGTGTGAAAAGCACCTGGATTTACTTCCACATCTCCCTACAATAGCAAAAAACAGCTATTGAAGCATTGAGTCAACACGCTCAAAAAGACTCGTGGGCACGGGAGCAGCAGTAAGCATCGATTGTCATTTTTCATAGCATACAAAGGAATGTAGTTACGCACCTGCATGGCAAACAAAGGCGGCCTTTTAGCCATTGTCGCTGCAACGCGGCTCTAGTGCCCACTGAAGCGGTCCCACGGACACCAGCGCTTAAATACTGGCATTGAACTTGCTGTCAATGACCATGACGCAGCCTTGGAGTGATAAGGACTGTTCACAAATCTTGAGGGCGCCGCCTGATGAACGAACGGAGGCACATGATAGGAAGCAAACTGCGTCACTTGGTGCAGAGAAGCACTATCACGGGCAGGATGGCAGATGTAGATGCTGTGCGCCAAGCAGCACCTGCATGGCAAACAAAGGCGGCCTTCTAGCCATTGTCGCTGCAACGCTGCTCTCGTGCCCACTGCTATACGTGCATTTCGGCGTAACGGCTAGCCGTTGCTCGCATGAACTAGACTACACCAAAAAGCGATTACCGAGCTGTCGCTGAACCTATGCCGCTCACGGACGCTTCGCCCTCGGAGCAGGCGCGGCACGTGGGGCATGGACCACCAGCCCGTCCACACAAACGAAGAATGGCGTTTTCGCCACATTTCTTTATGTGCTCAAAATTCTCACAGCGCGCGACGGTCCTTCGCTTCGCGGTCCAGGGCATGGATGCATGCGTGTCTGCGCGCATCGGTCAGGGGAGTAAGTGAGCAGTTTGTCCTCCCGTTAGTCTTTTTCGGGCCAGGACTAAACATTCAGTCTTCCAAATTTGCACACGGCACGCAGCTCGCCGCAGTTGGTCCTTTCGCGGACTAAGGGGCCGTTTTGAGGACTAAAGTTGACGTTACTCCCTCCTTGAGCCGGTTTTTTTCTCTGAGTGTAGGGCGCTCGGCTACTGACCCGGGGCACCCGGGTTCGAACCCAACCGCGGTGGTGTTCGTAGTGAAATTATTTTAATGAAGTTGTTTAGGAGGTTGTAGGGACAGTTGGAGCTCTCAGTCCGAAACCCGACTGGCACATCCTGCTGTTCGGGCTCTTTCGATGAGTTCTTTTTCACTTGTTTCGTCCGAGCTGGTCAGAGCTGCCTCCACCCCTCCTGCGTTGGCTTGTTATTAATAGTGACCGCCTGATTTCGTTGGCAGGCCCATACTATACGGTACAGTTCCGCCTTCTCTCCGAAGTGTTTGCATTGTGAGTCAAATGACTCCGGATCTATTGCGTGTAGTCTTCCTGGGTTGTTGTAAGTGTTGGTATGTAGCTTCCGGAGGTGTAGTTCCTCCCCTTTGTATAGTGTCTTAGCCGGCGGAGGGTAGACCAGACGGGATGATCTGAAGTGCTGAAGTTGTTGGTGTACGTTAGTAGGGTAGGAGGTCCCCCGACATCTGTACTTAGTTCCCGGGGGAGAAATGCTCGTGCTGAGGCATGTGCGCTCTCGTTATCTAGGGCGCACTGGTGACCTAGTACCCATATTAAGTGCCAGTGTTTAGATTGATAGCCGCAGATGTAGTTATCTTGCAGGATATTAGCTGCTAGCGGTGCGATCCTGCCCTTGAGTTAATTGCGATACGCTTTCTGTGAATCTGGAAGTATGCATTCCGAAGTAGTGTGTGTTGCAGCTAGAGCAATCGCCACTTCTTCGGCAGCTGGTGTGTCCTGGCTAGCCAGTACTAGTCCTTCCATTGTTTTGTTTTGGTGCACTACCGAGACGGCCATCATTACCTGCTCAGGACCCGCAGCATTGACATAGAACACGCGCTCGCGCTCACCGTACTGAATTATCATAGCTTATGCTTGTGCTTGTCGTCTTGATTGGTGAAAATCGGGGTGCATATGCCTGAGTAATGGAGCTGCCTTGATTTGTCCTGTCCATGAGGTCATGATATAGTTTTCGGTATCTAGCTGTCGGAGACAATTGATGTTTAAATGAACGAATACTTGTCGCCAGTCCGAGTAGTGGAGAGCCGTACCACCTGCGGTGTGAGGTGTGCCTCTATCAGCTCGTATATCGTGTTGTGAACACCCAGTCGTAAGAGCTGGTCCGGTGATGTCGCAAGAGGGAGGCCAAAAACCTTCTTGTAGGCGGTTCTGATTATGACGTCGGGTTTCCTGATGTCAAGCTTCTTGAGGCGGACGTAGGGTGCTGCGTAGACAACGCGGCTTACGGCGACACCCTGCATCCAGTCGCAGCGCATCTTCTTCTCGAATACCTTCTTTCCGCGTCGTTATCCTGGCAATCATCCTGGCAACTTGCCCGGTCACAAGGTGGAGTTTCTGGAAAGTGATGACGTTGGAAGTTGGAAATTGGCAGTTGGGGAAAGGAAATGGCGCAGTGTCTGTCTCGTATATCGGCGGACACCTGAACTGCACCGTAAGGGAACGGATGCATAAAGGAGGGAGTGAAAGAAGAAAGAAGTGCCGTAGTGGAGGGCTCCAGCGAAATTTCGAACACCTGGGGATCTTCAACGTGCATCGACATCGCACAGCACACGGGCGGCTTAGCGTTTCGCTACCATCTAAACGCAGCCGCCAAGGTAGGGTTCAAACGCGGGAACTGCCCAGAATCCAAACATCGTGTGTGGCAGCAGCTCGTTGTCCTCAAGTTAGCTGGAGAGACGCGCGTGGACTGCCTTTTCCGTGAGTTTGCCTGCGTATCACGTGAGGCATATGGGGTGCAGGTTTTTGATGCTGAATTTCTTACCGGGTTTGGAGATAAAGTGTACATTGGCTGTTTTCCGTGCTGTTTTCCGTTCATGTAATCTGTGAGTTGCTACGCACAGCGGATGCTTTTCGTTGGAGGCGAAACGCAAAGGCGCCCGTGTGCTGCGCTAAGTCATCATCATCATCATCATCAGCCTTACTACACCCACTGCAGGGCAAAGGCCTCTCCCATGTCTCTCCAATTAACCCTATCCTTTGCCCGCTGCATCCACCCTTTGCCTGCAAACTTCTTAATCTCATCCGCCCACCTAACCTTCTGCCGCCCCCTGCTACGCTTACTTTCCCTTGGAACCCACTCCGTTACCCTTAAAGACCAGCGGTTATCTTGCCTTCGCATAACATGCCCTGCCCAAGCCCATTTCTTTCTCTTGATTTCGACTAGGATGTCATTAACCCGTGTTTGTTCCCTCACCCACTCTGCCCGCTTCCGATCTCTTAACGTTACACCTATCATTTTCCTTTCCATGGCTCGCTGCGTTGCCCATAACTTAAGCTGAACTCTTTTCGTTAGCCTCCCCGTTTCTGCCCCGTAGGTGAGTACCGGTAAGATTATGCTGTTGTACACTTTCCTCTTGAGGGAAATTGGTAAACTGCCACTCATGATGTGCGATAATTTGCCATATGCGCTCCACCCCATTCTTATCCTTCTAGTTATCTCCCTCTCATGATTCGAATCAGCTGTCGCTACCTGCCCTAAGTAGACGTATTCCGGCACAATTTCTAGGCTCTCACTGCCAACTGTGAACTGTTGTTCCCTTGCTAGGCTGTTGAACATTACCTTGGTTTTCTGCATGTTAATTTTTAGACCCATCAATCTGCTCTGCCTGTCTAACTCGTTGATCATGATTTGCAGTTCACCTCCTGAGTGACTCCGCAAGGCAATGTCATCAGCAAATCGCAGATTATTTAGGTATTCTTCATTTATTCTTATTCCCAACTGTTCCCAATTCAGGCCTCGAAATACCTTCTGCAAACATGCGGTGAACAGCATTGGCGAGATCGTGTCTCCTTGCCTGACGCCCTTCCTTATTGGAATTTTATTGCTGACTTTATGGAGGACTATAGTCAGTGCACGTTAAAGACCCCCGGTTGGTCGAAATTATTCCGGAGCCGTCCATTACGGGACCTCTTCGATTCTTATTTCACTCCCTGCTTTATTCCTTCCATTACGGTGTGGTTCGTGGTTCAGGTGTCAGCTGAAGTGCGAGACAGATACTGCGCCATTTCGTTTCACCAAAAACCAATTTAATTTAATTTTTTCAGGTACGAATTCTTTACATTAACGCCCTGCATGCCTCTGGCGCTCAGCGTTGCGCTGTACTTTCCCTGCGCCCCCGTTCGCTCGCCGATGCGGTGTTATTCACGTCTTCTCCTCACCCTATCAGCCTGGCAGAAATAGGTAGAAATAGCCTCATCGACGAGCCACATGTCGACACTGTCATGAAACCAAATGCTGTAGCGATGAGCAGGCGGAGAGCAGACGAGATACACCCTTTGAGTGTCGTCTGCTACCCCGGACGCACATGAAGGGAATCGTGGTTGTCGTTGAGCGTACAATGGCGGCTTTCTTTTCTAAGGTAACGCTTTTCGTTCGATGAATTAGCTGACGCATCATCTGCAACAAATGACACTTTGAAAGAGAGCGTCGGACTTTTTGCCGTACTCGCGCCAGATCGGCGGACGGCGTGAAGCTCAACGCTGTTGTACGTTGATGCGGCACCATACCTTTCTCAAGCTGTTTACGGCCTCGCCAACGACTCCAATACATTTTCACCTCTCGCCGTCGCCACCATCCTTGCTGTCACATCCCCTGCCACCGAGAAAGCAGCCATTGCCCTCGCCATTGCTGCCACCCCTGTTCATTTTATATTGAATGACTCCAAGACAGCAGTCCGCAACTTTGCAAAGGGTAGAATTTTCTCCTCGGCGCTCAGCATCCTTAAGTACTTCTCGCCCCTTTCCCGTCTTATACAACTCCTCTGTGTTCCGGCTCACGCGGCGCACCCTGGAAATGAGGCGTCAAATTTAATCTCTCGCTAGACGACAGACCGAGCTGGCCCGCTAAACTCCGAGATGGAAATGCGTGACTCCCTCCTCACCCGAGCTTACCCGCGTTAGTACCCTATCTTATCCTAGGAAACCCGATAAGCTAGGAGAGCAATTTTGGTTACTAGGCAACGGAAGAAGATGCTACGTATGCACGTAGGTACTTACATACGGTGACAGGATTCTTGGTCGCTGTTGATGAGCGTATGAATGCTTTCGCAATAAAGCGATATAAATTGCCGCCTTGCTTTTGGAGAATAGCGCGCGAGGGCAAAAGGTGATCCGCACGAAGTAGGCAGAGACGAGCGATTTGTGATGTGGCAGTATTCAGATCCGTCGCATTATTTCTTCACGCCTTCATGATTATCTTTTTGAGCGAAGTCGCGTACTAGCGCAGCGTCCTCTCTGTGTTGCTGGTACCAGACAATTTTAGGTGTATTTGAGAAATATGTTCGAAATTTGGGCTTCGTATTGATCTATGATAAGCGCTACCGCCGTTAACCTCTAAGAAATAAAATAAAAGTAAATTATAAAGCTATAGACATTGCAAAGGCTAGCTCAAAACAAGGCCATTACAGATATGAAATTCATTACTGTTCGCAATGCATTCAGGTACAAACAAAAACGGCACAATTGCGATTTGAGGACTCTGGTTGGTGCTTCAAAGAACATTCATTACTATCTTTGATTTAAAGTGCATTAAACTCGTCTGGGTGCTTATTTTTACCCCTTGGTTTCCGGGTATCCTGTAGCTTTGCAGCGTTGATCCATGGCCTCTGTGGCGTCACAGTCGAGCACGTAATGGCATGTTCTATTTCTATAGATCAGCCCTGCTATTTGTGCAAAGCCCCCTTCGTTGCGTGAACGCGAAATGATTGTTTTTTAATAGCCTCAAATATTTAATGGTGACGGCAGGCCTTTCCGTTTGATGGATATTGCAGGAGGCCCGGCACACCATTTGTAGAACCAGTCGTTGTTCGCCTGCTGCCGAACCGCGCATCTCTAGAGCGGCTGCTCAAAAACGACGGTGATGCAAAGAAGGAGGCCGGCGCGCCACGTGTCGAGAAGAAGCCATTCTACAAGCGCAGCGTTTGAGACAGCGTTCGAGACAGCGGTCACTCTAACGAGTCCAGGAGCATTGAGGTAGCCATACTCGCGCCCGGCAGGGGGATTAGATGCCCACCATCGTAATTGGAGACCTGATTCCTGTTGGGGAGATAAATTGTCGATATCTTGTGCGCTGCTAACAAACCTGCTCTGAAAGACCACTCGTGGACACAGTAGTTCGGATAAATCGACAAGCGAATTTTGCTCATTACATGTATACTTGTGTGCAGGTAACCCCTGAGAGAAGTAAACCTTGCTATGCCAAAAGAATTAGGTTTATATTAGGCAGCGCACCTGGTCTTTGTATGTGTCACCATACTATGCACTGTTCTACTCTGCCCTGCAGAGTCAAAAAGGTTAAAAGCTTTCTCTTAGTTCTTTTGCTGTTCACAGTGGCAATCGCAGAGCAAGAAATGGACGAAATATTGAGGTCGCTAAAACAGAGCTTGCTATCGACAAGGAAACAATTGTGAAAAGTACTGAAGGTGAACAAAACGAATACAATTCACTGCCACCAACTCACTGCTGTGTCTTTCCAAGCCGAAGGAGAAGAGTTCGTTTAGCGACATATTGAACTGGGCTGAAATTTACATGAGATAGGAAAAACACAAAGGGCTCTCCTCAATCGCTCTGTTGAAAGGAACTTTCTTTAGGTACCATATTTCACTGCTTAACCAATAGCTTTGAACTGCACATCATCTGTGGATATTTTAAATTAAGTAATACATGTCACAGAACTGTATTTCAGCATGATATCCTGCAGTTATATGACCGGTCTTGCCGCAAATGGTAACTCTAAGATGCTAAACTTTTTATATTAAAATTTAGGATAGAAGCTTGTAACGACATCTTTTGCCGTGTATCTCTTAAATCTTTCACTAGCTTGCCTCTCCTAGAGGTGAATGTTTCGCACTGCTTTTTTCCTTTACTGCCAAATAAACTTTTTTTGGCAAATCGAAAATTTCTACACTAAGAGCAGGACAACGCCTTGTGGACAAAAGTGTATGGCTTAAACAAAACCACCAAAAATTGAAGCCATTTATTTTAATTGAGATCATAAAAAATTGAAAAAAGCGCTTTGTAGTTGCGAAGATATCAATCAACCCAAAGCAAGTAGGGAGCCACGCACGCGTTCGCTGTGGTACTATGTCTTTCCTGTCATAAATTGCTTTTTTTTCGATTAAAATGTTAAAACAAAGTAGAATAAAGTGTTTGCATTGCCAAGTTAATTCACGTAATGAGGAGACATGAAGAGAATGGGTGGAAGTCACAGACGTTCTGAAACAGAAAATAAAATGTAAATTATTTGGTTTTCCGATGCTGGCAGTAGCTGTTATAACTGAGAAACAGAGCAACTCTTGGTTGTACCCATCGAAATGAGAAGTTTCAAATCAAAAAGTTGCTTCAATTCACACTTGAATCCTGTATTTACGCATGCCACTCAAGTGAATATGGTTCCTGCCCAGGTAGCACATTACAGCGGGCCAATATTAGAAATCTGTTGGCAAAGCATGGATCTAAGTAGGACCAGAGTTCTCAACGAGCATCTGATATTGGCTAAACAACTCACTAATACATCCAATGATGGCCCAGGTTTTTCATCGCTTTTGTAGTACTGGCAGTGCTATTACCAAATCATGGCTATCATGGGCCACTTTAACTAGAATTCTCCCACTGTTTGCCATTGCTGGCTATGGCATATCGTAATCATGGCTATTGCGGGCTATGTTGGCCAGAGTTCTCCCACTGTTTGCCAGTATTGGCTGGCATTCTAGATATCTGTCTATATTGGCCTAGCTTTGCCATCACCCATCCAGCGTTAGAAGCATACTGGCAAGCGCTGGTCAACCTTGAGTCATCTGCTATTACCACATGGCAACGTTCAATATTGCCACAACAGAGTTTATAATTTTTCGAAAGCGTTTGGTTTGGTTTATGGGGGTTTAACGTCCCAAAGCGACTCAGGCTATGAGGGACACCGTAGTGAAGGGCTCCGGAAATTTCGACCACCTGGGGTTCTTTTACGTGCACTGACATCGCACAGCACACGGCCCTCTAGAATTTCGCCTCCATGGAAATTCGACCGCCGCGGCCGAGAAGCCGAGCGCCATGACCACTCAGCCACCGCGGCGGCTTTTCGAAAGCGTAAAAACTGATTTGGGCTTATCTAAGAGGTTAGACACCTGTATAGGTCAGTCTCATCTGAGTTCAACTATAATCAGCTTGTGTACGTGGCCAAAGTAGATGTTTTAAGTTAAATTCCTGAGATCAAAACACATGTTCCTGGAGTACATTATGGAATTTGAGCAGTACTACAGTAGTAGCACTGTGCTGTTACTCTATTAGTACAACTGCAATTCTCTCATTATACCCATGCTACGCGGACGTTAAGGTGGCATTTCAGTCAAATGATATTCAAAACTTCGAATAGAATTGGGCCCGTACGGAGTTTTAAGTGCTTCACAACTATTCCCAAACGCAAATGGAAGCATTCTAAACGCATTCGTTCGCTTTATAGAAATAATTTCTGCTGCCCCCGACTTTTGTTCTGTCCGTTCGCTGATTTTGAGTTGTGCAACGACGTGACGACGACTTCGGTGGTTGTCAATCGACTGTGCATATTCCGAAGACCGACGACGACACCGTCCAGACCAACCACTACAGATCTATAGAATTCTTTTACTAATACTAGGCAAATAGAAGCGGGTGCAACTAACCACGAAATTTCTTTTCAAAAGCCCCGTAAATTCAGCAATTAACGAATGTGCGCTGGCGCAACCCTGTGGTAATGATGCGTGTAATCATATATGGCTTATCTAAGCCGTTAATAAACAGAATATCTTCGTTTCTGAGAAGTGCACAGACAGAGTTCCCGCTGTAGCCTGTGTGCGATGTCTGGGCAAAATAACTCACCTATTCTTCATGAAATTTGTTTATCTGAAAGCGTTTTTAAACGCCCTGCTAGCGCGAGTATCTGAAAACAAGCTCAAAATCCGCTTCTTAAAAAAAATTAAAACAAGTTTCATTTCCATTTTTTTTTTCATTAAGAAGCACTGTTTTTGCTTCGCTCTAGAGAATTCACTGCCACACTGTGCAGCGTGCGTCTTATTAATGGATATCCTAAATCAAAAGTAATAACTTAGTGAAAGTGCATTCAATAAGCTGGCTTTGTACGCAATTTTAGCAACGCCCAGAAACGAAGCAGTGGCCTCGTAATTTACAATTATAAGTAGCGCACGCGCGAAATATTAGGCCGCCGCTTCATAAAACACGCAGTCACGAGCTAAGAGAATCCTACGCTTCCTTACGCCGTTCCCTGCTATCGCACTTTTTCCTGTGTTTTCCGATTGGTTTTTCCTTCCTTCTCTGCAAATCTTAATATTGCAAATTGTTCTTTTTGTGCGCTTTATTGTACAGTTGCATAGTTTGCAATGAGGGCTATAGGTCTTACTCATGTCTTTGCTTAATTGATTGCCAATTATTTATTTGCTCTCGAACATTACCTTTATTATTTAAAAGGATCAGATTTAGTCCAGAATCAAAATTTAACACGTTTTTTTTTTGCTGGTTTGCATGAAACTTCCACACCAACGAAAAATTTATTTCAGGCTTCTTCGACGAGCAGATAATAAATCTACTGACAAATACTGCTTCCCGCATATTAACCTAGCTTGTTTGCCACGTTTACTGTATAATAATACTCTGAAAAAGTGCGAATTTGCTTGACAATATTTTATTTATTCTTTTATATTTTTGTTATCTTATGGTAGCATTTTCAGCCATATTGAGTTAACAAATGGCCCCACAACATACCCGTGTAATAATTAATAATAATAATTGGTTTGTGGGGGAAAGGAAATGGCGCAGTATCTGTCTCGTATATCGTTGGACACCTGAACCGCGCCGCAAATGAAGGAATAAAGGAGGGAATGAAAGAAGAAAGGAAGAAGAGGTGCCGTAGTGGAGGGCTCCGGAATAATTTCGACCACCTGGGGATCTTTAACGTGCACTGACATCCCACAGCACACGGGCGCCTTAGCGTTCTTCCTCCATAAAAACGCCGCCGCCGCGGTCGGGTTCGAACCAGGGAACTCCGGATCAGTAGTCGAGCGCCCTAACCACTGAGCCACCGCGGCGGGTACATACCCGAGTGTCTGAAGTCGTTTTGGCGAAATATATCTCGAAGCTCCTCGTTTTTCGCTTCAATGTTCTCGATCGCCGAACGTGATGCATTTCCTGTGGCTTCGCAGCAATACGTTGAAGCTTCGGCGTTTCCCATATCCTTGTTTCTTACTGATATTGCGTTCTGAACTGTCTATGACTCTTTTCTCCGAGAATTCGGAACCCATTTCACATGCTTCTGAACCCGTCCCTTCTCTCTTTCAAGTCTCCTATCTCCCCAACTCTTCTCCTAGCCGGCCATGCCTTTTTTAGGTAGTGCGCTCACCACCTACCCCGTGAAGCGCATTTTTTTCTTAATGATTTATCTCACTTTCTCCTAGCTTTCTCTTATGCGCTTCGCCGTTCATGCGCCCCAATCCCCTTTCAAGATCTTCCTGTCTCCACCCTTAAGCTAGAAACTTTTTCTCGCGCCGACAAAAGCTGTGTAAAAGAAAATGACTCTCCCCCCTGCAGCCACCGCCTCGATAGCAACATCTTCGTCTCCCCTGCCATTTGTCACAGCGCGATTCGTGACAACGACACATCCTTGACTGACAGGTCTTGCCTTGTCTGGCACAGCGGCCCTACACCGCACAACCAGCGCGACCAATAAGCAAGCGCACTGGAGCTAGCCCCGTTCGTTGTCTGCGCAAGCAAAAATCCACATCTGATACCATATGAGAGCTCCGACGCGGTTTTCTATCCTGTTCTGCAATATCTTGTAAGTACCACAACTCTTTTATCTTGAGATACGTTCGGAATTGCATATGGTTTTTGGAGTAAGTGTTGTTTGACTGGGACTTTATTTTTTCGGGCAGGAAAAGAGAACGAGACAAAGCACGAGGATGACTTCTGTGCACCTGCTCTTATTGCGAAACGTCTGGCTTGGCGTCGTGCGCCGTGCAAATCTGCTAGAATTGTAAGAATCTTATTTTTCGCCTTCGGTCTCAAAGATTCACTACTTTGTCGAACAGCTGGTTTGCAACAATGTGACCTGATATCCAATGCAATCAGGAATACGTGTGTCATGTACTGCGTATGAAGGACAGATATCAGAACTGCTCAGTGTTTCACTGCTGATCAGACGGTAAGAATATGTTTACTACTTCCGTACTATTTCTCTTTGGCTTCCAAACTTCCAGGTGCAATATAAAATCTTCATCTAACGGGTAAAGCTTTTGTCCAAGTTTTCTCTCAATAAAAAAGGCATTACTCTGGACTGTCATACGGGTGTTTTTGTGTGATTTTTGTCAAATTTAATATATTTACTGAAGGTGCCACATGGAGCACTAAAATAAAAATCGACCACCTGGTATAAGGCAAAATAAATTTCACTTTGTTCAATTAAACTTGTGTTAGTTGTTACAAATTACCCTGTAATATGTGTGGCGAATGTCTTCACGCAGAAGTTGCCTAAAAACATTCAGTGTTGTTTAATCATTTGTTTTTGTTCTTTGATGGCCATATTTCGACTCATCATGACTTTAATCATGTTTCTGCAGGCTCGACGCATCGTGAGGTCATCGTGAGGTCATCGTGCGCGATCTGGACGAGGATTGTGTTTGAATGCAGTGCAAATGTGCTGTTGCAAGAGGCGTGCAACGGGTATTTCTGATATGACTGATCAGTTCACTGGAGGACAGCTCTGTTAGGTACTGTATAGATGCCTTACTCCTGCCAGAGCATCTTGCCGAGCTGCATTGTCCAACCTCGGTCATCCGCACGCAGCCAACTTGAAAATAAATGATTTTTCCCAGAACCTCTGCCACCATGCTGTTGGGTACTCCTTTCCTTTATCAGTATGCCTGGTAGCAGCGAAAGCCATCCTGCATGCGCTAGAAGCGTGATCCTGTAGCTCAGTGAAATAAACCGGTCCTTTCCTAAATTCTTTGGGATCCTCATTGATGAATATTTACTAGGCTGAATGGTACATTGACAGTACCAGTCATTGGCCAGAGGGTTGTTATGTTGCATGTGCCAATTTTCCAAAGCAGAATAGCTGTGTCTGAAAGCTGGACACTAATGTTCGAAAGCTGGATGCCAGTGTTCAAAAGCTGGAAAGCCAATCAAACGCCTTTAGTGGCCCATATCGCGGAACGAACACCAGCCCTGCTTTGGCCGCTCAATCGGCCGAACATTGGCCCGAAACTGGCCTGAAAATGCGGCCGTGACAAAGTGATAGCGCGTTACTTAAATGCCAAAGTAGGACAGCCATTCATGCCAATTTTTGCCAATGATCGCCCGGTGTTCGCCCAGTGCTGTTGTGCTGACTGGGAGCATGCCACGCGGATCCCAAATCTGAGGCTGTAATATCGGAAGCAGTCATTTTAAAGTTATTTTCACATTGTTTTCTGCTTAACAACAATGCTCAGCCAATGTTGCGCGACGACCCTGAACCGTGCACCTTGCTCCCAGTCCAAACGTTGTTCGTAGAAAGTTTTGGACGTCGCACATCACGTTCTTCTAGCATTTCCAACTTGTATGCCAGTGCTGCAGAGAACAGCTTTTGCCTCTCCTATGCGCATCTTCAAGGTTGTGTCACATAATATGGGTACGGTTTCAGAAAATTACCTTGTTTCGAAACCGATGCCCGTTCATAAAGCTGAAAACGAGCTGTTGTTAAACACGCATCAACCAATACCATTAATGCGACGTCTTGGGAAGGTAATGAAGGGCGTCATTCATGAAGCTCTTATAACGTAGGTGGGAAAAAAGTTGAGAGAGAGAATGAACATTTAATTGTAAAAAAAGAAGACTGGAGTGGATTGTGTGTGGAATCCTAAGTTCAAGACTGCAGTAGCTTCCACCGACGCTTTGGTGATGGCGATTAGCGCCTCCTGGGCTTCCAGGATGCCGCTGACCAGCGTCACCTCATACTGCTCCAGCGCCGCCGTAGACAACATGGATTTCGTAGAAGACTGTGAACCATTACTGAACTACTTCAATTCGAGGCCGAGTATCGAATATTCCTGCATTGTATGAGACCCCCATACAACAGATGACACCGAAGAACTCACAAAAACGCAACGTTTTGCGGCTCGCTTTATTTTCAAACGTTACAGGTGCCTAGACTCTCTTTCCGCCCTGGTGAAACCTGCAGACGGAGAATCACTTGCAGATAGAAGAAAGAAAGCCCGCCTCAACTTTCTTCAATAATAATATTTTTGTCGACTTGGTATTCGACCGAGAATAATATCGCTAATGATTCTAAAACAGCCTCGCGCTATGAGCATACCTTTAGCCTGAAACCCGTTTTTGCACGCACAAATACATATGATTTCCTTTTTTTTCAAGAACACTTTCTGATTGAATGCTCTACCGAAGAATTCTCCGTTCCTTCATAACCATTCTTGATTTCTTCACTGTTGGCTTAGTAGCTGTATATGAAACCGCATTTTCAATTATACCTTTGGATTCCGTCTTTTGTGATATCTATACTGTTCGGTACTATGGCAGTTCATTTGCTAATGCCATCTGTTGGGCGAGTTGGTGTCCCGTCTGCGCGCTGTTATGGATTAGTTCTTTTGCTGTTTCCCCTGTATGAATTTCACTCTCCTGCTTGGGCATACATCATGTCCTCATTATTCAATAAATGAATATATAATAGTTATAACCTGAGTCACTTGTTTAACTGAAAGGGGAAAAAAGACGTATCATATATTCGTAGATTTTTCAGACTTGTGCCATCGTCTCCGATATGTTCAATAAGTTTGATTCGAAATAAAAGACTAGATTTGAATCAATCAATCAAGCAATCAAATACAGATTATATATTTAGTCGTTCAGTCAGTGAATCGTTCAATAAATCGATAAATCAATCAGTGTTTTATTTCTTAAAATAAACAGGGATAATCTAGAAGTGCTTCGCGTTTTTCCAACCTGCAATTACAGCCCACGAACGGTAACTGAAATTTATATTTAGCAACGGATAAAAGTAGGAAAAGAAGAAAATAGTACTCGCTAGGGAAAAATCAGCGCTATTCGTTGCAGCACAAACGAAAACAACATGCTGTAGGGGAAGGTAAACAAGAAAAATAAACGCTATAATTTGAAAAAATTTGTGCAATGTCAACATGTACACAACTTTAAAATTCTTGAGTAAGAATATTTGAATGCTGAAAGCGGTCAAACAATTCTTGATATTAATTATTTAATGAAGCAGGAAGAGTATATTTGGTAGACTTTTCGGTGTAATACTCTATAGGTATCTGCAGTTGTTACGATTTTTTGTTTAGTCAGCACGATATGCGTTGTTTTTCACGCGCTCTGCAAGCTATTATTCTAGTTTACATGACTCTGTGAAGACCATTTGAAGCTCATCTAAAGACTGCAATTATACCAAGCAGAACATTGTAGGGTTTCATATCTTAAATAGTGGTCACGCGTAGGAAGAATATTGAGGTACACTGGCGATTCGCTTCACAGCTATCATTTACAGAACGTATTACTTAGTCCAACTTGTAATAACCGTAGAACCCCAATCAGTACGGGAATATTGCAAGCGATAGAAAACTAAAAAGGTCGAAAGCAAAAGCCTAACTGTAACTAGAAGATGGCCTGCAGGAATCACAGTTCCTACAGCTGAAGATATTTTTGATTAGCATGAACATGCTCATTCCAAGTTATGTGCTTTGAAAGCATGCCACTAAACATTTAGAGAGAATCTAATATTTCTACAGGACAATGCCTTAAAAATACTGCCGCCGCCGGCGTGCAGATTTATCAGTTGCTTTCAGACGCGAGATCGGACGAGATTTAATTCGAATGGTCGCAGCCTGCATACCTGACTCTACGTATAGATTGTATTGGCTGCATTGCGTGCCACATTTCGGAAGTTCTTTTTTAGCTGTAAAATAAGGGTGGCCAAGAGCGCTGGAAACTCTGGCAATCAACGGCCGCTGAGCATGCTTTTTGCTGTCGCCACCGCCGATCTCTCGGATTCTTTGTAGGCGCAACTAAGCCAAATATGCAGTGCGAAATGAACCCTAGTGCACAAGGAAATACCCTTCCGTTACACCAACCTCGTGAACCGATTATATTCCATGGCCAACCGCATTACGACGGTGCTAGATATCTACGTTCGCATGGCACCGCTGAATGCCTGGGGCAATGGAGCCATGCTCGGGAGCATCTCCACATTGTATGGCTAAGCAAGAACGTGGTTCGAAAGCCACGAAAAAGTTCACACTACATGGGACAACTTCAAGAGCACTTTACACGGGACATTCAGGTGCAGCGCACAAAGTAAGAGCTGAGTTCCTGCTACAGTTCCGTATTCAACACTTCAACGGCACTGTGAAAAAGTACGTTCGAGGAAATGGTGTGCCTTTTAAGCCGAGCCGACCCTGCCACGACCAAATAAAAGGAAGTCAACTTGCTCATGATAGTCTTCAAAGATGACTGTTTAGCCGCTGGTCAGAAACATGGAGGCTAACGAAAAGGGTTCAGCTTAAGTTGAGGACAATGCAGCGAGCTATGGAAAGAAAAATTATAGGTGTAACGTTAAAAGACTGGAAGCGGACAGAGTAGGTGAGGGAACAGACGCCGGTTAATGACATCCTAGTCGAGATCAAGAGCAAGCAATGGGCTTGGGCAGGGCATGTAATGCGAAGGCAAGATAACCGCTGGTCCTTAAGGGTAACGTAGTGAATTTCAAAAGATGAGAAGCGTACCAGGGGGCGGCAGAAGGTTTAGGTGGGCGGATGATATTAAGAAGTCTGCATGTATAGAGTGGGCGCAGCTGCCAAAGGACAGGGTTAATTGCAGAGACTTGGGCGAGGCCTTTGCCCTACAGTGGGAGAAGTCAGGCTGATAATGGTGATGATAATGAAGACAGTTTCTGACTTGGTCGCCGAAGGGTCGACGCTTGAGAAGACATGCAAGCGAGGGCGCGCAATCACTAGTAGTGCATACAACTCTGAACAACACGAATTTGTGGGACCTTATTTTGTAGTGATAGCTACATTACGCTACAACATCAAGCCTTCAGCGTGGCGGCGCCGCCACGTGGTTGGCCACGTGGTGCGAAGCATCTGCCGGCGGCTCAGAGCACCGGCGAATCCGAGTGGGGGGGAGTGGAGAGAGAGAGAGTGGGGGAGAGGGTGAATCACGTCGAGGGACGAAGACGAAGAAGCAACGCCCAGCGAAACGGAGCGGCGAAAGACTGACTTTGCAATTCGACTTAGCGAGTTCAACTCGGCCAGCTGTAGCTATCGCGTCATTCCAGGTTTAATCATAGCTAAACCACAGCCATTTTCTGAAATAGTTCCCGAAGAACTCCACCTAATGCTTCTATCACCATTTAAGCCTTACATTCAAGGAATAACGCACATCGTCTGCCAGGAGATGAAACAAGTTGTAGGCGTTCCTTAAACGACTATGCACAGTAATTATCATTACAGCGCAAAAGACGAGGACGAGACGAGTACACAGACACGGCGCTGAACTTACAACTTATTTTATTGAGGGCCACTGCTTAAATAGTGTGGCGGAACAATCTCATACGAAAATGCACATACATGAAAATGACAAGAATGACACCCCCAGTAGCACAAGTGGGGCTCTGAATTGCGGGCCTGGCACGGGCTGCCCCAGGGGCCCGGCGTGGCATATGTGCGGGAGTTGCAACTCGGCATCGGGAGGGTCCCATCGAGGGCAGCCCAGTGGGCTTCCTACATAGCACCAGCAGGGGACCTCTAAGGTCTCATACCTAAATGCGCTATAGGGGGCTCTCCTCGTTCCATTGTGGGGTCCATATGGCCAGTAATGGGCTTCTTATACCCCTGTCACACGGGCATTTCAAAGGCCCTCGAACCGATAGTCTATCGACTCAAACGCGATCGAGCGCTGCTACACGGGCAGATTCAATGGTCATCGAGTCAATAGTCTATCGAGTCAACGGAGCAGCGCGAACTCCATCGAGATTTCGAGGGCCTTCGAACGCTGCCGAAGGTTGCTAGCGTTGCTTCGAGAGGCGCTAAGCGCACTTTCGTGCACGATACTTTCGCGGTTCAAAACCATGACCAAACATTATTCGCCTAAATTTTAATGCAAGCACACCGTACAATAATTTTAAAATTGTATCAGAATGGTTTTAAGGGCATTAAGTGCTTTAGTTTTGCGTTCTGGTCTTGGCGTTGCTTGCGTAATTAGCGTTGAAAACATGGCGGCGCCCTGCCCGCCCACTTCAGAGTTATAACAGCTTCGTCGCCTATCCCTCAAAGCAATATCGTGTTCTAAACTGTTGTGTTCGCTTTCGATTTGCGCATTCTTGCCCTCGCATAAAGTTTTCAGAGACAAATAGCTTTTGTTTTTCAGATATCAAGGAGATTTCCCAGGTGTTAAGCCTGCTCAATCAGCGCTCGAACGCAGTTGGACTAGCTTGGTTTTGACTCGTCTTGAATGAGAGTGGCTACAGCAGTGTCTGCATCTGTCCGTCGCGTACGTGCATTTAAAAGGGTTTTAAACGACGTGTGCGTATGCGTGTATTTTAGAATTTAGTATACATTTATAAGATAATTTTGTTATTATTACAAAATCCAAAGTAATTGTGGCGCCACACAAGCTTGGCGTAAGACGCGAGAACCATTTCAATGGCCATTGGGATTTGCGGTGTCGCAGCGACACAACTCCTTCGAGTTCGATTGCGATTGATAATTTCGAAGGCCCTCGACTCGATGGCCATTGAAATTGGCCGTGTGACAATGGTTATTAGAGACGACCAGCAAGGGCTCTTAGGTGGCAGTGCAGCGGGGACCCACAAGGGCTACCCCATGCCAGGCCCTGATGGGCTAACCATAATGCAGGCTCACAGACAAAATGGTACACATTCACTTCGGAGGCGGTTCTGCTTGGGACAATCGGTCCCCACCTCCATTTCTTCTTCCAGATCAGAGACGCCGACAGCCACGCGTCGAAAGCATTCTTCTCCCGATTATTGTCCCCTTTGTGGGCGGCATCTTTTGCCCATCGGAACCGAAACACGAGCTATGATGCAGGCCGGGAGGGGTCTGTTCGATTGTCGCAGCATTTACGCGACAGCGTAAGGAGCTCGTACTGCGGAAATCCCGGCGTCGCCAGCAGGAGAAAATCCCACAGTTTTTGTAATCAGAAAATGTAAAAACAAATTAGGGGCCATTTGAGTTTGAACTCAGCCCCACTGCGGGCCGCGTGGGCTCGCAACACATATGCCACAAAGGGTCCTTGGGTCAGGCGTGTTTGAGGGACACCCACGGAACGCGTTGTCGAGTGTATGACTTAGTAACGTGTGCTTGGGATGTGTTCGGGTCTTATAATAAGGAAAAAATGCGCAATAATAATAAAAATTAGGAGTCAGAAGCTGCACAGAAGGAAAAGTCGGTGTTATGGTGCTTCATTGTACTGAAACAAATGGTGTGTATGTGTAATAAGTGGCTTAGTACATCGCGCATTTTAACCTATATAGTGATTGATTATTGGTAATCGATAATAGCATGCTAATGGACAATCGTGACCGGTAATGTGATTGTGGATTGGCCATCGCTGAGCAATAAGAAAGAAAAGGAAATAAAGGAGGGAAAGGAAAAAAAACGCCGCTACCTGGCATCTTACGTAGCGGAAGTTTAAGTCAAAGGCTTAAAATGAAATAATGCTGCATTAAAGGAGACAGGACGAACAAGTAGACCAGTACAAGCATGGCGTCACGTAAGGCTTTCCCTTTGCGTGGGCAACCCTCATTTTTTTTTTAATGCGCCTCACCCTTTTGTATTTAAATTCATAATATTTTGCAAATCTGCATCGTAACATTGTAGAACCACAGGTCTTTAAATGTTTTTTGCTGTAAACTTTTGCTCGGACGACTCAAATTCTTGCGTGGTATTACTCATTTATTTTCGGCACATTCCGCAGCATCGATGCAATATGTTTGATCAGGGCCTTGAGCAGCTCCACCTCAGGACTCCTCTCGCTGATTTCTCTCGCACCTGTACACCATATGACTCAAGAAAAGAAGAATACAAACCACAAAACTAATCGGTCATGTTACCGTGAAGGACAGAAATTTTCAGTGCGCAACTGAAAGAATATTTTGCGCTATTTATCCCTCTGAGACACTGAACCTCCTCTACACTGTACAATCTACAAATGGCTGGTAAAAGAAAGCTGCTGTACTTTTCGAAACTTTCTGTTCACGCCGAGCGTATAACTGGGACGGAGGAAGAAGCGAGACAACAGAGTGATTTCAAATGCGTACTTACGTTCTAGCACCACGACATCGCTGTTATAAAATTATTCATCGCCATCGTAGCCGTCGCCGTTAGAACGCCTGTAAATGGTATTGTTCATCACTTATGTATTTCGGATCAAAGTCCTTCATCACTGAGACCGGGACGATAGGTTTCCACCATTCTTGCACTCGACGTACGCGTAGGACGACGTGGTGGTCTTCGATCGTGGATGGATGAAGCAAACATGAGGAAGTGCACAGTGCACTGTGTGCGACAAAGTCAACGAGGACGAACGAGTGTCAGCGCGTGTTTCAGCAGCTCCTTCGTCGCCAAACTCTGTACCCAACCGCAGGAGAGAAAAAAAAAATTAGCATTGGCTTAGCTCGGCTATGCCAGGATATACGCAGCGTGAGCTACGCTAAGCTGCTGAGCATCAATTGCCGCTGAGCCGCAATTTCTGACTCCTTCTCCATGGCTATACCACGCTGAAAAACGTCCCGTTATATGTATACCCCCACTGATACCTCAGCGCATGCGCACAAAATGAGAGGTGCCATCAAGGGGCTCCGGCGCAGCGTCAGACTTGGCTACTGCGCAAAGGAGGCGCACAGCTGGGCACGCGCCGGCGGCAGTGCGTCTGCCGCGGCTATGACGGCACTCCTCTGTAATGCGCAGACTGGCGAGGCGCGCGTTTGCGGCAGCGGCTCCGGCGCGCCAGCTGTGCACTGTGTGACATCACTGCTCCTCGCTTAGCGCAGCACGGCTCCCCAGGAGCCACGCGAAACTGCTCAACCTCGGGCAGTGTAGCTCACGTTACAAAAAGCCTGGCCTTAAGCAACGCGAGAAAGGCGGGGGAGTACTTCTGCATGACGTCAGTGCACAGTGACCGGACGTAGTGAACAAGTGGTCGATTGAGACCCTCCTTGCCACTTCGTGGCAGCGTCACGTGGTAAGGTAGACGGGAGGATGGTAGAGGTATTGTGCCTATGGTGGAACGTACAACACAGCGCCTATGTTGTACGTTCCTCTCTTCGTCATTTGTTTGCGCTGGTCCCTTTTAAGCAATGTTAAACCAAATAGTCCTTAACAACACAGCCCATGTGTTGTACGTTCATTTTCTCATCATATCTTTGCGCTGGTTCTTTTTGAGCAATGTTAAACCAAATAGCCCGCAACAACACCCTCATGCCTATAAATTGAGGACATTCAGGCACGAACGCATCGGCCCGACGCTCATCATACTTCTCGTATTACAGCTCGCCCCGGCTGTCAGGATCACCGTCGCGGCTTCCCGGTTCACCAACATGTGCCAACGATTGCCGACGCAACTTGCTGGCTTCTACTTACTTCGTCAAACAGGGCCCTGTGGCTACTGAGGCGGCGCATGTGTGCATGTTCCGGCTCTGCGACTGTGGCGCACTGATGCGAGGGGCGTATAAAAGCTGACCTCCTGGGCCTGGACGACCTATTGCTGAGGATGCTTCAGGCACGAACGCATCGGCCCGACGCTCACCATACATCTCGTTTTACAGCTGGCCCCGGCTGTCTGGATCACCGTCGCGGCTTCCCGGTTCACAAACACGTGCCAATGATTGCCGACAAATCTTGTTGGCTTCTACTGACTTCGTCAAACCGAGCCCTGTGGCTACTGAGGCGGCGCATGTGTGCATATTCCGGCTCTCCGACTGTGGCGCACTGATGCGGGGGGCGTATAAAAACTGAGCTCCTGCACTCTAAAAAAAAGAGGTGTAGAAAAGGGGTAACAAAGGGGTAACTTCAAATTTTGCCCCTTCTCGTCAAGCATTGAATAACTTTGCACCCTTGAAATACCTGCTGCGAGACATTTAGTCTGTTTCGTGAAAGTTGCACCTTTTTTATTCCTTTTTGTCAGTATTGAGAACTGTGTCTCGTTTTTTATGCTATTACGAATGGCCGCCAGCTGGTATTAGGATTGGCGCCAGCATGTCTCGAGGATTGCCACCAAGACAGAATCTCTCGCCATGTGTCTGCGGTATGCATTTACCGCGCTCAGCCCGTCGTTGCTGCGTAGGACAAGAGGGAGCAGGGTTCTGCGAAAATCCCTTTAAGGAGTAGCTGTCCGGGGCCGCGAAGTTGTTCGGGCTGTCTTCCGATTTTCCCCGACGTCTCCACCGACCCGACTACTCCTGACCTCCCGGGCACAGCACCAGCGTGGGAACAGATCGCCACAGTGGCTTGTCTGCAGGCTTCGCCGGCCATGCCTAATGGCAGAACCACTGGGGATTATCTCCCGACGGGGCTGCGCCTCGGTTTCTTCGAAGTTCACCGACCGGCGGAGAGCGGGCCGACCCCCTGACGTCGCCTGCCAGCCTGACGGAGTCCTGGCCGCACACCCCTCTCTCTCTCTCTCTCTCTCGGGCTCAAATTATGCCAGGGGCGTGTCCATGTATGCGGAGGTGTCTGTTTGTGTGTGATAGCGCAAGTTTTGTCCACACCCACCACGGCGAAGGCGTCCACTACCTGGGGAATCTAGGGAAGACGCAGTGTATAAAACTGGACTGCAGATGCAGTTGAAGGAGCTCACTTCTGAACTCAAAAGCTTGTAAATATGTAAAATAAAGCGAGTCTTCTTCCTCCACTAACGAATCCTTTACTCAGCGGCACTCCTGTCCTGGACGGAGCGTGCGTCATCTTGACTGGGTTGTGTCGAGAAACGACCCCGATCCCCACCTTCAACAATGCCAAATATGGCGGAAAAAATGCTTCCTGGGATTTCTCCTAGAGGGCACTTTGGGTTTAGTGACTGAAATGTCTGAGGCGAAACCAATACTGCGCCATTGTTTGCACTTGCGCAGGATCTCCATGCTAGCGGGTACTTTTTACTGAAAAGCGCAGTTTTCTTTTTTCTTAAGAAGTAAACTTTGAAGCGCGGCAGCTCTAGTTGATCAAAATGACATCTTTTTTCTATGTTTAAGTTAGGCCAAGATGTCTCATAACAAGAAAAAGTTTTGGATAGAAGCTTTACTGTTTTTTATACTCCGAGAGTTTCTGATCATAACTTACCACTCTAGGTGTAATTTTCCCTTTAGCAACAAAGATGAAAACATTGACAATGACGAATCTTTTTTATGGTACAATCCTCAAAGAGGCAGCCAGCAGAAATACATGTATGTGAGTTCAGGATTGATTTCCGCAACCTTTGTTTTTTAAACTTGCAAGGAACAAGGTTTTTGTAATTCTTCATTTCTCAAATAGGAGGTTGCACATTGTTTTACTTATAGCTTTAAGATGGTGCCATGACCAACGTTGTTCGTAAAGCACGTCGGATGAGGGCAGTTGCATGAACGCGTCCTTGAAGCAAGTTGTTCTTAAGCGGCGAGCACCCTCAGCGATGTAAAGCTGGACCCTCGTGGTAGTACGCGGGACGCGTTTATACTCCGACGTAACACGCGCGCGCGGCATGGCGACGTCACGCTGGCCACAGCGAGACCCTCTACACTCCAACGGCGTTTGACCGCCGACGCGTTCGGCGGGTTTGGCGCACCGCGACCACATCAGCGGCAATTTGGAGTGTGTTTCGATTTCCCTCCGAGCGCGTCAGCCTCCGCCGGCCCGGCCAGACCGGTTCCGCCTCTCGTCGAAGCGGAATTTTCCCGCTTTCCAAAAATGATGGGAACCTTCTGGAGTTCAGGTTTGCACAGATCAAGGTGAATACCCCTCTTCGTTTCTGAAAAGTTACAATGGAGGGCGACTGACTCATCTCTCTTCACACAACCCCGGTTCTGGGTAGAGCAGCAAGTGAAAACCAGTTTGTGAACGAGGGTATCTATTGGAATGCAACTTCTTTTAAGGCAGTTTTTTTGGAATTTTGAAAGTTGAATCCGAAAATTCTTCACGTGAATACTGCCTTTAAATTTCGTGCTCTGCCAACAGAGGGAATGTGAGTCAATCGCCTTCCATTTTATTCTTTTTATAAAAGGAGAGAGAGTGAAGACCCTTAATCGCAGTGAACCTGAAGCCCCACGGCTTACCACCAACTTTCGTGTTCGAGTGTAAAGGGTGGTTCACATGCAAGCGATTCGGCGAATAGAGCGAACAGCGGCGCGGCGCTACGAAGCGTTTCGCGAGCTTTCGGTTCACATTCGTCGCCACTGCACGTTTCACATCGCTATAGTGGCTAGAATTCCAGCCACAGCACAACTACACTGAACTAGAAGTTTAACTGTTGTACAACCGCTGCGAAAACCAATGTTGCTGGCAAAAGATGTACGCTTGCAACCGGTTTTTGTGCCCTGCAAACACAAAAAGCGTAATATATCAGCACAATTTTGTCGTTTATTTTCATTGCTTATTTGAATAAATATAAATCTTGCGTTTTAAGCATTCAACACCACTTTATATAATTTCTCTTTTTAAACGAAATTTTGTACGTGCGGCGTACAAACACAAATACTGGTCTATATGCGCATGCTTTCTTGCACAATGCCTTTACTGGTCACGTGGCAACGCCGAGCCGTCTTTGGTTGAGATGTGGTGCTGCCGCGTCGCCGCCGCGAAACTTTCTAACTTGCCCGAACCTCGCCGCTCCAGCCGCTGGAGCTTCCTTCGCCACTTGAGAGAGGGTGTATGCGCCGCGGCGGCGGGATTCGCGAGCAGTTCGCTTACATCCCTATTGAAAAATCTCATATGGATGCATATGTGTCTCCTATGAATTTATATGTGTCTAGTATGTGGTCATACGAGATGATATGTCATCATACGAGTTGATAGGTGTCCAATATGTGCTTTGTATGGGCTGATATGTGTCCATAGTATCCCTCGTATGGGTTTATATGTGTCCTTCGTATCCCTCGTATGGGCTGATATGTGTCCTTTGTATGCCTCGTATGGGCATATGTGTCCTTCGTATCCCTCGTATGGGCATATGTATCCCTCGTATGCCTCTTGTGCTGATACGTGTCTATCGTATCAGTTGTTTGAGCCGAAATATGGATTTCGTATCACCCGAATGGGCCGATGTGTCTTTAGTATCACTCATTTGAGCCAATATGCAGCTCTCGTATCACTCATATGGGTGAACTGCGTCTCTCAGTGAGCTGATATTGTCACGGACCCGAAGACGACAAAGTTGGCAGTGGCGCGGCACGGAGCGCTCGCGCTAGGCCCACCGCCATTAAATCATTCCATCGCCATCTGTTATGTAGTACTGTCTTCACCTGCTTGCCGTCACGTAACATTTGGCGTGAGGTGCGGAGTTCATCCCCATCCTGGTCCTGGAGCTTCGGTGTCCTGCGTGTGCCGTGGTCGTCGGTCGTGTGTTCCTGCCCGCACCGCCCGGTTGTGCCCCAGCCGGCCAGACCAGAACCGACCATGTCGTTCACCCCAGCCCCGCCTCCTGCCCCGGCCAAAAGACACGACAACTTGACGACGCCGCCGCTACTCGAACTTATGACCCCACCGACCCTAGAAGTCGCCAACATATTCGAACACAGCCCCTGCTCATGCCGTTCGGTGTGTTCATGGGCCTCGGCCGTCGGCTCAAGGTGACCTAGCTAGCTACGGCCCGGAAGCTTCCTGGACCAGCGCTCATCTGATCATCATCTGTTCATCTCTTTCATCGTGACGGCAAACCCTGCATCTTCTTCTCTTCTGTGTTCATCCGTCCTGTCACGCTCATCGTCACGCCCTGCGTTTCGTCTTCACTGCCGGTCTTTCAGTTCGTGCGATCGGGACGATCGCTCGGCAGCCCCGGGTAGTGTCACGGACTCGAAGACGACAAAGTGGGCAGTGGCACGGCACGGAGCTCTCGCGCTAGGCCCACTGCCATTAAATCATTCCATCGCCATCTGTTATGTAGTACTCTTCACCATGCTTGCCGTCACGTAACAATATGTGTGTCTTTCATAAGGCTCGTATGAAATTAAATGGATAACATTTCATCTTGTCTTTCACGCGGTGCACTTGAGCTCATAATTATAGAACACAGGTGATCAAATTAGATCCCTCTAACGTGGTGGGATGTTAAATCCCAAGTATAGTACCATTTTACGGTGTATCAGCTTAGCACATGAATGGACAAGCCTATGGCATTCCAATACTGTCCTGTTTCAAAGCTACATCTCAGCTGAAGCGCACACATTCAAAAAAAGTTTAGAACACCCTCAGGAAAAGTAAAATAAGCCAAGGACACCATCTAAAACATAATAGATAAGGAGGCCACAAAACATTGGTCCATGGGATAAATGACTCAAGTAGCTTCCAATAATAAGGAAGTGACTATACAGATGCAAAAATTTCCCATACATATATCCCAAGCTTGAGAGGTGTGTTGAATAATTTGCCTCCTTGTCTATAACATGCTAATTACTGAAAGTGAAATATATTATTATAAATGAAGCTTCAGATGTCTTTTTTCAGAGGTGTAATTCATTTTTTGATATCGTCCCCCACTTACACTAATGCCTTTGCATCATCGATGCATTATTGTTGTTTACATGCCTCAGAGAAGAAATGCTGATGGCCCCAACTTGACACTAAAGATCTTCAAATGTTTCTTCAGCTACGGTATAGCCAGTAGCTACAAGGCACTAGGTCAGAACTATTGGTGGGTGATGCAGAACATCCCGAAACTGCTGCTTATTCAACACGGCGGTATTGCCACCTAACTTGTTGTCATGCCAAACATTGTCACATTAAATGATGGATTTTTTAGGACAAACTTTAAGAAAAAGTGCACGGTCCTTCAGCATCCTCAAGTTCAAGAATGCCCGCAATAACCGTCTGCTTAATGTGACAATCATCACAAAGAAATTCATCCACATGTGCCACGAGCTCAGATGCGAGATGCAGACAGTGGGCATCCACTGCACTCCTCGTCTTTCACACTCAACACAGCTGGATCTTGCATGTACGTACAGTTTGTACCCACCTTCTGACTGGAAACATAACATACCCATTACCATAAATTGGACTCATTCGATGGTGGATAATGATAGGGAGAACACCTTCTGCCATCCAAAATTTGGTTTCGAAAAACTGTTATAACCGTACACTGATGTATACTAAAAATTTCCTTTTGACTACTTCAATATCAGTGGTGCCATGTGCAAAATGAAAATATGAAAAGTGGGAACATCAAACTTTCTTTTCATTGTAACGTCTTTCCCTTTCACAAGGTGATAAATGTGTTACAGACCAGGAGGCAAAAAATATACTGGTCACCCCTCGTATAAACAGAATCCACCAATACCATCTGTTTAATGAAACAGACCTACATAATACACAAAAACACTACATATATACTATATCATGGAACATGAGTAAGAGTTTTGTACAGAGGCCACACGAACAACACAGCAGCAAGTGGCATACAATATTAGTTACATTTCTCCATGTTTACTATACTCAAATACAACTTTGGAATGAGGTGGCAGATGCCTCTCAAAGGACCAGGCATTGTATTGAGCATGGAGGAGGAGGACACAACCAGCAGTGCATGAAAGTTTTGATGATGACGATGAGATGTGAGCCCGTTAAAAGGCCAATGTGATCCAATAAACGTCTGCGTATACAAGCCGAGCACATCGAGCACTGCCACAATGAGATTAGCAAAAATGAGAATGACAATGTCTCTAATGAGCTATTGTAGACGCCATGGTAGAGGGCTCCAGATTAACTTCAACTGCATATGCGCTGACAAATCACAGCAAAGACGCGTGTTTTCCACTTCACCTATATCAACATGTGGCTGCTCTCGCCTGGATTTGACTCAGCTTCCTTGGGCATAGACCACAATAGAATGAATAAATGTGCATCCAAACAACTTTGACGTGACAACTGAAGAACTGAATATGGACAGGTAATGACGAAAAGAAAAGTGGGCCATATATGCCCTCTTCACTGTGTGAACATGTCGCCCATTTGAAAACAAAGATAAAAATAAAAAGACATGAAGTGTCATCTGTTGAAGAAATAAACAGCCGAAACACTAGTACACCTTCATTCACAGAAATGGAGCTACCTGTCACAAGGCAATGGGTGTGGTAGGCATGCAGCAATCCAATTATATAGTGTGCGCCATCCTGATTGGCTCAGGTTGTCGTACCTTCCATGCAAACAAATTGCGAAGTGAATGATAGAGAAGCATTTGCCACTTCAATCTTGAGTTGTATTCAACTATAGTTTACACAACAAACAAAAGAAAATACTGCTTCTCAAAGGAACACTAAGGACATGTCCACATAATTTCTGTTCTTAGTAAAAATATGTTGCATTGGCCCTTTCTAACCATTCTGTTATTCTGTTAACCATTCTATTACTAGGGCCGCCTACCCGTGTGTGTTTTTTTTCCTTGCAGAAATGAAAGGTTTATTTGAGATATGTCAATAAAAGAATTCCAAAAAGTACCTATAGTTCGACGAAAGCTATATATTCGGAAAAAAACAATCCGGTATACCCTGCGAACTGCCTTCAAAGATCTTGCCTGACCGAATGCTTCGTCGGATCGAACATCTCTCAGTACACCTCGGACGTTATAAACTTGTTTACCAATAGACATCGGCTTTTCGACCAATATCAGATATACAATATGCGAGATATACTCACTTCAGTGGGCCGATCACGCATCTACAGGGCCGCCTACCCGTGTGTGTTTTTTTTCTTGCAGAAATGAAGGGTTTATTTGAGATATGTCAATAAAAGAATTCTAAAAAGTTCCTATAGTTCGACGAAAGCTATATATTCGGAAAAAAACAATCCGGTATGCACTGCGAACTGCCTTCAAAGGTCTTTCCTGACCGAATGCTTCACTGGATCGAACATCTCTCAGAACACCTGGGATGTTTTAAACTTGTTTGCCAATAGACATCGGCTTTGCGACCAATATCAGATATAAAATATGCGAGATATACTCACTCCAGTGGGCCGATCACGTATCTATATGGCTGCCTACCCGAGTTCAGGTGGATATACTCAAGAACCACGGAACAGGGGGGTGGCAATGGGGAAGGTCGCCTTCCCTCCCACATTTTTCAGGGGGGGATGTGCCCATCCAATCTCCATTTGCTTCTACTTGGATCAGATTTCTGAAAATTGAAACACATATTAGTTCTAACTTCTTTTAATTCAAAGCACAGTGGGGCTGCATGAGCTGCTTGGCTTAGTAGCCAGTTGTAAAACATTTGGTATATGAGTAACCTAAACCGGTCATGTTAATACAGAATTCGATCGAGTATATATCGACCTGACCGTGTACATGATCACGATTAGCAGAATTTAAACAAACTATGCACAGGCTTTTTTAATGGATTTGATCACTGCTCGTGCGTACAGCTTCCCACCTATAAGCTCCTCATTTCAATTAATTTTATATTGCCATAAATCTTTGCACCGTTTGTTCGTTCGCAGTCACAACCTCCGGCACGCGGCTTTATCATTTTGTTTTGGAATGCGAGGTGCGACCAGACTTATGGCGTTGATCATGGCCACGTGCAAATGATTCCACATTTTTCCAGATTCTTGCTGCTTTTGGTTCTCTATCTCGAAGGTTCCTTGCCAGCTTTAAATTCAGCACGACCAAGAACTGCATGGCATTCAGGTGGATGACCGCCGAGCACGCATGATTAAGCCTACTGCAGCCGCCGAGTAATTCAGTTCTTAGTGGGCGGGAGTCAGCCCCTTAAACAGTTAATTTTGGAAGCCTTTTCGTTGTCTTCCTGAAAGTTGGAGTGTCGTCACCGCATCGTGATACTTTGCATCAAGCTTTGAACATTGAAAAAGTATATATATATATATATATATATATATATATATATATATATATATATATATATATATATATATATATATGTGTGTGTGTGTGTGTGTGTGTGTGTGTGTGTGTGTAAAATTTATTATGTAAATGAGCATTAAATAAATAAATAACAAAATAAGCTCGAAGTCCTGCCCTCCCACTAAAAAAAAATGAGTTCCGGAGTCCCTGGCTATACTACTTGTCTCGAGCATAGCCCAAACCTTCACCCGCTGCCATTACGACCGGGACGCGACAGCGGTGTGCCAGAGAACACTGCGAAACTATATTTATAGAGGTCCTCGAGCACCTCGATCAAAGCACCTTGATCGAGGGCGCGGTTGTGCTACCCAGTTCCGTGTTCTAGCGCACCTAGCAGTTTATTTTTGAGAGCCTCTTCCTCCTCGTACCTTGCACACTTCTGATTTCTTAACATAAATTCTTTTAGTCCATCAATTTACCTATTCAGAAATCTATAATTCCCCCCTCTGCTTGTCCTAAGTCGCTGATCTCAGGTCAGTGGCAATATTGTACTTATGATATCTACCACGCACCGTGCCAGAAAATAATTTTTTCCAGCAATTACAGACTTTTCAAGCACTTGGTGCATTTAGGGGAGTTCTAAAAGAAGTGTTTATTTCATCGTAGATAACACAGAAGTTGCTGTTTACAGCGGAGAGAACAGGGAAGGGCCCAGCGTTATTTATGATCAAGAGCCGCGCAACAGGAGCTTTTATATTTCGAAACCGAAACTGAAAATGTTCTAGCGTCGTCTGACGGCTAGGCCCAGACTTTATAGGTGCTTCCTGTTTGTCGTAAGCCACACAAAACTTTCTGCTTAAAGCACTAAGTAAAAAGCGCAAAGCACAATCAGGCACCGCGCGCCACTATAGCTTCCAGCTTTGAAACCGAAACCGAAGGCGATTTGTCACATAGCGACTACTTTGTTTAAAGCAGTGGCGATCAAAAATCGCAGAACACTTCAAACATTTAGGTTACAGCGGTATCATAAAGCTCATATATGATAGAGCCCATAGAGTTACACTAAGCCACACTATTCACACTCCATGGGCAGTCACAGGTGCAAGACCGATTTGAGGGGCTAGTTGGTTCTGCAGTTGGTTCTGCTTATGTTGGACCAACGCTCTGTGGCACAGCTTGACACGGAACTCATAACTATTTCCCCTTCAAAGTAGTATTTGTAACTTTTCAACTATAAGTATTCCATGGTGTGTAGAGCCCCGCGTCGTCTGCTACTACATGCGGTCAATCAGCAGTCAACTGGATGGCCGGATGCGCTGCACGACGAGGCTGCGACATGGAGCAGTATAGAGATCACGGTCGGAGACGCAAGTTCTGCCGCAGGAAACAAACAAACGAAATTGAACGAATAAAACGTATTTATTATTCTGGTTTGTAAAGAAGAGGTCATCATCATCATCGTATGCAGCGCCCTGTGCTGTGCGCGTCGCCAAGCCAATCCAAGTCTGCGGACGTTTGCGTCCAACGTTTGCGTCATCACTCGTGTCGGTGTGTGTGGTTGTTACAGTTATTAGATTGTGTGTTTTGCAGCCACATGTGACACTTCCACTATGGGTTCGTCAGCTGCGGCGAGCTATGCGTACGTGAAATACTTCGACCGACGGCGCAAAAGCTATCGTACACGTCTCTATGTCGTCCTTGTTTCCTTTGCGCTACACCTATCCATGATGCATCACCGACTGGCGTTAGCGACTTGGCCAAAAAAAGGACGTCTACTGGCGCGGCGGAAAAGATGAGAAGGCATTCTATTCCGCCCAATTAATGGAGCTTGCAGGTGAGTTTTGCAGTTACTTCGCTACGCGGTCAGATTTTAGAAGTGCCAAACGTGTGATGCGTGTAAAGTCAAGCATAACGCTGTTAGCAAAGCTTGGTGGCGTTTTACATAAAGTCGATGCACATGCTTTTTTACTGTTGCGAGCACTTGCAGAACGCTTACGATACCACTTCCTCTGTGATTGCGATCCGAGCACGCAGCAGCCCAGCGCATGCTTCCCAAAGAAGGGAAAAACTGCGTGGTCGCGTTGTAGCAGGTCTCAACGTAAGCGTCACTCTGAGCGAAATAATATATCGTGATTTTTTTTATGAATTCAAGTAATTGCATGAGGCTGGGAGAAATCGGCTGTGTTCAGATCTGCTAATTTTTCGCATCATATGATTTTTGGAAAGCAATGAACGCGACACACTAACTGATCCGTTTCCGTAGCTTGCCCTGTGTTTGCTGTCGCTTTCATTATTTTATCTCTCATTTCTTGTGTTCCAGTAACAAAAGCAGAGCTTATCCAGAGGATGTCGAAGAGAAAAATCACTGCAATGGACCTTGAAAAGTCTGAGCCAGCAAGAACAGTTGCACAGATACAAGTATGTACAGAGCGAAGTTTTACTGCGGATGCCTCTGCTACTGCCACGCGCACGCTTACCAGTCGCAATATGTACATTACATAGCAGCATACTTCAGAGCCAGGCAGGCGTCTCTGTTTGTCTGTGTCTAAAATATTTATGGTTGCGGGAAGCAGCCAGGCTCCCGTCAGCAACAGAGAGCTTTGTAGCGGATGTTTGAATTGTAGTATAGAGATATTGCTTAAATGCTACCATTGTAAAAGATTGCGTAGGACACTAGAGAACCGCATGTGGAATGGAAGCATCGTTCTGTTTTGTTCTCTCATATATTGTGTGCTTCATGTCAGGTCAAAGTTTCATTTTTCGTATTGCCTCCTCGCATTGTTGTCTAAAATATTTATTGTTTGGGGGAGCAGCCAGGCTGCCTTCAGCAACAGAGAGCTTTGTATCGAGCCCACCGATACGGCGTTGCGGGACAGCGCACTTCTCTCATTGCAGCACGTTGTCTTAGCTTCGGCTTGCAACTCGGTGGCCTGTTTTCTCAGTGCCATGATACTGGTTAAATATATGTATTGCTGTAAATTTATAAGCCCTGCTATTCTTCGGTTATGCGGCTTACCAAAGCGAATCGGGCCACGTGAGACACGGATAGGGCCTCTGATAATTATTATTCACGAGGGGTGATAATTATTATTCACTTGTCTATCGAAAACATCGGTGCTGCGCTGTGGGCTACAACTGCGGTGGGCTCTCTCCGGTCGGGGCGGCTCTTGTCAAGACACGAATAATTATTGGAAGGCACCGTTCCCCTCTTCCCGTCATCTGTTCATCGTCGGTCGCTTCTTGCAGGGAACCAGTCAAAGGGGGAAGGTCATTTGAATTGAGCCGAGCGTGGGAAGAACAGGCTCCTTCCCAGCTAGTCATCCTTTCTTTTTGTGCAGTCGTCGGCCACCTGATTACGGTGTCGAAATTGCCGCTGCTGTTGCTGCGCCACCGTGGTCATTCCTGTCGATGGGATCTGCACCTTAATCCTCTTCGGCTGGTGTGCATTCCGTTCATAACAGGCCCAACGTGGACGCCACCGAAAGCTCCCCATTTGACTTTCAAACAAAAGGGGTGCTGTATACTCTTGTAAACGGAAGGGCAGCTACACAGAACAAGCAGGGATAGAGGACTAAAGCTAGTGGACTAAGCGGAAGGGAGAAAAACCTCTGAGAGGGAATGGAAGGAGAGGAGCATAGAAAAGTAGCTAATTTGCCATATATGTATCTTCAATATAATGCCTTTTATGAAAGATTGTTTGTGGTAGTGTGTTCCGGGGACGGTGCCTCACAGCAACCTTGGTAGAGGACATTTTCAGCCAGAGGGTGGTCGGGGCCTTTTAAGTAGTGGCTGCCGGCTGGCGTGCATGTGTGCTCTGCCAAATTTGTTGTTCAAAATTTTTAATCTCTACGGAGGTCATTTTCATTTCACAGCTGAAGATGAAGCATAACCTTGCGTGTGCCGATTCGGTTGTTGCCATAAAGCTTGGTGCTCGGGTCTTCTGCCACAAGTGCTTAAAATACCTGGGAAAAACCGTATGCATACTTCACCTTGCATTTGACTAATCAAAAAGAAAAATTTCCCAGTGTGGATTATCATGCCTGCACACACAGTGCGGGGCCGACATGCAAGGCCAGATTGTAATGCCTTTCATTCGAGTGCTAGCTCTGCAGTAAAAGCGATAGCATACAGACACGACGTGCACCTAAATTTGTACACTGCACGCACTACAGAAAAATGTTCAACCAGCTGATATGCACGCTTGTCAAAATAATGCGTGCATTACTTGCTGGCAGCAATATAACAGCTTGAGGGCGGCAGACTACAGTTGAGTGGAACATATCCTGATTGTTTTCTGCTTACAGCCCACAGGAATTAGTTCTCAAACAGAATTTGCAACTACCACAGGAGAGTCAGTATAGGCAGGGTCGATCATTGGCGCCCAAGTAATTAGTGTGTAGTTTACAAATATGCAATAATCTGAGACTACAGCATGTTGTTTGAGCAGTGCATGCGCAGTTTTTCCCTCCTCCTCATCATCAGCCTCACTACACCTACAGGGCAAAAGCCTCTCCCATGTCTTCCCAATTAACGCTGTCCAATTAGCCCTCCTATGTGGTGTCAAATGCAAGTCTTTAGAGTGCGACTGCCCGTCACATATGCTTTTGAGGATATCTCGAAGCTTACCTGCAGACTTCACGACAGCACACAACGTACTGAAGGACATATACTTGCGTTCTTGCCGCCGATGTATGCATCTGAGTGCAAGAGTCCGCGGCTGCCCTGAATAACTAACGTCCTTTCTTTCGCTCCCAAGGATCAGATTTCTACCGTACGTATGCGAGCAATGAGACGCAACAGCAAGCAAAGCAGCACAGGGCACTCGTTTTCCGTGATCCATGGACGGCCTTGGCGCCATGATTGCCAGCAGGCTGGTTCTGGCGGCGACCAGTTCATGTGAGCATGATGCACCTTCCTGTCAGGAGTGAATTTTCTGGCAGCGAACAGGCTCTCCGAGCACGGCAATTTGAAAAAGCCCAATGATAATTTAAAGATGTATAGACACCTAATTTTGGTGGCATGTTTTCTTCCCTACAATGATTCAGAAGACACTACTATGAATGAATCATCAGGTGGTGTTTGCCTGGGACTTATAAATAATTTATAATCGAATTTTTCTGCCATGCTTTCTCGGTTTCAACAGCCGAGTGAGGACTGTGACATCAGAGAGGTTATATGTAACGTGAAGCATGGAAAAAATACGATATAATTGCTGCTTGATCGTTTTATTCACTACAGTGTTGAAGCCAGCCATCCTCAATAGTCGGAATGACAAATGTAGCAGCCCCGATTATATTGCAGTTTTTCATGCCTCGCATGACCTATAAGCTCCCTTTGATGTCATAGTCCCCATTCAGCTCTTGAAACTGAAACGGCGCGAGAAAGAAATTCGATTATAAATTATTTAGAAGTCATGGGAGAATCTTCATCATCATCAGCCTGATTACACCCAATGCAGGGTGAAGGCCTGTCCCATGTCTCTCCAATTAACCATGTCTTGCCAGCTGCGCCTACCTTATGCCTGCAAACTTCTTAATTTCATACGCCCACCTAACCTTCTGCCGCCCCCTGCTATGCTTTCTTTCTCTTGGAATCCCTTAAGGACCAACAGCTATCTTACCTTCGCAATACATTCCCCGCTCAAGCCAATTTCTTCCTCTTGATTTTGGCTACGATGTCATTAACCCGCGTGTGTTCCCTCAACCACTTTTCCTGTTTCCGGTCTCTTAAAGGAGTATAGACACCGAATTTTGGTGGCATGTTTTCTTCCCTACAATGATTCAGAAGACACTACTATGAATGAATCATCAGGTGGTGTTTGCCTGGGACTTATAAATAATTTATAATCGAATTTTTCTGCCATGCTTTCTCGGTTTCAACAGCCGAGTGAAGACTGTGACATCAGAGAGGTTATATGTAACGTGAAGCATGGAAAAAATACGATATAATTGCTGCTTGATCGTTTTAATTCACTACAGTGTTGAAGCCAGCCTTCCTCAATAGTCGGAATGACAAATGTAGCAGCCCCGATTATATTGCAGTTTTTCATGCCTCGCATGACCTATAAGCTCGCTTTGATGTCATAGTCCCCATTCAGCTCTTGAAACTGAAACGGCGCGAGAAAGAAATTCGATTATAAATTATTTAGAAGTCATGGGAGAATCTTCATCATCATCAGCCTGATTACACCCAATGCAGGGTGAAGGCCTGTCCCATGTCTCTCCAATTAACCATGTCTTGCCAGCTGCGCCTACCTTATGCCTGCAAACTTCTTAATTTCATACGCCCACCTAACCTTCTGCCGCCCCCTGCTATGCTTTCTTTCTCTTGGAATCCCTTAAGGACCAACAGCTATCTTACCTTCGCAATACATTCCCCGCTCAAGCCAATTTCTTCCTCTTGATTTTGGCTAGGATGTCATTAACCCGCGTGTGTTCCCTCAACCACTTTTCCTGTTTCCGGTCTCTTAAAGGAGTATAGACACCGAATTTTGGTGGCATGTTTTCTTTTCTTCAATGATGCAGAAGACGCTACTATGCATGAGTCACCATGGGATGTTTGCCTACGACCACTAAATAATTTTTAATTGTTTTTTCCTGTCATGCTGTTTCAGTTTTGGAACAGCCGAACGATGGCTCTGACGTCAAAGAGGGCTTTTCCTTCACGTGAGCCATGGAAAAATGTCCATAGAACCGCTGCTTCATTGTTCTAATTTACTTCAGTGTTGAAATCAGCCTTCCTCAATTGCTGGAATGACAACAAATGTGCAAGCAGCGATTATATTGCTGTTTTTTCATGTCTCGTGACGTGTAAGCACACATTGACGTCACTCTCCTTGTTCAAGTGTTGAAGCCGAAACTGGACGAAAAATAAATGCTATTATAAATTATTAAGCGGTCGTAAGAGATTACTAGCTGCTTCTCCATGTATAATAATGCCTTATGCATCATTACAAACAAGAAAGCACGCACCCAAACGGCAGGTGTTATACTGCTTTAACGTTACGCCTATCATTTTTCTTTCCGTGGCTCACTGTGTTGTCCTCAGCTTAAGCTGAACCCTTTTTGTTAGCCTCCACGTTTCTGCCCATAGGTGGGTACTGGTAAGATACAGCTGTTGTACACATTTCTCTTGAGGGATATTGGTAAACGGCCATACATGACCTGAGAGACCCTGCCATATGCGCTCCATCGCAATCTTATCCTTCTAGCTATTCCCTCATGATCCGGATCAGTTGTCACTATTGATACCTGCCTTAAATAGACGTATTCCTTTACATTTTCCCTTACCTCGTTACCAGTTGTGAACTGCTGTTCTCTTGCTAGACTTGAGAATAGGAGAATACCACAAGGTAATCCATGTATAATAATGCCTGATGCCTCATTAGAAAGCAAAAACACACACCCAAAAGATGGGTGTTTATACTCCTTTAAAGTTAGTTGGTGCATTACAGAATATGAGTCACCAGTGTTACCAGTAAAACCCTTTAACATCATATTTTGATCTGTTGATTGAAATCAAGTTTTTTAGTGTTCTAGTTAATGGTATTTCATTATTTCTTTGCTCCTTATTTGGAAAAATTATTTCTCGCGACTCTGACCAGGCTCAAGAAGTTTAATGTGATAGTAAACAGAATATGTTTGAAAATCCTCTGAAGTTGCCCTTTAATTTACCTTGTACATTAGTCTTTTGTAGCAAATGTGAACACTTTTCATACTTCGCAGTCTTACACTAGCATGGATCCTGCTGCACCACAGAACCTGGATATCTTGCTGAGGTCGGCAGCCAGGTATGAAAGTGTCGCATATTTAGAATTTAAGACAAGTGGGCTTTGATGCCCCATCGGCCAGTGCTGATAAAGGAGCAAAACACAGACGGAAGACGAGGCTGACAAAGTTCAGTTTGGTGCTCAGGAACGCTTGGCTACCGGGGTGCGCCGTGCTAACAAAGATTGTGGCCGTCCACAGTTTGATTTGCGCCTTTACACTTGTGGAGGGGCTGGGTGCGCAGTGCTAACAAGAAGTGTCGACGGCCACAATCTTTGCTAGTACAGCGCACCTCGGTAGCCAAGCGTTCCTGTGCACCAAACTGAACTTTGTCAGCCTCGTCTTCCGCCTGTGTTTTGCTCCTTCTTCAGCACGGGGCGCTGGGGCATCAAAGCCTAATTGTCGATCTTACAGAAATGACTTTGTAAGCTTGAAATGCTTTTAGCTCTCATCCTTGATAAATGCAGGCAAACAATCTAGAAACTGGAAACATGGGGATGAGCATCACTGCACACCTCTCGGAAATGGGAAATTTTCTGTCCGAATGATATGAAACAGAAAAAAAATTGCCTGCAGAGCAGCCCTAGGCACAATTTTAACCTGTGGCAGCTCAGAGCAGTTTTGTTTAGCGATGGCTTTGTGGTGGTGGTGGTAGTGGTTTTATTAAAAATAATAGTAAAAAGGAAGAAAAAGATTTTTGCTAGCCCCGGCATCTGCCATCGATACTGAAGCACCTGAGCTGGGGCAGCGGAAATAAAGGACAGCAGGCAGAATGGAGAAATGAAATGAAAGAGGTGAGGGGACAGGAATAGAGGCTTTGTGGTCGGAATGCAGTTTTTGCTTGTGTTCTAGTTGTTGACATTTCATTATTTTGCCGAATTATTTCTCGCAACTGAGACAAGGTTCAAGAAGTGTAATGTGATATTAAACTCAAAGTGCTTTAAAATCCCCTGGAGATGCAAATAAAGGAACACTGAGGAGAAATTGAAGTTGGCTTGTATCGATAGAATATCAGCTCCTGATCACAAAAACGCAACTCTTACTGAAAAACAAAGCTCTTGTAAAGTAGAAAATAGCAAGAACCAAAATACTGGTATGGCCACCACAGGGCAAACTGACCTTGTCCTGTCCCCTCGCGACTCCATTTGCAACGACTGCTCATGGCGGAAGGGGGAATGACCCGCCGGCGCCTAACTAACCGTGCTACCTCAAAGGCATCGCACGCTCTGTGGGGCAGAGGTCGCAGAAATGCAGGCCGGAGTTTTTGCGAGAACATTGTCATCGGGCTCGGGAACGGGATCCATCGTAACGCCGGCAAGAGGCTGGTGCAAGCGTAAACGAAGCAATGGTAGCGACCCCCGATAGATGCCTTCAACGTGTGGCGGCGGTAGCTTTCATTTTGGCTGTTGCTAGACCACACGCTAGCCGCGAGAAATCACGGAGTATGCGTTTACGTCATGTTTCACGTCACTGCGTCCTGTAACGTCAGAAGAGTGCGCCGTGATGTCATAACACTTCCCGAGTTTGAATCGGAGTGGCGGAAAAAACTTTTTCAACTTCGAATGCAAACTTCTTTGAAATAAATGCATCTTTCGCTCTCGGACAAGCGGCAACAAAGCCATGAAATGCTGAACTATCAGATTTTGCTTACAAAGGAAATTTGATTGAGTTCTCCTCACTGTCCCTTTAATGTACCATGTACAGTCTAGGTCAAAAGTGTTAAGGCTACAGCATTCAGCTGCAGTGAAATCAATGTTCCTAGAATAATTCATGTAGCGGATCATTCAAGCAGGAAGCTTCTGTATCGCAAGAAGAAACCTGCTAGCATTTCAAGGTCACTTGGTCTTTAATATTGCTGTAATGGCTCTGTTATGCGGCTGAAGCGAAAAGCCTTTGGCCTTAAGACTTCACCGACACTGTACATTACTCTTGTTGCAAATGCGAACATTTTGCACACTTTCCAGGCTTCCACTAGCATGGGTCCTGCTGCACCATGGAATCCAGGTGTTCTTGCTGAGGTCAATGGCCAGGTACGATGGCTTCTCATACTTAGAACTAGTTTGTAAGCTTGAAATGCTGTTAGCTCTCGTTCTTGGTAACTGCAGGCAAACAATCTAGAAACTGCGGAAACGTATAGGGCTGAGGATCAGTGCACACCTCTCGGACACGTCAAATTTTCCATCCAAATGGCATGAAGCGGAAAAAAATTGCTTGCACAGGAGCCCCAGGCACAAGTTGAACCTGTGACAGCTCAGGGCAGCTTTGCCTAATGAACTCTTAGATCACTAGACCATGACCACAACCTTTTACCTTTAATGTTCTAATTAGCACAGCCTCTTGTGCTAAGATTTAATTGCTGTGTTTTAAATATTCACAATCTTTCATCTGTTAGTTCTGTGCTTCCGAATATTTGGCAGCATTACTGTTGCCAGGGTGCAGTGGAGCCTGAAGTAGAGATAAAAAAGCTCATCTATGCTGTCAAAGGCAGCTTATATGATTGCACATAAACGTGACCTGGTGGCCCATCGCGCTGCTCACTCCGAAGAAGAGAGCGATGTGTCATGTTTTATCATTAGTAGCGTTTGCAAGGAAAACTGCCATTTTCGTAATGTTACATATAGGAGTCCTGAGCAATAGGATTTTAGCAGTTTTAATGTGGCAAATAATAACTCTCCCCAATCTGTTATAGGGCTTTATACAAAACATATGTGCAGCTGATTTATTGCAGGTCCACCTCGGGAGCGGAAATTGTCAGTGCAGAGCGGTGGCGCTGGCTTCTTTCCCGAGGTCGAGACTTCTTGTTTTGCAAGGACGCCACAAAACTTTTGTGGGGTTCCCCACAAAAGTGACGCTCCTTCCTGGTGATGCTCCTTCCCCGAAGAGCCTTAGGGGAAAGAGCGTTCAGGGAAGGAGCATCACCGGCTCAGTATGCCGGCAATTCCTTAAGGCTGGTGCCATGCAGAAGCCTCAGATGAGCTCAGAAAAACTAGCAGCTGTGGGCAGTAAGCCTCTTTTATTTAGGTACATTTTCTGACTGACAAAGGCATTTGTTTATTTAAGTGTGCATGACTTAAATACCTTTTATTTTACAGCACCTGCATGTCTTCAATTTTGTCATGATTAATACTCTTTCAGATGCATTTGATGCATACATTAAAGCTGCACAAGCTGCCGAGGATGAGAAGATGCGCAGAGCAGTTGAATTGCTACCTGGCGGACATGCTGAGGGACATCAAGTAATCATCGCCTGCACCTGCCCCTGTAGTCAATGAGTGTAGTCAGATAAAAATGATAAAATAAAGGCAGCAAGAAAAATTATTTCATTGACTGCAGCCTGGAATTTAGTGCTGGGATGCAGCATATGCTGCACTGAAGGGTTGCAAGTTCATTCAGGTAGCCTACATATTCAGAGCGATTAACTGTACACCAGAGTACGTGTTGCAAGGCCATTGTATCCCCATGTCGAGGCCCTCGTATCTGTACGAAGGTTACGTGGCCCTCGTATATACGAGAGATGGGAGTGACACATATCCAATAGCGTATATATGAGGCACGTATCACACGTATATATGTGTTTCGCCATACGTGGAGAGAACGCGTATGCCATACGAGCACGTATTCATACGACCATATATGTGGACACATATCCAATAATTGCGTATATATGAGACACGTTTAACACATATATAGGAGATTTTTCAATAGGGATGTGATAAGGGAAGTCGCACCGTTGTACCTGTTTCGACCTGCTCATCGCGTTCGTAGCCATGCTTTGCACACAAAGGAACAGAGAGCGAGTATTTATTGTGGATAAGCTAGAGGCTAGTGCTGGTACAGGAACGGAACTTGTCGCCCTATAGAGTCTGTTGGAATTTTGGATTCACTGGAATATTTGGCTACTCATTGTGTCCTTTCAACAACACCCCTCTCATGCAGATAAAAAAGCATCTTCCCTCTTCCTTTTCGAAAAAGAATGCGGAAATGTGAACAAGGGGTTGCGTCTGAAAAATAGTAGTAGTAGTAGTAGTAAAGACTTTTATTCGACCATAATTTATAGGCCGAGCATGTCGACCGCCTGGGCGACCAGAAGCCGCTATTCTTCCCCTTCAGCGCCAAGCCAGTCGAGCCAGGTGGTGATGGATAGAAAGCGTGGGGGGAAGGAACCCGACTGCTTAGCAGCCGGGCAATAGAAGAGGCAATGGGCCAGGTCCGCATAGATACAGGGGCAGTTGGGACAGGAAGGGTCCGGTCGATAGCAATAGAGGAAGAGGCGGGACGGTGTGATAACTGCATTCATCTGAATGTGCCGAAGAAGGCGAGACTCCGGCACCGTGAGTGATGGATGAGGGGGAGGGTAAAGGCGTTTGTCGAGGCGGAGCTCAAGGTAGACCTCTTTTATGGTGCGGCGAAGGGTGAGTCTCCCACCATCCTCTGAGGGCTTGGGCCAGGGGATCAACGGTGCCCGGAAAAGTGTGTCGCGGGCGAGCTGATGGGCCAGCTCATTGCCGTCCATCCCTGAATGCCCAGGGACCCAGCGGAGGAAAACGACGGAAGGCTGCAGTGCGGAGACCGCTCGTTCGACCTCCTGTTGGAGAGAAGGGGTCAGGGTGCGTTTCTGTATGTGGTGTATAGCGGCTTGTGAGTCTGAATAGACTGTGTACTCTTGGAGAGAGGGAAGGACGGCAAATGACTGGAGGGCATGCGCAATGGCGAGGACCTCGAGGGACAATGCGTCTGGAGGGTGTAGATACGGCCCGCTGGTGTGGGTTTCAGGAGCAGGGAGGTGTGGATGGTACAGGGCGTAGCCGCAGGAACCTCGAGGAGCCACGAAGGAGGCATCCGTAAAAGATACACCCCGGGTATCAAAGAGAGGGGAATGGTGCTGTGCGGCCGCATGACGACGTCCGGCGTGCAAGACGGGGGACATGTTGGTCGGGAGGGGAAGGATACGAAGATTGGGAGCGGGGGTGGGAATAGGAGAGGTAAACGGGGAGATTGGAATGGGCGAGATACCCGCTTGAGTCAATAACCACTGACCCTGACGGGTAAGGGAAAGCCGGGCAAGCTGCGAGTCACGATGGAGACTGAGAAGAGAACGAAGAGGATGGAAGAGGCCTGTGGCAAAGTGCTTAGTGGTAGAGGTAGTGATAGGGAGGTTGAGAGCTGCCTTGTAGAGGCCCACAAGGGCAGTCTCGAGAGCGTTAAGTTGAGTCTGATTGAAGGAAGCGTAGGGAGCAAAGTACAAGACCTTGTTGAGGGCCAGCGCGTGGGCAACGCGGCACGCGTGAGCCTCGTGGAGACCTGAGCGTCGAGTGACCACGCGCCGCAGGAGGTGAGTTACAGATTGGCAGGTGGTGACAGCGCAGTGGAGGGCTTGCACATTCTTAGCCGCATGCAAAGGGAAGCCAAGAACTTTGCACTGTGTGACGACAGGAATGGGAGAGCCAGAAAGGTGGAGAGAGACGAAGTGGTTGTGTGAGCGCTGGTAGGAGGAATGGTTGAGAAGGAGAAGCTCGGATTTCTCAGGAGCAGGAGAGAGGCCAGCGGTGGTGAGAAAGGAGTCGATGAGATCTAGGCCACGTTGAAGGGTGTCCTGTACGTGACCGGGAGAGCCAGATGAACACCAGAGAGTGATATCATTGGCGTAAAATATATGATGCAGGTCAGGAATTTCAGCTAGCTGGGAGGCGAGAGGGGCCATAGCGAGATTGAAAAGGGTAGGAGAGAGAACAGCACCTTGAGGAGTGCCACGGGTGAGGTCGTGTGGGTTAGACAAGTGGGTATCTACTCGAAAGCGAGCCACACGATTAGAGAGGAATGAGCGGATATAGGAGTACATGCGGGAGCCACAATCCAAAGAGGCGAGTTGAGAAGGGATGTGATCGTGGCAAACACCGTCAAAGGCTTTGCGAACATCGACAGTCACAAGTGCGTAAATTTGAGTGAGTGTAGGGGACAGGAACGTTTGCTGGAGAATCAGAAACATGTCCTGTGCACAGACGCGGCGTCGGAAGCCAATGAGATAATGGGGGAAGAACTCCCGTGCCTCAAGAAAATCAGAGAGCCGAGTCAGAGCCATTCGCTCAAGGGTCTTACCAACGCACGACGTCAGGGAGATTGGGCGGAGGTTAGAGAGAGAGGGAGGTTGGCCCGGCTTTGGAATCATAGAAATAAGGGAGGATGTCCAGGAGCTCGGCAAGCAGCTGCTCTCCCAGGCCTCATTGTAGGTTTGAAGGAGGAATTCTTTGGCGCAGTCAGGAAGGTTACGAAGTGTGGTGTATGTAATGGCATCCTCACCGGGAGCCGAGCGTGTAGCATTAGCAGCCAGAGCAGATTCGAGCTCCCGGAGAGTGAAGCATTGGTCCAGATCGGGTTAGGTCCACCTGAGTACACCGGGTAGGAGGGTGCCAGAGGGGGCGGGAGGTAGAGAGAGGCGAGTTGATCAAAAACTTCGGAGGGAGTCCCCTGAGTGAGGGCTTTAGCTAGAGTGGGAGCAAGCGCAGGCTTAGTGCCAAAGAAAGATTTAAAGAGAGACCATGCGGATCGCGAGTACAATGCAGAATCAAGGCCATCACAAAGAGCACTCCAACTAGAGTGCTCGAGGGAGTCATAGTGGGCGACGATCCCAGCCCGCAGAGCAGTGATCCGGGAGGAAAGTTGGGCATTGTGTGGCTGGGAGTGAAAGGAGCGTTGAAGACGTTTACGGCGACGCCATAAACGGATAAGGTGAGGATCTGGGTCTTGAATTGGGTAACGAGAGTGAACGCGATGGCTACTGGACGTGAGCGCTGCAGAGATGCGCGATGTCCAGTCGTCGTAGGATTGAAAGGAGTCGGAGGCGAGATTAGTGCGAAAAGCATGCCAGTCAGTGTGAATAACCGGATGACAGCGAGGGATGTGGGAAAGAGAGGGGGTGATATGGATGAGAAAGTGGTTACTTAGAAGAGTCTCGGCTGTCACTTGCCAGTGAAAGGAAAGTGAACCCCGAGAGAAAGTGAGGTCGGGTGTCGTGGGGCGTTGTGAGGCAATGCCGCTCGAGTAGGAGAACCAGGAGTATTAAGAAGGGTGAGGTGGCGTTCCTGGACCAGACATTGCAGGAGGCGGCCGGGTTTGAGGGTTTGTGGGTAGCCCCAGAGTGTGTGAGGGGCATTAAAGTCACCACCAAAGAGGAGATGGGAGGTAGAAGGAAGAGAGTGAAGGAATTTGCCCAAAGCAGAGAATAAAGAGGAAGTGACAGGGGGTTGTAAAAAGACAAAAGGACGAGTGAGATGCGGGAAGAAGGGTGGTAATAAACCACACACCTAAATATTTAAGGAGGGTGGAGGGAATGTCAATTTGCTCTACGAGCACGTCACTGCGCACATAAATAAACGCAAGTGGTGTGGCCGTAGTGGCATGGTAGGCGCGGTAGCCTGGGACATTGCGGGCCGTCCGGGTCTCCTGGAGAAGGAGAAAATGAGGCAGAGAGGGGCGGGTGAGTAGATACTGGTGGAGGGGGGTCTTATTGTGGCAAAGATTTCGGCAGTTCCACTGCACAATTTCGAGGTCCTCGCCAAGCGCCATTATGAGAGCGGAGAGAAACGCTATGGTACGCGTTCCTTCTTTTTTGCCGGAGGCAGTGACTCATGGACGGATTGGAGCGTAGATGTGAAAGATTCCAATTGCTTTGATTGTGCTTGGAGCGTGGTAAGAATCTCTAGAACCGATGTTTCCAGCTGAACCGTGTGAGTGTGATGTGCCTGTGTGGTGGTTTCGACAAGGTCAGCCAAAGGGGCGACCTGGGCGCTGGAGGAGGGAGTGGGGAACGTGGCAAGGTGCTCATTTAGCTTGCTAAGCTGGGAGGTAAGAGAGGAGGTGGTTGTCTGGAGGGTTTGAGTCAAGGCATGTATCTGCTGTTGTAGATCGTGGGAAATGCGCTGCTGCTCTCGCTGCTGGCGTTCCAACATTGCGAGCCGGAGGTCGAAGGAACGGCTCGCGTCAGTCAAGGATGGAGAGGGTGGTGTAGTGGAAGAGAGGGACGCCGGCACCGAGGATCCTTTAACTATGGCGGCGAAGGAGCCTGATGGTGACGTGATCGGAGCTGATGGATATTCATAATTAGCCCTTTGTAAGGCAAGGTATATTTTTTTCAAGAACTAAGAAAAATGTTGTGTTATCTGACTAAATGAAGCCAACAGAAATAGTTTGCACGAAATTTCAAGCCGTAAGAACAAGTAGTTTATTCAGAAAAAGTGGGACAGATGTGTCCCACTGACACTCAATGAAATTTCAGAAAGTGGGACGTATTTGTCCCATCGCCTCTCAAGGGCTTTCAGTTCACTTTCGACCAGCATGAAAAGGCCCAAAACATGTTGCGCAAAGTGGCACATTGCATGCAGAGCACAAAAAATTGGTGCGAGCTTCTTTCTTGGCACTGGAGCACCAGCGACATCGCCTCCTTTTCGCGACTTTCTGAGGGTGGTGTCCATCTCCCAGAAATCGGACTTCGTCCTGAACTCCTACCATTTTTTGGCCATTTTTGGTGCCTTTTTTGTTGGCTTTATAAGGCCGATTGTTAGAGCCTTTGAAGGTTTGGCCGTTTATCAGCTGGCGACCGAGGACAAGCCGGAACCACAGGTAGCTCATTTGATTGTCTTCTTTCTTCTTTCACTTGGAGGAAAGCATTCACTACTGCTGCATCCAGCAGAAAGTAGAAAATCCAGGCTCCTCTTCGACTTCTTCTTCAGCAGAAACTGCAGGCGCTTTCGGTCGTTTCCTTGTCTTTCTCGTGTAAGTAGCCTTGCGCTTTTTAGGTCTGCTTGTTGAAGCTGCTGCTCCATCGTCGCCGCTTTCGTCATCAGTCTGGCGGAGCGAGCTCTGGTACGAAGTCGACGTCTGTATCCCCATCCGAGTCACTCGACGTGGGGTCGTCCGGAAGGCTAAAATATAGCTCAAGCGCTTCTGCTGCCGTTAGAAATCGATTATCTGCATTTCAAGAACAAACAAAATATAAAAGTTTGAGTAACGTATTCCTCAAAACATTGCCCCGAAAATCGGGAAGTTAGTCCTAGCATAACTCATGCTGTTTTCTAAGGGTGGTCCTATTTATACAAGATTTTCAGGCTAAATATTGCTTGTATTCCTCAAAAAACGCGATTCATACAAGCTAGTGGGCTTTGTTTTGAAGCAGAGAAACGGAAATGCTCACCTGACATCTCGAATTATTCTTGTTTGGAGACAAAACAAGAAAAAAATTCCTTCGCCTTCCCGAACGGAGACACAATTTTCCAAACAACGGACGCCTAGTACCACCTGTCGGAAAGCAGCAAAACTACTATCAAAAGTAATTACAGTATTCGCAGATAGATGGCAGCACAGTAAAAAATGGGATGCATGCTTCCCAATGCCTTTGAAGAGCCCTTTTCGGCGGCGTAAAAAGTGGGATGTATATGTCCCATTGCCTTATAAAGGGTTAGAGGAGGAGGAGGGGGTGGTGAGTTGAGTGGCCCGGCGCAAAGCTAGGCGTCGGAGGTATGCAGCTTTAGCACACTCGCGTTGTTTAGCAAGGAGGAAGGGGCAAGTGGGGTCGAGGGAGGGGTGGGTGTTCACCTGGAAATGAACGCACCAGGGCTGGGCACACACATGAGCGGAAGGGTCAGCGGGTAGAGGAGCAGCACAGCGACGGCACTTTCCCGGAACGCTGTGCTGGGGGCATTGGTGGGCGCGGCGGCCTAGAGTGAGACAACGGGTGCAGGTGGGAGGCTTAGGTTTATGAGGACGGCACCGGAAGGCAACGCGTTTGAAATACACAAAGTGGGGGATGACGGTACCAGCGAACGTTATGAGCACTGATTGAGTGGATCCCATCATGCGAGCAGCGAGAATATCTGTTTTGAAAGATTCTAGATCATGCATGAGCTCATCAGAAGTGAAGTGGCCACCGGCGTTATGGATGACGCCGAGGCATGAGATGGGAGGATGGGGGGAATAAATTTTGATGCTGACAGGCTTACCGTGAAGGTGAAGGTGCGTGATAGAAAGTAGGAGGTGGGCGGTGAGAGGAGAATGAGTTTTTAAAAACACAAGGCTTTGGGCTGGCTTGGCCTGAAGGGTGATGTCTGCACTGGTCTTGGAGGAAAGTTGTGCGGCGAAGGTGACTGCGGCGAGCACGTCGTAGAGAGGCAGCTTGGGATTGAGGGTACCAGGAGGGAGTTGTATGCCAACAGTGATGAGCTCGGAGCGGGGTCGGGTGGCGGAAGCAGGCTTACGGCTGGCACCGACGGTGCTCCAGCCGATTTCCGGGGATGGAGTGTCGTCTACCGGGGACGCCATGAAGTCCATGTCTGCCGACGAATCGTCAGCCTGAGGCGCAATCTGCGACGCTGGTGCCGGGCTGCAGGTCTTGGTGTCAGCGGGTAATGTGCCTGGTGTAGGCGCGGCGGCACCGGCGGCGTCGACGAACGCAGGCGGCTGCGACGCGTCTATGGGCCCAAAGGTGTTGGCGTCCCTTAGAGCGTGGAGTTGGCGAGCAGTGGACGCTGCGGCGACGACGAACGCTGCCGGCTGCGCCGCGGCCGTCGATCCGGAGCTCCCAGCGTCGCTCACAGGGTTGGTTGCGACAGGATTTTGCGCGGTGGCGTGGGCGGTTGGAGTAGGCTCCGCGGTGGCGGCATCAGTGCGTCTGGGCTGCAGGGGCTTCGTCAGACGCTGCATTGCAGAGGTGCAGGCGCGGCGCGTTAGGGCTAGCGAGGCGCCGCGCCGGTTCAGACTTTTGGAGGCGCTTGAAGGGCCAGCCCGGCAGCGGGCCGTGATGCCGATGGTATCCACGTGCTTCGGAAGCCTTCCGGAAACGATGGAGAGGAAATCCAGGGGCGGGCGAAGCCCTGGATTAGGCCAGGGGCAGGTGAAAGCGGAGCTCGATAGGCAGCCAGCTAAACAGGGCGGCGCCACATAGCGGATCTCCTTTGAAAAATATGTGCTATATTGCAGAGGGTGTTACTATACATTCTGCAAGTTGTCAACTGACCACCTGCGGACACCAGTAGATCATCTTTTCCGGAAAGCTTGCTTTTGAACTAAAAAGTCTCGAACCCAAACGACACACATTCTTCTTGAGAAGTAAAACTCCGGATGGGCGCGCGCTGTCTGCGACAGAGGCTAGGCAGGGAGAGGAAAATGCCTTCGTCGCCGTTCCGTGGTGTGTGGGTTGTTCATTGTTCGGGCTACAGGTGCAGAGGGGTGAATGGAGGAAGTTAGAGCGCCGGAAGTTAAAGCGTAGGTGCGATGAATTTTAGCGCCAGGTACACAAAGCAGTCCAGCCAGCAATATGGCGGTACGTGGAAATGTGTGTAGCAAGAAGGAAAAGAGAAAGAAGGGCTTTAGGAGGAGAGTAAAATTATTAATAAGAAGTGCACCCTTCCTTGCCTCTGAAAAACACCGCTTCTATTGCTGACATGCTGACTTGGCATCCCCTTAGAATTCAGCCCTTTTGAAATGTGCTGCTTTTATGGAAGCTCCTTTCCCGATCTTCTACACTGCACTCCTCTCCGGGGGGTAACAGACGAGTTGTTACCTGCTTAGTGGCTTTGTCCTGTGTCTCGCTGCATGTTTCATTAGCTTCCAGTTCCTGCATCCCTATTATTCTACACAATACAGTTTTCACCAACTTCCTAGCGGTCGCCACCTCTGGGGGTAGATTACGGCGGTGAAAGGCAATACGTTTTCCGTAATCCGCTTATCTCCAACCTTTTTCTGCGTACGCAGCGGAAGGTAGCCTGTGCGACCAAAAATGACTCCCGTGATGTCACGGCTTCTTAGAAAAACAAAATGAGGCACTTTTTTTCTCGTGTAATTGACTGCTTTTCATCTTGTTAACACCTGTAGTCTTTTAACGATTATTTCTATTAATATTGAGGCATATTTTCTTGTTTTCCATAATCTCGTCCAAGCTGATGCCAGTGGAAACCACTTTACAAGGAACTACATCACGAGAGCGTCCCCAACACATTGAGTCGCTCTTCAAGCATATCAAAACGTAGTTCAACAAAGCTGGCCCTCGTTGCAGAAACTGCTTTATTTTTATATAAGTGGTGAACACGGATTAATAGTAGATCGACGCAACGCAATTTTTTTCGTTGCTTTCCATCGCGTTTGCGAGATGCCTTCAAAGCGATGGATTCAGATAAGGGCAGGAGATAGAGTTCAATCGTGACATTGAGTAGCCTCCGATTTGCTGAGGACATAACTCAGGGTCTATAGAAGAATGGGCCATGGTGTAACGCCAGTATAAGCACTGAGCACAGAAGCTTCGGAGCAAACCTAGATGAGAATAAAAGTTATTATCAACTGGCCGGGAATCGCAAAATCTTTGCACGGCCGCAGGTCCGGACCACAGGCATGAAATCACGAGGAGAATATGAATGAGGGAGCTGGAGAGCACTGACAGCCACTCTAAAGTTATGTCCAGACCTGTAACAAATTTTGCCACACATCGATCAAAAACTTCAACGTGAACGAAAAGGCTTCAAATTGAAATGTGGAAAACAAAGATGTCCATTTGAGTGTTTTAAATAACGCGGCAATATGGAGACCTTTACCAGACATACAGTATCCGCTATGTATACTTTCAGGTTCTGCACAATGGCATGCAGCTGGTCAAACCTTCACTCTGAGAACGCTTTGTGGTTCGTCACGCGTAATATTAGTGCACTCTTCTGAAGCAAGGCAGCGGAAATCGAGACGGACTCCCTAGGTACCATTATAACACGTTCAAACACGCACGGACCGTTTCCAGCGTTGGCAGTGTTATTACGTGAAAGCTCGCGGTTGCGTTTTTTAACTGCATAAAATTTCGGGCTGATGTCTCTGAATTTTAAGCAGCGTTTTAAAAACCAGTTCTCGAATCCCCACATGCATTTTCCCAGCTGATGCAGAAGCCATGAAATAACATGGAATCTATTTTCACGCAGCAGCACCTCTCCCAACTTCGGCACACGCAACAAGCTTCCAGGCGCCCCTTGCAATATGCTGGGCGATAACTAATTTCACATAAAAATAAATCGGAAACCTTTTTTAGCAACGATAAGCCAGACCGCCACGTAGTACTATTTTAAATGATATATTTCAGGGTAGCTATATAGTATAATGTCCGAAAATGGCAATATTTAGGCCATTTCCCTTGCGCTGCTATCATTATTGGCCGGAGCACGCTGTGAACATCGTAGGTTAATGGTGCAAAGCAGAAGCTGTTCATAGCGCAGATTGGTAGTTTTCTCGTGGTGGAACGTTAAAAGCCAGTTCCGACCGTGGCTTTGCGGGGCCAGTAAATTCCGGAAGTATACCTTGGACATCGTTTCATCGAATCACACACACACACACACACACACACACACACACACACACACACACACACACACACGCGCGCGCGCGCACGCACGCACGCACGCACGCACGCACACACGCACCCACACGCACGCACGCACGCACGCATGCACGCACGCACGCACACACACACACACACACACACACACACACACACACACACACACACACACACACACACACACACACACACACACACACACACACACACACACACACACACACACACACATATATATATATATATATATATATATATCATAGAATTCGAATATCGAACCGAATTTCATTGACCGAAACGACCTCAACTACAGCAAATAAATCTATTTGCTACTTTTGTCACAAAACACAGAACGGTGGCAGATAGCCTAAGCCATCTTAGATTATTCAAGCTTATGGCAGGCTAATATGCGAAATAAACTGAAAAAAACTTACTTAGGTTAGACTCGAGCAAGTTAGAAAGCACTTAGAAGCTAGCTAGCTTCCACGCAGTTTCACTCGCCACGTGATAAGTGCATATAAGCGTTGCGTTATTTGCTTTAGAACCTCGGGCCCCATATGGCTCTGCAATTGAACTGCAGTAGTTGTAATTACGTTTTACTTGCGTTTCTCGTTTTCTGGTCCATATTCCTTTTGTGGATGTTCAGTCGGGGACAAAAGTCTGGAGATCACATGTTCCTCAATCTGCTATTCGCCGGCGGCTGGAGACCACACTTGTGGAGGTGAATGTCAAAATTTTATTTTTTCGTCTCCAGAAATAAATAAGTGCGGTCTCCAGCCACTGGCTAATAATAGAACTATCGGCTTCGTTTCAGGAACACGTGGTCTCCAGACTTTTGTCCCCGGCTGTATGTTCTGTACACTTGTGTTTCGAGGGCGGGGGAGGGGGGGAGGGAGTATGCATGCGTTTCGCAATAAGAATAAAATTGTCGCTTAAATTTTGTTTCACTGTAATTCATCATATGACATCAAGCCGGCGCATTCCTAGAAGTAATACCGAGCCACCAGTGCCGCTCAATTATTCAAAAACAACATAAGCAGCGCACCGTTGCACAGAGGCAAAGTTTGAAGCAAAGAAAGGTAGGAGTCGGAGGAAGAGTGATTAATTAATAGAGGAAGTAAGCCCATCGCAGCGGCGAAGCGCTAGGACCGAAATGGTCCGCTTCCAGCACCGAGATGAAGAGAATTATAGAGACTGCGATTTTAAGAAGAAAACGGAAATACAAAATGAGCGCTAGAAGCTCTAGGAACCAGTTATGGGAGCCCTCCTGTTCGTGATTATTATGCGTTGCATATTGCAATCACTCAGTTCAGCCCTTGGGCGCGGCCGGGCAGCCACCATTGACCTTTAGCGCAACCACGTGACGTGACGTCATGACTGCCGGAGGAAAAGCTGATCCCCAACTCGCGCGGTCGCGCGCGGCCGCAGCCACCACTTGACTTCCGCTCCTCTCGCTAGGGGCGCTGCGCCGGCGCGTGACGTCACGGAGGAAAAGCTGGGTCCCAACTGGCGCGCTCGCGCGCGGCCGCAGCCACCACCTGACTCCCGCTCCTCCCGCTAGGGGCGCTGCGCTATGATTGACGTCACGGCATATGTATAAAAGAGCTGCGCTCCTTCCCCGGGAGAGTCTTATACCCCTGTCACACTGGCATTTCGAAGGCCCTCGAACCGATAGTCTATCGACTGTAAGGCGATCGAGCGCTGCTACACGGGCAGTTTCAATGGCGATCGAGTCAATAGCCTATCGAGTCAATGGAGCAGCACGGAACTGCATCGAGATATGCAACGCATTCTTGGCTTAACCAAGCTAAGCCTGGCCATTTTTTTGTTGTGCTCACTAAAAAAAAATATTTTGGGCTATTTTCGTGATACATGTCATTTTCACATTTGGCTACATTTCGGCTACTTTTTCTCTCTCTCTCTTTGGAGTTAAGTGCTAGGACACGTTTGACAGCTCTGCTTGAGGCGCATCCACATGCTTAACCGCGTGCGCCTCGGGCTGAAAATTCTCTCAGGACTATGCCACCGCCTGTGTCACAAAACAAACGCGGACTCCCTTTTCTTGCCCTGTGGGTGTTGTGCAATGGAGGTGCAACCTTTTCTTTCGGAACAACCTCGGTGCCAGTATTTGGGCTGGAAGGGGGCTTGCAAGCAAGAGTTGTTTTCTTTTTCAGGCACACACACAGCACACGCACACTGACCCTTCACACCACACCACCCGCCCAAAAAAAAAGAAAGAAAACAAGACCGGAGCTGCTTAAGTCTCTTCGAAACACGTCAGCATGGTTTAGCCAGCCACGTGGTTTGAGTAAAGCTGCGTTTACCTGAAAAATACTATTCAGCCGAAACATGTGAATAACACAAGTCGTGACTCGTGACTCGTTTACGACCCCCGTTGATATGGACGACTCGAATTAGGGACAATTTAAAAAACCTAGCCGTCGCGGCAAAAAAATTTCATGACATCTGATGCCAAGGCAGTCAAGAACCTGTGCTCAGTTGCTAGCGGAATTTACTAAATCACACACACAAAATAAGTAGGCATATTTATTTATTTGAAACATACTGCTACCCTCTTTCGAGGCTGTTGCAGGAATGCGAACAGGTTTGTTTTCTTTTTAGGAACGTCAAAAAAGAAAAAATCACAAAGAAGGTTCATACAACTGATATAACTTTGTAAAATGGATAATCATGGGAGACAGCTTCAGAATACATGATGCAATATTAAGCAATATAAAAGCACATGCAATGCTTCACTAAAAGTTTTAATAAACTATTATGACAGGTTACAAAGAAAACTGCTCAAAGATTCAGAATTAACAACATTTCCAGGTAACATATTTCTTTCCCTGACCGCTTGCGGAAAAAATAAATAACGAAAAGTGTCAGTATTAAACTTATAATCTGTTAGGTGTAGTTAATGTTTCGTTCTGGTGTTGCGTTTTGGTGAAGGAACTAAGCAGAGGTCAGAATCTATTTTTAGGGTACCGTTTAAAAGGAGAAAGATGAATTTAAGGCGTGAGATTCGGGCACGGTTACTAATAGTGGAGAGATTTGCCTTGTTTAAGAGTTCAGTTGGGGAGTAGTTACTTTGATATTTGTTAAAAATAAACCTTACTGCTTTCCGCTGCACGCTTTCTACCTTATTTATGCATTTCTGTGTGTGCGGAAACCAACACAGGATGTTGTACGCAAGCACAGGAAGGACGAGAGAACGGTATGCCAGTCGCTTGGTGTCGGGAGAGGCAGATGGTATAGATCGCTTAAGAGAAAAGAGTGCGGAAAGTGCTTTTGACGATATATATTCTACATGATTATCCCATTTCAGGTCAGAGGCGATGACAGCACCTAGGTATTTGTACTTTTCGACTGATTTTAAAGGTTTATTTTCGACTTCATACGAGAAAACAAGCGGGTTCTTTTTTCTTGATACAGTCATGCACACTGATTTCTCGAGATTCAGGGTCATCTGCCACTCTCGACACCATTTTGCTACTCAACCAATTAAATTGTTTAATACGACTTGATCATCGTGTGACCTAATTTCTTTATAAATAATGCAATCATCTGCGAACATTCGGACTGTTGCGTTAAGATTGAACGCTAGATCGTTTATGTAAAGTAGAAACAATATGGATGCTAATACCGTTCCTTGACGTACGCCAGACATTACATTGACATGGTGCGATGCGTGGCCGTCATATTGCACATACTGGTAGCGGTCTGAAAGGTAATTTTGTATCCAGTTTGTTGTTTTATTACAGCCAATGAACCGTTGAAGTTTAAACATCAGTTTTCTGTGTGATACACGATCAAACGCTTTCGAGAAATCTAAAAATAAGACATCAACTTGGCTGCGTTTGTCCAGTGCGTATGCGAGATCGTGGATCGTTTCCAGCAGTTGAGTTGTAGTTGATAGCCCTTTCATAAAGCCGTGCTGGTTAGGACTCAGGTGATTATTTTCTTCAAGAAATTTTACGATGTGCTTAAGAATGATATGTTCAAATATCTTGGATGCAACACACGTGAGTGAAACAGGGCGATAGTTGGACACATTTGTAGTGTCTCCAAATTTATGAACAGGAACAACCTTAGCGATTTTCCAATCTTTCGGGACTTCTCCATTTTCTAGGGATTACTTATGAACAAGAAGCAAATATTTCGATGCCCACTCTGTGTATCTTCTGAGGAACGTATTCGGAATATTATCTGGGCCAGTAGATTTCTTCTCGTCAAGATTAAGTGAAAGAGCAAAAATTCCTGATTCGTTTAGTGTTAGTTCGGGGAGGTCTGGGCTACAATCACTTATTTGAGAATCTACGTGAGGCACAGAATTGTCATCAAGCGTGAAACCCGATTGAAAATACAGATTGAATTCATTAGCTATCTTTATTGCCTCATGCGGAGGTACATGGCTTTGCTTGTGCTTTCGAGAGTTCAGATATCTCCAAAAGTTTTGGGGAGCGGTTTTGATAAAGTTGCTAAGAGTAACACTTGTATATTTGTGTTTTGAAATCCTATTTGCTTGCTTTAGATCATTTGAGAGTTTGCTAATGTGTTCAGTGTGTGTTGTGGATGGTTTCCGTCGTTTAAATTCCCTCAGCCGTGACAGCTTGCGCTTCATATGTATAATGTCTCGAGTTATCAAAGGATTAAACTTGTTTACAGTTTTTACACGTGTGGGAACATAAAGTGATTTACAATGTTCCATTTTATGCTTAAACGTCAACCATAGGTCGTAACATGACACCGACGGATCGGCGTACATTGCTGCAAACTCTAAATAAAAGTGATCAAAGACATCAAGAACGCCAACATCATCAGCATTTTTCCAACCGTATGCACGTGTTATTTTTTCGCGCGAGCGGGTGCAATTAAGGAGAGCGAACAAATGATTGCCCGGTGATCAGATATACCGTCAAGTATCTCATAAGAAGAGACATCCTCAGCGAAACAATTGTTTATAAAAGTTAAATCAAGAACACTGTGGCTCGTGTCTGTAACACGGGTAGGTCCCTGCACAATTTGTTTGAGGCCGAAAGCAAATGCAACGTCAAGAAGCGCGACGGCACTGGTTTGGTCTGTGTATCCTCTATCCAAATCTTTCCACGCTATGCCTGGGAGAGTAAAATCTCCTGTAAGAATAATTTTTCTACATTGGTTTAAGTGACGCTGCATGTATTCTGATAAAGACTCAATGGTATCTGCACTACTATCTGGTGGACGATACATTGTGCCAACATAAATCGGAGCTTCATTTACAAGTATCCTACACCAAAGTACCTCAGCGCCATCGACGTCCGGCAAGGGCGTAGTATATATATCCTCCCTAATCAAAATCATGACGCCACCGCCACGAGAAGGCGTCTTTGCGCCATATAAGATAACCCGGTGGGAATATATCGTTAGATATGTGCGAGGACAGCCACGTTTCAGTGATGGTTACAACATCTGGACAATATTCAAGAAGAAATGATTCTAGCTCTGCTAATTTATTTAGGATACTCCTTGCATTTATGTTTGCACTGACGTGTCGTCTGAACCGATCCTTTCTCGGTCGCTGCTCTGATCGAGCGTGTTTTTTGATACTGCTACTTTTTGTTCTTTCGTATCATCCCACGAGAACAGTTGGCCATTAATCCTAATCTTGTCATACACTAAAAAAAACTTTATCGTGCGTGTCTCGATTAGCCTTGGAGCTATCCCACAGCTTTTTTCTTACGTTGCGTACTCGCTGGGACAAGTCTTCGCTGACAGAGAAAGACGATCCCTTTAGCTTCGAACAGATGCTCAAGATCTTCGCTTTATATCTGGAATCGACTAGTTTGAAGATAACAGGACGCGTTTTGTTTTTATTTCTTGCGCCCAAGCGATGTATTCTTTCAATCCCAGAGGTTGTCACGCCAAGTTTGTCTTGAAGGATGCTGCCAGTTACTTCTTTTTCTAGGCTTTCGGTTGTCTCATCTTCACGTTCAGTTAAGCCATAAATGATTAAGTTCGACCGCCTGCTTCTATTTTCAAGGTAATCTACCTTACGTTCAAAACTTTTCAAGCTGTTTTTAAGGTGTGTAATGTAATTTTCTCTTCAGCATCTTTAATCTTCACCTCAAGCTGCGCTAGCGTGTCCAATTTATCATGGATGGCCTCTAAAGATTGATGCGTTTCCTTACTTTCGCTCTTCATAGCTTTTATGTCAATGGCCATATTTGGAATTTCAGTAAGTACCTCCTGCATGTTAGGGTCAGGGTTGCTTTCTAAATCCCCAGCAAGTAACAAAAGACGTTTCAAAGAAATCGCATAGCTATCATGAGTTAAATACTCCTGCCATAGGCAAGGCAGCACCAGAAGAAACAAGTCGTTACTTCGGAAGCATTTGCCAAACCGTTTGCTCATCTGGAGCAGAAAGACGAAAGGTTTGGTGACGCACATGCCTGCTGCGGTGCCGCCGTGCCCAATGCCGGTGTTAAGCGCGTTCCACGCATTTATAGCGTATGATCTCGATGCCGTTGTGGATGCGACCGGTATTCCAAAGAATTCTGCAGCAAGAAAATCCAGGTGGGCGGACGGCGAATTGTACTGTAGACTGTCCATGGTAGTGCGCAGCAGTTGACGCAAGTCACATCATTCCTGGTCAGAGTGCCGATGATAGCCGGACGGCCCGTGCTAGAATTGCAGTGATCAGCCAGCATCAAACCGGGAAAAACCTGGAGCAGAAAGACGAAAGGGTTGGTGACACACATGCCTGCATCGGTGCAGCGTTCCTTTCTGCCCCTGTTCAAAGACTCTGGGCAGGGAGCTCCGACGTGCCGCAATGGCCTTGAAAACAACCCGGCATGCCGGCCCGAAAAGCGTTTCCATCTCCTCTCTTTTTCTTTCGCCACGTGCGCGCGGACAGCTGCGGGAACTGCTAGAAAAAAAAGGAAGAAAATAAAAATTTTTGTCGTCGCGTGACCGAAGAAGCTGGATTTTGGCGGCATTAGAAGCCGAAGCCGAAGCCGAAGGCAATCTTTGCCGGCGGCGTGGCCTGCATGGCCGCGGTATCCGCGGTACGTTAGGATGTTGGCACAATTCTCCTTCATGTCAGGCACAATTCGGCGTTTGCTCGGACGTTTGTCTGCTGCCTGTAGCTGCTTCGAGTCCTATCGTGTCTTTTTCAACTGTTCCCTCTGTGGCGAACGTGTTCAGTTCAGGATGCTTGCTACGAAGACGGATTTGGGTTGCAACGACTTGGCGTGTGCGACTTCGTGAGGCCAACAGCGAGGGCGGATCGAGCACGCGAGAAGAGTGGAGAGTTGCTTCTATCTTGACTTTGCGTCGATACATGTAAGTCATCAAGCAGTGCATGCACAAGCGTAGGAAGTTGGGCTTGTTGACGTGAGTTCGGCTTGAAAACAGCGCTTAAGATGGACAACACGAGCGCCTCCGTCTTTCTCGTCCCGTTCAGCAAGGCGGAAATTTGGGCTAGTTGGTAAGAATTCATCATTTTAGCTCACAGCGAACTAGAACGGGACACGAGGCTAAATACAAACACAAACAAGCGCTGACTATCAACAGTTTCTTTTAATTGAACGAAATGCGTATAAAGCCGCCGCGGTGGCTGAGTAGTTATGGCGCTCGGCCGTTGGCCCGAAAGACGCGGGTTCGATCCCGTTCGTGGCGGTCGAATTTCGGTGGAGGCGAAATTCTACAGGCCCATGTACTGCGCAATGTCAGTGCGCGTTAAAGAACCACAGGTGGTCGAAATTCCCGGAGGCCTTCACTACCGCGTCTCTCATAGCCTGAGTCGCTTTGGGACGTTAAACCCCCATAAACCAAACCATGAAATGCGCGTATATATAAACAATGAAAGACTTATGAAGACAAGAAAAGTTATCTGGAAGGCGCGTGAGAGGTCAGACAACTCAATTCCCTCTCGGATAATGCATATATGTAAGCCTTTTGTTCAATAAAAACCAGTGAATAGTAAGCGCTTGTTTGTGTTTGTCTTTCGTCTCGTGCCCCGTTCTTGTTGCGCTGCGAGCAAAAATGATGAATATTTCTCGTCCCGTCTTTCCCGCAGTTATCAAGACGACGCTGGGTGATTCCACGCAAGATCAAACTGCCTAAATATTTCATATTTCAAGTTTTCTTGATTGAGTAGGCCAACAGTGAATTTCGTTTTGTGCAACGGCGGGCGCACGGTCACGATTTTTCCAGGGAGGCCTTCAAGTCTAATGCACAATACAAACCCTGACTGGGCGCCTACGCAGCACCTGGGTTACGGGAGCGGGCAATGACCACCTGCTGGAATGTCCGCCCGTTTCGAACGGTCAAGGACGCGGCACCAGAAAGCTATCTCTGATGCAGCAGCATATCAGTCATCAAATGACGAATTCACCATAGAGGCGGCGCCTTCAGATGACTCGCCGAACGGAAGCGTCAGCGTGGGCCCAGAGTCGAGAGCAGGTGTGTTTGAAACACAAAATACAAGTCTCCGTGAAGCAAGGAGTAATTTTTTGATGGTCCGTTGGGTTCTTCGGAAGGGTGCAGACCCTTCCAGACGTTGTTGTTCGGCGGTGATGAAGGCAGATGTGGAGTTGAAGGTCAAAGAGAAAATATATTTACAGTATGTACAAGGGCAAACTGCGTTACAAGTTGAGTCACACAGACGGTCAAGCTGTAACTGACGAAGACAATTCTCACACAGAGAAACACTCTCTACAAGCCCTTACTCATCGACGCGAGGTTAGAGTCTAGGGTTGTAGAATTACGTGCCACTGCACGGAGCCTCTAGCTCAACTAGACAAGACGGCCCTCCAATGATTTTACATGCAGTTTTAAAGCTTTTGCAAACAAAGAAATTAGGGCGGTCATATATCGAGGCCCGCCCTAAGCTTCGATAACCAATGGAGGTAGCCACAGCCCCTGAAGGTTGGACCCAACTTCGAGCCCGGGGCTTGGCTATAAAGGTAAAGAAACATGTACAGGAAACACTTTGAAAACCCTCTCCCCGAGGGGAGTTCTCGGCGTTAGCGCTTGATGCTTTCCCTTTTACTGCCGAACCCGCGCGTAACCTCTCAAAGAATGAAGCGTTTTTTTTAGCTAACTGGCGGGACCACTGACCCACTGGCTCGCCGCAAGAATGTCAGACGGCGGAGAACCGCGACGCTTCGGTGTCCTCGAGAATGCCAGAAAAAAGACGAAAAATGGGGCCCATCGCGGAATGCGAGCGCCGCCGTTTGAATGCTGCCTGAGATCAAGCGGCCCCACGTGCTCGTTGTTCGGGCCTCGCAAGCTTTCTTGGCGCCAGGTGTCGTCGGCCGTCAGGGGGGTGCTGTCAAGCAGCCAGTGCTTCCTGCGCCTTTGCCACTGATTGCGGGGGTAGGGGGTGGGGGTGGGGCGTAGACCGGAGGCCCGCAGTGACCACAAGCAAAAGGAATGAAAAAGATACGCGCGCTGATGAAGCGCGGCCTTACACCAGGTATTACGTTTCCTGTAACCTGCGGAACTAATAATTGTTTTACTTCTCATATGTTACAGAGGTGGCAGTATAGACTGATTTTACTGTTTAAGACATCTGTGCTGTTGAGGATGAGAACAAGAAACTTACTGTAGAGCTACGCGAAGCAAGAGCAGAAAAAAAAACAATCTAGAGTTGACCCAGTCATCTTTTCGTGGCGATGATGCTAAGGTTTTGTTTTATACGGGAATGACTAGCTTTTCTGTTCTGCTTGCTGTTTTTGAGCTTGTTGAATGTCACGTAAAGCACACTGCACAAAATGGCCTACCGAAGTTTGAGGAATTTATTGTGTTCCTCATGAAGCTCAAGTGGAATTTTCCAGTGGAAGACCTTGCATACCGTTTCTGTGTTTCCGGTTCAACCGTGAGTAGAATTTTTGACAAATGGCTGCACACAGCTTTCTGCCGTTTGAAATCGCAAGTTAGGTGGCCTTCAAGGCAGGAGATTCAAAATATGATGCCACAAGCGTTCTTCGAATCTTTTGGGTCAAATACGGCAGTCATAATAGACTGCTTTGAAATCAGAATTGAAAGGCCATGATCTCTTGAGGCAAGGACTGAAACGTGGTTCAATTACAGGGGCAGCAAAACATCAAAATATCTATAGGAATTTGCCCACAAGGAGTCATATCCTTTATTTCAGAAGGCTGGGGCGGCAGGACTAGTGATAAGCACACAACTGAAAAAAATGCGGCATTCTGCATAACTTGACACAAGGCAATGTTGTCCTCGCAGATGGAGGTTTTGATATTGCCGACACCTTAGGGCTGTACTGTGCTAAACTGCACATTCCTGCCTTCACTAAAGGAAAAAAAGCAGCTCACTGCTTTGGAAGTGGAGAAGACCAGACGGCTCGCCAATGTTCGAATTCATGTAGAACGGGTGATCGGTCTGGTACGGAATAAGTACACTATCTTGAAGACTGTACAGCCAATTGACTACGTCGCAGGCAGGACTGGAGACAGGTACTCTCCACTAGACAAAATTGTGTTGGTGTGCTGTGCACTCACAATCATCTGCCCCAGCATAATACCTGAAAATCGGCAAGCAGGTTCTTGACACTCTGGACCGCCAGCCCTGCATAAATGCTGTTTCTTGCATTTATGTATTTTGTGAGAGTCACAAGTGTTCATTTTGGCATTGAAGTGCTCCAGTCACCAGCCTTATACAAGTGAAGTACTGTATTTCACGACTGTCACGCAGCATTTGTCTGTGCTTGTATGCGCATGTGAAAAACATCAGTTCTTGTTTAGTGTTCCTACATGAACCCTTAAGCTGAAGACAATTGTTATTGTTTTTCTGTGTGCTCAGTATGGCAAATGCACTTGATGCACCAGCTAAGATTTCTCCTTTGTAGAAATAAGTGTGCTTTCATACAAAGCATCCAACTTTCTCAAATATTTCAGTCACTCTCCCTTTTTCTACTACCGCTAAATGCACATTTCTAGCACCATTGGGATTGCTTTGCTTTGCAAACTGAGCTGTTTTCATGTCTGGTGCATTGCTGCTCATAATGAGCACAACAGTATGTTCGTATCTTTGCATTTCTTGTCTATTATGGGCTAAAAATTGCCATCTTCATAGTGTTTTAATGAGACAAATGTCTGTTTTGTGACTGTTGCATACCATGCTTTGTAGTACCGTCAATCATCTCTGGATGTGTAGCCATTTTGAATGGCTAAAATTTTGCTTGGTTCCTTCAGCCATTTTTTGGCCGTGTTACATGAGGTCATACTCAAAGTATATGCTATGTTGAAGTGTTTATTGACAGTAAAGACACAATAGCAGACATACAGTGCTGCGGTTGAGAACATAACATGATGTGCTGCTTTCCATATGATAGAGGTTTGGGCGACATCTCACTGGTAGGCCTGTCAGCAGTAAACTTGCCAACTGGCATACAAGCCTGCACTGATGTGCTGTTCCTCTTGTAGGAACAAGAAAAACAGCTCACTGCGAGTCATTAGCCTTGCTTGCTGCAGAGTCTTGGCCGAACTATTTATTTCCCTTTGGGGCCCGCTTTATGCCCAGGCAAAGGTAATGGAACCACCCATACTTGCACTGTGGGCCATCACATGCAAGCATCTTCCCTGCCTCCGCACCTTGGCAGTAACAAAACTTGTTGACGTCACTTGTTGGCTTCTTTATCACCCTTTTTGAGAAGTGCTGCGAGAAAAGTTCTGGCAGAATTACTCGAGTAATAAAGCTAAACTGTTGGTACAGACTCTGAAAAAAACTTATCATCTCTCTCCACTCTTTCAATGTACACTGACAATGGAGTCCATACACCAAAATCAAAGTATCGAACGTCACACACTGCCATCTGAGTCTGCACTTGACAAAAGTAAGAGTGCTGTCGCTTCAAACGCAGGCAGCCATCATTGTCTTCTAAGCAGAAGTTTCGGTCTTTCACAGCTTCTGCTATTGTACTGTCAGAGTGTGAATAAGGACACTACATCAACGATGCCCATACCGCATATGCTCAAGAAACAGAACTGTTGCTGCTATGTTTCGATGTTTTGTGCTTAGACACCCGTCTTTTGATGGGAGAAGTCAGTGTGGTTCTTCCTCATTTATTCAGCATAGCTTGTGATTGCAACAGGCTCGTGCTGTAATCCCCATGCTGTGGCTGGAGTAGAGAAGGTGTGTTGCTCGGGGTAGCATATCTTTAGAAGACTTATGGACGGTTCGTTCACACTTGTCAAGCACACACTTTTTATGAGTGAAGCAGTGATCCTTCCTGCACAATATGCATACCATTTTTCACACTTTGACTGCTCCCGCGTGCATTCCTCAGTTCTATTCACCATATCATTGCTGATAAAAAGTTCTTTAACGGTTTTCTCGGCACGGCAATTCAGTTCAAGCAGGCCTTCTGACTGTGCTTCTGGGCGCAACAAATCGCGAAAGAGAAGCGGTTCTTTCTTGCATGGTGGCTGAAACATGGCATTGTACATTGAGTGCAACATGAAGAATGCCGGATTGGCACCAGCATCTGCAAGTTTGCAATGAAATGCCGTCAGTTCTTCTGTTGGAGGTGGCACAGACGATAGCACTTCTGGGACTTCAGGTGTGTACCCGCTACCTGGTTTCAGGTGAATACTGTCCACACGCTGCTTCTTTTTTTTTGATGACGAAAAGTCAATATCTCTAATTGGCTTGTTGCCAGCCCCAGAGCTATGCGCAGGAAGCCACACATTCTTTTTGTCTGTGCATGTTTGGGAGTCTCTGAGTCGTACTGCCGTTTCAACAGCAAAAAATGCGGCACCAATGTGAGAGCAGGCTTCTCCTGCACCTGCCATGCAAGTGCAGTGTGCAGTCACGATGACTCCGCCAGGCTCGTCCAGGACCCACACCTTCAGTGGTACCTCCCTTAGCCGTTGCGAATGGCTGACCTGAGAAAAAATGATCAGTAATTAGGTGCTGACAGAAATGCACATCCTTCACAAGAAGTCACCGCTACCAGGATGACTAGTACGATTCCGGCCCAGGCGGCCGGATTTCGACAGGAGCTATGCAGAAACATTGCATCGGCCGCAAAGTTTTATAATAATAATAATTGGTTTTTGGGGAAAGGAAATGGCGCTGTATCTGTCTCATATATCGTTGGACACCTGAACCACCCCATAAGGGAAGGGATAAAGGAAGGAGTGAATGAAGAAAGGAAGAAGAGGTGCCGTAGTGGAGGGCTCCGGAATAATTTCGACCACCTGGAGATATTTAACGTGCACTGACATCGCACAGCACACGGGCGCCTTAGCGTTTTTCCTCCATAAAAACGCAGCCGCCGCGGTCGGGTTCGAACCCGGGAACTCCGGATCAGTAGTCGAGCGCCCTAACCACTGAGCCACCACGGCGGGTAACGCAAAGGTTTCCGCGATACGCTTTTCTTGGGAGAAAAAAAAGGTATGTTAGCACTGCCTCACTATCTAGTTGTCTTACATATCACCAGTTGCAGCATGCATGTTCACGCACGCTTTAGGACATTTCAGGCGATTGGCATGCGTGACTCTGGACACGTCTTGTAGCCGCCAGCTGCAGCAGCATCCGCAAACCCAACAACGAATTCCTTCCACAAGTTAAGGCTGCAGCGTATTCGAGCATTTATTCTTGAGGCAGTAAACTTATGCCGATTGCTCCATTTCTCTGAATTTGCAAGCATTCTGCACTCACGCGTACGCTGTGTACATGAACTTCGATATGCTGTTTGAAACAAATTGACCAGTCTAGTGCGTGCTGCGGTCGGCATACTCGGCACATTAGCCACAAATAGTAGAACATGAATTACAATCAGGCGAACGTGAAAACACAAACGTGCGCCTACGTGCATAATCGCCTAGAGGTTAAGCACGCTCACCTCGCACAAAACAACAAGCTTCGATGGCATCCGCATGGCAGTCACGCTTTAAACCCATCCACTGGTGAAGTAATTATGCGCCTCAAGGGACTTGTACGCCTTCATCTGTTGAAGAAAGACGTAGCTCGTTGACAGCACAAGATAACTGATGGTATCAACGTGCGTCACGCCAGGCAGCAAGTCGACATCGTTAGACAAGTCCATCCCGACGCGTAGCTTGTACGGGTCCACGCCGCCACACATTTCCACTTCGGACTCGTACCGAGCCAGCGTAGGCCCCACAAGCTCGTCGAAATACGAGCGGGAAAACACTTGCCGGTCGGCGTTTGCCATCGTGTTGCAAGTGTTGCTCCGGTGAACTGAAACAGCCGCAGCGAACGAACGGGCATGGCAGCGAGCCAAGGAGGCTTTGGCCCAGCCAGTCCAGCTACAGTACCTGCTAATGGCGGACATCCGGCGGTAGCAGCTAGTGTGACGTCACATGAAAACTATGTTAAACGACGCCGTGGCAGAGGCAGCGTTTTCAAGCACAGCTCATTTTCGCAAATTTGTTATCATGTAAAAATCTAGATGTGAAGGCCATGGTGGATATATTTCTCGTGGTAAATGCACAGGCGAGAAGAAATTTGTCAGGCTTATTTCCGCATTTTTGAGGAAGTTGTTTGCTGGAAAATATTTCAGAGAACGAGACGTCTCAAAACGAGACTATATTCAGAAAATTTTTTCGGCCCAAATATTAAGCACGTTTTTTTCAAATTTGTACAATAGATAAACATTGAGGTGCTGAAAGGGTGTACCGGCTTTCATTGTTATGTAATATAGGGAAGTGCATCAAATATTGCCCTAAATTTTGGCATTTCTGAACATAGTAGTGTTTTTCAAAAATGTTTTCAACACAAAACTGCATCCCCAATTTTTCTTAAAACTCTGAAAACAAGTCTCGAGAAGGAGGTGAAAAAATATGTATGAAAGGACATGTTGCATTATTTTGTTTCCAACAATGTTATCCTAGCTCAAACTTGTAATTTTTTTAGCGTCAGCAGGAGCGCCTAAATAAGGGGACGGAAGCAGCAAAGACGCCCTCCGCTGTTCTAAATTTTCTCCAGATGCCAACACTGAGACCGTTTGCATCAAGAGAGAGCATACCTAATACTTTTTGAGGACAGACACTGATCTGTGATGTAAGAAGGATTCGGTAGTGCCGTTATGGCCGGGTGCAGGTAACAACTTGGTGTGCGGCCCATAAGAATGCATTTAAAGAAAACTTTTGTATGTAATTCTATTGCTGCACAGTGCACCTATGAAGCTCTGTGTGTCCCCAGGCCCTCGCTTTGTCGTTTGACTGCAGGCATACTGTGGCTAATTTTCTTTTCTAATTCGCGTTTGATATAAAAATACATCTTGGTTTCTTTTTTAACTGCTGTTATTTTATTTGGATTGGTTATGATGGTATATCCTAGATTGGTAGTAGCTATGCTGCAGTAGGCAATCGTTCAACTTATGTACAGTTTTCTTTATGCTTTTGCATATCACATAGCCTCCACAATGCCTATGGTAAAAGCTATGGTACAGAATATAGATTTGTAAAGCACCTCTGGCAAGCACATACTGGTATGTTTTTTTTTAATATTGACTTTGAAATGATGCTTTTTACTTCCGCGTTCATATCTACTGTTTATTTGGCTTTTTTAAATGAAAGACAACCTTATAGGGGCACTGTGCAGTCAGAAAATTCATTGAGAACTTTTGTTTACCTGCAGTCAGCGATAGCGGTGCTATTGAATTCTGTTTGTTACAGATCGGTGTCAATCCACAAAAAGTATTAGGTACGCTCTCTCTTTATGGGAAAGGTATGTCTTGGGATATGGGGAAAATTTAGACCAGCGAAGAGCGTTTGCTGCTTCCGCCCCCCCCCCCTCATTTAGGCGCTCTTGGTGATGCTCAAAAAACTACAATTTTGAGCTTGGATAACACTGTTGGAAACAAAATAATGCAACGTGTTCTTTCATACACTTTTTTTCTTCCAGTGGCTTGTTTCATGAGTTTTAAGAAAAATTAGACATGGGGCGCTTTTTCCTTTGATTTTTGAAAAACACTACCGTATTCAAAAATTCCAGATGTACGGCAATACTTCTTGCATTTACCAATTTTATGTAACAATAAAAGCTGGTGTACTTTTTTAGCACCTCAATGGCTATTAACTGTGGAAATTTGAAATATACATGTTATATATTTGTGGAGAAAAAAAATGAAAATAACGTTTCAGACTTGTGTCGTTTTCGAAATTTTTTTCCAGCAAATGACAACTTCCTCAAAATGGCGGAAATAAGCCCACATATTCCTTCTCACCCGCACATTTAGCACGAATATTATACACATCATGCTTTCATATCTAGATACTTACGTCATGAAAAATTTGCGAAATTGAGCTCTGCGTGAACATGCTGCCTCTGCCTTGATATCGTTTATAATTTTTTTCTCCTCAATTATTAGCATTTTCACAACACCAAATTCAAAGTTGGCCTACTGAATAATGTGCACAAATTAAGTAAATAAATTGAGAAAATAAAAACGAAAATTTAGGCAGTTTGATCTCTCATGGAATCACCCAGCTGTCACAAGCGATAAGATGTGCGTGTAAAGTTATAAATATATGACCCTGAAAGCGCAGTTATTAGGCATCGACCATACGCGCTGCCATAACCTGGAACCGAGAAAGCGTGAGTACTGCCTCTCATGTTTATTTGGCACCATGTACACTTGCAATCAGCCAGATTTTTGTGTGAATTGTTAAAAGTTTGTTCTTTGTTTTTTGCGATTAGTTTTACTAGAGGAAACATTTTTCTTTTATTTGAACCTTATGGTTTATGCTTCATGGGGCTTGACGTTCCAAAGTGACTCGAGCTATGAGGGACACCGTAGTGGAAGGCTCTGGCAATTTCGACCACCTCGGGTTCTTTAACGTGCACGGACATCACACAGTACACGCACGCGCCACTCAGCACTGAGCGCATATATATTTTTAGAAGACTGTAAAACTAAATTCTGAACACTCTGCATATTACAATTTTTGCCTGATGATGCAAACAGTCTGTCTTTCCAAATGTGGAGCATTAGGTAAATTTAGCACCTTTTGCTGCAAAAGCAGGGCTAGCATCACTCCTCCCCCCGCGGCAATTATTTGTTGTGTATGATGCCTCAGCATGTAGTACAAACTTTCCTTAGAGTAAAAGCATCTAAGTAACCATCGAGGGTAAATCCAACTGCTTTCGCTTAATTGTTGAATCAGATGTCCGATTACACAATAATTTTTCTCATGCAGTTCATTTTAAATGCAGTGCTCTACACGTGATATGCCCAAGAATCAAGAAAATAAAGAAAGGGCTGAATTCTGGCTTATTAAAAGTGCACTAAGCAGCGTTTAACACTGGCAAAATTTAAGCTATGCATCTTCACGACTTTGGGTGTTAGCTTGGCTTATGCTTTTCGTAAAATATACAAGCGTGCTGTGGCATTAAATGCTGCAACCTCAGCTGTAACTTGCTCGCAGTGCCCTTGGCATCCCGGCTCTACCTTCTACTCTCTTTTAATGTGGCCCAGTATATGAAGTAGACTGTTAGAACGCATTTCCAACAGGCAAAAGCATTCATTAAAGACTTTAGCCTATCTGCACTCTGTGATGCCTAGTGGGCTCAGATGCCCCACTGTAATATGAAAGAGAGCAACAGCGCTTCTGGTGGCTTTCCGGAGCGTAACGGGCTGCAGGAAAGGTAGATGTGCTTTCCCGGTCGAGCCACTGCAATATATTCTTGTTCACTATAATGATGTCATTCTGACTGTTACAATGCTGCTTGTGAAATAAAATGCTGTGACTTCCTAGACAGCACTTCTGTGCAGTAAATGTATATGAGCAGGCCTGTTTGCATTAAATTGTGACATATTTATGCTGATAAAAAGATGGTATGCATTTTTCAGAGGATGACCTACATCATCGTGTTCATATTTAAAGCAGGTTGCCAGCAGCTGGTTTTGCTGCTTGTCCTACAAGCAGTGCCACTGCCACCACTGGTCCAGGCCCTGCCCTTTTTTGCATTTGAAAAGCTACGAAAGCTGGGATTTCTTCAGTGAGTGCATCATTTATAACTTTATTATAGATTTATGAACATATAAGATGACATGAACACATTGAACACTTCGCTTTTGAAATTAGCATTGTTCGGATGTTTGCTTGTGAAGACTTCTGCTTGCCGATTTATTGTAGAAGATGCCTTTGTGAAATGCTCATTGGACTACACAGCCCAGCAGTTCTTCCCTTTGGTCAGAGTGACTGAAAAACTATTGTTACTGTTGTTGCTATGTCAGCAGAATATGCATTAGAGCGCAGGCTTGCATTGCCAGCTTGTAACAGCTGATGGAAAGTTCGCAGTAGCAGTACCAGTTACTTATTCCCTGTAATTTTTTTTCGGTCCTCTAATGTACTCCCATAATACTGTGGTCTGATGGAGGATATGAACTCATAGCAGTGTGAACTAATATTCTGCACATAGAGACTTAAAACTGTGTGTTCTGTCATTCACAGTTTATAAATATTGGATTCTGCTGCTTCTTATGAATTTGTGAGTGAGAAAATGTTCACATAAGCAATACAGGGACACTTACAATGCATTGAAGTTTACGTGTAAAAAGTCGATATAATTCTAAACACAACGAGACCACTCTCACAAAAAGTGAAGCTTATGTAAACTAGCGATAACCAAACAACAAAATACAAGTGATGGTGTCTGGTTCAGACCAGACGCATGACACTGGACCAACCAAGCGCAGTATGCAAAAACCCTCCTTTATTCGTCACAGTAAAGCCACTTATATAAGAAATCATATTGAATGACGATGACGATATGTACACTGAAAGAAACGAAACTAAAACAAGAAAGAAGGATACAACATCGTCTCCAGCTTGAAAATACAACATAGTAATTTGCAACAACGAAAATAACACGAACTAAAAACTTTTTGTTAAGGTAAAGAAAACCCAAATCTTTCGACAGGTCGGCGTACATTGGTGCTGCGACGCAAAAGTTGCTCCACCGAATCCTCTAAAGGAGCAACCACTTCTATATTAACTTCAGCCATTGTTTCCGGCGATAGCAACAGTTCACCCTGTTCAGCGTCTGCGCGGCTTTCAGGCCCAGCGGTACCCGAGTAGTCATGAGGCAATTCCCATGCCCATTGTTCTATTGTCTGCGATTGATCGCAGGGAACTCGAACTAGTGTACACGCACTCCAGCAACGACCGTCGCTCATCAAAAAGCCATCAAAAATCTGCGCTTTGTCTGCCGATTTGTGTGCCTCTCGTCCTGTCTTGTTCGCGCAGTTTATACCCTTTCTGTTCATCATGAACCAACTAGCCCGCTAGAACGTCCTTCTTCATTATAAGCTATTTTTGCCTTTTCTGCCGACAATCTTGAAAGGTCCCATGTAGTTTACCGACGCTTTCCCACCGCCTGCTGGCTTGCGTACACGAACGAAGTCCCCTACACTAAAGGCTGGTCTTTTCGCACCTCGCCTCCTGTCCGTATACTGTTTTGCATACGTCTGTTTCGCCTTAACCCTAGCAGGAACATTTTTATTCGAACCGGCATGGACACCCTCTCTTGTCGGCAAGCCCACTGTATTGAGTCTTGTCCTTGGCTGGCGCCCGTGGAGCAACTTAGCTGGTGACACACCCGTTGTCGCATGGGAGGTCGACCTATATATGCCGAGATAGTCAACCACAGCAGCCTGGAGGAGCCGTTGTTCCAATCGGGCAACCTGCATGAAATCTTTCAGCACGCGATTAAAACGTTCAATCCCGCCGTTTCCCTGTGGATAGTACACAGAAGAACAACGATGCGCAATACCCCTCTCTCTCAAGAATGTTTCAAACATTCGCGATTAAACTGAGGCCTATTATCTGTTACAATTTCTTCCGGATAGCCTTCTCGGCTGAACACAGTCTGCAAAAAATCGACCACACTCTGTGACGTCACTGTAAATGAAAAGGCAACCTCAGGCCACTTGGAATGATATTCGATCAGCGGTATCATGTACCTACAGTTTGAAGGGGCCCAGCCAATCGGTCCCACTATTTCCATTGCTAACTTCTGCCATGGTAGCGCTGTAAACGTCACCGGCTGCAGCGGTGCAAACGACGGTTTAGCGGACTTGTCCGCGGCCTGGCAGATATGACAAAAATGGATTGCTTCTTCTACCTGTTTATTCAAACGCGGCCACCAGTAAAGATCACGTAGTTTCTGCTTCGTCCTCACAATTCCTGGGCGACCTTCGTGCGCAAAACCAACAAGGAGCGAGGTCAATTCATTCGGAACAACTACCTGCTCGCCGCGCATCAAAAGGCCATCAACGAAAGAAAGCTCTTGCCGCACGTTAAAGTACGGCATTACTTCTGCTGGCAAAGCTCTTCTAGGCGCCCAGCCATGTAACACGTGCACAACAACCTGTTGCAGTGTGCTGTCTGCAGCTGTGGCCACCTGCAGCCGTTCCTTTGTTAGGCACTATAATACAACGGACACAATTTCTTCCTGCATCGTATGCTGCGAATCACAGTCAAGAGGTAGGCGTGAAAGCGCATCGGCGACATTTTTCGATCCCTTTTGGTACTCTATGTCGAAGTTATAATACAGAAGTCGAGCTCACCATCTGGATATACGGAAAGGGCGGCGTCCTGTACCAGCAGCTGAAAGTAACGTCACCAGTGCCTGGTGGTCCGTACGTAACAAAAATTTTCTACCCCACAAGTAGACGTGCCAGCGCTCGCACGCGAAGAGACAAGCAAGGGCCTCACGCTCCCCAGCGGAGTACTTCCGCTCAGGAGGAGTCAGGCACGCAATGCGAAGGCCACCGTGCGTACGCTGTCATCATCGCGTTGCTGAAGAACGGCTCCAAGTCCCTTATCAGAAGCATCTGTCGTAACAATTACATCAACGTCTGGGTTAAACGTTTGTATGACTCGGCTTGAAGACAAAGCTGTCTTAAGCTGGAAGCTACGCTCAGCCTCATCATCCCACATGAACTGTTGACCAGGCCGCAGGAGCCTTCTAAGCGGCTCGACGAGATCAGGAAATCGCGGCACAAACCGAGCGTAGTAACCAGCGAGACCCAAAAATGACCTCAAAGTGGCAACATCGTGTGGAGCAGGCACTTTGACAATAGCGTCAACCTTAGACTGCAATGGTGTGAGCCCTTTTGAGCTCACCGTATGTCCTAAAAAGGATAGTTCTGAAACAGCAAATGTGCATTTCTGGTTGAGCTTCAAACCTGAATCACCAATGCGTTTTAGCACCTAGTGTAGATTCTTGTGGTACTCCTCACGTGTCTTGCCCCACACGATCACATCATCAATATAACAAAGTACGCCTTTACAATCTTTCAAAATATGTTGCATCATTCTGTGAAAGGCTGAAGGGGCAGATGCAAGGCCAAAACACACTCTCTTAAAACGAAAGAATCCTTCGTGTGTGATAAAGGTGGTTAGTCTCCGACTTTCCGGAGTCGGTTCTAGCTGGTGGTATGCCGACGCTAAGTCGAGCTTTAAGAAGCACGTTCCTCCAGCTAGTTCATGAAGTAGTTCCTCTGTATGCGGAAGAGGGAAAGCATCGGCAATTACTGCCTTGTTCACTTCACGTAGGTCCACACACAACCTAATTGAACCGTCTTTCTTCCTCACGACGACGATCGGTGAAATCCACTCCGATGCGTCGACAGGTTCAATTATATCTTCGGCCAGCAGACGTTGTATCTCTACCGATACCTGTTGCCGTAGCGTGAGCGGCAGGCGTCGGAGTTTCGCAACGACTGGTTAAACAGATGAACAGCATTTAACAAGGTGAACAAAGCCTTTCACATGCCCTAACTGGTCCGTGAACAAGTGCGCAAACTGGTGCGTGAATTCTGAAGGCAGTGAATCAGGGCATGTCACCTGGCAGCAATTCAAGCTTGAGGCATTGATAATGATTCCCAGGCTCCGAGCGGCATCAAGCCCCAGCAGCGAAGTGCCCTTGGTTGTGACATGAAAAAGCACACTGGCTCTGGTTCTCTTGTAAGATACGTCAGCAAGAAAGCAACCGCTTAACTGGATTTGTTCTTCCGAATAGTTACACAAATTGGCAGTCGGCAGTCGCAATGAGTACGTGTTGGCTAGATATTTGTGGTAAAGCTCTTTACTGAGCAAAGAAACCGTAGCGCCTGTGTCGACAATCAACGACAATCTGATCTTCCCGATAGAAATGTTGGCTCGAATATCTTTCGCCGACGCATTACGGTCACCGATTTGAAGTACGGTGACGGCGTTGGCCTTCTCGGGCTTTCGAATGGCATATTTCTTTTTTTTTCGATTTGCATATTCTTGAAAAGTGACCAATTTTTCCACAAGAGTGGCAACGCTTGTTCCTCGCTGGACATGCAGTCGAGTTAGCCATATGCGATGACGAGCGGCACCTGTAGCAACTTCCTTGCTCAGAGTCTGACCTTTTTTCGCACATCTTGAATCTTGTTCACAGTGCTATGCGCGAATTCCCCGAGCTCCTGTTGTGTTTGCTTAATTTTCTTCCCGATGTCAACAGCACGCTGCAGTGTAAGTGAAGACCCTTCATAAAGCATGCGTTCACGGGTTGTTCGTGACGAAGTGCCTTCCAGTAATTGGTCTCGAATGATGCTATTGGTAGCACTGCCAAAATTGCAAGTAGACGCAAGGTCCCGAAGACTGTTTGTAAATGCTTGAAATGTCTCACCAGGTAGTTGTCTTTGGCGAAACCGGCGCCGCTCCACCAAATCATTCGTAGCGCTCGCGAAATGCGTATCAAGTGCAGCAAACGCGTCCTTGAACTGGTCCACCTTGTCCTCGGCCTTGGCGTCCGCGGTCACATCTGCTCATTGTGCAAGGGTGCTGTAGAATATTCGCTGGCCTTAAACCCCGAGCGAGTTTAGCAGATTTGCCTTGCAACGCTTCGGCTTCAGTTCATCGCCGCTAATGGCCTCCAGGAAATTCAGGAATACGCGCTTCCACTGCTGCCAAGGCACAGCCGGGTCACCGGGTGCAGGCAATAAATGGGGCGGTGCTGGGAAACACCCGAGCGGCATGGCCCCGAAACTGACCCTCGTCGCCAATATGTCGTGTCTGGTTCAGACGAGACGCACGACACTGGACCACGCAAGCGCAGTATGCAAAAAACCCTCCTTTATTGGTCACAGTAAAGCCACTTATATAGGAAATCATATTGAATGACGATGACGATATGTGCACTGAAAGAAACGAAACTGAAACAAGAAAGAAGGATAGAACAAAGTGTTACCATGGCCAGCCGGGTAAGCAACTGCGCGTGTCTACAGTTAATTTTTGGCAGGGATAGCAGAGGCTTTGCTACACTGTTATTCACTTGAGAATTGTGGCATCCAGTCTTTGGATGTGTATTTCAGGAGTTTGAATCGAGTTTTTGGATCCCGAGTTTGAATCATGCATTAGAAAATATTAAAATTCAATTACCTCAGTCCTAAATTGATTCTGGCTGCCATACAAACAATAATGTGCCATGAAAGAGCCAGAGAATGTACCAAGAACACTAATTAGATTTTAATTAGCATGACTGAGTAGAAGTGAGATTTATGAAGCCGTCACTCCACTCCAAATGCCCCACATATTGCACTCTACCATCTCCAGTTTGTTGATTAAAATTCATTCAAGCTGGTCCCAGCGTGCGTTATCCAAGCCAAAATAATTTTGCCAAAAAAAGTTTGTGAGGTGATGTCAGTTTGAACATATCTGAAACGCGTGAAACCAGGCACTGCTCAATAATGATCAAAAATCAAAATTTATAGAAAACACTGCACAAATTTTCTAATGACATTTGCACATATTCTGGTTTTTGATATGATTCAGATCGTGTATTTTTGTACGGTATAAGCAGTTTGAAGTTTAAATAAAATTTAAAAATTTTACTATTTCTACATTTAAAAAAATATCAATTTCCTCTCAGATTGGCCTTCTTGTCTACCTAGATTTCTATTACTAATACAAGTTGTTACAGCTGATTAAACTGAATGCGTCGAAGTGAATTAAAATACTGAAGTTGGAGAAAAGTGTTTCGAAACTTAAGTATACACTTTTTTATTTTACCTTGAGGCGGACGAAGTCAAAGTACAGATGATGGCGGGTTTAGTAGACCAATTTATTGGCATTCATTTCGGAACTTTTAATTGAGGTGGTTTTTGTTCAAAGCGAGAAAAATATTTTTAAAGTCGAGCTCTCGTGCCGTATGTTGCGTTATCTCTTAACGCTTCATCGGGTAACACAGCACCTGTCATGACACAGTTATGGCCACATAACCACTTCAGTTTGCCCTCACTAACTGTAGTGCTTGTTTAGGGCTGGAGCAAAAGCAGGTATCGCATGACATTCGGCGGGTGGTATACAATATGCGAGTTTGTTTTCGCTTTTGAAGTTCAAACGAACCCGCTATGGCATAAAGCAGCCAAGCGAAGCAAAACTATGGCTTTAAGTATGCTGTCTCGCTTGAGCCACAAGGAAGGAACGACGACCTGGCACTATCAAAACACCAGTCCTTTTAATGTCCGAATAAGATCATGGAAAGCATGTGCCCCTGAGCGCTCGTGACGGTACGAAGTCCTCACCATGGCTTCTGCTAACGCGAGACACGCTGGCGCTGGCACGGTCCGATCGAGTGGAGCTGCCTTGCTCTCGAGTGGTCAAACATACTGCGACCATGGCACAGGCATGCAGTCGCCTCCTCCTTAAATTCTGTATACTCTTTTTCTTGCATAGCAAGCAATGCTGCCAAAGCTAGCATGCCTTTTTGCAAATGTCAAATTCGTGCCCAAAATGTAGTTCACCATACAAGCACAGTGATCCCATGCATATTTTGTGCATTAAATCTCAATTACCGTGAGTTACTCCCTCCTGCCCTTCGCTTCGCCTCTTGCCATATATTTGTCCTGCGGCTCATCGAGACTTCGAGAAGAAAAAATGACATGTGCTGATATGATATGTATCTCACAGGGCGAATCACATTTCAGATTCAGATTCAGATTTATTTCAACAACACTTGGTTGCCCAGGAGGCGAACAAAAAGGCAATCAAAAGTTGCCTGACGAAGCGTCCGCCCCCTTTACACTCTACAACTGAGCAGTGGGCAGGTTTAACCAACTGTGCCTAAAAGTAGTTCTCACTCAGTGAAAATTATATCCAGAAGTACTGAACACTAAGCGCCTCACTGCTTTTATCGTGGTTTTCAGTAATAGAAGTTCATTTTATACCGCTTTTGTTTTCATTCAAACACTCAGCGAGGCTTTCAGAAGAACAGATGATATGTGGTGGAGTAAAATGGTTTTGCGAACACACTACATCCGCAGCGTTGCCTGTTATGTCTATCATGTCTCCGACAACATTGACTTAGTGTGGCATGAACAAACTGAATAACATTCTCACTGGTGCAAGTGCCACCCCAGCAGCACAGAAAAAGTAGAGTGGAGAGCTGGGCGAGTCGGTACATGATTGAAGAAGGAAACCAGCGCAAAAGACGAAGACACAGGAACAAGGAACACAGGACGACGCTGGACTATCGATAGTCCAGCGTAGTCCTGTGTTCCTTGTTCCTGTGTCTTCGTCTTTTGCGCTGGTTTCCTTCTTCAAGCACAAAGAAAATCTTTTCCCACAATTATCTGTTCGTGTACACAATGTTCTGAGGGCTGTGTTGTGCTTTTTGTTGAAGAGCGCAAAGAGACGACACAGCTCGCGCCGGTCGAGCTCTACTTCAAAAATTTTATTCTCGCTTTAAACAAAAATAAACTTCAGAAATGAAATGAAATAAATTCTTCTACTAAACTTGCCATCGCTGGTAGTATCTTTATTTTGACCACCTCAGAGTAAAATGAACTAGTTTTTATGGTCCCAAAGGCACTTTTCTGCAAATTCAGCATTTTATTTCACTTTGTCTCATTCAGTTGCATGAGCTGTAACATTTTTTATGGGTAATAGACATCTAATGAAGCAAGATGGCTCTTTCTTAATTTCCAAAAAAGAGTTGATATTTTATAAGTGTCATAGTGGAATTTTTACATTTTATATAAATTAAAAAAATTATTGTACCGTTCAAAAATACAAGATCTGAATCATATCAAAAGCCAGAATCTTTGCAAACATCATTAAAACATTTGTCGTGTATCTTCTAAAAATCTGGATTTTTGGTCGATCATAGAGCAATGCCAGTTTCACACATTTTCTAATTGTTCTAACTGCGCTAACTTCATGATTTTTCTGGCATCTGGCTTAGATTTCACACAATGCAAAAATTTTACATTAATTTTTTGAACAAATCGGATGTGGTTCAGATTAAGTCTGGGATGTTTGGCTTGGAATGACCCATCATTGACAGAGTCAAGGGATGATGTTTTGGGTGAACTGTGATTTCTTTCACGCTTAGCTTTCCTGATTGTGACCAATGTTCCCACAGTGCTCCTATCTCTTGACGTTGTTATTTGCGTTTGAATTTTATTTCAGCTCAGTTATAATACCAGTCAAATTTTTTCCCCAAAAAGCCCTGTGTTTCTGGGTAACCAAAACTTTCGCACTGTTACTCTAAAGTCATCACTGTAAGGAGACACATAATACCTTGGTTGTGACAGGAACAAGTGCGACTGACAGCAAGTGCCAGAGAATAATAAATATTGCAGTCAAAGTTACAAAAAATTAAGTGAGAGCAGTACCTTTGTATAGCCTGACCTCATTGAGTGCACCCACCCTATCAAATTTGCTAAAGCTCCCCCCTGGCTGGATAAAGCTTAGGCCCACGTGCTTTGTACTAACATTGAACAGCACGTCAGTGCAGACATTATCAAGTGAAGGCCTTAACCCTCGTTCAGGTAGAGTTCTAAGTGTGGACTTAGTGAGAAAGAAAGTGCACTACAAAAATTTCACCATAATGCTGATTTTTGTGTGGTGTACAAAACTGAAGTAATACAGCCCTGCAACATCAAAGAAAACTAGCTTTGTGGTGACACTAAAACGGGGTAAAAGCCCTTGTGCAGTCATTTCACTGCTGATGGTGGCCCAGTCATATGCAGATGTTCTGCTGTGTGGCAAGCGCACCAAAAAAAGCCTCTGATTGCCATTTGATGCTGATTTTATCATGTAATCTGGCTCGTCACTACCTCCTTTTTTTGCAGCCTGCAGTTGGATATAACCCGAGAACGAGGCGGCAACTGCCCGTTAAAGGATGCCCTCCAACCAATGGCGTCGATCATTTCTCACCATGTCCTGGTTAAGCGCCTTAGACATGCTAGTGTGACGTCGCCATGGGGCGGCTTATGAAGGGGTATAAGCCAGGGCTTAAATCAGACTAACCGTGACATCAGAAGCGGTCCGTGCCATTGTTTGAAGGGCCTTTTTTGAGAGGAATTTGTTGCTTTGTTCTTGAGTTGTTTCTCACTGTAGCATTCTCTGATGGAACTCATGTTACTTTTGTGTTTTCATAGCACACATTCTCATGCACCATATTATATTTGCAATGCAGAATCCCTTATTTAGCTGTCCTCTTAAATGTATAAATTAAATTCTGTGTAGCTATTGCAAGGAGGTTATGGTATATAGAGGCATTGGAAAATGCTCTTCTCGAGGCAGTGCGATTGCTACATTATATAGCCCTAGTTAAGTTTTTGGTGCACACATCTAGTAGCCTCAGAGCATGAAATGGTTTTCACCTACTTATAGCGGTTGATGCCATTTTGTGATGGAACCTTAATTTGGCACAATGTTGTGGCACATGGACCTATCTGCCTTACTTTTTCTGGAAACAAGGAAATGTGAGAAATAAATTTATTTTGCGCCGGCTTATTTCTTTCTTGTTTTCATGTAAACACTTGAGCAAAGATTGTTTCATGAACTTTGTAACTGAAAAACTTCAGTACATTTAAGTTACTGTACTAGAAAATCTCTTGTCCTTCTGTGCCTCTATATGTGTTGTCTAAGTGTATTAAAAGCATGTGTATTTTTATCTGCTGCCCAGGTCTCTCCTGCTGTCTGGTCCTCCAAAATAAGAAATAGGTGGACTTGTGAGCAGTTTGGCTGTAACTTTATTTAAAATAAAGCCATATGTGGCATATTTTTTTTTAGTTGTGAAAAATCTTGTCCTGTTATTGCACTGTGCCTAAACCAAAACACGCAACTACTACAGATTATACATGCCTTCTTGTGTACACATTGCACCACTGCACTGCATAATTAAAAGACCCGGCATTGCATTCTGGAGAGAAATATTAACCCATAGCAGCAGAGCTTTATGCTGCTGTGGAAGTAAGTTATGCTGTCTGGAATAAAACATACTCGTTCTCAAAAATGTATCAATACTCTTAGACAGCCTAACGTTGCACTGGTAATGATGGCATAAATTTATGCTGCTGTGGGAATAGGAGTTAACCCCTTTGGAATAAAATATAATCTTCCTGAAAAGGCGTGACTATAATCTTGGGCAGCATAAATTCACACTGCCTTTCAAGGTGGAACTTTACACTAGAGGGATTGTAACGTTTACACTGTCGTAGGCTATAACATAGTCTTCCTGAAAAGGTGCAACTATTGTCTTCGGCACTGTAAACTTGCACTGCCTTTCAAAGTGTAACTTTACGCTAGAGAGAGTGTAACGTTTATACTGTTTGTCATGAACTAAAATTTTAATTTGGAGCAAATAGCGTAATTTACCCTCCTAAAGGTGTTAGCTCAGCGACAAGTGGTTTATCCCCCAAAAAGACTAAAATCACACTCTTCAAAAAGTGTGGACCTGGACGACCTATAGCTGAGGATGCTTCAGGCAGAACGCATCGGCCCGACGCTCATCATACTTCTCGTATTACAGCCGGCCCCAGCTGTCTGGATCCCCGTCGCGGCTTCCCGGTTCACCAAAATGTGCCAACGATTGGGACGAAACTTGCTGGCTTCTACTTACTTCGTCACACCGGGAACTGTGGTTACTGCGTCTTCGCATGTGTGCATGTTCCGGCTCTCCGACTGTGGCGCACTGATGCGTCGGGGCGTATAAAAGCCGAGCTCCTGGCCCTGGACGACCTTTTGCTGAGGATGCTTCAGGCAGAACGCATCGGCCCGACGCTCATCATACTTCTCGTATTACAGCGGGCGCCGGCTGTATGGATCCGCGTCGCGGCTTCCCGGTTCACCAACATGTGCCAACGATTGCCGAGAAAACTTGCTGGCTTCTACTAACTTCGTCACACCGGGAACAGTGGCTACTGCGTCGGCGCATGTGGGCATGTTCCGGCTCTCCGACTTTGGCGCACTGTTGCTGCGGGGCGTATAAAAACTGAGCTCCTGGGCCTGGACGACCTATTGCTGAGGATGATTCATTCACGAACGCATCGGCCCGAAGCTCATCATACTTCTCGTATTGCAGGTCTGTAATACTCTTTACTTGCATCTCTTTAAACATAGTTTGTGTCTTGGTCGTTCTAAAGCAGTGGATGATGATGATTGGTCTGGTACCACGTCTAACACAAAAAAGGGTGACAAGCTAATCGATGAGGCTCCAACTATTGTGAAAGAGGTTGTAAGTTTTTTGTGAAGCCTAATAGCAAGTTGGAACTCAGACAAGTTCAACCATGAGCTTGGCAGAATGCGGGGATCAGACGAATTTATGAATGAAAGTTTTGAAGAATTTAAGAAAAAACTGGCCGAAGCTTGTTTGGAGATACGTGAGCTTAGTGAAGAGCAGAATTATCTAAACCACGAAAACAGTGAACTTTCTAAACAGCTGCAGCGCACCACAGCAGATCTAACTGAACTTTATTAGTACAGTCGCAGAAATAATCTTGAGTTTAAAGGCATCCCTTCTGCTGACAGCCAGTCACTGAGAGGCATTGTCTCCGCTCTTGCCACGAAGGTTGGAGCGGAGATAACGGTGAACGATATTGACATCGTACATCCAGTGCCAAGAAAAGAGAGGAACAAGTCGAATATTATCGTCAAGTTCAGGTAAAGTGATGCCAGCGATAGGCTGCTCGAATCGGCCAGAAGAACTCGTTTAATCTCTTCGGATCTTGGCATTTCTGGATCAGCATCCGTGTTCGTAAATGAACATCTTTGGTCTGAGTGTAAAGTGTTGCTAGCCAGGGCTATAGCGGCGAAGAAACTTCCACACTTGAAATATATAATGGGTATCTAGTGGCCGGATGTGGGCGCGAAAAGCAGAAAACTCGAATGTGATCCAAATTACTAGATGCCGACCTCGGCCTTATAGTCTCGCTCGGTCAAAATGCTGACCATACACTCAACTCACAAATTTGACATGATAAATAAACCAAGCAGCATACTCCATTGCAATGTCAGGAGAGGCTAGAAACATTGACGGCCTTTGTACGTTTCTAGCAGAGCACAGCTTTCTTTATAATGCTGTAGCTGTTGCAGAAACCTGGCTGATGCCCGGAGAAAACTATAACATTCCCAATAATGTATACCTTCCCCGTCCCCGCATTTCTATCAATAGAAGAGGTGGGGTAGGTTTGTACATTAAAAAGACCATTCTACAAAGCGAATGTACATTGCTAAGCGCGCCCATCAGTAGTAGTTCGGAATTTCTATTTGTTGAACATGAAGGTGACATGGTTGGTGTTGTTTACAGAGTCACCCACGCAGATCGCAATAAGTTTGTGAATGATCTGGAATCTGTTTTTATGGACGTAATAGAAATGAACAAAAATGTAATCATCGTCGGCGATACTAATATTGACACTTTAGGCACCAGCCATTGTGAATACAGTGGCCTGTTATTTGCATAGGGATTTACGAACCTTATATATCTATGCCGACACAAATCGTAGGTTCTAGCTCGACATGCCTCGACCATGTGCTATGGAATTTCGTGCCACCTTGTCATTTGGCTAACGTTTAACGCTAGAACTTTAGCTAGTGAGGCTAGCCTAGCAGTGCTGTTCGAGGAACTAGCGGGAATTAAATGGGATGTGATAGGGCTTAGCGAAGTTAGGAGGACAGGTGAGGCGTATACAGTACTAAAGGACGGACACATACTGTGCTATCGCGGGTTAGAGGGTAGACGAGAATTAGGTGTGGGTTTCCTCATTAATAAGGATATAGCTGGCAACGTAGAGGAGTTCTACAGTATTAACGAGAGGGTAGCAGCTATAGTAATTAGGCTGAATAGGAGGTACAAGCTGAAAGTGGTGCAGGCCTACGCACCCACATCCAGCCATGATGACCAGACCGTTGAAAGCTTCTATGAGGAAGTAGAATCAGCAATGAATAGAGTAAAATCGCAGTACACTGTACTGATGGGCGACTTCAATGCGAAGGTGGGCAAGAAGCAGGCTGACGACCAAGGGGTAGGTGACTATGGGATAGGCTCTAGAAATAGCAGGGGAGAGCTATTAGTCGAATTCGCGGATAGAAATACTTTACGGATCATGAATACCTTCTTCCGCAAACGAGAAAACAGGAAGTGGACCTGGAAGAGCCCCAATGGTGAGATTAAAAATGAAATAGACTTCATACTATGCGCTAAACCTGGCATCATTCAGGATGTGGCCGTCCTCGGAAGGGTGCGTTGCAGCGACCATAGAATGGTAAGGTCTAGAATTAGCCTAGACTTGAAGAGGGAACGGAAGAAGCTAGCGAAGAAGAAGACCATTAACGAGTTAGCCGTAAGAGGGAAAGCACAGGAGTTTAGGATAGCGCTGCAAAACAGATACTCGGCTTTAACTGAGGAAGATGATCTTGATGTTCATTCAATGCACGATAACCTGAGATCAATAATTACGGAGTGCGCAGTAGAAGTAGGCGGTAGGACAGTTCGAAAAGATACCGGGAAGCTATCTCAGGTGACGAAAGATCTGATTAAGAAGCGCCAAAACATGAAGGCATCTAACACTACCGATAGAATAGAACTAACGGAGCTATCAAAGTTAATAAATAAGCGCAAGGTAGCCCACGTAAGGAAGTTTAATATGGAGAGAATCGAGCATGCTCTAAAGAACGGAGGTAGCCTAAAAACAGTGAAGAGGAAACTAGGCATACGTAAAAACCAGATTTATGCATTAAGAGACAAGCAGGGCAATGTCCTTAGCAATATGAATAAGATAGTTAACGTAGCCGAAGAGTTCTACACAGGCCTGTACAGTAGCCAATGTAATCAGAACGCTAATGAGAAAGACAGCAGTGCACAGCAATGCGTCATCCCGCCAGTAACGAAAGATGAAGTAAAGAAAGCCTTAGAAGCAATGAAAAGGGGAAAAGCAGCTGGGGAGGATCAGGTAACAGCAGATCTGTTGAAGGATGGAGGGGACATCGTGCTAGAAAAACTAGCCACCCTGTATACGCAATGCCTTATGACCTCGACTGTACCAGAAGCTTGGAAGAATGCAAACATTATCTTAATTCATAAGAAGGGAGACGCCAAGGACTTGAAAAATTACAGGCCGATCAGCTTACTATCCGTTGCCTACAAAGTATTTACTAAGGTAATCGCTAATAGAGTCAGGGCAACGTTAGACTTTAATCAACCAAGTGATCAGGCAGGCTTTCGTAAAGGATATTCTACAAGAGATCGTATTCACACCATCAATCAGGTGATAGAGAAATGCGCAGAATATAACCGACCTCTATATATAGCTTTCATTGATTACGAGAAAGCATTCGACTCAGTGGAAACCTCAGCAGTCATACAGGCATTGCGTAATCAGGGGGTAGAAGAGCCTTATGTCAAAATACTGGAAGATATATATAGCAACTGCACAGCTACTATAGTCCTCCATAAAGTCAGCAATAAAATTCCAATGAGGAAGGGCGTCAGGCAAGGAGACACGATCTCGCCAATGCTGTTCACCGCATGTTTGCAGGAGGTATTTCGAGGCCTGAATTGGGAACAGTTGGGAATAGGAATAAATGGAGAATACCTAAATAATCTGAGATTTGCTGATGACATTGCCTTGCTGAGTCACTCAGGAGGTGAACTGCAAATCATGATCAACGAGTTAGACACGCAGAGCAGATCGATGGGTCTAAAAATTAACATGCAGAAAACCAAGGTAATGTTCAACAGCCTAGCAAGGGAACAACAGTTCACAATTGGCAGCGAGAGCCTAGAAATTGTGCCGGAATACGTCTACTTAGGGCAGGTAGTGACAGCTGATCCGGATCATGAGAGGAAGATAACTAGAAGGATAAGAATGGGGTGGAGCGCATATGGCAAATTCTCGCAGATCATGAGTGGCAGTTTACCAATTTCCCTCAAGAGGAAAGTGTACAACAGCATAATCTTACCGGTACTCACCTATGGGGCAGAAACGTGGAGGCTAACGAAAAGAGTTCAGCTTAAGGACAACGCAGCGAGCCATGGAAAGAAAAATGATAGGTGTAACGTTAAGAGATCGGAAGCGGGCAGAGTGGGTGAGGGAACAAACACGGGTTAATGACATCCTAGTCGAAATCAAGAGAAAGAAATGGGCTTGGGCAGGGCATGTAATGCGAAGGCAAGATAACCGCTGGTCTTTAAGGGTAACGGAGTGGGTTCCAAAAGAAAGTAAGCGTAGCAGGGGGCGGCAGAAGGTTAGATGGGCGGATGAGATTAAGAAGTTTGCAGGCAAAGGGTGGATGCAGCTGGCAAAGGATAGGGTTAATTGGAGAGACATGGGAGAGGCCTTTGCCCTGCAGTGGGTGTAGTAGGGCTGATGATGATGATGATGATGATGTCATTTGGCTGGGGCATAAGATACAACATTGGCAGAACACCTCGCCATTGCTTTCCAATACTGCGTAGAAGATATAGATAGCCATAGAACTTCTGACAGCACGTGCGGACTTATGAAGAAAATAGACTACCAGAAATGCGCACTGATGATCTCTAAAATGAGCTTTCCAGACCTCGCTGAAATGAATGCCAATGAGCATTGCCGCAGCCTTGTCGGAAAAATTAAAGCTGTGATAAATTATTGTAGCTTTACACAAAAAATAACATACTAAACACGTTCAGTGTGCCCTTGGGTTAAAAAAGCTCTGCTAAACATGATAAAAACACGCGATAACTGGCACACCAAAATAAAACAAAACAGAGGGACGCATATTATAGTGTTCAGTATAAGATTCCTAGAAATAAACCTTTTGCTGCCTTGCGTATTGAGAAATAGCTGTATTTTAGCAAACAAATAAACGCATGCGCCGGCAATTTTAAGAAATTCTGGGATACAGTGAACAAGATAATGTGGCCTACTTCATCAAACCCGATACTTCCTGATCTGGCCCTCTTCGCAGGTAAACATCTGCTGTCAGATCAGTTTAAAGATCATTTTTGCTCACTGGATTCTGACTTACTCTTAAGTACTAGTCATAGAGACGAACCTTCTCTGCCTGAGTATCTTGAAGAGACTGGTTTGTATACATAAGCAGTGGCGAAGTAATGAGTGTACTTAACTCAATGAATGCCACTATAGCCACGGGCCTCGATGGTATACTGGTGTCCATAATTAAAAAAAACATCGGCATTCTAGCTGGCCCCTTAGAATCATTTTTTGTTAAAGCGTTTCTGTCCGGAATCTATCCTGATAATTTAAAGCTCGCCAAGGTAGTCCCTATCTACAAAAGAGGGAATCCTAATGAACTCGGAAACTATAGGTCGATCTCAACCCTTAGCTGTATCAACACTCCCTTCGATAAACTATTTCCTAAATGAATTACGCAATTGCCTTCTAAAAAACAATTCTCTCAGAATTCCAACATGATTTTTAGAAGTTTAGATCGACCAACACGGCTGTGCTTTCTACAATTGACTTTTCATTGAAGCACCCAGTAGTAACAATATTTGTATTGGTGTGTTCTTTGATATTAAGAAGGCGTTTGAGACAGTGCATCTCAATATTTTAAGCAAAAAATGTGGAACTATATGGGTTCAGAGGTGTATCTTTCGATTTCGTTAGAAGTGTTTTAACTGGGCGACGGCAGTTTGTTATGACGAGCACGCGCCAAGTTCGCGTTCGATTTCTGTACATGTTCCACGGGGCTCAGTACTGGGGCCCATACTTTTTACGCTTTACATAAATGACTTACATGACTGCCTAAATAATACGCGTGACGTTACGTACGCTGACGGTACCTCATTGTTGGTGACCGCTGACTCCGTTTTAACAGCCAAGCATACTTTAAAGTCAGAACCTCAGAGAGTCAATAAAAGGTTTTTATAAACTGACATCCCCCTATAAAAGGCACCAGAATACCTGGTCCGCAAAAGCGACAAGAGATAACGAAATTGAGGAAGTTAAAACTATTAGTACCTGGGTGGAACCTTAGGTGGTGCATTAAGCTGGAAACCGCATATCGAAAAATTGCGCAGCATACGTTCTTGTACATGTTTCATTCTGGCTAGAGCTCGGCGACATTGCAAAATACAAGCATTGAAAACAGTATACTTTAGCTTTTTCAGACCCAATTATATACCTGTAGAGAATCATGGGGGTTCACCTACATTCAACCTGGTTTACGCCTGGAGAAGCGGGCATTGAGAATAATGACTTGAACAACACGGAATACGCCTTGTCGCCCATTTTTAGACACAAAATAATGCCGGCATAGATGCTTCGAGATGTTCGCGTTGCGCTACTCTCTACTAAGGGTCCAGTCAGGCGCCTCTCCCTTTCCTTTGAACACATTCTATAGAGCCGCAACTAACAGCCGTTCAGCAGCAGGTAGATTTCTGGTCCCCACATCTCGCAACGAATATTGCTAGCGCCGCTTTGCGTATCAAGGGGTAAAAAGTTGGAATAAAATCTCATGTGCAGTTGTCGCGCTAATCAGCATGAGGCCGGCATGATGAAGGAAATGTATGATTTACTGGCTGAAATGCTACAATGTCTGACGGCGGGGAGCCGAACGGCGCGTGACACCGGCACGAGGAGCGAGCTCAATTCCACCGCACTTCGCCGTCATCCTCGACGGCTGGTGCTGCTCTTGCTGCGTAAGGCCGCTACTGCTGCTGCAGGAGCCCCTTCCCCCCGCTAGTGAATGAGTCCGAAGAAGCTGAGATCCGGAACGATACCTTCGGCTTCTGAGGAGTGGCAGGGAAAGATGGCGGAGGAGGACCGCCAGCCGGTTGGGGTAGAGATAACATACATGAAGACCCAGTGGGCGGGCCGTCCTCTCTAAAGGCTGGCTTCAACCGGTAGATTGAATTGGTATCAGTGCGCCCATGAATGTCGACGATGACGGACTTCGATGTTTTTTCGAGTACACGGAAGCTACCGTCGGAGAGCGCTGAAGCGGCTTGCGGACAAAATCTCGGCGAACATAGATGTGCGTGCAAGTCGCTAGTTCGGATGGAACAGGTGAAGATGGTCGAAACTGGCGTCGGAGATGTGGCGCTCTGAGATGAAGACAAAAGTAACGGAGCTGCGTCCCGTAAATGGCAGGGTCGCGACTTGTAGACGAATCGGTAGATTCGAAAAATTCACCCAGGAAGACGCAGGGGTAACCCGAAGACAAGCTCCGCCGAAGTGCAACGAGGATCTTGCTTCAATGTAACACGGAGGCTGAGCAGAACCAGTGGTAGGGAGGCAGTCCAGCGGGTCGTGTTGAGTTGGGTTTGAGGGATGTTTTTAGCGAACGATGGAAGCGTTCGATCATACCGTTGGCGATGGGGTGGTAAGCAGTATAGCTCTAATTCAGGAAGTTCCAAGTAAAGTCATAAGGTTACTAAAAAGTGAAGATTCAAACTGGGCGCCACGGTCAGTGGTGATGGTCGAGGAAACCCCGTACTGGGAGACCCAGCCGGCGACAAAGGTTCTGGCGATGGTGTCACTGGTGGCGTCAGACAGAGGAAACGCTGCGGGCCAGCGAGTGAACCGATCAATGCAAGTAAGAAGATATCATTGTGTCGCATATAATAAGAAGCCTAAATTAGATTTTAAAAGAAAAAAGCCGTGAAGACGACACGAATTAAACGAAGAATAAAGAAGAGGAAGAACAAGCTTGATTTTGATTTGATTTGATGATGAATTTTTATGGCGCAAGGGCATCTATGGCCAAAGAGCGCCATGGCACTAGGTATTTTTCAAATTCTCAAGGTGGGGTCGAAGACCCATTTCCCAAGCATTTCACCCTAAATAAGCCGAGCACGAGTTCGATGATGTGGAGAGAGGTGATTGGTGGAGAAGCATTCGGTGAGGTGGAGAGAGATGATTGGTGGAGAAGAGAAGACGACGACAAGGCTTACGTGGACTAACACCGAGGCTATAAAAGGGCGAGTTAGAGCAAGGCATTAGGGGGAACACCAGAGAAGCGGAGGCTCCGGCAGGTCAGAGACACATCGGCTACTGCTCCGGTCAGCTCGCGTTCTACGACTCCGCATCGTGGACTTCCTGCCGTGCCTGAGCCCGTTCCAAGGAGTCAACTGAGGACGCTACCACCTGCTACGGCCAGGGGTGGCTCCAGCGCTGATTCCACCCATCTGGGTGGTGCCCCAACGTCAACAACACCGGCATCACCTCCACGGGCGCTTGGACCGGGAGCTTCTACGACTAAGCCAGCGACGCCAGCTCGAGCACGTCGAACGCCGCCAGCGACGCTAGCCCAAGCACGGCGAACGCCGCCTCGACGCCACCTACTGGATCTACACAACGCCGCAGCCACACCGAACGAACCGTGAGCACGAACGCCGTCCGCTAATAGTAGAACACTAGTAGTAGACGCTAGTTGCAGTGTGCCCAGGTCGTGTGTATTTATAGTATTTGTGTTTTGTGTTAGTTTTGTTAGTTGTGTTCAAGTGTGTATGCCACGTTGGGTGTATTATATGTTCGTTTGTGTGGGTACACCCGTCGCCTAGTCCATTCTTTCAGTCGGAGTGTTCTCCGGAGAGATCCGTGACAAAGATATGTGGCGAGCCTTCTAGGATACATTTCCTTTTTCTTTTTGCTTTGTCTCGGATTTTTCCGATCTCTCGACGGCAGAAAGGATGGACTGGGCAAGAACGTTAGAACTGGCTCTCAAGTTAGGGTTAAGCAAGGAAGAGGCGATTCATCTCTATGAGGAGGAGGGAAAGAGGCACAGAGAGGAAAGTGCACAAGCACGCGCAGACGCTCGTGAAGCAGAAGAACGCGAGGCGAAAAGATCTCGTGAGGCAGAAGAGCGCGAGGCGAAAAGAGCTCGCGAGGCAGAGATAAGAGCTCGCGAGGCGGAAGAGCGACAAGAGAAAAGAGCTCGCGAGGCAGAAGAACAGGAGAAAAGAAGGATAGAATGGGAGAAGGAGTTATTTTGTGGAAATTGGCGCATGTCGCGGGAGGGTATGAGGAGATCACGGACTATGATCAGCGTTCCTTAGCGGGTACAGAATCTCCTAGACCAGCCAGAGTTTGTCCAAGGAAGCTGATGGCTCCTTTCGATGACAAGAGAGATGATTTGGATGCATATCTGCAACGATTCGAGCGGATAGCTCTGGGGCAAGGCTGGGAGCGCTGGGAATGGGCCACGGCATTAGGCATGTGTTTAGTCGGAGAGGCGCTGAATGTATTTGGAAGGATGCCTGCTGCTGATTCCATGGACTACGAGAAAGTCAAAAAGGCACTCCTCCAAAGATTCAGGCTTACGGCAGAGGGTTTTCGTGAGAGATTTCGCACCGCGAAACCTGAGGATTTGGAAACCGCGAAGCAGTTTTCCTGCAGGCTGACCAACTATTTTGACAGGTGTCTTGATATGTCAAACATAGAAAAGAGTTTTGAAGGGGTGTGTGACAATCTGGTCACAGAGCAATTTTTAGCGTTCTGCGGCTCAAAGCTAACGCTATTCCTGAAAGAAAGTTGTGTTCATTGGAAGAGTTCGCAGACACTGCAGACCAATTCCTCGAGGCTCAAGGGCTAAGAAATTTGAGTAAGGCAAAGGAGGAAACCCAAAACACCCTAGAGACATATGCGGCAAAACCAAAAGCATATTGCAGTGCATCTAAGCACTGTAAAGTTTTTTTTTCGGCAGGGTGCGACACCGTGCAGCTGACTGTCGGACTAGTAGCTCTGCACAAAAAACACAGATTGTGTGTCAAGGTGGTAGGAGGAGGGCTCATACTCTGGGTGAGTGCCTATACAGAACGCAGGACCGAGCTGCATGCGTTGTCGACTCAAGGGTAGAACTTGTCACGCCATCCGAAGTTCCGCAGCTGAAAGGAGAGCAAACGCCGCTGGAAAATGAGGCAGTGAGTGGAACACCCAAGTCGAAAGCAGAAATGTCAGTGGTGGTAGGGCAAATAGGGGACCGTCCTATAATGGTGCTTAGAGACAGCGGAGCTAACACAGTCTTGGTTCGTAGAAGCCAGGTGAAGGACGAGGATCTTACAGGGGAAGCGTCGGCCGTCACTCTTGTAGATAGCCCAGTGAGGTGCCTTCTTGAAGCCAGGATCCTAGTGTACACGCCATATTATACTTTGCAGGTAGTTGCAAAATGCGTAGATCAACCCATCTACGATCTCATCTTGGGGAACGTTACGGGCGCATGAGGTGTCGAAGACCCCGATCCCGAGTGGAGGATGCTCGATGGTGAAGAACATCCAAAGGAGGAAAGGCCCTGCGACAGCTCAGACGGGTGCAGTCAGTTTTGCGTCCGCAGTGGAGACAAGAGCTCAAGCGACAGCACGAGCAACGCAGCGTCCGCTCTCTGCTCCTGTTACGATGTGCCTGAGCGTAACACCGGGAGAAATTGCAATTAGGCAAAAGGAAGAACCGAGCTTGAAGGCTTGCATCGAAAGAGTCGGGGAAAGAGTGAAAAAAAGAAGAGTCGGACGTCATTCGAGTATCAATTGGTAAATGGTCTTCTGTACAGGGAATGCATATTTAGTTCAGGAAGGCGGGTCCAACAACTGGTGGTACCGAGAGATATGCGAGAGACCGTGTTCCACTTAGGTAATGACGCCATTATGGCCGGACACCAGGGTGTTCAAAAAACGGTGTCTAGGATAACCGAGGAGTTCTTTTGGCCGGGTGTTCAGAGTGACGTTAAGCGCTTTGTTCGCTCATGTGACGTGTTCCAGCGCACAGTTCCGAAGGGAAGAGTTGGTTCCGTACCTCTGGGAAAGATGCCAGCCATCGACTTACCGTTTCAGCGAGTGGCTATTGACATTGTGGGGCCAATCTCTCCAGTATCCGCCAAAGGCAATAGATATGTGGTTACTCTAGTTGACGTGGCCACTCGTTATCCTGACGCTATTCCACTGAGAACTAATGACAGTATCTAAGTGGCGGAGGGTCTCGTGGAAATGTTTTCGCGTTATGGTTTCCCGAGGGAAGTTTTGAGTGACCGGGGCTCGAACTTCGCATGGGAACAAATGAAGGAGATTAACCGCCATTTCTCAGTGAGGCAGTAACTGACGACGCCATACCATCCCATGTGCAATGGGCTTGTAGAGCGGTTCAATGGCACCCTCAAAAATATGATTACTAAATTGTGCCAGGAGAGACCTACTGATTGGGATAGATATCTCCCAGCTCTTTTGTTCGCTTACCACGAAGTACCGCAAACGAGTCTTGGTTTCTCGCCCTTCGAGATGTATGGAAGAACCGCTAGAGGTCCACTTACAATACTCAAGGAGCTTTGGGCTAATAATGAGATTGCATCATATCTCAAGACAACATACACATACGTTCCTGAGTTGCTGGACAAGTTGGAAGAAACATGCAGGCTTGCACATGAAGGCCTGAAAAGGGCGCGCGAACGCTGTAAGGGCTACTGTGACAAGAGAGCCACTCACAGGAATTTGAATCCGGGGGACAAGGTTCTCATCCTGCTACCCACGGATCATAATAAGTTACTGATGCAGTGGAAGGGCCCTTACCTTGTTACGCAGAAGAAAAATGACATGGATTCTGAGTTATTCATAAATAACCCCAAAAAGGTTTTATATGCAAACATGTTGAAAAAGTACGAAGTAAGAGTTCCCATACAGTGCGCCCCCAAGGTAGTATGCTCGGTAGTAGCCGAGGAGACAGATGATGTTGTCGAGATGCCCACGTGCAGTGGGAAGAAAACTTTAGGTTGGGATAAGGTGCTAATAAACCCCAATTTGAATGAAGCCAGAAGCTCACAGATAATGGTCCTACTCCAAAGCAAAGAGGGTGTGTTTTGTATGTTCCGGGCAAAACGAATGTCATATGTTGCAGAGTAGATCTTTCTACAGATAGACAAAGCAGCGTGAAGCAATACCCGCTACCTTTAGCAGTTCAAGAATCAATAGAAAATGAGGTGCGGGATATGTTGGAGCTTGGTGTGATTGAGAGGTCGTGGCGAGCATACAATGCGCCTCTCGTGGTTTTCAAAAAACCTGATGGTACTAACCGACCGTGTGTAGATTTTCGTCAGCTAAATGACATCATAGTACCCGATGCAGAACCCATACCGAGAGCGGACGTGGTGTTCGCTAAGGTGGCTCACAAAAGATTTTTTCTAAATTCGTCTTGGCTACAGGGTATTGGCAAATACCAATAGAAGATTCTTTTAAAGAGAAGACTGCCTTTTCGTGCTCGGCGGGTTTATTCCAGTTTAAATTCATGCCTTTTGGTTTGAAGACAGCGTCTGCAAAATTCACGAAGTTGATGAGGAAGGTTATGGATGGGCTACAAAATGCAGAACACTATATTGATGACATCCTGGTGGCAACAGATACGTGGGAAGAGCATGTAATTGCGCTTGAAAAACTACTTAATAGAATTCAGCAAACCAGGTTGACCGTAAAAACGGCAAAATGTGAGGTGCGCTTTGAAGCCATTTCTTTTCTCGGACACAAGCTGGGAATGGGCCGTATCGTGACGAAAGACGACATCTTGGACAAAATACAGCAGGCCCAGACACCGACGACCAAGAAAGAGGTACAGTCGTTCCTGGGCTTAACGGGATACTACAGGGACTTTATTCCCGATTATGCCCACATAGCCGACCCGCTTGTCGAACTCACTAAGAAGGGGGTAAGCAATAAGCTGAATTGGACTGCTGAACATGAAAATGCATTCGTGATGTTAAAAGGGCATATGGCAAGACCGCCTGCTCTGCTTGCTACGAATATGGATAAAGAGTTTGTGCTTCGCACTGATGCATCAGACCGAGCTTTAGGAGCCGTACTGTTGCAAGAAGAGAATCGCGTGCTACATCCGGCATTTTTGCAAGCAAGAGATTATCTGCTAGTGAACGCAACTACTCCACCGTTGAAAAGGAATGTTTGGCGGTGGTGTGGGCGGTAAAGAAATTCCACTTTTATCTGTATCGGAGACATTTCAGGATTCAGACAGATCATCAGCCGCTTGAATATTTAACCAAGGCCAAAATGATCAATAGTAAAGTTATGAGATGGAGTTTGGCCTTGCAAGAATACTCATTTCAGGTTTAATACATTAAAGGCAGAGATAACGTTGGAGCGGACTTCATGAGTAGAGCCAACTGAACAGCAGCTCTAGGTATATCTGGCATTTATCTTGTTGTTGTTGTTGTGTTAATGATCTCTGGGATTTACCTTGTTGTTGTTGCTGCTGTTGGTGCTACGTGATTATACAAGGGAGTGTGTTGTGGACACGAACATGTTTATTAAGGACTCTGTGCAGACAGCGGCAGTGGTGTGTTAATGTTCTGAAAACGCAATTTGGTGTGCTGTGTTAGTGGTGTGCGTTTGGTGTGTGCTGGACAGCTTCGGTGTGGTGTGTGCTGAGTCCAGAATCATCACAGAAGATAGTCGGTTGGCTGGATGGTTTAATGATGAGGATGACGTGAGCAGTTTTTCATGGAAAATCTCTTGAGAGAGGGGCCCTTGTCACATATATTGTGAAGCCTAAATTAGATTTTAAAGGGAAAAAGGTGTGAGGAAGACGACGCGAAATAACCGAAGAATAAAGAAGAGGAAGAAGAAGCATTCGTTGATGTGGAGAGAGGTTATTGGTGGAGAAGCATTCGGTGAGGTGGAGAGATGATTGGTGGAGAAGAGAAGACGACGACAAGGCTTACGTGGACTAACACAGAGGCTATAAAAGGGCGAGTTAGAGCGAGGCATTAGGGGGAACAGCAGAGAAGCGGAGGCTCCGGCAGGTCAGGGACACATCGGCTGGAAGAGAGCGACGCCGGCTACTGCTCCGGTGAGCTCGCGTTCTACGACTCCGCATCGTGGACCTCCTGCCGTGCCTGAGTCCGTTCCGGGGAGTCAACTCAGGACGCTACCACCTGCTATGGCCAGGGGTGTCTCTAGCGCTGTTTCCACCCATCCGGGTGGTGCCCCAACGTCAACAACACCGGCATCACCGCCACGGGCGCTTGGACCGGGAGCTTGTACGACGCAGCCAGCGACGCCAGCCCAACCGCGTCGAACGCCGCCAGTGACGCCAGCCCAAGCACGGCGAACGCCGCCTCAACGCGGCCTACTGGATTCATACAACGCCGCAGCCACACCGAACGAACCGTGAGCACGAACTCCGTCCGCTAATAGTAGAACACTAGTAGTAGACGCTAGTAGCAGTGTGCCCAGGTAGTGTGTATTTATAGTCTTTGTGTTTTGTGTTAGTTTGTCAGTTGTGTTCTAGTGTGTGTGCCACGTAGGGTGTATTAAATGTGTGTTTGTGTGGGTACACCCGTCGCCTAGTTCATTCTTTCAGTCGGAGTGTTCTCCGGAGAGATCCGTGACAGATTGTCCAGCGGAAGGGGTCCCCGGACCTAAGATATCGATGTGGACGTTGTCAAAACGTGCTGACGCAGGAGGGATCGAGCCGAAGGGATAGGTCGTGTGTCGCTGAGTTAAAACTGCTGGCAAGCCAGGTAGGCACCGGCCCAGGCGCGCACGTCCTTGTTGATGCCGGACCAGACGTAACGTTTTGTGAGTAGGTGCTGCGTGGCGCGAATTCCGGGATTGGACAGGCCGTGGAGGGCGTAGAAAACAAGACGACGAAAGGCAAAGGGCACCAAAGGGCGCGGAGTGCTGGCTGGAGTGTCGCAAATGATGGGGACGGGGCCCGAAGGGAGGAGAATTTCTCGGAGAACCAGTGAACAAGGTTTCTTGCGAAGGTCCATAACTTCCGAGTATTGTTGCTGCGTTTTTGCGAGGGCGGCAAAGTCGAGGTTCCATGATGGATAAGCAGAGGCATAGGAAGCCTAAACACGTGACAGAGCATCCGCCGGGGCATTATCCAGGCCTTGCGCATGCCTGATGTCGGTCGTAAATTCGGCCACGTACGAAAGGTGACGAAATTCACGGGGCGGGAATTTGCCACTCTCCTATTTGGTGGCAAAAATAAGTAGTTTGTGATTGGTGACGATGCAGAACTGCCGACCTTCTAGGAGGTGCTTGAAAGGCCACACGGACATATACATGGCAAGAAGTTCACGGCGAAAGTACTGTAATGACTTCCGGCAGCGGAAAGCTTTCAGAAGAAAAAAGATAGGGGGCTCCAAGAACCATCCACGATCTGGTGTAGCACGGCTCCAACGCCGGAGTCGGAGGCGTCGGTCATTAGGCGCAGGGGTGAATCAGGGTGTGGATGAGCAAGGAGAGCAAGGTCGGAGAGTTTTGTTTTGGCAGCTTGGAAAGAATCCAGAGCAACTGAAGACCATGTCAGTTGTGCGGAGTTTGTTTTCTTGCATTGGAGGATGTCCGTCAATGGTTTTAGAAGTGCAGCACAGTGAGGGATGAAACGGCGATAAAGATTGATAAGGCCGAGAAATTCTCGGAGCTTGAAGGTTGAGGCAGACCGCGGAAAGTCTTGAATGGCCTCGACTTTTGATGGGAGAGGCCTGATGCCGGAGCTGTTGACACGGTGGCCAAGGATGTCGAGCTCCGACTTAATAATAATAATTGGTTTTGGGGGAAAGGAAATGGCGCAGTATCTGTCTCATATATCGTTGGACACCTGAACCGCGCCGTAAGGGAACGGATAAAGGAGGGAGTGAAAGAAGAAAGGAAGAAAAGGTGCCGTAGTGGAGGGCTCCGGAATAATTTCGATCACCTGGGTATCTTTAACGCGCACTGACATCGCACAGCACACGGGCGCCTTAGCGTTTTTCCTCCATAAAAACGCAGCCGCCGCGGAGCTCCGACTTGCCGAATTGACATTTCGCTCTGTTGATGGTCAGGCCCTAATCAGAGAGACGTTGAAAGAGCTGCCGGATATGTTGCAAGTGCTGCCCCATATCGTGGCTGAAAAAGAGGCCCACGATGTAGGCCATGCAGAAAGGTAGACAGCTTGCAACTGTGTCCACAGAGCGTTTAAATGTCTGGCTAGAGTAACGGAGGCCAAATGGCATGCAGAGGTATTCGAAGAGGCCGAATGGTGCGATGAATGTAGTTTTGGGCACATCGGATGGTTCTGCAAGGATTTGGTGGTACGCCTTGACGAGATCGATTTTAGAGATAATTGTAGCGCCGTGCAGAGCGGGGGTAAAATCCGCGATGTGAGTTAGGGGATAATAGTCTGGATCGGTAGCGTTATTTAGGGCGCGGTAATCACCAAAGGGACGCCAGTCCTCTGGGTATTTCTAGGTACCATGTGCGGAGGGGACGCCAATGGTCTAGATGAAGGTCGGATAATCCCGAGCTCCAGCATGAGTTCGAACTCGTTGAAGGCGATCTGTAGACGGTCTGGAGCAAGGCGACGGCCTCGAGCGTGCGTGGGCGGGCCAGTGGTCACAGTGTGATGCGTGACCTGGTGTTTGACAGGCAGTAAGAAGCTGGAAGGACGGAGCAGAGAAGGGTACTCATCCAGGAGGATCTCGTAGGCCGACTGGTGTGGGCTGGGTATACTGGCAAGCGGCTCTCGAAGACGAAGGCCCTGAACAGAGAAGTTCGTCGTGGCGTCCGCGAGACACTTGCTGTGCATGTAGACCAGCAGATTGTAGTGACGCAGGAAATCAGCTACGAGGATAGGGTAACGTATGTCCGTGACGAGGAAAACTCATCGCAACACACGTCGGAGGCCCAAATTGTGTGTAAGAGCATGTTCGCCGTACGTAGCGTTAGGGGTGAGGTTTGCGGCTTGCAGCGATGGGCCAGTGCGGCGAGAAGGTGAGGATGTAATGCTGCTGGGGAGGACGCTCACCTCTGCTCCGGTGTCGACGAAAAAACGGAAGCTCGAGTTGTGGTCGCGAATGAAGAATACGCGGCTGTTCTCCGGGGTGGCACCACTTTCCGCTTCTAGTGGTGTCATAGGAACTTTCCCTGGAAGCTACAGGGAGGCTTACACCGACGCGCTGCATCACTAAAGGTGCGCTGATACCAGCACTTGCTGGTTTCAAGAGGTGGGGTTGAAATACGTCGGCAAGGTGAGGCCTGGCGACGGGAAGGCGAAAGAGAGCGGGAGGTTGACAGTGTGGCGATTTGGTCGGACAGACGTCTGATCTAGGCGTGGAAGTCGTTACGGAGCCTCTGAAGGTCCACGCGGGAGGGAAGAGATGATGGCGGGGTAGGAGGCTTGGATGCTGCGCCGAGAGAAATTGTGGAGTAGGAAACGCCAATGACGAAATCTGGCAGTTCAGCGAGCTTCTCCAAAGAGAACCTCTGGGCAGGAACAAGCACTAGGCGGTCCGACGACGGCAAGCACTGAAGGGGAAAGCTCACGCAGGAAGGCTTGGTGGAACGTGGCAGCCTTGTCGCCCACGAGGTGCTGGAGCCGCCGCAGCAACTGTGTTGCTTTGCGGTCCCCCAGTTCTTTGAAGGAGATAAGCTGCTTCAGGCGGCGATGTTCCTAGTCGGCTGTTCGCTTCATGAGCTCAGCAGCTAACATGTCAAACGGGGCCGAGGCGAGCGGAGTTATGAGGAAGTCGCGGACTTCGGCGGCAATCTCAGGTAGTAGCGACGTAGCGACATCATGAAACTTCCACGCCTGGGTGGTGATACGGCCAATTGTAAACTGGCTGTTGACTTGAACGAGCCAGAGTTGAGGATCGGCCGGCGAGAACTGAGGAAGGCGAAGGGACCGCGCAGAGACTGCGATGGAGGGTCCGTCGCCGGGCATTGCGGAGGCGTTGTCGTCGGCGTTGACCATGGCGGGAGCGGGTGTTCGAGGGAACGTCCGGAGGCACCACTATGTCGCCCCAGTCAGTATGAGGCCGCCACGATGAAGGAAATGCATGATTCACTGGCTGAAGTGCTAGAACCTCTGATGGCGGGGAGCCGAATGGCGCGTGACGCTGGCACGAGGAGCGAGCTCAACTCCAGCGCACCTCGGCGTCATCATCTTCGACGGCTGGGGCTGCTCCTGCTGCGTAAGGCCAATGCTGCTGCTACACAGTATGAGCCACGTCTAATCCTTCTATTTCACTGCAGACCTTTTTTCTGTAGCAAATATATACCTGAGTTAAAATGTAAATCGCTTAATGCTTTATTTTGTCTAATTTTTCCCGCACTGCTAGTGTAACTACAATGAAAAATACTTTGAACCTTCCGAGCCTTTCCCTTCGTAGAAAACTCGCGCGAATACTAACTTTTCACAAGATTTACTACCACAATCATCAGCTAAAACGGGATTTTCTATTTGAGCCATCGTTCATATCACTTCGCACGGATCATCGCCACAAGGTACGCTTTCCATACTGCCGAAGCAATGCATATTTTAACTCGTTTATACCCAAGACGGCGAGCGATTGGAACCACCTGACCACCTTGGTTGCCGGCATTTCTGACACCTGTTTATTCAAAAATGCCGCGGAAAACTATGTGTTTGACTAGGCTGTTTTCTTACGTAATCTGATTTGTATTTTGTTCAAGCTTACGTTTTTTCATTCCTTACTGTATTAGATTACATTTTCCATTTACTTTTTGTTTTCATTTTGCTGCATTGTTTTTATTTTTTATCCACTCCCTTCTGTAACTCCCCACTGGGGCCCTGATTATTGTAATAAATAAAAATAATTAAAATTTTTATCTTTTATTATTCCCTGTATTGTCGATTTTTTGTCTGCTATTCATATTTGTCATCGAATAATCACTTGTAAGGCAGCTGGGTTTATTTTATACAATGAAGGCTGCTCTTGCTCTCATATATTTGTTTTTGTCAACAGTCCTAGCACAGTCTTCTATTTTATATTAATTTTTCATTGCTTGTGCACTCTGGATTTAATTTTTTTCAGCATTTTTTTGTCTCTTCTTGTGTAATGTAGTCATTAACCCTTCTGTATTTCTGTAATTTGAACTAAAGTGCTTGTACGAATTGCATTTTACACCAATTATATCTGTATTACTTTGACATGCAGTAGAAAACATTTGTCCTCAATAACTTCTTTGCTTTTATTGCATGGATCCATAACTAGCCTTTGGCTAAGGATCCAAACAGTGATGTTATGTGTTGTGCTGAATAAATTATAATAATAAAGAAAACTGAAATTGAAATAGTGGGTAGCAGAGTGATCACCTAATCGTCATTTAAGGGAAGGGAGCTGGGAGGGAGAGCAAGGAAACGGGGAGGAGCTCTCGGGGAAGGACCAAAGCTGGACATAAGAACCGGAGATAAGCAAGCTTTTTGTTGCCACCGTACCCTGGGAAAGGAGGGAAGGCGGCGGTGGGGTGAAATAAAAAAGCCTGAAAAAAATTTGCGCAAACACGTTCCATTCGTGAGATGTTTTAAGGGTGTTTTATACTTTTGTTCTGTTCTCACGAGCACTGTATCCCTTCGCGACGCTTCGGGCATGTATCTTCGGCATGCATCTTCGGGCGATGCTTTGGCTCCTGGCTCCGCTCCGTCGAATTAGCCAGCCCTCGTTCGTCGATAGAAATGTTCTGGGCGATTTGCGATTAGTATCTCTTCTTTATAGGATGAAGGGCGGTGTCACATATATTAAGGACCCTAAAATAAATTTTAAAGAAAAAAGGTGTGAAGAAGACGACGCGAATTAACTGAAGAATAAAGAGGAAGAAGAAGCATTCGTTGATGTGGAGAGCGATGATTGGTGGAGAAGCATTCGGTGCGGTGGAGAGATGATGATTGGTGGAGAAGAGAAGAAGATGACGACAAGGCTTACGTGGACTGACACCGAGGCTATAAAAGGGCGAGTGAGAGCGAGGCACGGGGGGAAACAGCAGAGAAGCGGAGGCTCCGGCGGGTCAGGGACACTTTTGCTGGAAGAGAGCGACGCCGGCTACTGCTCCGGTGAGCTCGCGTTCTACGACTCCGCATCGTTGACTTTCTGCCGTGCCTGAGGCCGTTCCGCGGAGTAAACAGAGGACGCTACCGCCTGGTACGGCCAGGGGTGTCTCCAGCGCTGTTTCCACCCATCCGGGTGGTGCCCCCGACGCCAACAACACCGGCATCACCTCCACGGGCGCTTGGACCGGGAGCTTGTACGACGCAGCCAGCGATGCCAGCCCGAGCACGTCGAACACCGCCAGCGACGCCAGCCCAAGCACGCCGAACGCAGCCTCGACGCCGACTACGGGATCCACACAACGCCGCAGCCACACCGAACCAACCGTGAGCACGAAAGCCGACAACTAATAGTACAACACTAGTAGTAGACGCCAGTAGCAGTGTGCCCGGGTCGTGTGTATATATAGTCTTTGTGTTTTGTGTTGGTTTTGTTAGTTTTGTGTTCTAGTGTGCGTGCCACGTAGGATGTATTAAATGTGCGTTTGTGTGGGTACACCCATCGCCTAGTCCTTTCGTTCTCCGGAGAGATCCGTGACAGGCGGAGTCGTTTCCGATGGTGCAAGCTATCTTTTCTTGGACGAGTTGCGTTATCAGTGGGCGATCACATGGTGAATTAGGAGGGGAGGGGAAAGAATGCCTCCGCGAAAACAGAGAATTTGCTTCTTCATGAATGCATTTCTACACGCAGCGGCCAGTGGATGAGGTATGCAGTGAACGGCTACACTAACAAAGCTTCTGCAGCCTCTGGCGCATTCGCCGGAGGCTCGCTGTGCTCATCAACCAGTCGTGAAGGCCACGCGCACCATGACGCATGGAGACGATGAAAGCGCTTGTGTTGCTAGCGTAAGTGAAGTGCATTGAAAAAAGCAAGAAAACTTATCCTAGCGGCTTTGCAGGTAGGCTAAATGTGAGAATATCAACTCTTCCTGTGTACAGCTATTGTACACTCGCGATCAATTTTAAGGCGATTGCGCGATCATCGACCGCTGGGCCTTTAAAGCTGCATAGCGGCCGATTTCGGAACTGCGAAGATAAAGATTGCGCAGCCTACTCCCCCGTAAGATCTTCCTGACTACAACTCCACCTCCATGATGAACTCTCCATCTCTTTCTGTGTTCTCTCGCTTTCATGGCAATCATGTGTGCGAATCCTTGCCCAAATCTTGGCTAGCAATGATGTCTCTGAAGGAAATATGATAAGGTGATGGGGGTGAATTTCAAGGTTATCTCGCAAAGGGTGACAGATCTTTAAGAGAGCAACTTTGCGCGGCTCAATTGTACCACACAAATGCAGAATTATGAGCGCTTCTCTTGCCCTTTTCTTGTTAAATGAAGCACTGCTATCTTCTTAAAAACATTATTGGCTGGGCTTCGCTATCCTTATTGTATATCCTTTCTTTTCCGTTGTTACTGGTATAACCGGGCCACGTTTTTCTTCCCTCAAAGGTTTTTGTTAACAATGGCACTATATTATACCGCCCACATGCGCTGAACCGGCAATTCATAACACAAAATAAAAAAATGGCACTGATTTAGCTCAGCTCTGCCAGCATATACGTAGCGAGAGGTGTAGTTCCCTCCTGGTATAATGGCGTGGTCAGTCATACGATTAACCATTACATCCTCCTCTTCAGTTGTTGTTGACGATGATGTTGCTGCCATTGGTTCAACTTGTTTTTCTTGCGACGGAACAATGCGAGCTGCTACGCGCTGCTTGCTACGCTCCGCCTCTTGGCGTCTCCGCTTGGCAAGACATTCTTCGCTTTGTTCAGGCTTCTTCGTCGGTCGTTTAGCCTTCTGATGGTCATTCTTTCTCTGCAGGACGGCCACGTGCCAGGCGATTACTTCTGGGTCCGAAGAATTGATCTTCTCCTGACGATACCGCCGCATAGCGGCAGCTGGAATCTCCCTTTCGTCACCTATACGAAGCGAGTGTGATACACCAATTCATATCACCTGAGCTTTTGTACACACAGCCGCTTATACGCAGTTTATTCACACGACCCCACATAAGGCCGCGGCGGTGACCGAGCTCTGACGTCATGCGCCGCGCATCTGCTGCCCTTCTTCAGTTGCCGCGCCTCCGCAGTCAAGCGCGGCGCCGGCAGGCGCAGACGTACGGGCCGGCGCGGCTCCTCGCGCGGCGGCGGCGACGAACTCTTACGTCATGCGCAGCGTACACCTGCTGCTCATCTCTGGTTTCGCGCATGCCGACAATCTTCCTCCCAGGCTCGCGACGAAATGCTCGACTGGGTAGCGTAGTTCATCTCCTCCTACAAAATAACGTCACTAAGAAGCGTGAGTGCGCAGCTTCCGGCGAGCATCACACAGTTATCAGAGCGTCTTCGTGACATGAATGCCGTTTCTTTTGTTCGCGCCTTCAGTCGCTCTCAAAAATGCCACGCTGATTAACGGTCGAATAAAGCACGCATATAATGTGTAAAAGGAAGGTATCTATTACTGAGAGAAAGATTGTTGCCATAGTAGGCCGTCCGCAGTGAACTGTGAATCGAATCCTGAAGGCTTGTTTCAGAGAAAACCGTGTAGCAGATGCCCCTCATCATCGCAGGCCCAGGAAAACTACTCAATATGAAGACCACCTTCTCTTAGCTGCTGCGCGTCCAAGACTCCTTCCAGACAGCAAAACAAAACATGCCGAGCAGTTCGACGTTGCCAACAGCATACCCGCTATTCAACGGCGAATTAATGAGGTTACACTGAAGACTCATGTAGCCACACGAAAGCCTCTTCTTACAGCAGCTCACCTTAAAAAACGGTTAAAAATTGCTGATCGTCACAGACACTGGACGTCACACCAATGCAGCAAGTGATATTCAGCTCCAGTATACATTCTCCACTTGCTGGAATCAGCGCCTCCGCGTCTGGTGGGTCGCCGGTTCCTAGTAACGTAGGCATACGCATGCTTTTGCGCATTTAAAAATCGACTCTTTCTGTTTCCTTTCCGGCAGTTACGACGTGAACAACGTCCTGAATTCTTCTGCCTGTGGACACGTCTCCGTAAATGTGTGCGATGTCATAAGCTACGCAGGTCTTGGCGTGCTGTATCGCATTGCTGGAAGGCTGACAGCTGAAGCGTACATGAAATTTTATGACAGTTTTCTTCTTCAACAGGCAATTAATGAGCCCCTCCAAGATGGCTAGTTTTCTCTAACATGACGGGTGCCCCGAACACACTGTATCTGTAGTGCAGGAGTGTCTGAACTGCAGTGGCATCGCACAGCTGGAGTAGCCACCGCGGAGTCAGGACGTAAACATAATTGAGAACATTTTGGGCATTATGAAAGCTAATCCTTCTCGAGTGCATCCGGACACAGGGGCCCAGATACATTCTGGCAAGCAGTAGAAACTGAATGGAATCGCATTCGCGGAGACTCTGCTAATGTACAGTCGCTCTACGCATCATTGTCCAGAAGAATCGAAGAGTTCCAAAAAGTAATGACACCCGGCCATCTGTTGAAGGGAAGTGAATACGTTTCTGAAACAGGGAGCATGGACATAGTTTAAGCTGCATATGATATACGGAAGTGCAGCGCATACTGCGAATTTTTTTCAGTGAATAAAATAATCACAAACGTAACGCTTAATTGTTTTTGACTCTTTATTTGCAACTTTTGCGACTACAGACAAAGAGTAGAAAAGAAGAAAGGAAGGTGTAGTCGATGTCACCCTCGTTTTCGAGGATACCTGGACCGGACCGTGGGACAAGGGGAAGAAAAGGGAGTATCCATTCACTTAAGCAATTACACTATGCTATCCAGTCGAGCATTTCGCCGCGATGCTAGGAGGCTGATAGCGCGCATGCGCGAAACCAGAGAGGAGCAGCAGGTGCGCGGCGCATGACGTCACAGTTCGCCGCCGCCGCCGCCGCGCTAGCCCAACTACGCCTGCCAGCGCCGCGCGTGAATGAGAATGCGCGGTCGATTGTCCGGACCCGTAGAGTATCTGTTACGGGTCCGATTTGGACTTATTTTTGGAAATGTGGCGGAGAGTTTGAAGGATGCTCCACTCCCGCCACCGGTTGGCCCGGTATTGCACTACCTCCGGCATCGGCCTTGTCTTTAGCGCGTCTGTACGATCCTGTCTTTCTATCCCATCTTTCAACTCTCCTTCTATCTGCACGTGGTAGCGATTGTGGCTCGGCTTGAGCCAGTGAGCAGGCCTGTGCAATTTCTTTCTTCCTGGCAGCAACGGAGAGAATGCGCGCGCCACCTAAGAAGGGCAGCAGGTGCACGGCGCATGACTTCAGAGCTCGGCCGCCGCCGCGACCGCGTGTGGGGTCGTGCGGATAAACTCGTACGTGCGGCTGCGTCTTTAAAACCTGAACAAAGAGAAGAACGTCTTGCCAAGCGAACACGCGAAGAGGCAAAGCGTATCAAGAGGCGCATAGTAGGTCGCATGATTCGTTCGCAAGAAAATCAGGAGGAAGCAATGGGAAACGCATCATCATCAACAACCACTGAAGCGGAGTATGTAAATTCTCGTCGTATAGCCGACCATGAGATTAGACCATGGAGGGAACTGCAGCTCTCGCTACGTATATTTAAGCCACTGTCATTTTTTTCTCTAATCACTCATTTGCTAACGAAAATTCAGGTGTGCAGTTATTCCTTATAGCGAAGTATACGAGCCCACTTAAGCAGCAGGATAGAAAAAGCACATTTCCGCTCCTATGATCTACTACCCTGTGGCCTGGTCGGTTTTTGGTGCCACTTTTTCTCGACGCTGCCGCCGTTGCCCCACTTTTTCTGCCGATGACCCATGTATAGCTTCTGCGTAAAAAGTTTCGAGCACCTGTACAGCTTTACATACGCGGACTGCGCGCAGCTAATAAATGCGGCTGTGTGCTGTGCTTGTGTGCGGTGCAGTGTGTGTGCTCATTATTTGCACGCAGTATTTTTCTTCTGTCTATAAATGCGCAGTGATCGCATGCGCGCAGTCATATTTCCGACAGTGCCTATTCAATCGCGCGCAAGCAGCGCGCATGCCTGTTTATTTTTCTACTCTTTAAATAGCGTGCATAGCGTGCATAGCTCTCTCATTTCTTTTTTCGCTATGGCTCCCCTCTGTACTTCTCCCTGTCCCTTTGACTACCTCCCAGAGCAACTCAGATACTTACCATATCACATAGCATCTGCCCACCGCGTAGCGTTGCCACTCGCACTCGTCGCCTGCTCATAGCGCGCGCACCCTTGCACGTTTCCGCACTTAGCGACGAGGATGTGGACGCGACAAGCGCAACTACTCGTCAAACACCCCCCCCCCCCCCACCCTTCGTCCGTTTAGGTGAAATTGTGCAGCTACCTCCAGTCTTCTTCTTTTGGCGAAACCTTGTCATGGTGGTGGTGACGCCTTGGAGTTGTGCTCGAGGACGCTTGAGCCGCGCGGACCTCACTGACATGCCCATGTCGCGCATGAGCGATGAACTCAGGAAACAGTCCGTGTCGCGAAAATGGTCTGAACAGATCATGCTACTGCTCGACGGCTTGAAGTCTTTTCGCTAAGCATCAGCCACCCACTGAGGTGCAAGCCTCTTCTCTTTGGGGAACCAGGGGTAAATAACGTCATCGCGTCGGCTCGTGTTTGAGCAGCCGTACCACGTCGAACAGAAAGACGGCATGGTATCGAAAGAATTCGAGAGAAACTACTCTCCAGCTTCTGTGCAGTGAGAGCTGAAAACCTGCAAAAAAAGCGCGGAAACGAACACTGAAATTATCAGGGTGGCAGCAAAATCAGGAAAAGCTATTGAGCGGAAGTGAAAAGAGGGCCCCGGACACAGAAGATGACGTAGTTTCCGGCTCGTTTGTTTTTATAATTTTTTTTTTCTGTGCGCGTTCCTCCCGCCGGTGCCGCGCGCTGGGGCGGGGCAATGACTAATATTTAGTCGAGTATCGCGAACCTGCTAGAGCATAAAACGCGATAAAAACTTCAAATTTACGCTTTGTACAGAAGGTTATTTCAATAAACGAGCGTCCTCTGAGTTCGGTAACTGTTTCAGCTTCCCTTCAATATTCGATTATAATAATAATAATTGGTTTTTTTGGGGAAAGGAAATGGCGCAGTATCTGTCTCATATATCGTTCGACACCTGAACCGCGCCGTAAGGGAAGGGATAAGAGAGGGAGTGAAAGAAGAAAGGAGGAATGAGGTGCCGTAGTGGAGGGCTCCGGAATAATTTCGACCACCTGGGGATCTTTAACGTGCACTGACGTCGCACAGCACACGGGCGCCTTAGCGTTTTTCCTCCACAAAAACGCAGCCGCCACGGTCGGGTCGAACACGGGAACTCCGGATCAGTAGTCAAGCGCCCTAACCACTAAGCCACCGCGGGGGGTCTTCGATTATCGAAACGATAATCTTCGATTATCGTAAACACCACGTTCCATACTGCGCCCACTTCGCTAAAAAAAGCAGCGTATGATGCATTTGTTGCACTGCTCAAATAATTGACACCCCCTTGGCTCCCAGACACACGCTATCATGGTGAACGCACGAGGTCTTCATGAGCAGTAGGAATAAATATCTAAAAAATAATCGCAACTAAATGTAAAACCGCTTGCGCAATTAAGGGTGCTGTGCTTTTTGTGCTGCTTTGGTTTGTTAATTTGTCTAAATAGGTTATGCTAACACTCAGATGTAGAAGTAAATATTTTCGGTGTTATATTCGTTTGATGTAGTTAGGAAAACAAATGCGCAGTTACAGTTCCAATCGATGGACGCAGCAAGCGAGCGGTGAGGAAAGAGAGGAAGATGGGAGTGAAAGAAGCAAGAGTGAATGAGGCGCTACAGAGGAAGGTCCAGAATAATTTCGGACAGCTGGGGATTTTAATGTGCACTGAAATTGCACAGTACATTGTGGCCTTTTGCGTTTAGCCTCCACCGAAACGAGGCCTCAGAGGTCAAAATAAGACCTGGGAAGAGGGGAGGAAGAGATGTCGCACCTGATGCTGCAGAGCAAATTAAAATTGAAGGAAAAGAAAATTTATTTTTTGGCAAAGAAAATTGAGCAGCATCTGTCACACATATCGGCGGACACCTGAACCGCGCCATGAGAGAAGGAATAAAGGAGGGAGTGAAAGAAGAAAGGAAGAAAGAGGTGCCGTAGTGGAGGGCTCAGGAATTATTTCGACCACCTGCGGATCTTTAACGTTCGCTGACATCGCACAGCACACGGGCGCCTTAGCGTTTCGCCTCCATCGAAACGCAGCCGCCGTGGTCGGGTTTGAACCCGGGAACTACAGATCTATATCCGAGCGCCCTAACCACTGAGCCACCGCGGCGGGTAGCACAAATCCGACAAATCTTTTCTTTTTTAGGCGCACTAATGGCATGATAATTATCCTTCCCTCAGAAACCAGTTTACAATTTTGCAGTGCAATTACTGCGCCATTTGCCTTTCTCAGAAACCAGTTTACAATTTTGCAGTGCAATTACTGCGCCATTTGCCTTTCTCAGAAACCAGTTTTATATTTTGCAGTGCACTTGTGTTTTTATTGCTCCAGCATGAAGTAATCACGCGCGCAACCTGTACACATTTCTTATTGTATAAATAGTTTATTACCTATTACCTCTCCCCCTGTTCTCTCTTTCTGTCCCCTCACCTCTTTCATTTCATTTCTCCATTCTGCCTGCTATCCTTTATTTCCGCTGCCCCAGCTCCGGGGCTTCAGTATCGATAGCAGATGCCGCGCCTAGCAAAAATCTTTTCCTTTGTTTTATTAATATTTTTACAAAAGCACTCACTACTACAGTTGCACTGCAATTATTGCGCCAGTTCCCTTTCTGAGAAACCAGTTTTCAATTTTGCAATGTCTCCGCCGACCCGCAGCGGTGTCTCAGTGGTTACACTCTAAGAAAAAGGGGACTAAAAGGGGTAAGGAGGTTAGTCCTTTGGGGGACCGAGAGATTTTTCACAACCGTTAGTCCTTTTGGAGATCAACTGCAAGGAGATAAACGGCTAGTCTCTGAAAGACTAACTGCTGAGACACTAATGGTTGCACCCTGCAGACGCTCCTCAAGTGACTAGCAATTTATCCTTGATAATGATCCTTGAGGGAGCAAATGTTACCCTCTAAGGACCAACAGCTGATCCTCAGAAAAGATCCATAGGAGAGCAAATGTTATTCCCTCAGGATTAACTGTTTATCTTCAGAAATGATCCCTGAGAGAGGAAATGTTCCAACCTCAGGATTAACTGTTAATCTATTTGAATGATTTTCCAGGGACTAATCATTAATTCATTGGGACCAAATTTTCAACCACCTATGGCTGACCTCGTTTTCCTTGCCAGACACAGGCATGCTAGATGAGGTTGACTGTGCCTCTCAGCCCTGCACCAACATGTGTAGGAATGTGAAACTGAACAATTCAATTTCAGCTTGAGAATTTTTATTTTCCCATAACTGTCTGTGCCAAACGCACAAGTGGAGTTGGCCGTAGGCCAATGTCAACGCTGATTATCATCCACAATAAATCAAATTAACGCTGTGCCTTGTTTTCGAAGACGATATTAAACGCCCAGTACAAGGCCATCTGTGTTGCAAGGGCCGCCAGCAGGCTTGTCTCCTGGATAGAAATCGTTTCGAGGCAGACAGAAAAATCCGATGTTGTTAGATTGCATCTTCTATAGACTACAGTTGAGATGTAGTGCAGAGCTGGAGGATCCTGCAAAAAAAAAGTGAATGTAATGGGACCGACAGGCGCAGCGCAGCGATGAAGCGGACGAGTTCAAGCGGCTCAACGAAGAAGCAGACGAAGTGCAGCTGGGTTTTTCGAACGACGCCTGTGAGTGTGCCCGTCGTGTCGCCGGTCAACCAAGATCAACAGACCTGTGCTTCAAATCAACGCCTTGACACTTGGTGGAGGTGCCTCGGTTCCCGTCCCGGTCCTCATCCTGGAACTTCGAAGTGGAACGCTCCTCGTCTCCGCCACCATGCCGGAAGGTCCGAGTGAACCATCGCAGCCCATCCCTGCCACCGTACTCTGTCACGGGGTGCAGCGCCAGCGTGACCCGTCTCCATTTAGTGGCACCGATGACCAAGACGTCGACGATTGGCTGGCCTCTTATGAGCGCATCAGCACTTACAATCGGTGGGACGATTCCGTGAAACTTAGCAACGTCCTATTCTATCTAACGGACGTTGCCAATCTATGGTTTCGCAACCATGAGGCCGACCTTCCCACCTGGTCGTCCTTTAAAACGAGCTTCGCCGACGTTTTCGGCCGCCCCGCCGTCCGGAAGCTTCGCGCCGAGCAACGTCTTCGTGCTCGATCTCAGCTCCCTTCCGAGACGTTCACAAGCTACATCGAGGACATCGTTGACCTGTGCAAGCGTGTCAACCCCTCCATGTCCGAAGCGGATAAAGTCAACCACATACTTAAAGGCATAGCCGATGACGCTTTCCAGATGCTGCTGGCGAAGAACCCCACCTCCGTCGCTACCGTCATCCAGCTGTGCCAAAGCTTCGACGAACTCCGCAAGCAACGCGCATCTACGCGGCAGTCCGGCGCGCCTGCGGGGGGTCTTGCTGGCTTGGCCCTTGGTGGCTCGTCTGCTGAGAAGTCCCTGTTCATGCAGCAGGTTAAAGACTTCATCCGCGATACACGGCGCGATACACGGAGCGGTACACGGCGCTCGCCCACCTCTGCCGCCTACCCTAGCAGCCCGGCCTTTTATGCTCCACCGCCGTCTATACCCCCGCCGCAGGCCCCGGTTCGTCGACCCCGCCGAAACCCTACGAACCCCTGGCGTACCGAGGACAATCGACCGATATGCTATTCCTGCGGTCTTCCGGGCCATGTCGCACGCTTTTGCCGTCAGCGATCTCCTCGTTCTGGCAATTTCATGCGCAATTTCCGCTACGATTCCGGGCCGCCCTTGCCTAATGTCTCTTCTGCCTCCTCTACACATCGCTCCCAGTACCCTACTCGCCGCTCGCCTTCCCCTCGTCGACGTTCCATTTCTCCGATGCTCCGCCGCCCGGACCCTCTCCCAGAGGAATACTGACTGCCGCAGTTCAGGAGGCAAGAACTGCGTGATTTGCCAACTTTTTAAGTCGTCCGTGTTCTCCTGCTAACGTGATTGAGGTGTCTGTTGAAGGCGTCCCCGTTCTCGCGCTCGTCGACACGGGTGCTGCAGTGTCCGTAATTAGTGATGCGCTTCGCCGCAAACTTCGTAAGGTGACAACGCCGCTGTCTGACTTTTCACTACGTACGGCCACCTCTCAGCGCATCCACCCCATCGCAGCCTGCACGGTCCGCGTTTCTATAAACGACGTCGCCTATACCATCGAGTTTGTTGTGCTCACCGCCTGCTCTCACGATGTCATCCTCGGCTGCGATTTCCTCTCGACCCACCGTGCTGTGATTGATTGTGCCCGTGCGGAACTTGAGCTTTCTCCCCTGTGTGATGTTTCGTTGCGTGACCTACCTGTGCGCTCCGCTAAGCTTCTGGTAGCCGCCGACACCGACATACCTCCCTCCTCTTCAGCCCTCGTTCCGCTCCGCCCCGACTCTTTCCTCAGCGGCCCTGTTCTTTTCACACCTACCGCAGCAGCCACTCGCCATCAGCGCCTCCTCATTCCATTCGCCGTTGTCTCGATTTCCGATGGCCACTGCGCCATCTATGTCACCAACCCATTTTCTTGCCCGTCGTTTGTTCTTCGCGGCGAATGCCTCGGCTCTATCGAAGAACTGGACCCTGCTCTTGCTTCCGAGTTCTCCGATACCCGTGCCTGCTCCCCAGTTACTGCCTTAGCCTGTTGTGCGACAGCGCCCGATCCGATTTCCATCGACGTCTTTCGTCGTAACATCGCTCCCGACCTTCCATCCGCTTACCGTGACCAAATCTTGGAACTTCTCTGCCGCTTCCGCAACTCTTTCGACCTTTCCCAGCCCTCCTTGGGGCGCGCATTGGCCGTCTCTCACACAATTGACACTGGTACCCACGCTCCCTTGCGTCAGCGACCGTACCGAGTCTCGCCGAGCGAGCGCCGCGTCATCCGTGACAATGTTGACGGCATGCTTCGGCGCGGCATAATACAGTCTTCTCACAGCCCTTGGGCCTCTCCTGTTGTCTTGGTGACGAAAAAAGATGGCTCCATCAGGTTCTGTGTGGACTACCGCCGTCTCAACAAGATCACACACAAGGATGTTTATCCTCTACCCCGAATCGACGACGCACTGGATTGCTTGCAGGGAGCGGAGTATTTTTCATCCCTCGACTTACGCTCCGGCTACTGGCAGGTCCCGATGGCAGCGAACGACAGGCCGAAAACCGCTTTCGTCACCCCAGACGGCTTGTATGAGTTCAATGTGATGCCATTCGGCCTCTGCAATGCTCCAGCCACATTCGAAAGGATGATGGACACTATTCTCAGTGGCCTCAAATGGGAAACTTGTCTGTGTTACCTAGATGACATTGTCGTTTTTTCCAAAGATTTTCCTTCCCATCTGCACCGCCTTCAGCGCGTACTCACTAGCCTTACTGACGCCGGCCTCCAACTAAACTTGAAAAAATGTTACTTCGGTGCAACGCAGCTCACAATATTAGGCCATGTCATCTCCAAAGACGGCGTTCTACCTGACCCAGCCAAACTTCGCGCCGTCGCTGACTTCCCCAAACCAACCACCTTAAATGAACTTCGCAGTTTTATAGGCTTATGCTCATATTTTCGCCGCTTCATCCGAAATTTCGCCAGTATCATCGCCCCTTTAACGCAGCTTCTTGCCGGCAGCCCGAACCTTTCGTCTTGGTCCCCCGCCTGCGATACCGCGTTCAGCACTTTACGCCGCCTGCTGGTCTCTCCCCCCATCCTTCGCCATTTTGATCCCGCCTGTCCGACAGAAGTTCACACTGACGCGAGCGGTGTGGGCTTGGGCGCAGTTCTTGCCCAGCGAAAGCCTGGGTATCCGGAATACGTCGTCGCTTACGCCAGCCGCGCCCTCACCAAGGCGGAATCAAACTATTCTGTCACAGAAAAAGAATGTCTCGCCATCATTTGGGCAATTGGCAAGTTCCGCCCTTACCTTTACGGCCGGCCCTTCTATGTCGTCACAGACCACCACGCCCTATGCTGGCTATCCTCCCTCAAAGATCCTTCTGGCCGCCTCGCCCGCTGGGCTTTACGTCTCCAGAAGTTTGACATACACGTCATTTATCGCTCCGGCCGCAAGCACTCGGACGCCGACGCCCTTTCTCGTTCACCACTCCCATGCGAGTCAACCTCTGCCCTCGTCTGTGCCTACGAATTCTCTTCGTTCAACATCCCTGATATGCTCTCCGAACAACTGAAGGATCCTTGGATCACCTCGCTGCTAAACTTCCTGAACACTCCCTCGCCGCATCATTCGACCCGGACCCTTCGCCGCCAAGCCCACCACTTCGCCGTTCGTGATGGCCTCTTATACCGCCGTAATTACCTCCCCGACGGCCGGAAGTGGCTGTTGGTCATCCCTCGACACCTCCGTGCTACAATCTGTGCCTCTTTTCACGCCGCTCCACAATGCGGCCACGCCGGGGTACTGAAAACATATGCTCGCCTTCGTCAGCGATTCTACTGGCGAGGTATGTACCGCTACATACGTCAATACATTCGGTCATGCACCGCCTGCCAACGTCGCAAGAAACCTCCCCACCCCGCCGCCGCTCCTTTGCAGCCGTTACCTTGCCCTGGCCGTCCCTTTGGCCGCGTCGGCATTGATCTTTATGGCCCGCTTCCAACTACTTCGGCTAATAATCGGTGGATCATCGTTGCCGTTGACCATCTCACCCGTTACGTCGAAACGTCGGCTCTCATATCTGCTACCGCAAACGATGTCGCTCACTTCATTCTACACAGTCTTGTTCTTCGTCACGGCGCCCCGAAAGAACTTCTAAGTGACCGCGGCCGTGTTTTTCTCTCAGACGCCGTCGAGGCCCTGCTCACGCAATGCCAAATCGTTCATCGCTACACCAGCGCCTATCACCCCCAGACCAACGGCATGACTGAGCGGTTCAACCGCACTCTGAGTGACATGCTCGCCATGTACGTTGACACCGCCCACTCCAACTGGGATCAAGTGCTCCCGTTCGTCACGTACGCGTATAACACAGCTACTCAGACAACAACGGGGTTTTCTCCTTTCTTCCTCTTATATGGCCGGGAGCCTACATCCACCATGGACACCATCCTTCCTTATCACCCTGACCCTTCCGAGACCACCTTACTCTCCGAAGCTCACCTGTATGCCGAAGAATGCCAGCAACTTGCCCGCTCTTTCACCACACAGCAACAATGGGATCAGAAGCACCGTCGGGATTCCCCGGACCCTCCAGCGTCATACCCATCTGGCGCCCTCGTTTGGCTCTGGGTGCCTTCCTCCACTCCCGGCCTCGCCACGAAACTACTGTCTCGCTTTCACGGACCTTACCGGGTTGTCCACCAAACTTCTCCGGTGACTTATATCGTTGAGCCGCTCGTTCCCTCTTCGGACCACCGTCGCCGGGGCCGCGAAACTGTGCACGTTGAGCGCCTCAAGCCTTACTATGACCCGCCCATCCTCTCCTCTCCGTAAGTCGCCAGGATGGCTCCTTTTTCGGAGGGAGAGTAATTGTAATGGGACCGACAGGCGCAGCGCAGCGATGAAGCGGACGAGTTCAAGCGGGTCAACGAAGAAGCAGACGAAGTGCAGCTGGGTTTTTCGAACGACGCCTGTGAGTGTGCCCGTCGTGTCGCCGGTCAACCAAGATCAACAGACCTGTGCTTCAAATCAACGCCTTGACATGAAAAAAAGCACACACAAGTTTTAGAAAATAGTGTTTTGCAAAGCATTAGAGAAATCCCATGTTCAGAAACCTCCACCCTTACATGTAAAGTATGCATCTGAAAGCTTGTCCCTCCACAGTGCCTAATACATATTAAAAGGTGGCTTACTAGAGCTAATGATTTGAATAGGCCACCTACCTAAAAATGTTGCATTTAAACCAAGTCAGCTGCTTTAAACCAAGTCAGCTGCTCTGCACGTCATTCTATAATTTATTTGGCGCCGTGGTGGCTGAGTAGTTATGGCGCTCGGCTGCTGGCCTAAAAGACGTGAGTTCGATCCCGGCCGCTGTGGTCGAATTTCGATGGAGGCGATCTTTGAAAGGCCTCTAGACTGTGCGATGTCAGTGCAAGGTAAAGAACCCGAGGTGGTCGAAATATCTGAAACCTTTCACTGCGGCGTCCCTAATAGCCTGAGTCGCTTTTGAACCTTAAACACTCACAAACAAAACCATTCTATAATGTATAATGGCAACAAATGCATTTTCAATATAGTTTAATGCCTGTATAGATAACATTTACTTTGGAAGCAAACTGGCTGATGCTGGTAAAATTACAAGGTTCAATAATTGGCAGGTGGACTAAAATCTAGAATATACCAGTGGTCATGACCGATCTCTTTGCGCTGAAATGTGTCCTGCAGTCCTTGACACCCCTTTCACACGGGCATTTTGAAGGCCCTTAAACAGATAGTCGATCCACTTAAGGTCAATGAGCGCTAGTACACGGGCGGTTTCAATGGCCATCAAGTCAATAGTCTTTCAAACGAACGGAGAAGTGTGGAACTCAATTGAAATAAGTAGGCCTGCGAGCAGTGGCAGCATGCACTTTCGAACACGGAGCACTCACAGTAATGTGCTGCGTATAAACATCGGAGAAGTATAATTGCAGAGAAATTATGAAGCTGAAACGTGACAGCATGCACAGTATCATTGCTGCCAGTGAAACAAAAATAACGAACAGCTTCCTATGTAGTGCATGTGTACTTACAGCTTGTCCAACGCAACAAAATTAACTTCAACAGTGCGTAACATTCCTGAAAGCAACAACGACTTTGTTGTTAAGCTTTTCAGCTTATATTTATAAGTCAATCGCTTGGATGCCTGAACAATGATTGGCGGCGATAGCGGCGACACTACGCCTCAGGGTAAGATGCAATCCTTAAATGGTGATAGAGTTTACTGTGTAGCAGCAGCACACCTGATTCGAGTTCGATAGCAAGTGAGAATTTCTAAGCCTCTGGACTACATAGCCTCTCAAAATGCCCATGTAACAATAGTATAAACGCTACTATCCAAAGCTATGTTATTATATAAAGTACTGTGTGTATGTTTTCTTCAGCCTGACACGGTATAGTTGTTTAACTAGTTTAAGAAACAAAAGTGGCATGAAAAATGGTGACATGAAAAACAGAGACATAAAGAAAGCACCAAATTAACTTGAAAATAAATTCTGATCGATATTGCTTGTTAAAATATGCTTCAGTCAGAAGGTCCTGCTCCAGCCCACTTTTTACTGCATGCAGACCATATTAGTGCCTTCAAGAGGCTTCAAGGAAAGTGCGTTGTCATCCCAGAATGGCTGCACTAGAGCTAACTAAAAGGAAAAGGTGTGCCACACTAACTACCCAAGCAATGAGTTGCTACATTTCACAATTTTAAGGCAGAATGTAAACTAGTATATATACCGTGATTTTCGCCAACAATGCAAGCAAGTTCAGAGGAGCTAGCTCTCAGGTGAGATGGTTCATAGTTTTTGGTAGTAGCATAGCGCCAGCGCAAGACAAACAGTCATCACACATGGCCCACTTTATCTGCTTGGTGCAATTTGTGGTCCAGGCGAGGAAATATGAAGAAAACAGCAAGAATGTAGAATGAACAGCTGTAAACACTGTGCATTCATGCATACCATTTCAAGATCCATAAGTTTAGTTTTTAAGAGCTGTACAGATGCTTCGCTAGTGCATTTATTCATAAGCTTCGAACAAATTTTTGGTACAATATCTTTACCACGTGCATTCGCGGCCACAATGCTGTAATAAATTTGCTTCTGTACATGTTATTGGCCACAAGCGTAGGTGCCTAGTTGGCCTATATGGGCCTTCCCACAGGTCAACAGAATTTCATAAAAACAACCCTGCTGCAACACGGCACAATCTCTTTGGCCCTTTTTTCTTCAATAGCACAAAATGTGCAACGAAATTTATGCGAGCTTTTCAGCAGCAGCAAACACGACTTGAACATCCTGTCTGTCAACCAGTTTCTTTACATCATGATCAACTTTATGTGCATATATCACTGAGTTTAGCTGCTTCATTTATTCCTTCTCGCATTGTTTCCATAATATGAACCATTTGGTATTTAGAACACCGCCTCAGCATGACGTGATTAGCGCACACGCGAACGCAGCTGACAGCAACCGTTTCAACTAGCTTGTTAAAACTTAAATGCGTGATTACGTGACCTCAAAAAAGCATATTCGAGACACATGCTGTCAATAGCTTGCATGACTTTTTTAGAGTGTGCCGAAGCACAAGAAAGCAGCTCCTGTGCTTGTAGTAAATATTCCCAGCAGACTTGTAGACACGAAATTCCCTTAAAATAATATTATGGCCCAAAACTACAGCAAAATTACCGCTTACCCTCCTCCAACTGAGGAAGCTTTTGTGCCGGCCAAGCAAAAGGCCCCCTATCCCAGAGGGGGCCAGGCGCAACTGAGGAGGCCAGGCACCCCTGCGCTGGCGCCCAAGGACGTCAAGTTCTGGTGATGTGTGCGCACCTTCCCGCTAGACAGGGGAAGAATCCTCCCCCGTATGAATCCCGCTTAAAGTGCGCAGTTGATGAGGTGACCGAGAGAGAGCTAGGGCCTGGTTCAGCCTTATTCAAGAATTGTTTGCGTGGCTCCATAAAGAAAGGTTTGGGGGTTTTTTATGCGAGTTGATCACCCTAGTCCCCATTCTATTCAGTAGTTCATTGTGTTGCAGAGTGACACTTGCTCCTCAGTTCTCCAGAATTCACTAAACAAAGACCCGTCTTTCCCTTTCCTGCTCAGCATAGCCAGAGAAGGCAGTCCCTGTAGACCAAATTAGTGATGCTCGCCTCGTGTGGCCTTCACAGTGTGTGGAAGCTCATGCATTAAGGGCAGGTAGGAAAAACTATCAGTGTGCCAGAAACTGCTTACTCTTCGCACTGCTTGACTGCGTATTGCAATGTAGTGGTCGACACAACAAACTTCAGCACAGGGTTCCTATGAGCAGTGGGCATTTAAATGAGTTTGGTAGCATTTCCTAGCTCGGAAATTCAAACTATTGTGCAACATTCATAGTACGCTAGACTATATAACTCTTAATGACATATTCTTTCCAATGCACTTTGCAAGGAACAAAAGCGCAATTGGAAACCATACACCGCTCATTGCTACACATGCCTGGGCCTTACCGATGCACTAAAAATAGGGAAAGGTATTTATCTTGCAATATCCATTAGCTTTACTCCTGGTGCTCTAAATTAATCCACTGTCATTCAGTACAGTGTCCCTTGTAGTCCATGTACAACCTCTAGACCTTAAACTTCAGACTTCATTGTTAAGTCTCACCACTTAGCAGCTTTATATATTTACCAACTCAATCGTAGATCATTTGATAGAAGCAGCAAAGAATATGGCATGTGGGATTTAATGTCCGGCATAACTACATGGACTATATGGAAGCCATGATGCAGAACTCTGCATTACTTTAGATCACCTGGGGCTCTTTATAGCGCAGCGGCATCGACCAGCATGTAGGCAGTCATGCCGTTTGCTTTTATCAAAATGTGTCTGCTGCTGCCTGGACTCTATCCCGAGAATTTCAGCTTGGAGCCGAATGCCAAAACCAGTTAGCTGTGGCAGGTAACCAGCTAATTTTTTGCTGAAATAATGCGCACTTGTTACACCTTATATTTGGCAGAATGGCTTACATAAGAACTGCGGCCAAGATAACTAGTACCATTTTGACCTAATTCTGTAAAAACATAATTTGACCCCAAAACATGTTATAAGAGCCAGTCAAGGGCCTCTAAAACTGCAAAAACAAGAGAATCGTGCAGCTTAGCAACTTGTAATCTGCAAAAGGGAACTAATGGCTCTAGCCAAGCTGCTTTCCAGCTGTTACCTGTGGCCCCCTTCATTACGTTGATACAAAAATAAAGATTATAAATCTCATCACTCTATGGAACATACCGCACGCACTCATGTAAGGGCCACTCCGGCTGACATGACCGCTAATCCCTAAGAAAACCGGTATGAGACCCTCATGTCATGTATTTTTGCTCATGCGGCACTTTCCGCAGTTTGATACCAGGCCGTGACAGCTGATCGCAGCAGGCAGTAATCGTCAATACATTCGTGCTCTATTTAGAAGTGGTAACGTGGAAATTATTCATCGTACTGCAGCAATGCTTTCCCGGAGGGCATCGCATCTTCCAGACCTTCACTGCATTTTCAATGTGAAGGCTTCACTAGGGCCATGCGGATTTATTGCAAGATGTGGGCCGTCACACAAACAGGTAATGCACGAACTGGATTCCACTGTGGCCGAAAAAACTGTGGGAATATTTCACGTTCATGTAATATCCGCACTCTGTCAGTCTACGAGAGTTGAGGCCCTACACAAGTGGATACGGTAAGCTAAGATATGCCGAAAATATACAGTATATTATGTATACCATATACTCCAGCTTCCGAATGGCCATTGATGCGGGCATCAGTCTTCTAATAAGCTTTCCAGGTGGCACTTTTTTCGGGCTACATGCACAATCTTTTCTTTGCACGATTAAGTGCCTCTCCAAGGCGTTGCAAGATTGGCACTCTTGTGATGAGCTCAAACTCTAGCTGGGCCTACAAATGGAGAATACGAGCATAAAATAACAGTAAGGTAGAACTGTAGCACATCGGTTGTTTAGGACAGAATAAAACACGGAAGCACAGGTCTGACACCCAGTTTGTCATGTTACGAAGTTCACGAAAAGAAATTTGCAGGCTCCCAAGCAAAGCTCCCAAGTAAAGAAAAAATTCGGCAGAGACCACTTATGTGTATGAGTACGAAGGCATTTACCATACAATCGTAAAGCAAAGCATACATATTCAGCCACTCTCTGCTTTAGACTCAGATCGTATTGAGTTCTCATGCCACTTATGGCTGCGCATTGCAGCAGTTAAGAGATGCACCAGTGCTTCCGGCAGGAGGCACCTCTCATTGGCCATACAGCTTCATTACAAATGCATCGTCTAAATATTGTCACTGTGCTTCATTTTCCGTGGGGACTTTAACGAGAGATGCTACTGAAAGAAACTTTTTAACTAATCTAACTAGAAAAATGAAACTGCGCTTATACTGTTTTTTCCACCCCTTACAGAACAATAATTATTTTCATTGTAGCCGGATTACTTTTAGCTCAGTGTTGCTAACAAACTTAAAACAAAGGTCCTTTTGTGCACATGATTTCACATTGATATTTTTCACGGGGAACGACGAGCAACAGCTAATTTTGCAGCTTAACAATTTTAGAATGCCGGAATCTAGCTCTAATTTGGTCCTAAATGTTTTTCTTGTATGGGAAAAATAAATTGTGATGATGTTGTTCTTTTGTTTTTCAGAATCACTGCTTAGATTAGTGTAATTTGAAGCCTCTCTAAACTTGTATCAGAGATGTCGAATTTCTGAATAGATATTTGCAAGTTACACATACACATTCTACAGGACACATCTGCGATGTTTGACTGTGATATGGAAAGGAGACTTACAGAAGATCCGGGGTGCAAATTTTCGAAGTCCGCCCAGAAATTTTTATCCTTGCACTTTTCGTATCGCACTGAAACATGGCACGCGTGTTCTTTACAATGTGTAGCTTCAGGTGTCTACTCAGAATCACAGTATCTCTAATTCACGTGTATAGAAACTTGACAAAACATTAATAAGTCCCAGAAACGTAACGATAACATCATGACATTTTTTTCACACCAGGAACTTCCATGACCACATCAGGGCTAATTTACTGCATTCTATAGTTACTAAGCTATAAAATAAGCTAACGCTGGTAGTTCCTAGTGAACATTTTCTATGAGAAAGCATGTGCACAAAAAGAGCCTTTTTAGAGCAAAAGCTCTACCACTCCAGATACAACTCAAAAATTCCCCTGGCACCAACTGAATTGAGTTGAGGTGTTGAATGCTACAGGTGGGGTTAGCTTTGCTTTATCTGCCGGCAATTGCTCCACCGTAGCGCCCCTTCTATATTAACAACGTCCTAAAGCCTGCCGCATCTACCCCGCTATGCGCACAGTCTCTTATAATAGCACACATTCTCTCCCGCAGTCACCAACTATGCACACAATCAATCCACACAATCCACATCACAGTCCACTCCAGAAGTCACCATCTATGCACATATTCAGTCAGAGTAGAACCTAGGCCATTGTAGTGCCACAATCCATACACACATTCACTCACAGCATAACGTAGTCCACTCCGGAAGACACCATTTACACACACACATTCAATCAGAGTAGGCCACAGTCCGTTCCTGCTGTCACCATTTAGAAACAAGATCCGTGTCCTGCAGAAATGTTAAAAGAAAGCGTGCAGCCTCCCTTCTGCATGTCTGGTCTCCACTCGGGTAGACAATGTCCTGAACTGTACTGTGACGGGTTCCTGTCTTCTTGAAGGAAGCGAACATCGCATACCTTTTCGCGTTGTACTCTGGGCAGTACATAATAAAATGTTCGATATCCTCGCACACCCCACATAAAGAGCACAGCGGAGACGATGCTATGCCCGTCTTATGCATCCATGCAGGAGTGCGAGCAGAGGCCGTGCGAATTCGATGTAGAAGGGTCGCCTGAGATCTTCTCAGTCCCTTGGTCACACATGGCTTGTAGGGCGCACTCCACAGGGTGCTGAACTGATCGAGCACCGTTTTCCTGTAGAGACTTTTTCCATCTTGAGGTACTTTTTTTGATGGAATTGTTGAGAGCTTTATGGGCGAGATATTTTGCCACGTCATTACCGTTGACTCTTATGTGAGAGGGCGCCGATTGGAAATGTAGAGTGAAGCCTCTGCTGTGCCGATTCTGCACAAAGCGCAGAGAGCTTATAGAGAAGGCGTAAGTAGAGAATCCGCGCTCTAACATCTGAAGGGCAGATTTTAAATCAGTTAGGATGACAACAGGTTGAGCCGGACAAGGCCCTAACTTCCGTAAAGCCGCCTCAATAGCAAAAGTTTCAGCCGTTGTGGAGGATACGACAACAGTAAAGCGTACGGAGCACCAACAGTTCAATGAAGAAATGTAAAAAGCCGCTGCGCAAGCTTGTTTGACCTTGTGCACAGAACCATCCGTGAAAATTTGAAGATGGTGGGCATATTCTGTTTCCAAATGTTCAAGTACGAGCGAACGCGTTGCTGCCAAAGGAGAGCTGCGCTTTGCGCTCACATGGGGAGTTGTGAGCTTACAGTCGAGGATCGGAAAAGACCAGGGTGGTTTCAACCGTTTCCTTTGCCTTCGGACATTAAGGCCTAAAGAACTAAGAGTATTGAGTGCCAAGTAAGCCTTCGACTCATATCTATTGCAGAGCCGCTGGAGAAGGGATCGCCCCGCTACCGTCTCCCCTAGGCGGTCAAGATGTATTAGTAGTCTCTGAGAAGCGATAAGGCTAAGAGGTTGCGATAGGGACTCGTGAAGTACTGCCTTATTCGCAGCCACCTAGGGAACTACAATTGCTCTTCTTAGGCCCTTTCTGTGGACATCTTCAAGACGTTTAAGTTGTGATGCCAAGGGATAAATTAACGGTAATTGATACATTATGCGACTGACCAGCAGCGCTACATGAAGTTTGACCATTGAAGAAGGACAGTTTCCCGATTTCTCACGTGCAGTTCTACGGATCACATTGAGACGCGAAAATATAGATGAAACAATCGCGTCTACAGCTTTTCGCCACTGTAGACGGGAGTCAATAATGACGCCCAGGAAACTCGTGTGATTGCATTGACGGATGCAAGAGTGACCGAGGTCTACCTTCAGCCGGCTTGACGTCTTCCTACACCTGGAAACAGAACAAAGCCGGATTTTTCCACTGACATAGACAACCCCACACCTTGAAGCTAAGCTTGTGCCGAAAGTAGAGCCTGTTGAGCTATCAGGGCTAATCGCTTGTGTTGATAGTCATTAATCCAAATACAGATGTCGTCAGCATATATTGACATACGCACTTGCCTGCAACTTTTTTTGAACGAATCGGGAAGGCCAGCCATTACGACGTTAAAGAGCGTGGGGGAAAGAACACTTCCTTGAGGCACACGTCGTGATAGAACCCTTTCGGTGCTTAACATACTCCCTAACCGTACACGAACCGCGCTATCACTTATAAACTCGTAAATGAATCTTAGCATATGGCCCTGTATGCCCATGCCTTGCAAATCGTTTAGAATTGAGCTCTGAAGCACGTTGTCGTAAGCTTTCGCAACGTCAACAAAAATGGCTAAGGTGGAAAGGCCGAAAGCTCTCTTGCATTCAATGTGACTCGCCAAGTCTAAGATGCTATCTTGGGCACTAAGACCTCGGCGAAATTCTGTCATACATGCTGGCGGTGCCTTGCTGTCCTCAAGCCACCACGATAAGCGTTCATTTACGAGCTTCTCCATCAACTTAGCTGCACAGGAGGTCAATGACACAGGGCGATACGAGGCAAGGTCTGTCATGTCTTTGCCAGGCTTCAGAACTGGAACTATATGTGCCACCTTCCATGACGGAGGAACCTCGCCAGTCTCCCAAACTCAATTGCTGAAGCTGAGGAGCTCCTTTCTGAGTTGCAAGGGCAGATTATTCAGCATTTGATTGGTGATGCCGTCGGTACTGGGGCACACCAGCGCAGCAGGCCACTGAGCGCAGTTTGAAGCTCACGAAGCGTGAACAGGAAGTTTATGATAGACTTGGAGGAAGAAGGTGGTGTATATATATATATCTATTCCACAATTAGCCCGTACGAGTGCGTCTGGAAATTCCTCTGCTAAGCACGCGATAGGTTTTTCCTTGCGTATTGCAAGAGCTTCAAAAGGCTTCGAAGGGCGAGATTCTCCAGCAAGGCTGCCAATAACTCGCCATATTCTCATCATAGATGAGACCACAGTCAAACTAGCGCAGAATTAGGCCCATTGCGACCTGTACAGCTTATTCTTGTGCCGTCTAATAGCAGAATTCAGCTTATTGAAGGTCGTCTTAAGTTGCCTGCCGTCCTTCTTCCACATGAGTTGGCACTCCGCCCTTCTTCTCGCTGCGCAGAGGTTCCTGAGTTTTAAATCCGGGGCCGGAAAATGATCAGGTAACTTTAAAGCCGTAGTTGCTGCTAGCTTACTAGAAATCATTTTGTCAACATCACCAGAAACACGTTCTACGTGCTCTCTGTACTTGTCCTAGTTCACCACATTGCTAATTTCAGGACCATGCTTAAGAAAGTCGGCAGCAAACACAAAAATCGGATAGTGATCACTTCCCATGCGGTCAGGCACTGTTGACCAACTCACGCGGACTTCAGGTGAATGCAGTGTCAGGTCTATAGCTGTCGCTGAGGCTGGAGGCCGGAATAAAGTGGGGCTTCCGTCATTGACAACACAGAGGTCCAAACTGTCAATAACCTCTACGAGTTTTCATCCACGGGAATTCGTGTTCCTCTCACGCGAACCGGCATGAAGGGCGTTGAAATCACCGCAGATATTTCGAGGAGCTGGGCAGCGGTCGCAGAGCTTCTGTAGAAACAAATTCAATTCTACCTTCTTCCGCGGAGACACGTACACAGATGGAATAGAAAGGGTTCGAGATCCGAGCTGTATTCTCACAGCCGCTACCTCAATCTTATCCGTGCAAAAATTGGCAACGCTTAGAGAAGCATGTAGAATTTTCCTTCTATTTAAAGCACAGAACTTCCTGAAGGAAATGACTTTATGCTGCAGTTTTTATGGGCGACATATCCAGTCAAACATCTTCCGCTTGGCAGGCCAGCTTCAGACAGGGCCGATACTGGAACACAAGTCTCTTTCAAGAATAGTTTTAGTTCAGCTATTCGACTTAAAATCCCAGCGCAGTTCCACTGCAATATAAGCGGCACTTTTCGGTGCATAAGAAATCCACGAGGTTTAACCCCATTCATATTAGATCGCAAGAAAGTTGGCTGCGAAAATGGTAATTAGGGACTCAAATGAAAGCACCAGCTGTAGGAAGTTCTTCAGGTTACCAGGCGCCATCGCTGGAAGGTGTAAACGCAGGGCCCCAAACAAAACATGAAGAAGGTCAAACATACCTTGATTTCTGAGCTCCTTGTTTTGCGCAACGCACTCACTTACAACATCGACAAAAGATTCGGACGGGGACATTCTTGGCCGCAGTAGCTGGTTTTTTTGTCACTTGTGCATATGAGGGTCCCCCTTGCCGTGGACTCTGGCCGTGATCCGGCCGCTCCGGAACATGGACACATGCTGGAGGTCGAACAGCCGACTCGCGCGCACTGGACCTTGGCATCTTGCTGGACTCAGGTCTCTTAGGGACATTGCTGGGTAACGCAACAACATCAGACTGTAACACTGCGAACTCGTCTAATCCTGGGACAGGCCTCTCAGTCGGTTGGGTTTTGGGACCAGCAATAAAAGATATCCGACAGTGCAGAGCGCTCACACGAAAGGGGAGCCTCCGAAACTCGCTGGATGATCACCACCGCAATTGGCATAAGCCAAATCGGCCTTCCGGGTTTTAAAGTCGTGGTCGCCTCCACACCGCTTAGAGCGTCGATTCATTGTGCAAACTTTGGGCACGGGCCCAAACCGTTGGCATCTAAAACACCGTCGAGGAGCTTCAGTGAAATCTGCAACTGCGTGTTTTGTGAATCCCAGATCAATTTTTTTCGGGGCGCTCTGAGTTTGGAGCGAATGTCATGACAACAGAGTTGGTAGGTTTCGCAGCCCATTCTTTTGCTGGAGACTCCACACGACGCACAAATTGTTTCACGTGCAGCACACCTTGTTGTTTCAGATAATCAAGTAGTTCGCGTTCTGAATACCACTTTGGTACGCCCTTAATAACACAGGTGTTCATGTAGGAATAGGGCGACCACACGTTAACTTTGATGCGAAAGATCTGAGAGCTCTGCAGGAGGTTGTCAACCTGCTCTTCTCTCGAGACATCCAGCTGAAGTGCCCTGTGCATGGTGAACCCACTTCTAATCGGAGCTGATCCCAGCAGTGATTGAATGGCCGCGAAGACTAAGATGGGATCTTCTCTCTTAAATCAACCCCTTTTTCTGTGGGCTCAACCGCTACCGGGATCCCTACCGTTCGTTGCTTGCGATGACTCACTAACTTGAAGCCCTCGTTGTCTACGTCAGCCATATCGGGCACTAACTCGTCACCGTCCACGATTGTTGACTCATCCCCACTAAGAGATGAGGTCTCGCTGGACGGGTGGTCGTGCCCATGTTCTGGTCGCTCCACAGCCTGGAAAGCCATGGCCGCCTCTTCCGAGCCAGCCTCCGTTTTTTGGTGTGGTCCCTTTAGGCTTGCCGCCCCTGGGGCAGCCGTACTCTTCTCCTAGGGACAGTACCGTCTTGAAGATGCTGCTGTCTTCGAATAATCAGATAAAACTACGTAAATTAGGCAAAATTAGGTAAACAAACAGAGCTGAGGCGACAGGAGATCGAACAACGTCTTCGTTTTCCAGATTCTGGCTCCAACTTTCCTAGTAGTAGTAGTCTTAGTCACTGTGCCACTCTGCGGGTAGTGTTATAAAGACTCGGAGGGCCTATATAACGCTACTGGCTCCAACTTTCCTAGTCGTGTGATATAGGCACTCCGAACCTTTATAACACTACCCGCAGAGTGGCACAGTGGCTAAGGCCTACGGCACACAACCGTTAGCTTGCTTTGCCAAGCACTGCCACCTGTAAGGAGAAAGCCCAATTTGGCTGGTTACGGACAGATTCAAGAGGGAATAGTTGCCGTGGGGAAAAAACAAACCTTGCAAAGTTTGACTATGACCCTGCTCGATAGAGTGGCATTGCATGATTTGCATGCAAAACACCGAATTCATTGCGGCATGGCTCGTCAGTGTGATCAGTATAGAATGGCTCTGAATGTCTGTGCATTTAGAATCCAAAAATATATATCAGCGTATAGCTATCGCTTGATTGTGGGTGTAACCAGGGTTAAACCATACAACCATGCACGAAAATGACACATAATCATGACCCTTTGGCTTCTGGTGGTGTCATCACCATGCGTGAAATAATGGTGATAACGTGATTAGAAGCTGCTACAAAATGGTTGCGTCGGCCGCCTTCATCTGCCATGGATGAGCGAGCTGCACCGCCCGGAAATGCCTTTCAGATTTTGCTAGTTATAACGAACTTTAAGTAGGATTAAACCTACAACAATTGTTTTTTTTAGGCCTGTTAGCGACACTGAGCAAAACTGCGCACTACAAGAGAACTAATCAGTGTCCCGAAAAGAGCAGAAAAGAAGTATAAGCACACAAAATTTCAGTGCTCTGGGTGGACTATTCAAAAATGTTTTTTCCTGTAGCATCTCCTCTTAAACGTGCAATGATCTTTGGGCTTTCATTGAGATTTTCTCTGCGATGCAGGTACTACTCCGCGCATCGAAAGTATAAGTACGGTCCCTCAGGAATAATCTAGCTGTTTTGCTTAGCTCGATATTTCCCTTCAGTGTCCACCATGTAACAACTGTCACCACCAAACGCAGGTAGTACCAACTTGAAGCACATACATGAACCGTACAAGAAATAAGCGACTAAACAGCAGAAGCCGAGTAACAGAAACAAAAAGACTAGAGTGTGGAATCAGGGCATATTACACTGGACCCTTCCTAGCTGTATTCTGAAATTCAAACAGTGCGAGCCATTCAATCACGTCTCCACTGAGGCAAAGAGAAATAAATTTGATCTGATTTTTCTGCACATATCGACCACCTCAGCCTAATTGCTTTAGCGGGTTTAACGTCCCAAGACGATTCAGGCTGTAAGGGACGCCGTAGTGAAATTCTCCAGACAATTTAGACCATCTGAGGTCCTTAAACATTGTCACATATATTTAGGAGCCTAAATTTGATTTTAAAGGAAAGATGTGCGAAGAAGACAGAGTGGAATAACCGAAGAATAAAGGAGAGGAAGAAGCATTCGTTGATGTGGAGAGAGATGATTGGTGGAGAAGCATTCGGTGAGGTGGAGCGAGATGATTGGTGGAGAAGAGAAGACGACGACAAGGCTTACGTGGACTAACACCGAGGCCATAAAAGGGCGAGTGAGTGCGAGGCATAAGGGGGAACAGCAGAGAAGCAGAGGCTCCGGCGGTTCAGGGACACTTTGGCTGGAGGAGAGCGACGCCTGGTACTGCTCTGGTGACCTCGAGTTCTATGGCATCGCATGGTGGACATAGCTGCCGTGCCTGAGCCCTTTCCGGGGAGTCAACGGAGGACACTACCACCTTCTTCGGCCAGGGGTGTCTCCAGCGCTGTTGCCACCCATCCGGGTGGTGCCCCCAACGCCAACAACACCGGCATCACCTCCACGGGCACTTGGACCGGGAGCTTATACGACTCAGCCAGCGACGCCGCCAGCGACGCCGCCAGCGACGCCAGTCCAAGCACGTCGAACGCCGCCAGCAACGCCAGCCCAATCATGCCGAACACCGCCTCGACATCGGCTACGGAATGCATACAACGCCGCATTTACACCGAACCAACCGTGAGCACGAACTCTGACCGCTAATAGTAGAATGCTTGTAGTAGACGGTGGTAGCAGTGTGCCCGGGTCGTGTGTATTTATAGTGTTTGGGTTTTGTGTTAGTTTTGTTAGTTCTGTGTTCTATTGTGTGTGTCACGTCGGGTGTATTAAATGTGCGTTTGTGTGGGTACACCTGTCGCCTAGTCCATTCTTTCGGCCCGAGTGTCCTCCGGAGAGATCCGTGACAAACGTGCACTGACGTCACTCAGCATATCCGCACTTTTGTATTTCACCTCCACTGAGACAGAATGCACAAGCACTGCAACTGAAATCAAGAAATAAAAGATTTAAAAAAAAGAAACACCAGTGAATAAAAGAAAAAGAAATTTTCTTTGAATTATTTTCCTTGCATCGCTAACTGATGCTTTAGTCAATCAACTTACGATTGAGCTAATGGCCAATGCTGGAAATGTTTGTATTATCTCTTCCACTGATGGATCCTTGGATCGAATCCATTTCCTTCGGGTGGGTAATGTTCGGCGTATACAGTCCATAATGTAAGTCATGTCTGGCCGAGATTTTTTACCTCCATCTTCATCCCTTCAATGTCCTCATCCTCACAGTCTGGTGCAGCTGCCTGCAAGCAAAAGGAGCCTACTGTACACTGGACACCAGGTTGTTTTGGGCACAAGGCCTACATTAAATCTAAATGCAAAGCACAGACGGCCTCAGAACACGCTGCAAGGCATTTCTGCCAACTGTGGCCACTTTCCCAGCTTTGGTTGCTTCTTTTGACGGTGGAAAATCTGCCCCATCATTTTGCTGGAATCGGATTTTCTCCGCTGATATTTGACCTTGAACCGGAGAGATTCCCGCCAAGACTTCTGTGTTATAACATCTCACATCATGCAAGCAACCACTTGCCCTGAGGAAAAACAATCACAGTACAATTAAATACACTGCTAATAGTGATGGTGCTGATCACAAGCTACGAGTAAATACCCATCGACATAACAATATCTCATGAGAGGCTACAGATATTGCTCTGTATTTTATTGCTGCGCTTTTTTGATAGCATAAAAACACTAAAGGATTCGCACTGATCTTAGGCCGGCATTAATTTTTTTATGGCAGTGCACGCATTACCGAATTTTGTAACATAGAGGTCGTTTCCAGTAATTCAAGCTTTGATTTACAATTATCTTTTCACTGTGAGGCGAACTTTGTTGTTTTATATTCCTGAAACGACGCGTCAGCGACGATGCGCACCACATTAGGGTTTCCGGATTAATTTTGATCGCCTGGAGTTCTCTAAGAACTAGGCCAACCAATGGCCCCTCGATTCGAATGCCGACCAGACAAGCTGGGCCAGGAGTGTCAAGCTCTCTTGTACTATCCTTTGATAAACCGTCCTATTCGACAGTCTTCATGACTGCCCCACACCTGATGCAAGGGGGAAAGAGAATTTTCTAACTAGCGACTTACCACAGGCAATATCCGAACAAATTTTTGTCCCATTTTTTAGATACAATTTTATATAAGAGAATGTGCCAGCCATGCCGGCAGCATGCACTGTGGTGTGAATGACTATCAGTGGCGCCCAAAACAAAGGCATTGCAAATGGTACGGCTGCCACTGATAAATAGCGAAGACATTATTATTATACTCCGAATACTTAGGCCGCTCTGTTAAGTTAAGAAAGTCTGTTGTCTCTACAAGGTTAGTTTGAAGGGCTTCAGTTGCCTACTTACATAGCCGGTGCCAGATGCGTCAGCCAAGTTTGGGTACCTGGACACCAGAGCTTGCGCAGCCTCATTGTACAGCTTGCCAGGGTACCTAGGACAGTTAAGACAAATTTGTAAGGCAGTACACAGTGAGGATGCTCTTTTGTAGGCTTATGTAGATATTTTAGTTTTGTATGCACTCAGTGTCTTAGGTACAAGAGGTGGGAGGACACTTAAGCTCTGCCTTGAAGTTTACGACGTGACAGCAGTTGCCCTTGCTCACTTAGGCAAGAAAATTGTTTGCTCTCTCACAATCATTATGTGAAACACTACACCAGACAGATTTACAGCCCTCTTTGACCAAGTCTTGAACAGGCTGTTCAGAAGAGAAAGCTGCCGGGCTAGTAGGTGATGTATGTTGTAAACTAGGAAGCGAAAAATACCGGACGACGGACAGAGTAAGGGACACAAGCACTCGTGAACCTGTTTTTTGTGTCCCTTACTCTGTCCGTCGTCAGGTATTTTGCGCTTCCTAGTTTACATCTTGAACATGCCTGCATGACATAGCAATAGCACGCCTGACTCGCAAACCAATGGTCACGGATTCGATTCTCAACTAACCGCAATTTTCCTTTCGGGGCAACTCATCCACCTAATATGCAGAAGAACTGAGGATTGGGCGACCTGGTGCTGATCCATCGTATAAACACCAGCGCTTACAAACACAGACAGAGTACGAGACGAAACAAACTGAAGCGCCTTCAGTTTGCTTCGTCTCGTCCTCTGTCTTTGTTTGTAAGCGCTGGCTTTTATGCGATGGATCACTTTATATGTCCGGATGTCCTAATGGTGTTCCAGCCACATTGCAACCTTCTAATCACCAGTTTTCTAATTTCATTCACTTTTCAAGTCCGTCGCTCTATGTGTGACGCAGCCACCTTTACAAAAAATTCAAATTTCTTGCTGTGTCTACCAACGCCGACACAGGCTTTTTGTGCCACGAGCTCCTTCAAGCTTTCTCGTCAAAATGGCTTATGGCCACGCAAGTATACAACCCAAGTTAATCTCCACATTGCCCTTCATGACCCAAAGCCTTGCAAACAACTTACATGGTGTGTAAGCAGAAGTCATGATACAGCCATTCTACAACTCCGTTGCGTGCCTTGAAATTCAGTCCGCTTTGGTGGAGCCCTATGCTGATCCGAATGTCATTTGGTACAGATAACAGGCTGCATGTGAGGCTGTATGTGGCAGTTTCACGACACTGTTCTGCTAGCTGGGGCTCTTCGAGAACATCCGCAATCCTAAAGTGCCAGGTGAAAATAAGAAAAGAACAAGAGCATACTACACAGTGAGCGCAGACTGTGACCAATATTTCCATAGATTTCTGCTATGATTGCCATTGATTACAGTGGAAGACATAACTTTGACACTGTTTCTTGCTGCATGATGCTTCTCCAGCATTATTTGAAATATACAAAAGAATAGTTAATACTGGTAAGCAAAAGTATTAATAATAATAATAATAATAATAATATTAATAATAATAATAGCTTTATTTCCATCAACACGATGGAGGGGCCGTGGGTAAAAGCTGCTGAACAGCTTGACTAGAGCCCACGGTCCCCTCTACAAGGCAGTACAGGAGCATACATAAAATATACAGGAATACAAACATACAGAAACGCAAAATTGATTCGATTTAATGTATCACAAGGAAATCAATATTAGAATTGTTCAAAAACATGACATATCACGTGGCGCAGTTCACGAACTTTAGTGCGACCTAAATCAATTCCACATTTATTCAGATCATTAAGAAGTTTAGGCAAAATGTACGATAGTGTACCCATAGAATAGTTAGCACGGGGAGTGACCACCTTCCAGTATTCAGACTGACGTATAGTGTAGGATGTAGGCTTTATTTCAAGCTTGGCTAGGTTGCGAAAGAAATTTCGATTTTCTTTTAATTCGTACACAAAGGCAACAATTAGTTTATAGCTAAACAATTTCCAGACAGGCATTATATCTGCTTTAATGAACAGAGCATGTGTATGAGAATTGTAGGGGACATCAAAAATAAGCCTAATTATCTTTTTTTGTAGGACGTACACCTTTGTTAAGTTTGTTACTGTGGTAGATCCCCTTACCAAAAAGCAGTAAGAGAGGTGAGAGTAAAAAGAGAATTATATATCAGCTTTTTTACGCTGAAAGGTAATATAGACCTACATCTGGATAAAATACCAACGAAACTTGACAATTTAGTGCAAACAGAATCTACATGAATATCCCACAGCATATTTTGCGAAAACGTGACCCCAAGAATTTTATTACTACTTACTATTTCTATTTTTCTGGTGCCATAGATAAGATCTACGTTCATATTTACCTGCTTTGATTTCGGTCTAAATAGCACAGCCTTAGTTTTGTTGGTGTTAACTTCTAACTGATTTGCTTCAGACCATTCCAGAAGTTTTACAAGGGCGGAGTTTGCTATATAGCTGATTTGCTCAAAGTCTGTAGCGGAAAAAAAATATGCTGGCATCGTCGGCGTACAATATATATTTGGCTTCAGCGCATGTATTTACCAGATCATTTATGTAGATATTAAAAAGAAAATGTCCGAAAATGCTGCCTTGAGGCAGTCCTCTTGCAATCGGTTTTTGGTCGGAACAGTGCTCACCTATTTGAACATACTGCCGCCGATAGCCAAGGAAAGATTTTATAAGATTCCAGCAATGGCCACGCACTCCATACAATTCAAGTTTTTTGAGTAAAATGGAATGAACAATGTAGTCAAATGCTTTCGTGAAATCAATGTACAGGCCTAGTACAACCATCTTACTTGAAAACTGTGATAAAATAAACTCTTTTTGTTCTATCAAGGCTAGTTCCGTGGACCTATGCTTTCTAAATCCAAATTGAGCTGGGGATAAAAGGTCATATCTCTGAAAAAAAATTGAAAGGCGCTCATGAATAATCTTTTCTAAACCCTTTGAAAATATTGGCAACACTGAGATAGGGCGATATTTCTTGATGTCATTTCGATCACATTTCTTGAACAATACCGTAACCTTAGCCACCTGCATTCTTTGTGGGAAAACGGCACTTGAAAAACAAAGATTAAAGATATGGGTAAGAGTCGGTGCGATAAGATCCATAACATGTTTAAGCGTTCGAATTTGCATACCTGCAACGAACCTGGCAATCATCCGAGATTTTTATTTTTGTCCTGTCCTGAATTTCGGAAAAAGATCCCCAGGAGGGCGAAATTATTCCGGAGCCCTCCACTATGGCACCTCTTCCTTTAATCTTTCACTCTCTCCTTTATCCCTTCCCTTACGGCGCGGTTCAGGTGTCCAACGATATATGAGACAGATACTGCGCCATTTCCTTTCCCCCCAAAAAACAATTATTATTATTATTGGGGAATTTCAACAAAAACATTAAAGTCTTCAAACATCTGTGGAAACACAAGTATGATACTAAGATAGCTAACCATGTAAAGTTAAACTATTCAAAATCAGTGTGCCACATTATTTTCCGGAGAATATTCGAATGCTTGCTGCGTCGCATTACGAGATCTGAATCAGCGGGCCATGCGCTGAATGCAGGACCTGTAAATTTAGAAGAGCACTGACCATAAAATACTGCAACGCTAGCAATACTTCCCTCTACCTCGAGTATTTCGTATGCAGTCGTCAGCACGTCTGTCTAGAGTGCAGGAATGCCTGCCGATCGCACAAAATAAGTGAAATTTTCGAGCTGGTATTTTGTCGGAGAGATAATGCTTGCGCTGGAGCGAAGCAGCGTTGACAGCGGTTGAGTCAAGACTTCACTTTGTTTGCTCCGCACTACACAGCTCCAGCGCTCTAGACAGGCCTGTACCTCGCGACTGAAAATATATATATATAGTGATTATTTATTTAAAATAACAAAAGGAAGGTAAAAGATGTTTGCTCACCCCGGCATCTGCCATCACTAATCGCCGGCACCTGAGCTGGGGTAGCGCAAATGTAGGATAGCAGGCAGTTTGAAGAAGTGAAACGAAAGAGGTGAGGGGATAGCAGGAAAGAGATAGGGGTGAGGGCATATATACACTATTTACAAATTATAGTTCAATTGTTCAGGCTGCGCGCGTTCGGCCGCCCCGGCCGCCGGGGCGGGAGAGGGGGTGGCGCCGGTGAGGAGGCGGCGGGAGAGGATATGGCCCGGTACACGCAGCCGGTCCGGGCTGCGCTGGGTCGCCGCTTCGTCTCCAAGGTGGGGGGGGGGGGGGGGGCGGCCGGTAGGGGCCGCCTGGAATGCGGATGACTGCGCGCGTGCGCCAACAAACATAGAAACCACCGCGACACACGCGCACAGCACTTGCACACAACAGCTGGTGTGGGGCGGCCAGCTGTTTTAAGCGTCCGAGGTAGCACAAGCGGAGCGTTCAGTCAAGAAGCATTAATATTTGAAAAACGCTCTTTACACCTGCCTTAGTTTTAAGCGGTGGGCTCTGGTGTGCGTTTTTAATATTCGCCGGTCTTTGAGATCCTTACGGAAAGGGAGATTTTTGGAGCACTACACATAGGGAAGCACATGCATGCCGAGATATTGCTTTAAGCTTTACACTACACGCAAACTGTCAACGCACTACGTAATTCGCTGCAGACAAAAGCGCGAGACATAAGTGAGGTACACACATTTACACGCGTGAATGCAGTAAGCGCTTTCACATAAGCACCAGTCTCCAAAAGAACCCGAGAACGGCAAGTGACTTGTCACGGAGGTACCATGCATATATGAGGGTGGCAACGTCGATGCCGCGGAACAGCTCGTGGTCTTTTACGCGAGCAAACAACCCGCGCCGTGTTAACGTCCCATCAAAGGGCAAAAAAAAAATTACTTTCCTGGAATGCTACTAGACGCTTGCTCGTCATGGTGGCGCATTAATGTGAAATTGCGAAGCAATGAACGTTGCTAAGACGCGATAAAGTTCCTTCAGCACGTGCAGCATTGCGCGCCCTTTTCGATTTGGCTGGGCACTGTGGTGACTTGGCTTTGTCATTTTAGTTTCGACAACGTGACACTCTAATTCCTAAAGTTATTGCGAAACAGTTACATCCAAAATACTTGGTAATACTAAATGCGACTTACGTGCTTTAGCACGTAGTGAATTTGATTATGATGATGAAAGGGCACAACAACAACAAACATGCCAAGCCGGTCAAGCTATAGCCAAGACAGCTAAGCGGCTTTATCGCAAGGAGGCTGTTTGTGTCTATTCATGTCCCTGGCCGTTGGTGCCGCTTTCCGGCATTCGGGACATCGCGTTTGCAGTGTCCCTTTACCGTCTTTTGGCTTGCGACTACAACGATGGACGCGAAGTGCTGCCCGAGGTGCCCATTCATTTCGATCCAACTGACGAAAGTTGTATGCAAATTGGATTAGTTCATAGTGAAGAGCTAAACTTCAACGTTTTCTGCATCATAGGAGGCTGCCCTAATTCGTATACTCGAATTTGTTATCCTACAGATCGCATCTATATTGCTGCCACCGAGATGTGCTTGAAGAAAACGGTAGCACTTTGAGACACAGATGCACCGAAAAAGCAAAGAAAGAAAATTCAGAACTGGACGACGACGAGCCTGTCCCACATGAAATGGACTGGGCTGACACAGCGGACTATGGTAGCGGCCACCGCCGAAAGAACGACCTTCGGCGAATGTTTGTTCAAACCAGAAGACAACAGTCCAACATGACCGATCTAGCAGCTTTTTGGACCAGGCAAAATTGACCCTGTTCTTCTTCTTTGTCATTGACGAGCACAGCTTGCCACACACAGCGGCTGAGACGGAGGCTTTTTGAATTGCAGCTGATGTTTGAGCTGGTGCTGAAGGCCTATGGAAAGGAGGTTGAATGTGCAGCAAAAGCAAACACAACAGCACTACAACAATTGCTAATCATAATGGAGAAAAGTTTGGCAGCATGAATAAAACGCACACAGAAAACAAGGAACAAACAAGACAGGGCTGTGCTGCAACAAACAATACAGGACTGTGCTGCTATTGCTAATTGTGTTAATATTGCTAATTGCTGCTAATATTGTGCATTTTATTCTTGCTGCGAAACTTGTCTCTATTATGAATAGCAACCAACTAGCCCAAAGCACCGTGTTACTTCAACAATTGCTAATCTGCTCATTTATGTCTGACCTCTCTAGTGACTTAAAGAACAGGTACATGCGTGAGCAATATGTGGAAGAGAATTTTCCTTTTGTTCTTCCTCGGCAACAGCTTTTGAGTGGCACGGCAATTTACCATTATGTACGTTTGCCCACCAAAGCGTGAGAATACGACGCCCTCTGTGTATAAAAGCTATACTGATGGTGCGGTGTACAGAGAGCATTTTCAATATGTGATTCCAGAAAGCAGAACACACACAATACTTCTTTTGTTTTATACTGACGAAATTGAAGTTGTAAATCATCTGGGAGCGAAACGAGGAAAGCACAAGTTACTCGCTGTATACTGCAGCTTGTTGAACCTTCATGTCAAGCATAGATCGAATCTTGAGAGCATATATTTGATTATACTTATTCGCTATGTTTATGTGAAAACGTATAGCCTCAGCAATGTACTACAGCCGTTACTAGAAGACTTAAACAAGTTGTACGCAGAAGGCCACACCGTTGGCTTGAAAGCACAGGAGACAAGAGCTACAGCCATCGTGTTCGGCTTCTGTACAACCTTTCCCTCAACCACTTGGGCAGATTCACCTGTTCCAGCCGTAGGCGAGTCTGCCGGTTCTGCAAGGTATCTGTGAAACATTTCCCAGAAAAAAACCTGTGAAATGATGTGCCAGCCACGCATATTACGCAGCCATCAGTCTCATCTTGAAGCAATCGCAGTGAACCCTGCTAACAGGAATTTTTATGGCGTAAATGAGGTCTCGCCACTTTTGCAGTTGCCATATTTCGACTTTACCCCGCAATTACCACCAGACATTAGGCATGGCATTTTGGAAGGAGGAATAGAATGCATCCTGCGACATGTTTTGAAATCTCTTCTTTCCAGTGGCTTGCAGTTCAAGCAATACCTTTAGGAGCTGTCTCCATTCAAGTATAGAGCAAACAATCTAAAAAACAAAACCGCACCGATCAAACCGGCATTCATCAACAGCAAATCTGTTTTAGTGGGAACGGCTTCGAGCAAGTGGTCCTTGATAATGTTTTTGTCCTTGATCTTTGGAGTGAGAATTACAAAAACAATTAGGATTGGGAATTGCTTTTGAAATTCCGGGAAATTGTTTACATCGTATTTGCATCGAAAATGATATCTACACGGCTTTTATACTTGGAAATGCTGGTGCAGACATTTTTGAACGAGCTCACTGACATGTACAGGCCTTATGCAGTTATCCCTATGCTTCGCTTCATAGTGCATTATGCTAGGTTTGTGCGTGAGGTGGAAATTCAGACATTTCTGGACTATGATGTTTGAAGCGAAGCATCAAAGGCTCAAGAAGTTGGCAGCCTGTGTCAAAAACTTCAGGAACCTGACATACACTTTTGCAAAAAGGCACCAGTTGCGACCGAGCTACACACTCCACACCTTTCAACTGTTCCAAGAACAGAAAGCATCGTCAAGTAAACCTGTTGACTGGAATGCGCTCCCTGCCTGTGCCAAACAAGTGCTTCCAACCACAGTCGTCCATGACGTCAAAAGAGCCGCACTTGATCGACGCAGGTACTGGTGTGGGTGTGTTTTGGTTTCGACAGGAGCAGAATGCCCAGTGGTTTATAAGATTGAGTCACTCTTAGTGGCAAATGGGGTCCTGCACATCGTCGCAACAACCCTGAAGGTGCAGCACTTTGACCGACACAGATACTGCTACAGCGTCCAAACCCCAAATGAGGAGAAAATCTATGAACCTAGTGAGAAGTTTGAACAGCATCTTCTGGTCTTGTATGAGAGTGGTATCCTTGTACCAAAGTGGGGGACTCTTCTGTAAAAAATTCTGCCTTGTCTCAAAAGTGTAGTATTGAGCTGAGCTAATAGTATTCTTCAGAGTTTTATGCAATGCAGCTTTGGCATATTCAAATTACCATATTTTTTTCTTGGAATTACCTATTTTGATGCTTATGACTCAAGTCATCTCATAATTATAGTGTAGCGTGTTTACAGGCCTGCACTGTCTGGAAATATGTTTATAATGCCATAGCATTTTTGATATCTCTTGGTGAAAAGCCATGCCCAGAATTCGCACCTTATATCTGTGTTCGAAAGCTGAGAGAATGACCGGAAAGAACCTGTGTCGCACAAGCCCCGCAGCCACCTGTGCTGGAAGTAGCCACCTCATATGACATCAATTAACCGCCACACCACTGCGCTAGGGTTCATATCAGCACTCCCGATGATCTGTGAATGTGCCGAGCAAGTTGAGAAAACTGCTCACAGCCTGGATTGCACAAGCCCAATGGTTGATTGTGTTGGAGAGAGCTACCTGCCAGGTAATTGATTAACTCCAACACTGTTGGGCCAGGAGTGTTGTGAGGACTCCCGGAAATCTAGGATCCTACCCCGCAGATAGAGAAGCAACGATCTACTGTGATAAGGCCCAGTGAATTTAATTATTGGTAATGAGAGGGTGCTCGGGGAGAGCAACTAGGGGCTCACAAGTCCCTCAGGCTGCTGGGTTTGAAATACCGTATGCGTATCACTATTCAGAATGTCACTTTGCGTAATTCTTTATAGTCATAAATTGGCAACACCACTTCGCAGCAACTCTCGGCATCAAAAAAAAAAAAAACTTGGTAACAATAACCTAGCCAAAAGAAACGCTATCACAATCCCATCTTAGAAGCATGTGCTTAGGAATCACTAACTTTTTAGCTACAACGCCATTTTTTGTCTTACATCCTGATGTCAACAGCGCACAAAGTCGACGGGGCACGAGAAGACAACACACCAAGCGCCGTCTTCAACAATTATTTGAAAGAAACATAGCTTCATATACACTTACATAAAGGCACAATAATATCACAAACCCATCAGTGCACACCACGTAGCACAGATAGTTCTGCACACTTGTGAAAATTATTGGTCATATAACAGCTCAAGTTCTTTTTTTGTTAGAAAAAGGACTGTCTGCTAACACGTTGGTCACGCAGTCTGGCAATATCGGCTGCCTTGGTAATGTCACATATCACTGTGCTTTTCAAGCGCTTTGCAACGGATAAATTTTGTGGCACAAGTTTCTGGTGGGCAATCCCTGATGTGAATTCCTAATTTTGTGCATGCCTGATCGGCATTAGTATTGTGTTATTTCAGTCTGGTTCGTAAATTTATTGAGGCAACTGAGATTGCCAGACTGTGTGACCAATGTGTTCGCACGCCGTCTCTTTTGCTAGCAAAAAAACGAACTTTAGCTGCTAATGTGCAATAATTTTCATGAGCGTGCAGAAGTGCCTGTGCCACATGGTGTGCAATAACGTGTCTGTGATACGTACGGTGCCTTTATGCAAATGTATGCGAAGCCGTGCTTCTTTCAAATAAACGTTAAAAGTCAGCGCACACGGTGTCGTCATCTCGTCTTGTGTTCCGCCTATGTACTGTACTGTAATTGACTTCAGGATGGAAGACCCCAAGCTGCTGTTCTGGCTGCCTTACAGCATAGGGCGGAAAGGATAAAACAAATAATATGAATATCACCTGAAATTAGTAAGTTTGCGATACGAATAAGGTAGACGTATATCCATTAAACTGTTGCACTTAAAGAGAGTTCAACTGACTGTTTGCTCAGCACTCATTGAGGCCCCTTGACAACTGCTGTTCTGATAGCACCTCGCACACCTTATTCTCGTATCTCCTATTATGTGTACTTGGGGCAGTTCGTGTCACTGAAATGGACAGGTGTGGTCTCAGAACACATATTTTAAGACTGTTTTTATTATAAAGGAGCTCATTATACAACGTAATAGTAGTGATCGGAAAAAACAATGGTCACTCGTGAAAATCTGGCTACAGTTCTGACACGTCACTGAAGAAAACTGCATCACAGCAGAGGAAACCAGGTTTTGCAGTTGGCAGAATGGAAATCAGAAAGGCACTTAAGCAATTCCTCACAATTGTACTGTTACTTTAAGCCACTGCATCATTTACCAGCCTGTAGGGAATGCTCCATCACAACAAAATTATAAATGGCTTGCATATTTGCTGTTCCTAGTAAACAACATCTTGGAAGTGTAGTGCAACTACACTGCGTGAAAGGCATATAATGGTATATGGAGATCAGTTTTTCTCCTGTGTAATTAATCATTATACGCTACGTTTTTGAAAAATTAGGTAGCTTTTTAACATGTTTGCCATTAATTAAGCATAATTCCTTCCTAAAGGTCATCATAAGTCTCTTTCCTGGTCCATTAAAGCTGTTACTGGGGACATATGCAGCTGCAATTTAGGTTTTTATCAATAAGAGCTTTTTGCCTCTGTGTTATACACAATTTATTTTCCAGTGTTTGTATTTCCATTATGGCAGGTGAAGGTGCAAGGCCTATTGATGAAAAATTACCTTGAAATCACGCGTACAAAAAGTAAAGCAACTCAAGCTATGATTGAGGGACGTCGTATTGAAGGACTCCGGATAATTTCGACTACCTACAATTTGTTACTGCGCACTGACATTGGACATGCAGTACACGAGCTCCTAGCATTTTGCCGCGGCCGAGCCCGAACCCGTACCTTACCTTACGCCAGCAGCCGATCGAGCACCATAGATTAGACTGTAATATAGTCACTGAGTCACCGTGGTGGATTAAAAATCGAATTTTTACTAGTGCTTCTAATTACAATTTGTATTGATAAGCTATAGCGGATTACGTTGCCTCGCTCATTCAAATGCGCTCCCCCATTTGCGATGTGCTACAATAAAAAAAGGCCTTTATCCGTGCATCCCACACTGACGCAAAAGTTCACAGGCCACTGCACAGTAACCAGATGCCCGAGGATGTAGTGCGTATATATATATATATATATATATATATATATATATATATATATATATATATATATATATTAGCAGACAGGTTAAAGGAAATGAGGGGCCCGTTTGACAAATTTATGAAGGGAGCCAACAGTCACCGAAACCAAGGTGCATAGGGGAACGTTAATTTTATTATTATTATTTTTTTTTTATGTGTTATGCTTATCAGGGGGAGAATAATACTTAGATTAATAAATTGCTTAAAGAAAATTACTTATAAAGCAGCAGAAAAAACAACCATGCCGCCGGTGGGATCCGAACCCACGACCTCCGAATATCGCGTCCGGTGCTCTTACCAACTGAGCTACGGCGACGGCTGTCCAATCTGCTGCTCTCGTGGGTATTTATGTTTACTGCGTGTGAGCGAGCCTTGAGAGTGTTCACCAGCGCCACCCTCGACCATAGCCCTCTCCGTTAGATGACGTTCTACGTCACGCTCGCGGTATTACAGGACGTGCTACGTCCGCCGCTATGGTCGAGGGTGGCGCTGGTGAACACTCTCAAGGCTCGCTCACACGCAGTAAACATAAATACCCACGAGAGCAGCAGATTGGACAGCCGTCGCCGTAGCTCAGTTGGTAAGAGCACCGGACGCGATATTCGGAGGTCGTGGGTTCGGATCCCACCGGCGGCATGGTTGTTTTTTCTGCTGCTTTATAAGTAATTTTCTTTAAGCAATTTATTAATCTAAGTATTATTCTCCCCCTGATAAGCATAACACATAAAAAAAAAAATAATAATAATAAAATTAACGTTCCCCTATGCACCTTGGTTTCGGTGACTGTTGGCTCCCTTCATAAATATATATATATATATATATATACACGCTCATTTCGGCGTAACGGCTAGCCATTCCTCGCATGAACTTGACTACACCAAAAAGCGATCACCGAGCTGTCGCTGGACCTATGCCGCTCAGGGACGCTTCGCCCTCGGAGCAGGCGCGGCACATGGGGCATGGACCACCAGCCCGCCTACACGAACGAAGAATGGCGTTTTCGCCACATTTCTTTATGTGCCCGAAATTCTCACAGCGCGCGACGGTCCTTCGCTTCGGGGTCCAGGGCATGGATGCATGCGTGTCTGCGCGGATCGGTCAGGGGAGTAAGTGAGCAGTGTGTCCTCCCGTTAATCTTTTTCGGGCCAGGACTAAACATTTATTCTTCCAAATTTGCACACGGCACGCAGCTCACCGCAATTGGTCCTTTCGCGGACTAAGGGGCCGTTTTGAGGACTAAATTTGACGTTACTCCCTCCTTGGGCTGGTTTTTTTTTTAGAGTGTAGGGCGCTCGGCTACTGACCCGGACACCCGGGTTCGAACCCAACCGCGGTGGTGTTCGTAGTGAAAATATTTTAATGAAGCTGTTTAGGAGGTTGTAGGGACGCTTGGAGCTCACAGTCCGAAACCCCACTGGCACAGCCTGCTGTCCGGGCTCTTTCGATGAGTTCCTTTTCACTTGTTTCGTCCGAGCTGGTCAGAGCTGCCTCCACCCCTCCTGCGTCGGCTTGTTTGTTAATAGTGACCGCCTGATTTCGTTGCCAGGCTCATACCATACATTACAGTTCCGCCTTTTCTCCACAGTGTTTGCATTGTGAGTCAAATGACTCCGGATCTATTGCGTGTAGTCTTCGTGGGTTGTTGTAAGTGTTGGTGTGTAGCTTCCGGAGGTGTAGTTCCTCCCGTTTGTATAGTGTCTTAGCCGGCGGAGGGTAGACCCGACGGGATGATCTGAAGTGCTGAAGTATGTTGGTGTAAGTTAGTAGGGTAGGAGGTCTCCCGACATCTGTACTGGGTGCCCGGGGGAGAAATGGTCGTTCTGAGGCATGTGCGCTCTCGTTATCTAGGGCGCACTGGTGACCTAGTACCCATATTAAGTGCCAGTGTTTAGATTGATAGCCGTCGATGTAGTTATCTTGCAGGATTTTAGCTGCTAGCAGTGCGATCTTGCCCCTGAGGTAATTGCGATACGCTTTCTGTGAATCTGGATGTATGCATTCCGAAGTAGTGTGTGTTGCAGCTAGACCAATCTCCACTTCTTCGGCAGCCGGTATGTCCTGGCTAGCCAGTACTAGTCCTTCCATTGTTTTGTTTTGGTGCACTACCGCGACGGCCATCATTCCCTGCTCAGGACCCGCAGCATCGACATAAAACACGCGCTCGCGCTCACTGTACTGAATTTTCATAGCTTATGCTTGTACTTGTCTTGACTGGTGAAAATCGGGGTGCATATGCCTGAGTAATGGAGCTGCCTTGATTTGTCCTCTCCATGAGGTCAGGATATAGTTTTCGGTGCCTAGCTGTCGGAGACAATTGATGTTTAAATGAATAAAGACTTGTCGCCAGTCCGGGTAGTGGAGAGCCGTACCACCTGCGGCGTGAGGTGTGCCTCTATCCGCTCGTCTATCGTGTTGTGAACACCGAGTCGTAAGAGCCGGCCCGGTGATGTCGCAAGAGGGAGGCCAAAAGCCTTCTTGTAGCCGGCTCTGATTATGATGTCGGGTTTCCTGATGTCAAGCTTCTTGAGGCGGACGTAGGGTGATGCGTAGACAACGCGGCTTACGGCGGAACCCTGCATCCAGTCTCAGCGCATCTTCTTCTCGAATACCTTTTTCCGCGTCGTTATCCTGGCAACTTGCCCGGTCACAAGCTGGAGTTTCTGGAACGTGATGAGGTTGGAAGTTGGAAATTGGCTGTTGGGGAAAGGAAATGGCGCAGTGTCTGTCTCGTATATCGGCGGACACCTGAACTGCACCGTAAGGGAACGGGTGCATAAAGGAGGGAGTGAAAGAAGAAAGGGGTGCCGTAGTGGAGGGCTCCAGAGTAATTTGGACCAACTGGGGATCTTCAACGTGCACCGACATCGCACAGCACACGGGCGGCTTAGCTTTTCGCTAGCATCGAAACGCAGCCGCCACGGTAGGGTTCAAACGCGGGAACTGCCCAGAATCCAAACATCCAGTGTGACAGCAGCTCGTTGTCCTCAAGTTAGCTGGAGAGACGCGCGTGGACTGCCTTTTCCGTGAGTTTGCCTTTTCATGTCTTTTCCTCACCCTATCAGCCTTGCAGAAATAGGCAGACATAGCCTCATCGACGAGCCACATGTAGACACTGTTATGAAACCAAATGCTGTAGCGACGAGGAGGCGGAGAGCAGACGACATACACCCTTTGAGTGTCCTCTGCTACCCAGGACGCGCATGAAGGGAATCGTGGTTGTCGTTGAGTGTACAATGGCGGCTTTCTTTTCTAAGGTAACGCTTTTCCTTCGATGCAAGCCCAGCTTTCAGGGACATGGTCGTTTAGTTCGGCAAACTGCCACCACGGGCCGCTTCACTCTGAACTCCTTCTTTCTCTTTTCTTTTCTCCTTTCCTGCCTCGCATAGCCGCACGCAGGCAGACGGGAGGGCGCAAAGCTGCGGGGTTGCGTTGGACGGTTAACCATTGTTCGGATTCCACACTGTAGGAGGAGGAAGGAGTAAGTAGGGCTTTGTGGGCGAAAAAAAAAACTATCAATGCGGCATGAAGCCTTCGCTGCGCCTGAGTTGAGTTCAGTTGAGTGGTTGTAAACTACCGGTGGGATTAGCCTGAGGAACGCATGTTCAGTAGCAGGATATTGAGAAAGGCGCCCAGTTAGAAGAGAAAGAGGGGACGGAAAAGGCAAGATGGATGAAGGGCTTGTTGAGGCCGTTCGATAAGGACGCTGTGTAGAGTGAAAACGCGTGGTTCTTTTTGACGAGTTGTAAGTTGGAGAACAGATACATCCCAGCAGAAGCAGGACGCAGTCATACAGTGTGTCATGTCTCACCGGCGCCGTATCTTTTCGCTGCATTACAACTAGCCCAAAGTGCCACCTTGTGAACTCCTGGATTTAGGCTCGTGATTAGAAGCCAAATTAATATGTATAAAATAAAAAAAATCAAGGACGCCGAATGCAGGGTTGTCAGATGCTTGTAGAAGAATTTTTTGGGCGAACGCAATGAAACCGTCCAAAACGCCAATCTCAACAATCATTTGGGAGTTAGTTGCAAGATGGCGTCTTGGTTGTGTAATTGCTGTCGCCTACCTTTGTGGCGGATCAGTGAACCAGCTCTTTTATCGGCGTAATGCCATGTACAGTTTTCAGAAACACGTCGAACTCCTAATCAGCACGACTATAGTTCAGCGCTATATTTCGCGAAAAGTAACGGTTATAAATTTTCTTTCTTTTTTTTCCGAGGACGATTACTGACTGCAATGCTCTACCTGAGAGAGCGATATCCGCTGTTGACTTTCTGAAGGCCTTTGATGATGTATTTTACTTACTGTATAGAGATGTTCTTCAGTTTTATTTGTCGTGCAAGCTTTTATTACTGACTTATTGCCCTTGTATGTTATATCTTTTTGCCCTTCCTGCTTGCACCCAAGCAAGAGGTCTGCAGTATTGGGTAAATAAGTAAATAAATAAATAAATAAATAAATAAATAAATAAATAAATAAATAAACATATAAATAAATAAATACAGGACTTCGTGTCTAGAACTTAGCGTATCTAACATCAACTGGTGAAACCACGAATAGCGGCGCACTCCAGGTTTTTTTTGTGACCGTAGTGAGACACTCCTGTGCAATCTGAGGAGACTGAACGTTATCTTGGACACCGTCTCTCTCATCGTGTACCCTAAGCGTTCATGAACTGAGCGGCCAACAATGACTTTGCGGGACAGTCATAGAAACACATTGTTTAAATTAAGGGGCTCAGATGAAGCAATTGCCGACAGACCACAGTAAGGGTAATCCCGCATTTACATTGAAACCACCACCACTGCTCTCCCAACAAGCTGCACAGAGCATGAGTAGGATTGTTTCTTGGTTCTCTTACGTAGTTATCAAACAAATCCATGTACCATTGTTTGCGCTTGTTTGTTAAATTATCCTAGCCCGAAGATTCGCCGCGGTGGCTAAGTAGTTATGGCGCTCGGCTGCTGGCCCGAAAGACGCGGGTTTGATCCTGGCCGCGGCGTTCGAATTTCGATGTAGGCGAAATTCTAGAGGCCCGTGTATTGTGCGATGTCAGTGCACGTTCAAGAACCCCAGGGGGTCGAAATTTTCGGAGTCCTTCACTACGGCGTCCCTCATAGCCTGAGTCGCTTTGGGACGTTAAAACCCAATAAACCAAACCAGACTAGCCCGAAGCAAAAGAAAAAAACTAACCGTCCTCACCATGTTTTGTGTACTAAAGCTCTTGTACATCGTAATCGGGCCGGACAGTTATTCAGAACACAGACTTCAGTGTTGCGACAATATTAGAAGCGCTGCAACGCCATGCGTTGGGTTCCGATTTTATATCCCTCTATGGTTGCCTGTCTCGGTCTCCCACTGCATGCAGTTTGTACATTTGCAGCATAGTTTCAGAAGGGAATCTGTGGATAAAATTGGGACATGCAGCAACGTAACCTCCAGAAAATGGACACAACGTTGCTATACAGGATACGCGGAGTGTAATACGCTTCTTACCTGCGCAAATGTAACATTTCAATCGCAGTCTCAGGCTGCAAACAATTATTACGTTAGAACCAGAAAAAAAAATTCAGGGGGCACTTTGTTGAACAAAAGTGCAGTGAGGCGAAAGACTTTAGCGCGGTGTTGCTGCTTGTGTCACTGATGTGGGGTTAAGGTGTTAATTAAGTACACAATTGCTTGTGAATCTTAAAGGCTGGAGACACTGCAGGGCATTTGGAAGGCATCCTTCTGATTCGACGCCCTTGTGCAAACACTCTCCAGCGTCCTGGACAAGCAGAACTACATATGCGTTGGCAGGAAGTAGCGTAGTCGTTAGCACGCTTGGTTGCGGAACGGAAGGATAGTAGAACTACTCTCTGAGTATTTGCATGCTTGCATTCATACTATTATGCTCCTGCAAAAGTGATGAAACTGTTCGCTGTATTAGTTGCCGGCGGCGACACCATAACAATAAAGTAGACTTCGAACGGTGATTACTTGTCAATGCACTGCTATCAGTGAGCGTTTGCGACCCGATTTTAGGATAGTGTCTCGCTTATGAGAAGAATTCGTTCTTGAATCACTCTTGAAATCTTTTAACAAAAAAAAATAACTAAACAGATAGCCTCACTAGAGAGAATACATGGGTAAGCATTTACCTTTCATCTCGTTATGAGAAGCTGAATTTGCGTTCTTGATTGTATCATACTCTTTTCAAAATTTTTTGCGTGTATATTGAATTTTTCTTTGTTTTCTGCATTGTTATGAACGCTGCCAAGCTGCAGACGTGACGGACATTCATTAATATCGTGTTGGCTGCAGCAAATAGCGCGTGCATTTTTTTTCCTAATGTATACAGATTTTTCTTTTAAAAGCCGTAAAAGATGCATCGTCGTGGTCCGTGCAGGTGGATTGTGCGCCAAGGCGGACATTATGTCCGTGATAAAGTTCATTTAAAAGACTATTATTGAACTATAAATTGAAGGCTGTAAACATCGAAAGTTAACCAAGTCTTCAAAATTCTTTAATAGATGCAAAGTCTTTAAAAGGATCCAAGTAGCACATCTCCACTTTATGCCATGGGGATGAGTTTATCGCCGCAATAACTAAACAGCGATACTTAACCGTTGGGCCGACCAGCTGCCTTCTCTGTGCCGCGAGAGATTTGGGGAGGCAAAGCCGCTTGGATAGTGAGAATTACTCGCCCACATTCGACAGTACTAGTATAGGACTGTCGCGCCTGACAGAGTTCCTGACAGAGACGCGCCAAAATAAAAAAAAGAGGAAAACAGGGAGCACGGCAATAAAGTGGAAAAAAATGGCGAATAATAAATGGCGTCGGCAACCAGCTGAAGGAACATGGGCTGGGAATGAGGGGGACACATAGGTATTTGGCTTTTCCCGTAGCCACCTTTGTCGCTTCGACTCAGGCGGCTGGAATGCGCGTTTTGACATGGATGGGTAGCAGGTGCTCGTCACGTGCAAAGCCAGTTTAGAAGAAAAACTTGACGATTCTGCTCAAATGGCCTTTCCCCTTTGACGTCACGCTATTTACCCCAGGGATAGGTCTCTCCCCGCTGTAAAGAAAGTGACAATGCTTTGGTTTACACAACCGGTTTCGTCGGAAGGTAAAGCAAAATTCCAAAAAAAATGAACTCTTTCGCGATGTATAGTTTCCGGGAGGCGTCTTGGGACAAAAGGGAAAGCACGTGAGCCTTTCACGTGATCCCGAATCCTTCACGCTGTTTTTATGCTAGGTTGTTCGCTGGCGTACTATAAATACAGTACCATCGAGATGCTGAACACCATTCGTCCACACCCAGCAACTGCAGCCTCACCTTTCTGCCAGAAGCAACTGATGTACCACTCCGACGAGAGAGTCATCGCAAAAACGGTAAGTTTTTAACTTTTTGTTTGAATATTGTAACATTAAAACCTTTTTTTTATATTTGTAACGCACTGCTGGGTACATTTAGTTATTACCTGTGGTTTGAGTTTAGTATGTGTAGCAATATACTTCATCAGAAAATTAAAGTGCATTTATTCCATCTGCAGCACTAAGTTTGAAACCTAAGTAATGGTCTTTGAGAGATTGTTTAAAAGGTACCCTGGAAAACTCGCTCCATCTAAAATAACGGCAACGCAAGAACAAAAAATAATTACGCATTTTATTAGATTATCTGTTTTAAGTGTGGATGATTCATCTATCACCGAACACACAGACTTGTTATGGACAGTATGCATATGGTAGGGAATAAAACAACATTGAGGGTCACTTATATTTACTCCGCTCACGGATCATTTAGTCTAATAGTTGTGACTGTTTTCACCCGGTTTAGGAACGAGGTGCAAACTGCATTCCCATATTCAAGTGCACTTGCTCCACTTTGCACCGGACAAGTCCCGAGCAAGACAACATCGTATCATTCGCAAAAATGTACAAGTTCATGTACATATCGCTTTCTGTAATGTTATAAAAATGTTTGCTGCGCTTCTGTTATGTGTCACAACATTTTCGCGTAGTATTGCGTGCCGGCAAATAGTTGTTCAATTTAGTATTTGATATTAGTAAGTCGCACCGACCTTAGTATACCGAATTTAGTATTACACCCCTGCTACACGGGCGCTTCGAATGCCTTCCAACCTAATGTCATTCTTCTCGACTGCCGAACTTACGCGGCTACACTGTAAAAAAAATGCTCCGCAGTACAGAGGAACCCGCTGGTAATGCGTTGCCGGAGGGTTTTCCGCAACATGAGGTACGGACTGAATGTCAGAAACAGAGACTCCGTATGACGACTGTCACATTCTTGGTAACGGAAAGTTACGCCATGCTATGCACGAGACCGAAATCGTTTTTTCACAACGAATGCTTATGTTTTGTTCTTATTGGAGTTTCCGCAATGTGTATGCATACGTCCTCCGTTCACTCGGAAGTCATTTCATCTAGAGCGGAAATTATCTGTATTGTAATTATGTACTTTCTGTAGTACATGAACATGCGTCTTCGTATAGCTTCTGCCCGCAATGTTCACTGCAGATATAGCCGTCCAGGTGCCGAAGAAATAAGTATTATGTACAAGGCTTTCCTTTACGCATATTATGTATTGCATACGTACAAAGAATGCAGCTTAGAATGAAAGAATGGTAAGTGTTTGGGTGAGTACAAGTACATACGTTTTATTTTCATGGCAAACTACACACATTGTACATCTGCACATTGCTGTCGGATCCATCTGAAAAGCATAAAAAAAATCCTCATTTAGTGGTCACACAACACCAAAGTTAAATTTCACAAATACATTTCAACCATCCGCTATTGAACAATCGGCTTTCGTAGAAGCTTTCAAAAGCCATTCACCGAGAACCAACCCGTTATAATTTATTGCCCAAAATTCATTTCTCATAACAGTAAACAGTAAAAACCACAGGTCCAGAAAGAAGCAGACAAAATGCGCTTTCCCGGGCGGCACTGTGCGCATGAAAGTCTTTACAGTTGCTTATCATTTTGTGCAAATAGAAAGTAGCTCAGGCTGGGGGCCAGATGCAATCCAATGCTGGTGCCTTTCTGTACATAGTACTAAATGCACAACTTAGCGAGCAAGGAACATTGGTAACATCTGAAAAAGGTGGGAGACGCTTGCCGAATTTATCGTCCATCCAATTTGTTATAGGCAAGACAAGACGAAGCGAAAGTCCCGCACTCAGTTTATATCCAGTTCCCGGGCATGCCCGTTGCGGCAGATTATGACGCTTTTTATTATGACACAAACTTGGAATACGGCCCCAGGAAGCACACTTCCCCGAAACCGCATGTTTTCACTCATAGCTTCCATTATCTCAGCATGTGCAAGAAAATGTACTAATATCTGATGTCAGTGAAAATGCAGTCACACGTACCGGAAGCAGCTCACTAAGGCATTCCAATATCTCTGCAGTGTGCCTCACATGGAACGGATGCTCAAGTTTCAAAAAAGGGCTCTTGGCAGAAATTTAACCAAAGGCCGTTGCCATGTGAACCTTTTCAAAATGAAGACCCAGAAAGACGAAGTGTCCTCATGTGTCTGATGCAAAAGAAGGATGAAGGCATGAGTCTTTCTGCTTTTTGAACAGCTGTGATAAGTTTTTTACTTGTACTGCTTGGTGCAGCTTCAGTCTCCTTCTTGACATTTTGTGAAATAATTATATATCTGCAAAAGATCTCGCTAGCAAACATTTTGGCACTAATGGAGAAGCAAAAAGACCCATGTCCTAGGCCTTTTTTTGTGACACTAAAGGAAGGCTTGCCTTTTAGAGTCATTGATTACGAAGAGGTCCATGTGGCAACAAACTTTGAGAGAATTCCTTCAAGGGCTCTTTGTTCTCATGAGGTGCCCTGTAGGTATATCACAACACATCAGTGAGCTGTTACCAGCCCTGTGTGTTCACTGTCACTTGACATCAAGGGTATGTACTTTTCCTCGCCACATGCAGCAATGATGTATATGTCAAGAGAAAGCATAAAAGATTTCTAAGTGCAATTCCAGATTGCTTGCGGAGGAAAGCACAAGAGTGGCCATGCTCAGCTGTTACCTTTGCTTCTTGCTCGAGTTTTACAGTGAGTACTACGTAATGACAGGTGTCTGCATCAACTCGTATTTAACACCCGTCCTGTGCGACCTCCATCTTGCACTACATGACAGGCAACTTTATAACACCCTTCATGCAAAGAGTGTCATCAGGGTCGGTGTGTTCTGTCACTTTCCTGGTCCTGTGGTTTGTGCTGTGTTTTCTACTCTTAAATTATTTACTGCCTTCATTCTCCACTCCATGAAGCCTGAATGTGCTACACTGGGCTGCTCCACGCGTCGTGGAGCAGCCCAGTGGCCATTTTTTTTTCATACGTCGGAGGCACTCGGCTCGAAAGCCATACTTACTATATTCAGCAGACAAGGGTACATGTGAGACACATCATTAATAACTAATTCTCACATTGGTATCAGGTGCAAGAATATCTAAATACTACTCAATTTTTGCTTAAGTTTTCAGATACACTCTTAGATTAAAAACATAATTTGGCTACATTAGCAGAAGCACAGCACCAAGGTACTCACCAGTTACCTGAAGCACTGTACGCAAGTTCTCGTGCCATCATGAATACAGCACACTGTCCACGTCTTCATAATGCCATGTCACTCCAGCACTTCAGTAGCAAAATTTTTCTTTAAAAAAAAGAAGTTTTGTTTATGTTAGACTGGTCATATTTAATTTTACTATATACTATGTACTTCTCATTGTACTGCCCCAGACTAAAAAATACCAATGATCACGCTTTCAATTATGTCATATGTGATCACCAAATTACGTGATCACCATTATGTGATCACCAATATGCTCTTAGAAATTCTGATTGAAATAAATCTGACAGAATATTATTTCAGAAAATGTGACACAAGGAAGAAGGACGCTAGCTAGATAACCTGGACGAATGTTTTCAGTTGCATGCAGCCACCGGCACCATTGCACACAAAATGTACAATAAAGTGGGTTTTACCTTTCCGAATAGAATTTAATGCTGCAAACATCTAAGTAAAAAAAATTCAACCTTCCATTCCGCATAAAGGAAAGAAAATTCCTCTCGTTTTCTCACAAGCCTCTGCAAGTACACAATTCAGTGAATCTACTCTACAAGTACTTGAATCTATCAGCACGAGACAGGGACGAGAAAAGAAACAAAACAGGCACTGACTCGCAACTGAAGTTTATTGAAGTGAACAGAGAGTATACAGAAAAGCCACACGCCACAAACTACACAATTACACATAAGCTACATCACAACATAAGTAAAAGTTTGCCCTTAACATTCCTCTCATCTAGACAGTCCAACCCGCTGCATGTTAATGCTATGGGCAGCACACTCACACATTCGTCACCGAGTCATAAGATGTGTCTAGCCTCGATAATGTTCTGGTTAATCTGCTGTGAATGTAGTGCCAAAATGCGTGTTGCCGAAAGGAATGGCTAGCAGCCTTCACATCCCTTGTAATATGCAGATAATTTACAACCCCTACCAATATCCAAATACCTCTCATGCTCCTGTAGTCTTACATTGATACACATTCCAGTTTCACCAACATAAACCCAACCACATGATAATGGTATGCAATGCATGCAATGGTTGCAAGGCACATATATGTTGCCACGTTTCACTCGACACATGTGCTTTTCACTAACGAAATTCACAAAGTTATTAACAATTTTACAGATTGTAGACAACTTATTAGGGGCCGAACACACCATTTTTACGTCATACCTTCTGGCCACAGTTTTCAAATTTTGCAACAATTTATGTATGTACAGTAACACAGTCAGTCTTTTGGCATCTCACTGGCTGGCCCCAGCCTGATCATGCCAGTCCCTGCGAAGGGGTTTCAGCTTTTAACATGCTAAAGGGAAGAATGGCACAGCATCAAGTAACGAGGAAAGCAGGACAGCACACCCACGCACAAGTGCTAACCCTGGAGCAGATACAAAATCCAAGAGCGCGTGCTTGACATTCAGCGTTGACAGTCAAGGAAACGAGGAAACACGGATTTGAACGCTAAAGATTGAACGAGCCCGATCCTTGGCTGCCAACGCTGAATGTCAAGTACACGCTCTTAGATTCTGCATCCGCTCCAAAGATGGCACTTGTGCGTGGGTGTGCTCTCCTGTTGTCATCGTTACTTGATGCTGCGCCATTCTTATCTTTAGCATGTCAGACCAACTTGCCCAATCTTATATGCTCAGCTTTAACAATTTATCGCACTTTTCTGCAATAGCATGGTTGGGAAATCATGCTTTCATTAGCCTTAAAATCTTCTCTTGGAAACCAGTTGTCACGCTGTAAAAGCATGGCTTCACCAATACCGAGCCTAGACTTCACGACGCAATGCTATCTTTCACTAGCTTAGAATCGTTCGACCAACAGTCAAGTAGCTGCTTAACGCTCTTGGGTGAATATCGCTAGCACACATGGCGTGTGCAGAACATCAAGGTAAGGTTCAGAAACCGCAGCTCTTTTTGTTGGGACATTTTCTCCAAGGTAAACTTAAGACAAAGGCCTTGCTCCTTAAACAAGTTCACAATATGTACAGGTCCCACACTATCACAACCTTTGTAAAAGACCAGAAAATCATAGACGTAGCGAAAGATTTCCCCCAGCCCATGCAATTTCTTGGCAATCATTCCTTCCACCCTGCTTAAGATAATATTGCTTAGCACAAAGGCAACCTTCGAATCGATACATTTAGCAGACTTTTGAACATATGCCGCACTGCCATACACCACAAACATGCTCTTCACTTCAAATAAAAGGAGGCAAGTGCCAAAAAAGAATTATGTTACACACCCGTTCTTAAACACGAGCTCATCGTTGTGCTCCGATATACACATTCATAAGCTTTTCACAAGATCTTCATACGGGATAGAATAAAATAGTTGTACATCGACACTAATCACAAGACAATCCGCTGGATTGTCATTCTTAAGATACTCAACCACACTGCGAATTGAGTACAAGAAATGGATCTTCAAGATGCGAAGTAGACAGATGCTTTTGCAAATAACCAGAGATAATTTTGCATGAATCCTTTTCTGAAATTTATCTTAAGAGCATGTTATTGAATAGCATTTATTTGAAGAGCATGTTTGTAGAGTAGCGCAGTGCGGTATGTGTTCTAAAGTCTTGAATATGTAGTGGTTCAAAGGTTGACCTTGTGCTAAGCAATATTTTCTTGAGTAGGGTGGATAGAAAATTGTCCAGAATGTGCATGGGCTGGGGGAAAAATCTTTTGCTATGTCGATGATTTTCTGGTCTTTTATAAAGGTTGTGATAGTTCGGGACCTGTACATCTTCTCAAGTTGTTTAAGGAGCAAGGCCTTTATCTCAGGTTTACCTTGGAGCAAATGTCCCAAGAAAAAGAGCTGTGGTTTCTGGACCTTACCTTGATGTTCAGCACACTTCATGTGTTCTGGCGAGTGTTAAGCTGCTACCTGGCTACATGTCGACCATTCCAAGCTAGTGAAAGATAGCATTGCACTTTCTAGCGCGGGCTCAGAATTGATGAAATTATGCTTTCACAGCATGACGACTAGTTTCCAAGAGCAGATTTTAAGGTTAACGAACGCAGGATTTCCAAACCTTGTTACTGCAAGAGCATATGATAAATTGTTAAAGAAGCTGAGACAGTTTTGCGGTGACCGGCACAATCAGGCTGGGGCCAGCCAGCGAGATGCCAAAAGACCAGTTGTGTTACCGTATGTACATAAATTGTCGCACAATTTGAAAAATGTGGCCAGAAGGTATGATGTAAAAGTGGCTTTCTCGGCCCTTAATACGTTGTCTAAAGCATGTAAAATTTTAAGAATAATTCTGTTAATGTGGCTCGAGAAAAGTACACGTGTAGAGTGAAATGTATATATACCTTGTAAAATGAATGTGGTATCAAATATTATCTTGTAGTCTGGTTTACGTAGGTGCAACTGGAAGGTTTATGAATGTAAGACTACAGGAACACAAGAGGGTAGGGGCTTGGCTAGGTGGTTGGGGTAACTCTGCTGTACACTGCACGGGATGTGAAGTCTGCTACCCTTTCCTTTTGGCAACACGCATTTTGGCAGTAAATTCAGAGAGATTAAATGGGAGATTATCGAGGCTAGACACATCTTATGACTCCGTGAAGAATGTGTGTTTTGTCTATCGTGTTAACACACAATGAGTTGGACTACCTTGATCAGGGAAATGTTGAGGGCGATTTTTGACTCATGTTGTCCTGTATGCTTATCTGTAACTACATGGTTTATGGTATTGCTTGGCTTTTTATATATTCCCTGTTCACGCCAATAAACTTTAGTCGCGAGTCAGCACCTGTCTTGTCTCCTTTCTCATCCCTGTCTTTCACGCTGGTGGATTCACCGCAATGGCTCACCTCTGCAGAAATCCAAGGCATGACATTTTCCTCTTCACACTCGTGGTTCAGCGCATAATACGGCAAAGGCTTTTCAATTCCAAGGAAAGTTCATGGCTCCATTGAACACTGCCTCCTGCTTACAAGACACAGAGCAGCAATCATTGTAGATTCTACCTGTGACACAAAGAGCAAAGTTTTAGTTTGAGTTGACTAAACTAGGAAAGCAGCACAATATATCTATAGCCAAATAACTGAACTCAAAGAAATAGAGGGTAGTGTAATAGTGAACACACTGATATATTGCAAGTGAGATATATGCATAATATATTGCAATATCCAACACTGCTACCACTGCCTTAGCCAACTACTTTATAAATAACAATAAATGCAGTATCACAAAAATACTGATAACGTACTATTAGTGCTAATAGTAGCAGTGCAGGTTCCATGAACAAAAAGGGCCCAGTGCTGACTGTCGTTCCCACAGCAGCCTTGTGACCAATGGCCGGTGTATAGGAAAGAGGAGGAATGACTGAAAAGAGAAAAAGCCAGGGGGAAGGAAAATAGGTATAGAAGGGCTTAGGATTATGCTACGGTTGTGCTTGTGCTTGGAACGCTCGTGCTTGGTGCGCTCGCGCTTGGAACGCGAAGAGGACGAAGTGCGTTTCTGCGGCTGGGCTTCGCGTGCCCGGTTGTTCGGCTGCGTGGCTGTAAGCTGTTTCCCTGTAAATATATTTTTCCCTTTTGGTGTGCACATCTTCACGTTACATTATTGGTGGAGGTGCGGGGTACAGCCACAGCAAGCACGGAACTCCGCAGCGGTCGTCAGCTCGCCGGCTCTTCAACCATGACCAGCGAAGGGGCCGCTCCGTCGGCGTCTGCCAACCCGGCGTTCATCATTGCCCATCCGAGAGATCCTGGGACCTTCAACGGAACGGACGGCGTCGACGTGGAGGACTGGCTCGCAATGTACGAGCGCGTGAGCACACACAACAGGTGGGACCCGACCCTAAAGTTGGCCAACGTCATCTTCTACCTGACGGGCACTGCCAGGGTATGGTTCGAGACCCACGAGGATGAACTCACCAGCTGGGATCTCTGCAAGCACAAGCACAACCGTAGCATAACTCACCGACTGTGCACCGCCAACTTTGTCCGCCTGGACCCCGATGCCGCCACTTATGTCCGTTTCTCCTCTGTCCCGCCAGTTCCCTATGGTGACTACATCATTACTCCGGTTCCTGATGTGCCCTTTACACGCAGTGTTGCCCTTGCGCATACAGTTGTCACCATGTCGGCAAATCAAGCGTCCCTTCCGGTTCTCAACTTTGCCTCTTACGTTCAGCCGCTCCCACAAGGTATGTCGCTCGCCACGCTGTGCCCTGCTGCCGAATGCGTCGTATCGGCGGTGAGAAGCGTCCCACCCTCGTCGAACTGCCGCGACTCTGACGTCCCACCACCTGATGAATATGCAAAAATGATTGCTGCTGACCTCTTACCAGGGCAAGCTCACGACCTTCGGTATCTTCTGTCGTCTTTTCGCGACATCTTTGACTTCGATGACCGCCCTTTGGCTCGAACATCTGTGGTCACGCATCGCATCAACACCGGTGACGCAGCTCCTATTCACAGACGACCCTACAGAGTGTCCAGTACAGAACGCACCATCATACAGCAAGAGGTGGACAAGATGCTCAGTAAAGACATCATAGAGCCCTCGTCGAGCCCTTGGGCCTCACCAGTTGTGCTGGATAAAAAGAAGGACGGCAGCTGGCGCTTTTGTGTTGATTACCGGCACCTAAACAACATAACAAAAAAAGACGTCTATCCACTCCCAAGAATAGACGATGCTTTGGACTGCCTTCACGGAGCCAAATTTTTCTCTTCAATTGACCTTCGGTCCGGGTATTGGCAAATCTCTGTTGATGACAATGACCGCAAAAAGACGGCATTCGTCACACCGGACGGCTTATATCAGTTTAAAGTTATGCCATTCGGTCTCTGTAATGCGCCAGCTACCTTCGAAAGAATGATGGACTCCTTGCTTCGCGGCTTTAAATGGTCCACATGTCTATGTTACCTCGACGATGTTGTGGTTTTTTCGCCCACGTTTACCACGCACCTCGAAAGACTGGCGAGCATTCTTTCTGTCTTCCGTAGAGCCGGGCTACAGCTCAATTCGTCGAAATGTCAATTCGGTCGCCGCCAACTCACCATTCTCGGACATCTAGTCGACGCTTCTGGTGTCCGCCCGGATCCTGTTAAAGTTAAAGCCGTCAAGGACTTCCCTATTCCCCAGTCGTCTACGGATGTGCGCAGCTTCGTCGGCCTCTGCTCGTACTTCCGCCGTTTCATCAAAAATTTTGCCGGCACCGCTCGCCCCCTGACCGACATTCTAAAGAAAGACACCCCTTTTACCTGGGGCCCTGCCCAAGAGGAGGCCTTTTCTTCGCTAGTCGACTTACTCACCTCCCCACCTATTCTGGCCCATTTTGATCCGTCGGCTCCGACTGAAGTTCGCACAGACGCCTGCGGTTATGGGATTGGCGCCGTGCTAGCCCAACGTCACCAAGGGCAAGAACGCGTTATTGCATATGCCAGCCGCCTCCTTTCTACAGCTGAGCGAAATTACTCAATTACAGAGCGCGAGTGTCTAGCTCTTGTTGGGCTGTAGCTAAGTTCCGACCGTACCTGTTTGGCCGTCCATTCTCCGTAGTGACCGATCACCACGCCCTTTGTTGGCTGTCTTCACTGAAAGACCCCACAGGCCGGCTCGGACGTTGGACGTTGCGCCTCCAAGAGTATTCTTACACTGTTCATTACAAGTCAGGGCGTCTCCATCAAGACGCCGACTGCCTGTCTCGGCACCCTGTAGAGCCGCCTGATCCTGGAGACAACGACCTCGGCCCGTGCCTCTTCGCTATCTCCGATCTGGTTAACATCGCGGACGAGCAGCGACAAGACTCTTCCTTGCGTATTCTCATTGATCGCCTCAACTGTGCCAGCCGAGATCCTTCATTGCAACTGTTCGTCATTCAGGATGGCGTCCTATACCGCCGCAACCTTCGTCCTGACGGACCTCCGCTCCTGCTAGTCGTTCCGCACCGTCTCCGTTCATCTGTCCTAGCGGAACTACACGACCTACCGACCGCAGGCCACCTCGGCGTCTCCCGCACATACGATCGGGTCCGACGCCGCTTCTTTTGGCCTGGTCTGTACCGCTCTGTTCGGCGTTACGTTGCCTCCTGCGACCTCTGTCAACGCAGGAAGAGACCATCAACGTTGCCTGCTGGCCTTCTACAGCCTATTGACGTACCTCTCGAACCATTCTACCGTGTTGGACTCGACCTTCTCGGACCTTTTCCGACGTCCTGCTCCGGCAACCGTTGGATTGCTGTCGCGACCGACTATGCGACCCGGTACGCTATCACGCGTGCGTTACCAACAAGTTGCGCAACCGATGTCGCCGACTTCCTATTGCAGAACGTAATCCTTCACCACGGCGCTCCACACCAATTGCTGACGGACCGCGGCCGCTACTTTTTGTCCCGAGTAGTTGACGATATCCTCCGGTCCTGTGGCACGCAGCATAAGCTCACTACAGCTTACCATCCCCAGACGAACGGGCTTACCGAGCGCCTCAACAGGACTCTGACCGATATGCTATCCATGTATGTCTCGCCCGACCACCGCGATTGGGACGTTGCCTTGCCTTATGTAACATTTGCTTATAATTCGTCGCGGCATGATACCACCGGCTATTCTCCTTTCTACCTTCTGTTTGGTCGGCATCCTGCGCTGCCATTGGATACATTACTACCGAGTTCTACTGCCTCGACCTCAGCGTATGCACGTGACGCCATCTCCCGAGCAACTATGGCCCGTGAAATCGCCCGAGACCGGCTCACCGCATCTCAGACCTACCAGAAGTCAGTTTACGACCGCCGGCATCGCCCAGTACACTATCCGCCGGGCTCACTCGTCCTCCTTTGGTCTCCTTCTCGCCGTGTAGGTCTCTCTGAGAAACTTCTACGTCAGTACAGTGGCCCTTATCGAGTTCTCCGTCAGGTGACCGACGTGACCTACGAGATTACACCTCTTCATGCTCCGACGTCGTCCACTAGCCCTTTGACTGACGTCGTTCATGTAGTCCGTCTCAAACCGTACCACACGCCTGCTGCATCATTCACTTAGCACCGGGACGGTGCTTTTGCCGCCGGGAGTTATGCTACGGTTGTGCTTGTGCTTGGAACGCTCGTGCTTGGTGCGCTCGCGCTTGGAACGCGAAGAGGACGAAGTGCGTTTCTGCGGCTGGGCTTCGCGTGCCCGGTTGTTCGGCTGCGTGGCTGTAAGCTGTTTCCCTGTAAATATATTTTTCCCTTTTGGTGTGCACATCTTCACGTTACAATATCATAGGCATATAAGGTTGTTTAGACAGTGAGCACAAAATAAACATTACCACACAAGTAAAGACATACAAGACCAAACATATATATCATTGTGCAGAGTGGCAAACTTGATGCCATTTAGCCCAAAATGTTTTCAATAAAGTGATTATAATTATTAATAGAACAACTGACCGAGTGAAACCATAACAGGGATGAACAAGGAAGTTGTTAATATTCTGGCAGAAATTAAAAGAAGAAAATGGATCTGGCCAGGGCATACAATGCAGAGAATGAATCACCAATGGTATCTTAGGGCAACAGAATGAATTTGATGGATTTTAATGGCACAAGGGCATCTGTGGCCAAAGAGTGGCTTAGCACAAGTTAATTTCGTCTACTCAAGGTGAAATCAGAGACCCATTTCCCAAGCGTTTCATTCCAGATAAGCTGAGCACCACACCAGGAAACAGCTTGTGCATTGTATCGCAACAAAATGAATTTCACCCTAAGGAAAATACAGCAGGAGATAGCTGATTATAACCTCACTAGATAAGATTAGGTGATTTCTGATAGTGTGGCATGTAGCTGGTGCAAGACACAGACAATTAAACTGGAAAAGGCCATTGTCCTGAGGTGAATGTAAACTAAGCAATGAGGATAATGAAATTCGCTACACTAGAGCTGTTAAGAATCAGCTCAAGTTCCATGCTTCAAGATGATGCAAGTTCGCTCAGTGAAAAAAAATCATAAGTTCACCCAAGAATTGGTATCTTGGCGGTATCAGGCTGCAGGTGCAGATGAATTAATCCTGCCTCAAAGAAGAGCTACATAGAGCACAAAACATTTTAGGCCAGTCCTACACTGACAGCTGTTAATAACTATTCTAAAACTGTTTTTCATTGCACAAACAATAATACCGAGTTTGTGTTGGTCATGTGATTATGTTACTGAGGCTCTCCTAAAAATTCTAGCCAGAGCTAAAATACAAGCTGTCTCAACTAAGTTTTTATATCAACAATGAGAACATAAACACATGCAGATTATTCAAGTAGAAGTTTTATTCTTCATAACGTGCCCTACAAATTTTAAATTATACTGAAAAGTAATAGAGTGGAGTGCTTGTGCCAAAAATACTAAACCTCAACAACAAAGAGAACACAAGATAAAGGCAACAACATATTGCCCAAAATTTAAATGTTTGACAGAACAAATATGAAAAGAAAACCTCTCCACAACTGGAACAAAACAGCGTGATACCGAGCACACATTTGAAAATTGTTCCACCCAAATCCCCAGTCTGGTGCTCCAGCACTCTTCAGCCAGCATGTCATGAAATGTACCATAGTTCTGGTAGCTGTAAAGAGTATACAGCTGATCCGGCATTTTGATATGTGAACAGTAACCCTCAATGACCACCAGGCTGAATACTTTCAAGAGGCTGTTCTAGTAACAAGACTGCAGTGAAACTCTTAGCAAGTTATGCTGGCGTAATAATGCAAACCGTTAATCTGAGAGTTCGCTACCACGCAACTCTGTAGTAACTCCTAAAGTGTTGCAATCGAATGAAAAAAAGGACTGCCTATTAAATAAACAAAAGTCAAGAGGCTGCAATGCAAGGCCACGACAGAAGTGCTGCAATACAGCAATAGCGATACAATGTACACTTTAAGCAACACAATGAAACATGATCTTTTATCCTTAATTATCAGAATTTAAATATTAGTTTTCCTTGCTCTCTTGCAAATTTAAGTTTAGATCGTGAAAGCGCTCAAAAAGACAAGTATACAGAAAGAGATTTCCACACAGTGCGCTTACTTCCAGTGTCTTTTTGAGCACATCCACTATCTAAACATGGTAACCCAACTAGTCTAAACGCTGTCGTTATTCCAAAATTAAGCCTTTCACAAAGTGGGAGCCCCTTTCCCCATACGAGGTACACCATAACTAATCCAACACTTTTTTCATGATATGTTTTCTCTGAGAATAAACACTGTTTGAAGATTTTGCAATAGTACTTCTTTTCGATTCCACGAATGTCTCATGCAAGTGTTCAATGAAATGACCATCTGCCTATCTTGATCATTGCTCAAAATCAGGGTATAATGCACCACGAAGGGCACGCTCTGCTTGATTTTTATGTTTTCCTAACGAAGCATGTACGTGCAACCCTTCTGCTGGCTTGTATGCAGCAGGTTTGTCTAGCTAGGTGAACTGTGGTTTTGCTATAAAGATGAAATGGTACTTTGGAAGTGAATGGCTTTCTAAAATGCATTTAACATACATACCGGGGCTTTAACAGCACCTGGTGTAAGCAACATCAGTGGGGGGACCGCAGGAGTGGCCTAGTGGTCCGAGCATCTGCCTCGCAAGCAGGAGGTGCGGAGTTCGATCCCCAGTGCCACCGGGTAACCAGCGGTGATACAATGGGTCGTTTCAATGGCCAGTTTAAAACTTGAAATAACCATGCTGCAATATATACAAAAAATGATTTGTGTGCTCTCTCTTACATGACATAGTTAATCATATCATAGTGTTGGTAGTACACAAAGTGCATGTGTGGAACATATACATGCACTCTTTTTGTTCACATCTTACCTGCTATGTTCTGTTATGGCATGTTATGTGCTGGGAAAGCAACAGGTAGTAAGCAATGTTGTGTTGCAGCCTTTCTTCTGGTGGAATTTGAATCATGTGAGGTGCAGCTGAAAGAAATTGTTTCATACATAAGTATATTTCATGTAACACAACAAAAAATGCACAGCCCCATCATGAGTTGTGGTTTAAACTAACAGCGAGCTTTTTACTACTCTATTTATCATATGATGGAAGTCAGTGATGCTGGAGGCACAAAACTAAATACTGTGAGGTAACAAGAGCTAATATGGACAATCATGCCTTTAAGAGATATTGTCAATATATATTTTCCTGAATGAACTAAAGTTATCCTTAGAAGCATTCAGAGGAAGATAATTTTGCTAAATGCCTTTTGCCAGAATAGGCCTTTTATGAACCAGTTGCAAATGAAAAGAATAACTTTAAGACCATGCTATGCATGCTCTAACGCCAAAGTAGTTGCATACAAGCAGTATACTAAGCCCCTAGTTTTATGGTGGGCCTGTACTGCACAATGTTCATGCAAGGTAGTGGAAAGTATGTGCCATGAAACAGACCTCTGCTTGCTGAAACTGGCAAATAAGTACTGGGGTTTTAAGGCAGGAAAGAAGTTACATAGTTCCTTCTGCAGGTTTTGAACTTCAAGTTAGTTATTTGAAAAATATCAATCCCTGAACTGCAATGATTGAAGTTTTTAGCAAATAACATTTCCATTGTAACAGTGGTAACGCTCTTTTATTTGAGGAACGACTTTTCAAAAGCCTGCGTTTCATGGTGGCTGTCAAGTAGCCCTGATAAAGAGAAACCAGTCACGACACACAACCAAGCCCTCGTAGCACATTTTCAACTATACCTTCATGATATAGCTTTAAAGTAAGTGTTAAGCAATACAAATACAAATCCCTTGATTTCCTTCATGATTTATCACTGGTGTATACATACAAGGATAACCGTACAAGATGTGGAGTGCGTGGTACAGAGAGAGTAGGCAGATGGTTTCTTGACACTCAAAAAGTGAACAAGGGAAGAAAAAATCTCAGGGTGCTTGCCGTTTCGACAAGACAACTTGTTTTCGTCTGGGGTCAACATATACAGAGGAAACTTAGAATCAAGTACAGGGCTGTCCACTCTTAGTGCGAACACGCGAGCACATGGCTGTGCTCTTTGGGCCACTGTGTCTGACATTGCCACACATCGAAGTGTAACATGACACGAAGCACCACATCCAGGTGCATCTCCTCTTGCGCCATTTTGCAGCGATGAGTGGCTGCGTCGCACACAGTGGACCTCTAAAGAGTGCGGCCATGCGCTCACATGTTTGCACTAAAAGTGGCCAGCTCTGTACATTCCGGAATTGGCATAATTATTTGAAAAGGCCTTGCACATGGTCAGAGGTTTCCCAACCCATAAATTCCCCCTCCTTTCCTGCTTTCTTTAATTTATCGTTATACTTTAACCTTACGCCCTGCACCTCCTGACATCACTTCTCGGAACCTTGGCTGCCATACTCCCCCCCCCCCTCCCCCTTCTTTTTGCCTTTTCTCCGAACCTGCCCTCATTTTCTCTTTTTCCTTCAAATTATTTTGCCCCCCCCCCTGGTGTTTTATTCTGCCATGCTGCTTAATTCCTTTATCCTAGTTTTTTCAGGAAAAGGCAGCCAGCCATACCAAGCCACCTGTTGCGTTTGAACATAAATTCATTCAAGCCCACTATCCACACTCCATACCCCGAGATTCGTTTCTACTGAATTGGGCTTTTTTGTTTTCACAGTTTTGCAGGTCAACCGGTTAATCTTCTTTAGCAGCTATCATGCCTGGTCAAGGTTCACGCTCCCCATCGTAACGCCCTTCCCATATCGCACCCTCGTCCCACACAACAGGCCTTTCGCCTCGAAGTGAAAACCTTATTTAAACCCCACCAATGATGAACAGTTTGCCAGACAAAGACAAGTCCTCGTGTCGAAACGTCGGCAAGCACCCTGAGGCTTTTCTCTTCCTTATTCAGTTTGTGAGATACCAGGGACAGGTGTTCAAGCAGCCATACCACACCATGCAAGCACCCTGAGGCTTTTCTCTTCCTTATTCAGTTTGTGAGATACCAGGGACAGGTGTTCAAGCAGCCATGCCACACCCCTGTCACACGGGCACCGCAAAGGCCTTTGAGAATCATATCCAAAGGCGTAAGGAGTGCAGCTACCCGGTACAAATGTTGCGCCTTTGTCGCTAAGGGCCTTGGAGGCGAAGGCGCTCAACCGAGACCTTCGGAGCCCGAAGACGCGGCATTCGAGAAGCTGTGATCGCAGTACCATCCAAAGTCAAAAAGTAAAAGCAATAAAAAAATAGATAAGCTAATAATGTTTGAAAACACTTTTTTCAAATACGAAAGGTGTGTCTGGCTTTGGTTTTTGTACGGGTGTTTATGTTTTATGTTCAAATTTCAAGACAGTGAAAGTGTTGCGGCAACACCGAGCGCCCATGGTGGCCAAGGCAATACACGTACAAAACCTGCTCCTGCTGATGAGAGTAGCTGTTGCAGTACTTTTAAGGAAGCAATCAGAATAAAAAAATTGTCAAAGCTCAACGAATGAACAGAATACATACACCACTTTAATTTTAGAACACTCAATTCAGACACCTCGAGTATAGCAGCGGGTGCTAAGCCTGAACGACTTTCACCTTTGGGCTGCACCGTGTAGCTGCATCGCTGCTCCTTTAAGCTTTCGCTCCTTTGGTGAAGAATGGTGCCTTTGCTGGAAAGGCCTTCGAGGAATGCCATGTGACAGGGGTATAAAGCACATTTTTTACTGACACGAAAGACTCAGTGCCTTTAGTTCTGACAACATTCTGAATCATGCTTTGGTGGCTTAGCATATCAAAATACTGGACATGACAAAATCAGCTAATTAGTGAGCGCTATTATTTGCTATAGGTAAAATTATAACATTCTCCTAAAATAATGAAAAGAAACCACCAGCACTGACATCACTGTACAATTTGGCTGTAACATACTGACATGACAATATAGTTACACGTAAATTCCCTTTTTGCACTTCAAAACTGCATGCATTATTTCTAGAAAGTGCGAGAACAGAAGCTCATACATAGTGCCAAAGAAAAGAGTGCATAATAGTACCACTTATGAGGTGTTTATCGGCAACTGCAATGAGCAAGGCTATGTTAATGGCAATCCAGAGTTATTATGTGTCTTACGAGCGCATGCACTTGGGAGGTGATAGCAGCTGTGGACGCAGCTGTCCATCGCAGTTTTGAGTCTGTCGAGATAACACATGGGGTAAGGTATTCCCTGTTTTGCTGCCGAAGGCAAAACCGTCAGCGAGTGGAGTTGCCTTGCTATTCACTGTCAATATTTACTGCTCAAAGTAAAGGAAACTAGGGCATAAAACATACAGCATTTCATATTATGCTTTGGCCAAATGCAGTGAGAATGAAACAGACTAGAGACTTGTCTTATGAAGTTTGCACTCTTTACTTTGCACCAGAGGAAAATAAATTTATGTAAAGTTGACCTACTGCTTGCCACAGTCCTAGAAGAAATGAATCCAGGTCTCAGAAATTCTACCGAGAGAATACTGATGCTGCATGTGCATTTCTCTGAACTGTTCTGAAATCTGCAGAAGTTACCAATTTTTTTACTACCTGATTACATACTGTAATCTTTGCAAGGAATATGAGGTTAACGGACTGGGAAAAAATGTCAGGAATGGTACCTTTGGTACTGGGCAGTTGGACAAACAAATGACCCACTGGGCGTCCCCAGGAGCTCTGCTACCAGGCACCCTTAGCAACAGTAGTCAATTTTCCAGATCCAAAGGAGCCATGCGAATGATTGCCGAAAAGCCAAGTTTAAGGACAGCAGATGCATGAACACAAAACAGTTTTCCAACTTTGTTTCAGTGTGATAAATGGTTTCAAATCTCTAGACTATATCTGGTAGTACACAAATTATCAGAACACCATCTGCCGCTCAGAATCGTCTCAAAACACATTCGACACGCAGTACCAACATGGACAGTTCGTGCTTAATTGAATCCAAAAGTTTACGCTGATCGACCAATATTACTCTAAATAGAGACAGAAAGCGCATGCACGTTGTACTGATGTTATCGTGAACATAACATGCGACGAGACGCAGGGTTACAATACAAACAAAAAACCGCTTTCAAAATTTGAGAACAAAAGGCTCACCTTCTCTCAAGTTCGCCAAACCGGAGACGTTGCCGAGTGGCTGCCGCCAAAGTCACTCGGAATGCACAGAAACAATAAAAATGCAGTGCCACTGACTTTCCTTGAGCAATTCCAGTCGATTGAACTTCCAACTGTTCGCACCGACTACCTCTGCAAGCATGTCTAAAAGTTAGCGGCGCAGGCCACGCCATTTGCAATTTACGGAGCTACACGGGAAATTCATAGCGCCATTCGCGTATTCGCGCTCAAGCTCACGTCACTGATATTGCAAAGGCGCACAACGGCAAAAACATATAAGATGTATTTAATTTTCGGTAGCTTCTTTAGCTGACAACCTGAATCATTTGATATATTGTTTTTCTTTTCGTTGCATGAACGTTATTACCACCAGCGGCAGCGCAGCTTGGCCATGGCTAGCCATGGCGAAGTCGAGGCGCTAGCCGAGCCCGCAGTCGGAAACATGTGCGCAGTTAGCGCAGTGTGGAGTTGAATGAACAGGCGCTGGAATGGGTTTTTGTTCTTCCGTGTTCGCTGCGTGCGTCCTGCGCGTTGTGTGTCTTTAGTATGTGTGTGTGTATGTGTGTGGCCGGAACGCTGCATTGGAGTGTACATACAACAGCTCGCTGTCCCGTGCGGCATCGGTGCGTAGTAAAGCGATCATGCAGAATGTGCGTTACAATGCCAGTGGCCCTGCACGAAAGAGGAGACTTGAAGCCGACGGAAAAGCTGCTCTCCCTCGTGGGACTGCAAGAACCTGGCGAGTAACAGTCGACGCGCGTTTCGGTGGATGATTCCGTTTACCACGCCAAAAAATTCAGCACTGGCCAACAGCAATGATGAACTGCTGCTGCATCATCACCTGTGTAATGTTTGTGACAAGCTTGTTGGATGTGATCGTGGCCATGAATGGTATTCGCCGAGCAGTGGCCCTCAGGGCGTGGCACCAGTGGATACCTGAAGACGATTACTGTTTGCCCGCGCCCTGGCGCCTCGCATTCAACCGAATCCTTTGGCGTTAATTATTTATATCTGAATTTCACACGTAGTTGGACTCGCAAATATTACAGCGTACAAACGTACCGTCGGAAGAGCACCCTTTTTCATTTTTTTAGGGAAGGGGTGGGGGAATTACCGTCTGCTCAAATTTAATGTCACTAATATTTTGAGCTTATTTTCTAAACAGGTGCCGTGGTGGCACTGTAAGCAATGCATTTACTGGGCAGAAGTTTATTTTATGTTGTGTTGGCACAAGGTTAATGATTGTCATTGTACTGTGGTGCCATGTTCAAACAAAACACATAATTGTACTCTCTTTGAAGAATGTCTAATGAGGTAATAAATTACTGAGCAGCGAGTATGCACTGTGGTAACTGCGACGAACGTTACTGAATTACTTCACACTTGTCATGTTCTGTTGTCGTTAGTGATTACGTATGCCTTGGTGTCTGCTGCTTTCCAGTGTAGGGGTCGAGAGGCATGTCGAGCTCCACTTAGCAGCTTTTTTTCCTTCCACTCTCTACTGGCCAACGTGGTAAAATAAACTCAACATAATGCGTGATTGCTCAGACCTAGATTAGACTACCATTTCACTTATTTACTCTCAGGGCCAATTGGCATCGAAGAGAGGAGAGCGACTAACATAAATACATGTGTAGGCAGATTAATTAAAATGATTATACACAGCAGACTTGAAGGCATTAGATGCAGTGGTGGACATGACGAAGGCAGAGAAGATGTGACAGCTGGAAACGTAGAAAAGTGGAGATCTGCGTGAGTTTGTACGCGACTTAAGGTCAACGCTAGCAAAAAATTAAGAAGGCGCAGAAGACTGAGGCCAGAGTTAAAACTGTAGTTTAACAGAGGAAAGCACCTCCCAGCAAGCCAAAATGTGCACATGCAAGCAGTTATGTGAACACAGAACATAGAAAATGAAACTCCTTTTTGGACAGAAGGAAAGCTAAGGCACATTGCTTATTGTGATGTTGCTTAAAAAGTGGGTGTCTAGTTGTTGCCCTTCATATCTGGTTCTTCCACACCCAGCAACTGAAATGCCATCAAAAAGGAGCATCTCCAATCACTCTAATTACATGGGAGGTACACATCGCCAGATGTCAGAGGCTTGGCGTCTCATCTTGCAGACTAGCTAGTTTGGCAGATTTAAACTTTACCGCATGTAAGAGGCATGCGGTAGCCTTGAAGGGGAGTATTTCATAAATGTTACAGCATATTGTACAGTCTGGCATGCTTCATTATTTACATCACAGTAATATGCTAGCACAGGCTGGAAAGTTTGTAAGTGAACAGAAAAAAACAATGTTCATGCCATATCTTAGCCACATTCTTAGTATTGTATAAAAAGTGCAAATAAGGAATTCCTCATTTCTTTGTCAGCTTTTTCTTTCTGTGCATTGATTTTTTGCAAGTTAGCAAGGTTCTACAGTCTTGTGTGCCTATCGGCTGGCCCCTTGTTTGTCAAAGGTACCGAGTACACAATGGGTCGTGTCAGTGCAAGCTAAGTAAACGATGGATAGAAAATTCGTGCTTTCAGAGTATTTCCAGAAAAAACTGCTGTTATTTCCTACTCAGGATGGGGGAACAGCATCGATGGTGCACATCCTCCTTGTCACTGCAGCAATTATGGCTGCTCGCTGCTTTTTGGTGGCGTTTCATTTATCTGCAGGAAGAGCAGGCATGAATGGGCGGCAATAGGTACCTACTAAATTAAACATTGTATTGAGCAATATGTTGTTGTGTCGGTGCTTTTGTTATCCATGAAGGAGTTGGGGTTTTGATTAATGGTTGTGTAGCAAAGATGTAACTGCTACATTGCACTGCATTCACAGATTTGTTTGCCCATGCTTTTGGTTTACTCAGTTGTTTATTTCCTTACCAAATGGCAGATGGAAATTCGGCTTCAACTTGTGCACTTTCATCATGTTTGCAATGTACTTTCAGCTGGTGTTCAGTTTCACTTTGGAGAAGTTGTCCAACCATTGTCTGTGTCTAAATGTTTTCTAACAGTTGACCTCATTACGCAGCATTTCTCACAGAAAGCAAATGTTGCAGTAACATTTTTATTAAATGTTACTCTATTATGTGGCTAGCAATGTAGCGAAAGATATTTTCATGAAGTCAGCTTTTAGCATTATAGCAAATTAATGCCTTTGTTATTTAACGTTGCTCACAATTTGTACCAATCACTCAACCTTGAAGCAACGTAATGCGTTATCACCCTACCTCGGCTCTTCAATGTGTTAATCACATTAGACATGCTCACGGTCGTTCGCCGTGCTAGTTTGCGGACATTGTTGGCTAAGAGTAAACCAGACAAATAAAAAATCGGACGTCATGTGATGCCTATAGTCTGCGGGCCAGCAGTTCATCGTGTAAAAGTGGCGCCACATCATAAGCATCTTCTGTTTTTGCTGCCTTTAAGCAAGGTATTAGTGCGGTTGGTGCAACACGTAGTCGATGGGGTCAACCGTCCTGTCGTGTTAAGTTTTCCTCCCTTAAATTGAATGTTTAGTATTTTTCCCTGCAACGACTACAGAGGAACACGGACGTTTCCTTCAATACTGGACTGAATATACGGTCATTCCCTACGTTTCATTGAAAGCAGAAGTGGTTCTGTATTTAAAACGTACATAGTCTACGTTATAGGTACGGAATTTTTTTACAGTGTACATGAAGTTTCTCAATGGCATTCGGTTCGGATGACATTCGAGTGGACGGAGCTCGGCGGAGACATTCCAGATTTTGGAATGCCGTCGAAACGCGAACGCAGCCCGAACCGACCAATAGGCGTTGCCGCCGCCATCGCTTCGCCCCGCCCACAACCGCATGAGTGCTTTCGGCTCTGTGGCTGCTCATTTTGATACCTGCTGCTCGCTTTTTCCTGCTCTTTGCTTAGCAAATAGCTCGTGTTCTGTCTACGTAAGTGCTTGAAGATAACAGTGCGCCAAAGAACATTTACCGCATGAGCATGAAATTTCTCCAGCAGTGTGCCGATGAGGACGCCTGCGCGCATATACTATTGTTTACATCGCTGCGTACGAACAGCTAGCGCTCGTTTGCATTACTTAAAACACCTTCTGCGCTTTAGTTCTATTAAATAATCTCATCTCTTTTGTACTGGTTGTACCCGTGGCTTGTTAAAGCAGTGCGACAATCCGTTGGAGGATGCGCCGATACGATCGCTCGCCTGAGAAACACTTGACAGCTGTGCTACTGACATCGTGTACGATCGGCGCTTGTCGCTAATTGTCTCGACTTCGTCCGACGCGATCAGTAGTTTATTTTAAACTGCTTTATTCAGAAGTATGATTGGGGACCGTTCGCGGTAATTGAAAAGGCATAACTTGTTATCCACAAAATAGCAACGTCGACGACTGCTGCTGTTCGTCAAGCAGTGCTCGGCGGTTTGGGTCACACCGGCGCTTCCTGTCCATCGTATGTGCGCCCTGCGATGTGAGCAATAGTTGATTTGAGGTCGCTGTTGTCAAGACTACACTCGTCGATTATTTGCGTTCACTCAAACTTGTGAATTCGCTCTTCACAACCGCCGAATTCTAAGACGTAACCCTGCGGACTCGCTAGGCCTAGTCGTCGCGGAAGGGAAGGGAGTCGCCGTCGATTAAAATTAATTTGGCAAGCGCTTATAGCTGGTGAGTGTTCGAGTGTGCACATGTGAAATATACCCGTTCCTTTCGCTTATTAACAATATGGATAAGGTAGAAGGGCGAATATATTCACACCGTCGCCTCATCAGCGTGTTTTCGCTCAGCCGCCGGCCTTCATAGGACATGAAGGCTGACAGTCCGCCGGTCGGATTCGTCGGTGTCAGTGGCCTCAAAAACTTGTCCCACTACAGTCATATATGCTGCTGTTGACCGTGATAGTGTCGTTGTCGCACTAGGGTGACCACCGCCGCCGTCGTCATTGTACACTGAAAACGAGCTGACGAAATTTGAAATGCGTTTGGAAAGTGTCGTGTAGCGCCGCGGAAGTCCGTCGAGTCCGAATGCCATTCCAAGTTGCGAATGTCATTCGAACGTGCCCGTGTAGCACAGGTATTAGCCTTTCTCGCGATTGCCAAGGACGATTTCTGTTAGCGTTTGTCGTGATGATGTTCTGCCGCCTTCATATTAGCAGCAGCATTTTTTTGTTTCATAGAGATAACATGCCAATTTTCCTTGTAATAAGGTGCACGTGCGCTTCCGGATCTTATAAACATAATAAGTACCACAAGAAATAAAATCCTGAGAGTCAGTTTCAGTTTCCCTACTTTTGGTTTCACCCCCCCCCCCTCACCCGCTATCTTCAGATAAATGAAATCATTTCCTAAAGTATTGACAAAATGTCTCCATTTGTCTTTCATTTAGCGCAAAGGACACCTGATCCATAGAAAAGGGGACTCCAAATGGCATTGTACACTGTAGCCTAAGAGGAATCTCATCGACGCCTGTCTGCGCGAGTTCACATCCCCAAGGAAACCACCGAATCGACGCCTCCAGTCTGCCTCTGAAGAGATCGTGTACGAAATTATAAAAAAGCTGTCCAACTGCCGTCGATCAAGCGGTCTCCTGAAGGTGAAACTTGACCAGGACATTTATCGATGGGCTTTTCACGGGAAAGGCCAACCATTAGAAAAAGAAATGGCTACTCTGTGAGGAACAAGACTTCTCCAGGCTCCAACTTCCGTCTGCATGGTCGATACGGAAAACGAAACTTGGGAACAAGGTGGCGATTGAGTTTCCAATCAGAATTAAGGATGGGGTAACACTTCAGAAGTCCTGCAAGAGGTTTTCTTGCGGATTTCCTCGTGAGACCTTGCAGGTTTTTATCGTGACAAAGATCATTGCTGGCGCATCGTAATACAGTGATAAGTGTTTATTCCCATGGAGTTCTACTTTTGTTCTATTTGTTTTGTTTTCGCGTTATTTTGGCTTGTTTTGTACAACGTGTCACCTTTTTAGCTCACTGAGTGTTACTGTCTCTATTCCACTGCTAAGATTTCTTGTTCGTCAAATTTTCCAGTTTTTTTTTAGTTTGTTGCTTATAGCTCCACGAAATTGCGACGTCAGATAACCATATAATCTTGTCTGCTACCTTTGACAGTTGCAGTGTCACATTCACGCTTACCAATGAGACAGCTATAAAGACAAGACACGAGAAGGACCTTCTTAGAAAGACATACTTTGAAGCTGTGCAATCATTTTTGCCCCCGAATGTAAGGCTTCCCATTATGGGTAAATATTTTGAAGACCGGTTTACGTCACTGTGCAATATTGCGGATAGGTGCTACAGGAATTTGGCAGGCCGTGCGAAAGCGTCCTTCTTAAAAATAAAAGGTTCATAAAGATTCACTTCGAGTCTCAATCTAGCCCACCTGAAACGAATACCGGAGAATCCATAGAGAACATCATAATTTCTGCTCTGCAAAAAGAACTCGAAAGAGTAGGAACAGTTTCAGAAAAGGCCATAAATAAGCTCAGAGACACCGTCTCTGCCTATAAGGCTAAGCTTCTTAACCTAGAGCAGGAGAATGAAAAGCTAAAATCCGTAAAAACTACAATGCTACTGAACAAAGGAATAATGGTCGGCGAGGGGTGCAAGAAAAAACATACCGAAGGAAGCTTAATGCCGCTGGATATTCTATCACGCAAGCACTTGACGCTGTACTGGAGAGCTACGGCTTAGATGTATGCCAGTTTCTCGTAACTGACTTAAAAGGCCTGCTGCATAAAGTAACATTCAAGGAAAATGAAGAAATTATTTGTAATTGCGGTGTAAAAAGAGGTTTCTGCAGCAATGGTCAATTTAACTATAATGCCCTTTCTTCTCTAAACAAAAAAGCTTGCGAGAAGTTGCAGCCCTCTTGGACGTAGATTTTGTCTGTAACGTTTTCTGGGAGCACCTCTCCGCGAGCGTCCCTATTCTGCATACCATAAGGATAATAAATTCTTACAGAGAGCACCTAGATAGCAGGATAACTGTCTTCAAGACACCAGGTACCTCACCTGGCGCTCAGGTTTCATTTGAGGAAGACTTGGCGTTAGCTGCGCAAGAGCTAGCTAAAGATGTAGGCATAAGTGCGACAGAGATCTCCACCGAGGCATTCCTTGTAAAAATAGAGGGTGATGGCTACTATGTGAGTAGACGCACGACCTGGACAACATTATCATTCGTCATGATTTGCAAAACGCGGCAGCTACAAAGCCATAACTTTCATCGCCTTCTCGGTGCGGCGATCTCGGAGGAATATTTTGAAATAAGATAGGCTTTTCGGAATTTGATAAAAGAAATTAATGTTGTCGCACGAAGGCGTAGCATATCAGTAGGGGACCACGAGATTACGATTCGCATCTGTCTAGGGTCAGATTTGAATTTTTGGTTTTTGTCCAGGGTCTGCAGTCTGCTGCATCACACTATCCTTGTCCATTTTGTCGAGCAAACCCACCGACAAGGTGCTCAGTTCTGACAAGTAACAGGAGATTTAATGAGCCTCCTTTGATCCGCACTCTTGAGAATATCAAAGCTGATTGCTGCGCAGAGGCGTACGGAATGAAAAACTTGCCATTGTTTAACTTAGACTCTGATTCAATAATTCCTGAAGTATTGCACATGAAGTTAAGAATAGTTAACCGCCTTGTAGATGGATTGCTTTCAGGAGCAGAACACAGAGATTACCGTGAAAAAGTCCGCAACCCATGTTGTATGACCATACACGTTCAGGACATCGTTGACGCCATAAATAACTGTGGGATTAAATTTCACGTCTGGGAAGCCAATGAAGGAAACAAGAGAAAAAAAATCACGTCGGTATCGGGGGGCAATTGTGAGCGCCTGCTGAAGGCTTCACCAGAAAAACTGGCCGGGAAATTGCACCCTCAAACAGAGGAAAAAACTTTGCTCCGTTGGAAGCTTATGCGGAAAATTTTGTACCACCTGGAAAATGATGTTGAAGGTCGCAGCATAGAAAGAGAAACCTCAGAATTCTTTCACACGTTCTTAGAAATAGGAGCCCAAGGTTGCAAAGGCTATGGTGGCGATAGAGTTACGCCGTACATTCATATTCTCGCGCACCACGCTTCCGCAAAGCACGAAACGTTCAAGTGCCTTGGTCGGTTTTCAAGCCAAGGGTTAGAGAAAAAAACGACGTGCTAAAGCATCTACACCATGGGAAGTCTAACAAGTGAAATGCAGCCGCTGAATCTCTCAAGCTGGCGAAAAGGCTTGAAGTGAGTGAGAATATCAGACTAAGCCATGCATATAAAAAGCGGGACCAAGAGTATTGGTTTGAGCGACTTATTCAAGAGACAAGGGCGAAGAGGCTACGCTGTGCAGAAGAAAAAGTGAGCGAAGGAAACTGTCTACAAAATGCGGACGACATGAATGCACGAGAATTGCGCACGGAGCTTCAGGCTATGGGAATGTCGACGAAAGTCAAATCAATATAAAAACTTCGCAACCTTGCAAGGAAAGAAAGAGAAAAGCAATGATTGTAGCCATAGGAGTAGATAACAGTTATGTGGTGAGATGTGCCTTTTAGTTTTGCGTGTTTCTGTCTATATTTATAGTGCTGTGTTGTACCTATTGTTTAGAAAGTGCATCATTGCTTGAAGATGAAGCGTACTGTTCCTGATTCCTTATGTAACATGCCCCAAAAGGAGTGTTCGGTGTGTACTAAAAATAGTGTATTTGTATTATGTGACTACCTGCCATATATGCCCTGAGCAATTTTTTGGTGTAATATACATGTGATATGTGTGTTTTGTAAGTATTGCCGTTGTCACTTTTAAAATGATCTTTTGGCTTGTCTTTTGCGTAAGAAAATTCTTTTATGTAAACAAACAATGGATAACCGATTTATAACGCAATCAGTACAGCTAGAAAAAGTACTTGGGGGTGTGCTTTGAAAATGAACATGCACACACGCCTTTAAGTTATCCGGGGCAGCAGGAAAAAAATTAGCAGCGAATTTAAGAAAACTGATTGGGCGTATCGGGCGTAGATCATATGATACTGGCATCAAGTGCACAATGCGCACAAACAGGCTCGATAAAAGTGACGACAGCAGTACTACGCACATTCAATTCCATCATTTATGTTCATTAGTATGTCCTTTGCTGACTCATTTTGTTTGGCAACCGATTAAAAGTTTGCCTTGTTATTTATTCTTTTCGCAAAGTATTGCTTCTTTTGTATGCCTTGTTGCTGTGAAGTGTGTTTAGTTATATTCATATTCGTTACGTTTGGAGTGCATCGTTCTGGTTTTACATGTAACATGAACACAAGGTAATGACGCTATGTGATTCTGACTGTACACATTTTGTTTCCAAATATTGTATAAAAAGTGTATAATAAAATATTTTATGTCGGCACTATAGCCCTTGTCCTTGCCTTTTTGCAGGGAAGTTATAACCCCTTCCGCACCAGCTATCAGATAGTGTGACAAGTGCAAGTTTATTGACAGCGACGCCATGAAAATAGACCTATTACTTGCTCGATTTCCTCCCAAAAGGTGCAAAGTAGAAAAGAAATATAACCTGCAGTGCTTCGAATATAACTGTAAACGTAACAGATCACTTCCCATGAGTGTTATCGTTAAGAAGGCTTCCCCTTCATTAATGGTAATTTGCTGACACTGTGCTTTCCGCTACGTGCTATAATGACATCCCCGCCTATTTGATATTCTCATTAACTTTGTAACGTAGAATGCAATTCGTGACTTATTTTATTGGTATACATTCCTTTTTATCGTCTGGTTATTTTTCTTGCGCTCTACCTCTCTATTACAATTGTATTTGGTTTGATTTACAAAACGCTGCTGCTTCCAAAGCGATAGCATTGTTCAGTGCAGTATAATTAGTTTTCCACGTGACCACAGAAAACAAAGCTACTGCAGGCAGAGTAACCTGGGAACTGAAAAAATCTACAATGAAATAATATAAATTCGTTCCATTACGGGCTATGAGGGACAGCACACTGGAGCGCTTCGAAATAATTTGACCCCCCGGGGGTAAACAGCCGGAGCGTTGTTGCATTTCGCGTACGCTGAAATGTGGGCATAGCGGCTGGGTCCAGAGCCGGCCTTACATCACCCGGCACCCTGTGCAAGACTTTGCCACCCCCCACCCGCCTCTCTCTCTCTCTTTGAATGTATTTGTGGGGGTGTTTCTCTTGATTTTTATTGGCCGCCCTAACGGGGCCACTCCTAGTTTTCATTCTTTTAACAGTCTCAATGTAGTATTTGTACTGGCGTGGGCAGGACACTTAGTTCTTTTTTATTTTTCTTTCCCCTCTAATTTATACCCCTTTAAATCTTTTGATCTTGCTATTGGCGGTCAATTTCTAACACGTTCTCGTAGCATTTTGAAGAAGATGAATCTTAAAAGCAAGCTGCTTGCGATAACGCAACTCATCTATTATACTGGTTAAATAGAAAAATTTATTGCTTAAAATGATTACAGCCCAGCTTCAAAGGACCGATGCAAACGTTCTTCAAAGGAGGCTCTGAAGACAGTCGCTTCAGACGATTGATATGACATCGCAACTAACCCTGTTAATCCGTGGTTAACCCTCTTGCACTTGGCGGCCCCTTGCGATGTCACTCTGGGAGGTGCGGGAGAATTAACTGCGATATCATGACGATCGGCCGACGAAGCAGCATAGCAGCGACTGGCAGCGTCGCAAATTGTGACAGCCGCCAAATTTAAGATTTATATATACCGTTATGAACTGCTTCCTTGATGACGTTTATGTAAAAGCGCTTTTTCATAGTACAGAAGTGGACACAAATAAATTGACCAATTTGTTTGCAAAAATGGAAAAAGTTGGCGGTATCTTGCGGTATCTTTAAAAGCGAAGTTTCGTATCTCAAAAGCGAAGCCTCATTTTTTCAGTTGTGTTACACAGGATGGATCCCGGCAATACATCATGCATGCATATTACAGAAGTCAGAGTAAAAGAGCAGCAAAAAAAAGTCGCCAGTAGCTGCAGCAATAAAATTATGAATAGTGATCATGCGTGAAATTTTTCATTCATACATTCATACTAATATATTTTCTCTAGAAACGAGCACATTTATTAAAATTAGTTGACCAAAACAAAAGGCACTGAACCCAGGTTAGAACTCTAAGTGCAAACTTGAGTCACCATATTCGGAAAATGCTAGAGTCACTAATTTGAAAGCATTACAGGTGAACGTGACAGTAACAACCTGAACGTCTATATAGACGCTATTTGCTTCTAGACTCCAAATTCTGTGTTCTGCGCGACAACAGCTGAACAGCTTCAGAATGTTTCTGAGTAAAGCTATATCAAATTTTCTTAAACAAGTATTAAAAGAGTAAACTTAAACATTTATATCCGAGAATACTTTTTGATGTCGCCATTTGAATGCCGCTATGCTCTTTAAAAGTAACAAGAATAGCTAAAATTCAGGCGAGCTAGCTCTCATACCCTAATATATCATGATCACACGCGCCAATAAACTTTTTAGATAATAGCAAAGGGCTGACAATCTGCAAAGTTGCTCCACGACAAGCATATATGAACAGCCGCGAATACTTTATGTAGCTGCGTTAATGCATGGTCATCGTAAAAACCTTCTTTATTTAAATCTCCGGTCGAGACACTGGGTTCGAGCTCTGACATGTGTTCTTATCTGCAAGGCAAAAGTCACCCGATAAAAAGGTAAGAGTCGAAATGGACGCAACTTCAGCAGTTCGAACCATTTCTGCAGCGTAGCTCGCTACCGGGCGCCATCTTTCATATTTTAGGCAATATCATGTTTCAATTAAAAGGCCTCAGGAAGCTTCTAGATCAAAGCTATGCCAGATCGTTTCACACCATTTTAAACACCATATATATGGGTACCTAAAACCGGGAAGCATTTTTGATATCTATCCGTGTTACGGTGCTATACAGTTTCAAAGTCTAGAAAAATGCCAAAACTTTGGCCCCCTCCCGTAGGCAGCATCGTATAATATTCAAACGCGCTGGGAAGTTTGTGTATTAACAGCACAGGACTGAAGCTTCGGCACATTCCTCAGCTAAGTGTATATTGCACAAATCCCCGAAGCATTTTTTGTAGGTGCTTTTGTTCACATTTTACGTTTTTTTTTGTACCCCTTCCCTTTCAGTTACGCTCCCTGTCGCCGCCACTGCCGGTAGATGGCACAAGTATTTGATGTCCCAGAAAGCTGGGCATGAATTAGCTGATGCACCATCTGCAACAAATGACACTTTGACAAGAGAGCGTCAGACTTTTTGCCGTACTCGCGCCAGATCGGCGAGCGGCGTGAAGCTCAACGCTGTTGTATGTTGATGCGGTACCATACCTTTCTCACGCTGTTTACGCCCTCGCCAACGACTGCAATACATTTTCCCCTCTCGCCGTCACCACCATCCTTGCTTTCACATCCCCTGCCGCCGAGTAAGCAGTCATTGCCCTCGCCATTGCTGCCACCCCTGTTCATTTCATATTCAGCGACTCCAAGACAGCAGTCCGCAACTTTGCAAAGGGTAGAATCTTCTCCTCGACGCTCAGCATCCTTAAGCACTTCTCGCTCTTTTCCCATCCCATACAACTCCTCTGTGTTCCGGCTCACGCGGCGCAACCTGGAAATGAGGCGTCAAATTCAATCTCTCGCTAGACGACAGACCGAGCTGGCCCGCTACACTCCGTAGTGGAAACGCGTGACTCCCTCCTCACATTTAATGACATCACTCTTCATCGCCTCAACTCCCGCCTATCCCTCCTTCCTCCTCACAGCTCTCTCCCTAAGCTCCATTAGAACACATGGCGCCATTTTCAGTCCCACACCTTACTTTCTACTGCCCGCCTTGCCCTTATTCACCCTGGTGACTTCTCACCCGAATGCACGCTGTGCAGCCACACGCGACCAGACTGCTCACATTCTTAATGTGCGGCACTTTCTCCCCTCTGCTCCTGGTATCTAAACAGACCGCAGCTGAGGCTGCTTTGAACCTCGGAGGTTTATAGTCAACTACGGCTTAGGACCTGGGCTGCGGAACTCACCGCTAAACATGACATAGAGGCCACGACCGGCAGCTGGAAGGCAACCCACAGAGCGTCAGCACCATAATTTCCTTTTTTTTTGGTCGTCGCTAAAAAGTTTGCACAACCAACTTGACAAGAAAGTTTAATCCCAAGCAACAAAACAACACGATCTTAGCAGTGAGAAGTTCAGTACAAGCGCAGCTATATTTCACATTCCAACTTAGATTCCTGTCCTTTAGAAATGTTAACAGATGTCCCTTTTATTCCTCCTCCAGGATGTAACAAATTTTTGTTCTATTCGCACTTACGTTCTCTTTTTCGCCTTTAATTTCTTCTTGATATTACTTAACTTGCAGCTAGCATCGCAAAATACATGTTCAATGAAGGCAGCAGCCTGCTAATCTCGCTTGATGCCGGGTCATCTGCGTGCAGCCTACGCAGTTTTGGGGTGGTGTTTGCGTGTAACCACGAACATGGCTCAACAGGGCGCCCAGACGAGAAGTGAACCCCCGAGGTGGCTGGTGCGTAGACGTCATGACAGAATTGAGAAGCGAATACGGTGCAGTGTTATTTTAGTGCTGGTGCTTTGTACATGAGGGTAGGTGCTGAAACGTTTTGTCGTTCGCTGTAAACCAGGACATAACGAAGAAAAGTTGTTCGCGCGACAGTGAAGAGCCCTTTTGCCACCGACGTTCTTCCTAGCAAGCTGAGTTGCCGAAATTTCATAAATACGCACAGTATTCGAGTGCTCTGCGACCTTCATCGTGGGTTAAATGTAGGTTCAACGTGGCTTAAACCTAGCTATACGAGCGACCGCTCTGCTAAGCATAATCTTAATTGTCTCAAATAAAGTGTCAAAGTCAAGGGTCAAGGTAAAAGGTTAAGTACCCAATGGTCATAATTATATGATCACGTGGTCATACTACCATAGCTTCGGCCGTACCATCACGCAGTGAATTTCGGTTTGACTTTGTGAGGCATTGAAGCTCATTATCTCATCCACATCCATATCGTAAGTTGTACCCAGAGGAGTAGAGCTCTTGCTCTAAAACGTCTGCATTGGAAGCGTGGGCACATAGGAGCATGTGCAACGCTACAGGAGAGCTGTATAAAGTTAGCGGAAGCAGGCTACAAAGGCGGTGACGCAGGGGACGGCGCCAGTGCAGCGCGACGCACCAGACAACAATCGCTATGCACGCCCCGTCGCGTGCGCGTGTTTGCAAAACAAGGGGGAGGTAGCGACCGCGCCACGGACTCGGGAGAGGTTTTCAATACTTCATGCCACCCCGACTGCTCTCTGCGCAGCTTTGCTATGGCGGCGGAGACATCCAACGTCTGCTTCTCACGGTGCCGCGACCCCAAAGCCATTCGTATTATAAGAATGCTTCAGCATTCTACTTGAGCAGCTTCAAGGCAGCAGGCTGAGAATGTGGAGTCGTCGGCTTCCGCGGGAGAATATGCATATACACTCTAAAAAAAGAGTGATTGTAGTCTTTTGGGGGGAAACCACTTGTCGCTGAGCTGCCACCATTAAGAGGGTAATATTACGCTATTTGCTACAGACTAAAGATTTAGTCCGCCACAAACAGCATAAACGTAACACTCTCTCCAGTGCAAAGTTACACCTTTAAAGGCAGTGAAAGTTTATGCTGCCCAAGACGATAGTTACACCTTTTCAGAAAGACTATGTTTTATTCCCCGACAGTGTAAACTTTAAACTCTCTCTAGCGTAAAGTTGCGTCTTGAAAGGCAGTGTAAGTTAATGCTGCCCAAGATTATAGTTACACCTTTTCAGGAAGACAATATTTTTGTCCAAAGGGGTTAACTCTTACTTCCACAGCAGCGTAAATTTATGCCATCAATACCAGCGCAACGTAAGGCTTTCTAGTAGTATTGATACATTTTTTGAGGAGTATGTTTTTTTAGACAGCGTAGCTTACTTCCACAGGAGCATAAAGCTATGCTCTTAAGACCAGTGCAAGGTCAAGCCACCTAAGAGTGATGCTACACCGTTATGACAAACCTATTTGATATTTTTAAAGGGTTCAACGTTATACTTGGCCAAACAGTACAAGTATGACCTCCTAACAAGTAAAGTTATGATAAATTTGTAACCATAAAGATATCCTTTGAAAACTTATTGTCATCCCAAATAACAAGCTACGCATTACATTCCCTTAGTGCAACTTTGCTCTCCATTAATACGGATAATGTACTCCTCCTAAGGCATAAACCAACACTAATTTATGAAGACCACTTTCGCACCTTACAAGTGGAAGCTTAAGACAGCTGCAAAAGGGTATGTATGATCAGGTAAGGCTTAAACTTAATTCTTAAACTATGGGTTAGTGTTTCTCTCCAGAATGCAATGGTTGGCTTTCTAATCATGCAACATGCAATGGCTGGCCTTCTAATTATGTGGTGTAGTGGTGCAATATATACAAAAGAAGCAGGCATGTATAATGTGTAGTAGTTGCACGTTTTGGTTAGGGCACAGTGCCATAACAGAACAAGATCTTTCACAACTAAAAAGAAAACCTACCACAAATGGCCTTTATTTTAAATGAGGTTACATCCAAACTGCTCACAAATCCACCGATTTCTTATACTGGAGGACAAGACAGCCGTACGGCCCTGGGCAGCAGACAAAAATACACACGAACTTAATACACTTTGACAACACATGATGAGGCATAGAAAGACGAGAAATTTTGCAATACAGTTACGTAAAACAACTGAAGTTTTTCAGTTACAAAATTCACGAAACAACCTGTGCTCAAGTTTTTACATGAAAGCAAGGAAGAAATAAACCGGCACAAGAAATAATTTAGTTCCCACAATACCTCGATTCGTGAAGAACTAAGGCAGATGGTCCATGTGCCACAACATTGTGCGAAAATAAGGTTCCATCACAAAATGGCATCAACCGCTATAAGAATTGTATGCTATGAGGCTACTAGATGCGTCCACTAATAACTTAACTACGGCTATATAGTGTAACAATGACACTGCGTCGAGAAGAGCATTTTCAGATGCCTCTATATACCGTAACCTCCTTGTAATAACTACATATAATTTAATTTAATCATTTCAGATGACAGCTAAATGGGGGCTTCCTGCATTGCAATTATTATGGTGCGTGATCATGTGTGCCATGAAGACGCAAAAATGACCTGAGTGCCATCAGAGCATGCTACAGTCGGAAACAACTAAAGAATAAAGCAGCTGCTCAAAAAGGCCCTTCAAACAATGGCACTGACCGCTTCTTCTGATGTAACGGTTAGTCTGATTAGGCCCTGGCTTATACCCCTTCATGAGCCGCCCCATGACGACGTCACACTAGCAGGTCTAAGGCGCTTAACCAGAACATGGTGAGAATTGATCGACACCATTGGTTGAGGGCATCCTTTAACGGGCAGTTGCCGCCTCGTTCTCGGGTTATATTCAACTGCAGGCTGCAAAAAAGGAGGTAGTGACGAGCCAGATTACATGATAAAATCAGCATCAAATGGCAATCAGAGGCTTTTTTTGGTGTGCTTGCCACACAGCAGAACATCTGCATATGACTGGGCCACCATCAGCAGTGAAATGACTGCACAAGGGCTCTTACCCCGCTGTAGTGTCACCACAAAGCTAGTTTTCGTTAATGTTGCAGTGCTGTATTACTTCAGTTTTGTACACCACACAAAAATCAGCATTATGGTGAATTTTTTGTAGTGCACTTTCTCGCTCGTTGAGCCCACACTTGGAACTCCACCTCTACGAGGTTTGAGGCCTTCAGTTGACAATGCCTGTACTTACCTACTGTCCAATGTTACTGCAAAACACGTGGGCCTAAGCTATATGCAGCCGGGGGGGCTCTAGAAAATATGATAGGGCGGGTGCACTCCTGTACAAACCTATTGCTCTTACTTTTAATTTCGACTGCAATATTTATTATTCTTTATGGCACCTGCAGTCAGCCACACTGGTCACTGTCACAACCAAGGTACTATTGTCTGTTTACAGTGATGAATTTAGAGTAACAGTGCTAAACCTTCGATTAACCAGAAACGCAGGGTTTTTTGGGAAGATTTTATAACTGGTGTTACGACTGAGCAGAAATAAAATTCAAAAGCAAATACCTATGTCATGAGAAAGGATCACTGTGGGAGCATTCGTCAGAATCAGGAAACCTAAGTGTGAAAGACGTCGCAGTTTACCCAAAATGTCATTCCTTGACTCTGTCATGCCCCCGCCACGGTGGCTCAGTGGTTAGGGCGCTCGACTACTGATCCGGAGTTACCGGGTTCGAACCCGACCGCGGCGGCTGCGTTTTTATGGAGGAAAAACGCTAAGGCGCCCGTGTGCTGTGCGATGTCAGTGCACGTTAAAGATCCCCAGGTGGTCGAAATTATTCCGGAGCCCTCCACTACGGCACCTCTTCTTCCTTTCTTCTTTCACTCCCTCCTTTATCCCTTCCCTTACGGCGCGGTTCAGGTGTCCAACGACATATGAGACAGATACTGCGCCATTTCCTTTCCCCCAAAACCAATTATTATTATTATTATTATTATTATTGACTCTGTCAATGATGGGCCATTCCAAGCCAAACGTTCCCAAGTTAATCTCAACTGTATCCGATATGTTCAAATAATAATGTAAAATTTTTGCTATCTGAAATATCTAAGCCTGATGCCGAAAAAATTTAATCGTGAGGTGAGCGCAGTTTGAGCAATGGAAAAACATTTGAAACCGGCACCGCTCAATCAACGCCCAAAAATCCAGATTTTTAGAAGGTACTCCACAAATGTTTTAATGACATTTGGAATCATTTTAGCTTTTGATATGATTCAGATCTTGTATTTTTGAACGGTACAATTACTTTTTATAATTTTGATAATATGTGGAAATTCTGCTACTTTGACACTTTAAAAATATCTACTCCTCTTTGAAATTTAAAAAATGGCCATCTTGCTTGCCAAGATATCTATTACCCATAAAAAATGTTACAGCTCATGCAACTGAAAGAGTCGAAGTGACATAAAATTCTCAAGCTGCAGAAAAGTGCGTTCGGGACCATAAAAACTCGTTCATTTCAATCTGATGTGCTCCAAGTAAAAATGCCAGCGATGGCAGGTTTAGCAGAACAGTTTATTGCGTTTCATTTCTGAAGTTTTAATCTAGGTGATTTTTGTTTAAAGCGAGAATAAAGTTTTTGAAATTAAGATCGTCTGCAGCGAGTTGTGTCGTCTCTTAGCGCCTCTTCATCACAGAGCACAGCACAGCTCTCAATCCTATGTGAAGTTTGAACTGTGGTCAGGCATCGGAACATTGTGTAGACAAACAGATAAACATGGGAAAAATTTTTTTTTTGTGCTGCCGGGGTGGAAAGTGCACCAGTGACATTGTTATTCAGTTTGTTCATGCCATACTACGTCAAAGTTGTGAGATACATGACAGATACATATACTCCGTTTCATACGTGACAGACAACGCTGCGGATGTAGTGCGTCCGCAAAACCATTTTACTCCATCACATATCATCTGTTCTTCTCAAAGCCTCGCTCAGTGTTTGAAGGAAAACAAAGTGGTATATAATGAACTGGTATCACTGAAAACCACTCTCAAAGATATGAGGCGATTAGTGTTCAGGACTAACACGGACAAATGAGCTAGTTGGTACATCATTTTAAAACTTTCGAAAGCACTGCGACCGGGCACACCTAGAGAAAGAAAACGAAGGACAAGCGCTACTATCAACCGAAGTTTATTGCAAAAAACACACAAGGTTAAATAGCTCACACAAGGCAGCCAGTAGCGCATGCGCCTACCCCCAAAATGACAAAAGGAATCACTGTGCTGAATTAAGATACCGAATTTCACAATCATGAATTACAACAGATGGTGCGGTGACGCGCATGTCAGCGTTTTTGTGAATATTAAATGCCTCAGATAATTCATTTGTTGGCTGATTGGAATACCTATACAGAATTTTTCTACTATTGAACAGAGGTACACATGCATTTTTGTCCAACGGGTGAGAATTGTTAAGTTCGCAGTCTCTGTAATGCAGGGCCAAATTAGAGGAATGAGCCCCCTTTAACGACGAATCATGTTGGCGTAGCCGTGTGTTTATACATTTACCAGTTTGGCCTATATAACTCTTGCCGCATGTGAACGGTACTTCATATACCACTCCCTCGGAACAAGGTGAAACAGCAAGTGATGTTTTATATTGCGCTGTTTTTACTTTCTTATGACTTTTGTTTTTCTAATCTGTCTCTCCTATCGACCATAGCACAAATTTTTCAAGTTTTTGGGGAGCTGACAAAAGCAGCCTTAGCCCATATCTAGTGCCTACGTGTTTTAATCGGTCGGATATTCTGTGAATGTACGAAATTACTGCACACTATCTTTTCTCGTCACGGGGAGGCTCTGATGAACCGGGTTTTTTTGAATGACTTAAGCTCTTTCAGGAGTTTATTGCAGGCTAGTGTTATCACGTCATTGGAGAAACCTGCTGACTTCAGCGTCTGGAACTGCTGCTTGAAACTGTTATCAATAGCGTGAACACACGACTTAGCAATTGCTGATACTAAGCACGAGAGAGCTATGCCGCACTTTACTAGCTTTGAATGTCCTGAGTGGAAACTAAACAAAGGCTTCTAAGAACACTGTAGAAAGGACCAACAAACATGATCCAGCTTTAGTTCTAGTCTGATATCCAAGAACTGTAGTTCATTGCTGTCCGGGGGTTTCTAAGGTAAATCTTAAACCAAAACTGTTCCGGACAAATGTTTTCAAGATTTCTTCTACTTGTCTCTTAAAGTCACCGCTTTCAACAAAAACCACATAATCATCGTCATACCGGAAGACGTGTTTAGCTGTGTCACCTAAATTAACCTTTATAGATCTGTCAACATAGGACAAAAAGACACGACTTAGCACAGGAGCCACCTTTGAGCCAATGCACACCCCAGTTCTTTGGAGGAAGAGTTTTCCTTCCCAAGCAATAAAGGTGGATTTTAAATAAAAAGACAGAAGCTCCAAAAAAGGCCCAACGTATACCCCACCCTTCGAAATGAATGCTTGTTCATCATTATCTTCTAATATACATCTAATAACACACTGGAGGAGCTTGTCATAAGGTAATGAGTAAAATAGGTCCTGTACATCAATGCTAAACATACCGCTCAAGATTGTGTTATTGTACTTTAAATATTCCGCAACAGCAAAAGAATTAGACACAAGAAATGGGTCTTCAATTGAAAGAGAACATAAGCTACTCTGCAAAAAGTTTGAAACAGTATATTTCCAAGTGGCAGGTTCAGCAACAATACGTCGAAAAGGAATACCGGATTTATGGGTTCTTGCTTTAAAAAAGTACTTCCAAAAATTTTCCTCACCTTACAAAACAGACTGACGCAGGCTTCTCAAATTCATATCACCCAAAAACAATAACGCTTCTCGTTTTTGCTTCAAGGCACTGGTGTGCTTATGCTCAAAGTTTTTTTGTAACGCCATGTCTACCTTTTTCCTGAAAAAAGTTTTTCCGGCAATGTAACAAAATGCCCTTCTTTATCCAGAACAACCACACGTAGTTTTTTCCGATGTTAGGAAGTTGACCAAAGGAGCAAAACTCTACTTATTACCCGACCCCCGCGCAGTTCTTTTCAAGGTATCCACGCAATCCAGAACGCACCTTCGTTGCTCTTCTTTTCGCGCTTGACGCGAGATGAACCTTCCCAGCGTCAGCTTCTCTTCTTTTTGGAGGGATGGTTGGAAAAACAAAATTTCGGACCTAGTTTGAGGATCTTGTGAAACTTTTCAGGTACTTCCTGGTTGACCAAGACCAAAAGCTTGCCTCCGGATTTCGTCGACGTCCCTTTTCCAGGTAGCCATGGGCGAGCGGTATACCACACGAACTCTGTGTGCTTCTTTGCCTGCTCGCACATTTTTGTCCGTTGGACAAAAATGCATGTGTACCTCTGATCAACAGTACAAAAATTCTGTATAGGCATTCCAATCAGCTAACAAGGAAATTTTCTGAGGCATTTCATAATCACAAAAACTCTGACATGTGCGTAACCACACCATGTGTTGTGATCCATGATTGTGAAATTCGGTATCTTAACTCAACACAGTGATTCGTTTTGTCATTTTGGGGGTATGCGCATGCGATGCTGGCTGCCTTGTGTGAGCTATTTAACCTTGTGTGTTGTTTTACAATAAACTTCGGTTGATCGTAGCGCTTGTCCTTCGTTTTATTTCTCTTGGTGTCCTCTGTCGCAGCGCTTTTGAAAGTTTTAAAGTGTTCAGAACCTCTGCCTATAATTTTCACTGTGTGAGGGCTACTTTTTAGGCGCGGATGGTGTATATGCGATTCGCCCTATGAGATGCATATCGTATTACCACATGCAATTTTTGCTTCTCGAAGCCTCGATGAGCCGCAGGATGAAAATGTGGCAAGAGGTAAAACGAAGGGCAGGAGGCTGTCACTCAAGGTAATAGAGATTTTCAGCACGAAGTATGCATGTGGTCACTGTGCTTGTATGGTGATCTACATTTTGGGCACGGACTTGACCTTTGCAAAAAAGGCGTACTAGCTTTAGCAGATCTGCCTGCTATGCAGGAAAAAGAGTATAGAGGATTCAAGGAGCAGCCGACTGCGTGCCGGTGCCGCGGTCGAAGTATGTTTGACCACTCGAGAGCAAGGCAGCTCCACTCGATCGGACCGTGCCAGCGCCAGCGTATCTCGCGTTACAAAAAGCCGTGGTGACGACTTCGTACCGTCACGTGCGCTCCAAAGCACATGCTGTCCGTGATATTAATCGGACATTAAAACGACTGGTGTTACGACAGCTGTGCCGGGTGGTTGTTCCTTCCTTGTGGCTCAAGCGACACAGCACATTGAAAGCCATAGCTTTGCTGCTCTTGGCTGCCTTTTGCTATAACGGGTTCGTTGGAGCTCCAATAGCGAAAACGAACTCGCTTATTGCATACCACCCGCTCAATGTCACTCGATACCTGCCTTCGCTCCAGGCCTAAACATGCACTACAGTGAGGGGGGTAAACTAAAGTGGTTATGTGGCCATAAATGTGTCATGACCGGTGCTGTGCTACTCGATGAAGAGTCAAGAGATGACGCAACTTGCAGCACGAGAGCTTAACTTTAAAAATATTTTTTTCTAGCTTTGAACAAAAACCACCTCAATTAAAACTTCAGAACTGAAAGCTAATAAATTGTTCTAATAAACCCGCCATCGTCTGTATTTTTATTTACACCGCCGCAGGGTGAAATGAAAAAGTGTTTATTTATGTTCCGAAACACACTTTTCTGCAACTTCAGTATTTTAATTCACATGGACGCATTCAAGTTTCATCAGCTGTAACATTTTTTATTAGTAATAGAAATCTGGGTAGACAAGAAGGCCATTCTGAGAAGTTGTTGATATTTTTTTAAACGTCAAAATATATAAACTTTTTATTTTTATTTACAATTATAACTACTTTACAGAGCAAAAATCCATGATCTGAATTATACGAAACGCCAGAATATGTGCAAACGTCAATAAAAGGTTTGTGCAAAATTTTCTGAAAAAAGTGCATTTTTGATCATTATTGAGCAGTGCCCGGTTTCAAGCCTTTCCAAAATGTTCAAACTGAGACCATCTCCCAAATAAACTTTTTTCCAGCACAAATAGCTTAGATAGCGCGCGCTGGGACCAGTTTTAGTGACTTTTTTCATCAAACTGGAGATGGTCGAGCGCAATGTCTGGGGCATTTGGAGTGGAGTGACGGATTCATAAATGTCACTTCTAACCAGTCATGCTAATTAGAATCTAATAAGTGTTCTTCGTACACTCTCTGGCTCTTTCTCGGCACATTAACAATTGTACGGCAGCCAGAACCTATTTAGGACTGAGATCCCAGTCAAAACACACTACAGGATTCTAAGACAGAAAATTTCTGTAGTCTGTAGTCTTGTCGTATTTTGAGCATGTCTTGTGTAGTCTGTCTTGTCTTCTGTAGTCTGTCTTGTCTTTTGTAGTCTGTCCTGTCTTCTGTAGTCTGTCTTGTCTTTTATAGTCTGTCTTCTGTAGTTTCTCCTCTCTTTTGTAGTCTGTCTTGACTTCTGTAGTCTGTCTTGTCTTCTGTAGTTGGCCTTGTCTTCTGTAGTGTGTCTTGTGTAGTGCTCGTACACTGTGTAACAGTCGTTACTGTGTCACTTGTCAATTAACACAGGATTTGTGTTCTGGAGTACGCAATGCACAAAAATGCACAGCTTGTTAATGGTCACCTGTCAATTAACACAAGCTTTGTGCATTCCAGAGTAATTCGTTCACAAAACCACTAGAATTGAAATGAAAATGATCAATTTTTATTTACTCTTTCGTGCTTTTTTTTTCGAGCTTGCTGATGCATGCTGTCCAGCGTTGTCCTGGCCGCAGGATCCTAGATACATCGCCCATGAGCCAAAAAAAATGGTTTTTGTCTTGGCTGAAAAAAAGAAAAATAGAGATCACCACTGCTACCTGCGCAAAAAAGTATGAAAGCGTTGACGCCTCCTCGACACTGGTCGCCTTTCAAATTTGGCGCCATGGTTGTTTTCTCGTTGAATTGTTTGGCTATCAATTAACTCTTATTTTACCCTCATTTCATCCCAGCAACGATTTCGAGTTTTCAAATTTTCCTCCATGGATCGTTCCTGCCCACTCACTGAATACCCGCCCTCTCTAATCACCCGTTAATTGCCTTTTGCTTATCAATAATTCCCTAATTGCCTCTAATATATTATTCTTTTTTCCTATTTCCTGGTTAAGTATAGGACATTTATCACTGGTCACGTGATTTCTCATTTCGAGTTTTCAAACTTGGCGCCAAGCTTTGGCTTTGTCCATACTTCCAGTTTTTCAAACTTGGCACTACGCTGTAGCTCCACCTACTTTCAGCGTTTTCAAAATTCGCGGCACTTTTTCTCTGGCCCAGCCACTTTTTGGACATTTTTGGCTGTAAATAATTATCCGATTATGATATTTTCTTTTCGCGCAGCATCCTCACATCATCGTCTGCCAATTACACAACCAATCGTATGACGCTATCTCTTCTGAGTTGCCCACAACTGCTGCGGACACGATCCCTGGCAACATAGCCTAGTAAACTTCTCACCTTATTCAAAATGTTGTAATACTGAACAAGGCTTATGAATGGCCGAGTTGGTACTGACTCACCTTAAAACCAGCCAGAAGACGGAACACACAAGAAGACATGAGCTCAAGAGGCTGGACTAACAAAAATTTAATTGAAGATTTTGAATATTTGATTTGATTTGTGAGGGTTTTACGTCCCAAAGCGACTTAGGCTATGAGGGACGCCGTAGTGGAGGGCTCCAGAAAATTCGACCACCTGGGGTTCTTTAGCATGCACTGACAACGCACAGTACACGGACCTCTAAAATTTCGCCTCCATTGAAATTTGACTGGCGCGGCTAGGATTGAACCTGCGTCTTTTGGGACAGCAGCCGAGCGCCATAACCACTGAGCCACCGCGGCGGCATCATTGAAGAAAAGCCACAAAAGAAGACCCGCGAAGAGATACGGGCACACATTAACACAGAGCAGTGAAAGGGCGAAGTGCAATCAAAGGTCACTGGCATACTACTGAATCATCTAAAAAAGCAAATTCCTTACAGTGAAGGTTTACCGACGGCTTAGCCACACGTTTCCTTAGCCTTACCGATGTAGTAAGCCTCTACTCTCTACCGACAGATTTATCCCTTCCGTAAACCACTGATGTGTCATTAAAATTAGGCGTGCAAAGAGACAGGTCATCCTCAGATTTAATTGGTTTTGCATTCACAAGATTGAGCGTGCAGTGACAGATTAGAATTTGCCTACCTATAGAGAGAAAGTGCTCAGTCAGGTGCAAATTCAGACATCTGCCTGTCTGCCCATATTAGTTGCAGCCATAAGGCAGTGGAACGCAATAAACTCCATTACTTTTGCAAGTGGTGAACCTTTTTTTGTGACACTGTCTATTGTGGACAAGTTCCCAGTTTTATCAAGCCTTTTTAATGGCGGTGCAAAGGCCTCCTGTCTTGCACTTCGCTGTTAAGACAACAGCAGCATTACGCTTTCCCGCGACTTTCTTGAGACTGTGAAATACTGTGGAGGTAAGGTGTATCAGCATCATCGGAGTATGTGTTCCTTTCCCTCGAGCGAGTGAAAACATACTATGACAGGTTGTTGAGATGGGCAAGTGGGAACCCAGCTGCTTGGAAACCTGCTACAAGAATGCTTCCTCAGCAGTGATGGCATGACTTATGTAAAGCTGATGTCAAGCACACGATTGCACACCCATCAAGTGTTTCCATCTTTACTGGCCTTAACCAGCGACAAATACACCTCTTCACTATCCTTCTCCAGCAACGAGTGGTCCGACTCGCAGCTAAAAAGAGCCTTCCCCGATCTTTAGCTGTAGCCCCGACAATCATATTCGTCCACAAAGCGCAGGTCTGCATCAAGAAACTGCTAACGCTTATGCTTAGACAATTCTGATGTAAAACACAAGCCTTGACTGCATGCCTTAAAGACTCCTAAAAGATCTTGTGCCAACTTATCTGAGCCTTCTATGTCCAGAAAAATTAGATAATCGTGAACATAATGAAATAAATGTTACTATGCCAAGGTCTTCCAAACAGGGCTCTAATGCCTTATCGACTTTAGACAAAAAAAATGTTGCTGAGCGAAGGTACGACCTGCGTGTAAATACCGCCCTGCCAACTGACAAATGCGGATTTGCAGTAAAAGGAAAACAGCCCCATGAAGCCAGCAACCGAAATCACGCAATCATCTGTAAAACATGTTCATTCTTCTCCCTGATGCAGTTTGCACATGCCTCAGAGGTCTATCATGTGACACTGAATAGTGCAGGCCCTCGATGTCGATGCTCACTGCAGACCACGTGCCCAGGTTGCTGTCCACAAGAAACTAGAGCTCCACAGAATTCCACTTTTATGAGTTGGCAAGGCGGTATTTACATCAGAAATCATGCATATGTAGGGAGTGCCAGGTTGCACTGTTCCTCCGCGACATTCTTCTGTCCAGAGTCGATACCGCATCAAAGCCCTGTTTGGAAGACCTCGGCATAGTAGCATTTCGTTATGTTGATAGCTATCTAATTTTTTTGCACAAGGAGGGCTCAGATAAGCTGGCACAAGACGTTTTAGAAATCTTTAGGCATGCGGTCAAAGCCTATCTTTTACGTCTGAATTTCATTAAGCATAACCGTTTGTAGCTTCGTGACTTAGACCTGCGCTTTGCGTACGACCACATACCGTATAAACGCGTGTAAGGGCCGCAATATTTTTCCCAGATTCGGGGGGCAAATTTCGGGGTGCAGCCCATACACGCGATTTTCGAAGAAATTTTTTTTCCAAGTGAAACCAAACCAATCTTGAATGCGCGGCATTTATTTACCGTTCAGGCATCACTCACGGAGTCTTCAGACTCCGAGCTGGTGCTGTGTTCAGGTAAATGTTCAGCCCACAGAAAGTTGTCTTCGGTCCCGTCTAAACTATTTGAAATTCCGGTCACTTTGAAACTCCGCGTTACAATGTCGGTCGACACGGAATTCCACGCGGACAAAATCCATCTAAGCACAGTCGCGAGTGGTGCCCTCTTAACCCGCCCTGTCGGCGTCTCGTCGTGATAGCCATTGGCAATCCATTCCGAATACTGCCTTCGAAATTCAACCTTAAAAGGCCGATTGACGCTTACATCCAGGGGTTGCAGCATGCCGGTGAGGCCGCCCGGTATCACGGTCATGTCTGTGCGGATACCGCGCAGGCGTTCCTTAACCCTACCTGTCAAGTGACCGCGGAAGCTGTCCAAGACGAGGAGCGATCGTCGGGCCAGCATGGCGCCTGGGCGCTTCTCCCAAACGCTTTTTACCCAGTCGAGCACAAGCTCATCGTCCATCCAGCCCTTTTCTTGGGCGTGAACTACAATTCCCTTGGGGAAAACGCCTTTAGGAATCGTTTTTCTTTTCAGGATGACATAGGGGGCAGCTTCTGCCCGTCCGTGGTGACGCACAGCATAACGGTACACCGTTGGCCCGCACGAAAACACTCTTCTTTACTTTCAGTACAACTGTGCAGCTCTCGGGACAGTCGAACCACAGGGGGGTCTGGTCGGCGTTCGCTATCTGTGAAAATATATAGTTGTGCTCACGACGCAGACCGATGACATACTTCTGAAAGCTGAGCACTTTGTCGGTGTAGTCGGGGGCAGCCGCTGGCACAGCATGGTCCTTCGCCGAAATGATAGGCCCTTCCTCTTTAGAAATCTTCGTACCCAGCCGGCAGTAGCCTTGAAGTCCTCGTGCGGTATGCTTTTAGCACGCGCCAAGGCTTGTGCCCTCACGCGCAGCATGTCCGTTGTCAACGCGTAGCCTTTGTTCCGCACTTCCATTGAATAGCATAGCAGCTCTTCTAGCTCAGGAAATTTGCATGGCTTGCCTCGGAAAGCGCGCTTTTTGGAGCTGGTATTCTTCAACGCATACCTTTGTCCGCAACACCGTCGTACACACTTCTCGTCCACGTCAAATTTTCTGCCCGTGGCACGCTTGCCGTGTTCCAGAGCGAACTCCACTACTTTCAGTTTAAAGCCCTCCGTGTAGCTGTTGAGGTGCTTGCCCATCGTGCAACAGTGACAATGCTCGGAGGCAGTTCATGAAAAAGTGAAGAACGACAGCGCACGAGAGCAACAACTATGCCGAGTGACCACGCTAACACAACCACCAAAAAACGCATGCTTTGACAGCCAGAACAGAACAAAGTTAGACCTGGCGATACCGATGCCGATACGGATAGCGGAAGTACAGTAGCAGAAGCTCGGGGCAGAAGAAAAGATGATGATGATGATCCGCGGCCTCGGGCGCCATCCATGGGCGGCAACTCGAAGCTCCTGTGCGCATGTATTTCGAAGGCTATTTTTGTGTGTTTCCTGGAAAGTTTGGGTGCGGCCCTTACACGCAATTTTTTTCAAATATTTCCTTTGGGAATACGGGGTGCGGACCTTACATGTGTGCGGCCCTTACACGCGTTTATACGGTATGTTGGGGCCACAGCCCAAGATCGGGAAGCCTCATAGCTATGAGTCGAACCAGTCGAGGCTGGTGAAGGACTGGTTGGCAATCGCATGCATCACAACCGCTTTATGGAAGTCATGCCATCACAGTTTTTAGAATGCATTCTCGGAGCAGGTTTCCAAGCCAATGGCACCTGGGTTCCCACTTGTCCATCTCGTGCACCTGTCAGAGTGTGTTTTTACTCTCTCGAGGGAACGGAACACCATTCGCATGAAGCTGACGTAGTTGAGCAGCACAAAAAGACTGGCTCTATACCTTACCTCCACGCCATTTCGCACCGTCCCAAGAAAGTTGCACGAAAGTATGATGTTGCTGTTGTCTTGACCGCTAAATGTAAGGTAGGAGCCCTTTGCTTCTTCGTTCAAGCTAGGCTTGATACAACTACTGGTAATAGTCCGCTATGCACAGTGGCAGATAAAAAATGTTCACCACTTGCAAAAGTAAACGACATTTTTGCATTCCACTGCCTCGTAGCTGAACCTACTATGGGCAGACAAGCAGATATCTGAATATGCGCCAGGCTGAGAGCACTTTCACTGTATAGAGAGGAAGGCCAATTTTCACCTGGCACTGCACGTTCAATCTCGTGAATTCAATCGGAGGACGACCTTTCTCTTTGCATGCCTGATTTCTGCGGCACATCAGTGGTTTAGGGAAGTGATAAATCTGTCCTGATATAGTTGAGGCTTACTACATCAGTAAAGCTAAAAACAAGTGCCTGGCTAAACCGTCGGTGAACCTTCACTGTAAGGAATTAGTTTTTTAGATGGTTTACTAGTACGTCAGTGCCTTTCGATTGTTTTTTGCCCTCTCACTGTTTTGGGGTTTTGCATGCTTGAATCTCTTTGCAGGTCTTCTTTTGCCACTTTCCTTCAATAAAACTTCAGTTGTTAGACCAGCCTCACCTTGTGCTCATCTCTTCTCCTGTTTTGTGTCTTCCGGCTGGATTTAAGATGTAATACTGAATGCCGGAAGACAGCCATTTTAGAGTCGAGTGCACTTATAATGGCCACAGCTATAATGAATGTTCATTTATTACAAAAAACAGTGCTTACTTCATTAATTTATGAATGAAGTATATGACACTGCATCAAATTGAAACAAGGAGTAAGCCTCTAACACTCATGGCCAAACTGCAGTTACAGCAAACAAAAGGACACCATAAACTTGCCCCGCATGCAAAAGCTTGCACTTCAGGCCAATGCAGAAATAAGATCAGATTACTTCCCAAACTGCATGACACTGCCATGCCAAGTAAAGATTGTGACAGGCAATAAAAGAGCAAAAAAAAGCAAACTGTAGGTAGCAGCCAATCTCATGCAGACCAGCTACAAGGCCAGGCCAACATAGACGTGCAAGAAATTTGAAAAAAAACCACAACAAGCACATAATAATTTTTAAGGTTTTCACAGCCCTTTAAATGGCAAATACTTTCCTGAAAAAACATAACAGAAGCGGCAATTGTTTTTTGGCAATCAATTTTTTTCATGTACTTCATTATTCTTGAAGCATGGGTGGGCATAGTGTAGTCAGATTAGTTCATGCGTTCCTAAGCAATGCCATGCCAAAAACTGTATTTGCAGAAAACGCTTGCGTTACTGAGTGAATACCACTGGCCATCCACTAATTTCCCAGCCTGCTCCTGGTCCCTGGCAAAAATCACACGCAACTTGGTGGCTTGCACAACTTCCATGCAACTCTTGGTGTTTAGCTGGAAAATAATTCAGGGATCAGTGAGATATCAAATTTTACATGCATTGCTTTGTTTCAATGACCGACTAAGAAAAAAAACAGCGGTTTCTGTGAGCGCAACTATTTTTTCACACTAGCTTTCTACAGTAAACCACGTATATCGCGACCTATTTCACACTGACTTGCTGCACGGCCCCAGCACTACTGTGTATAGCTCTATGGCTCCAAATGCTTGTTAGCTCTGAGCCCTTGGGCTTGCACTCGTTAATGCAGAAAACCTCGGAAAGGGCAACCAGAGCTTCGAGCTTTAGGCCATAGGTATTCAGAAGCTCAGTGGTCTGTGGGAGAACTTTTGGCTGGGTGACACAGTAGCAAATGCTGCTCCAGCTACTTTCACTCCATTGCAAAAAACACGTACAGCAGAGACCTGTCCTCCATTTTGCATTGCAGAAACAATCACTGAAATTCAAAGCACGCATACTAAATGCATACCTACCTTCCAACACAGCTTCATAATAATGGGTATAATTATTGGAATTAAATTCCAGTCAGTACATGTAGTTTTCAGTTTATCCAAAAATTATAAGCAACCGACAAACAATAAACATTAAAAGGGACATAAAATAACCAGAATTATTTAAAAATCTGTCAGAAGAATTATGTGACATCCACTACACTCCAGCAGTTCTTCGGTTGTGCACCTTCAAACCACACTTTCTTACAGGCACATTTGCACAGAAATTGCGTTGAACCTGATCTTTAGGAATCTTTATTGGTGCAACAGTAGGGAGAATCCAGGTTATACTCAAAACGATGGGCCCTACACATTGCATCACAAGCCGAGATGGTGCACTTGAGTCACCTCTTATGCTTATGCAAGAAACAGGAACAGAGATATCTTGACTAAATAAAAAAAAGAGGAAGTGCAATGCATGTGTAATGCAGAGAAGGTGTAAACAATACCACACTAAAACACTGGGAGGATTCCAAGAGTAGGTGAATGCTTGAATGGGTGGCAATCAGATGGCTAAATGAGATTAGGAAATTTGAGGAAAAAGGGCGGTAGCATGTGGCACTGGAAGCAGTTACCTAAAATGAACTAGAGAACCATCGTTCTGCACTAATTTAAGAGCACATTTTAACGCGACAGACAAAACCACTAACTCCAGGAACGGACTGCGCATCATGCAACTCAATGTCAATCACCATTGCAAATGGCACGAGCACCTCAGACTGCACAAGAATAAAAGCAGATATATTTTTGCTCTCAACTTTAAGCAGCAGTCACTTGCGCTTTTAAGAGCAAAGCTCTAAAGTTCGGCAACATTGGCACTTTGTTTTACTGACATGAGGGTGCTTGTGAGCGTGCAAGTCCCATGTTTGTTTTGCACCAAATGTGTTAATTGCGAGGTATGTTTAACTAAAGAGGGGCATCTAACAGGGGCATCAGCTATTCATTACTTCCCTTCTATATCCCTCCTTTATATCACGGTTCAAGTGTCCACCAAAATGTGAGACAGTTACAGTTACATTTCCTTGAATTTTCCTTCAACTAATTTTAAATTTTTCAAGTATACAGCTTTAGGAAGGTAGAAGTACAAACTGTGCAGTATAACCTATTCTATGGCAATAAACCAGCAATAAAACCGTGCTGACAGCAGCTTGCCCAGTGCATTGCAAGGATGCTATGCCATAAAAGGATTGGTGCCATCATGCGATGTTACATTACTGACTGACAATTTTGTCTGGTTATCAGAAATACTGGTAAACCATCATTGCAGAGCACAATGTTTTTAAAGGGATAAATGAACATATAGGTCCTTTTCTAGTACACATATGCATACCAGGCAACAGGTGTGCAATGTCAAAGCATGTTTATGTTAAGAGCAGCTGCGTCAGAGCTACATCAGCGACTATATTTTGTACAAGTCTAAAGTTCCGGTAATTATAAGCTGAGGTACTGTTGTGAAGTGCATGTAGAGTTTCATGCATTTCTAAACCTAGCTGCAAGCCTATATTGAAAATATTTTTCTAAATAGGCAGCTAAGATATGCATCACTGAAAAAGAATAACTACCATGAACGGATCAGGAGGAATGACACAGCCGAAGGCAGGAAGCACGCATGGCCCAATAGATGCTGGCCGCTGGCAACTGCAAATAAATACATCCAGAGCAACCGCTGTCAGTGGCTGTAGTTATGTCATAAATGACGAGAGAGGAAATCGTCTACTGCTTTAAAAACTAAACTTAGATGTAATATAAGTAAATAAAAAACCAATGAGCTAGCCCATGACAAAACAAATGAACAAATTTTATGTAATGCACCCATATAAATTCCTTGAGAAGAGTCACAATGGCTGTTATAACCACACTGAAAGATGAGCTGGCTGTAATCCCGCACACCAATCTGAATATAGGATGTGCAGGTTTTCAGTAATTCCTATCATGGTGCCTTGCACCAATGTCTAGGTATTAAATTGAAAGTTGCCTTGGTTAAATGAGAAGAGAGAATGGAAAAAAGCATGCCTTCACTAGCAAGAAGCTTGATATCTCAAAGCACAGCTTAGCATCATAGAAAAATTGCTAGCGCATTTAACAAATCTGCATACAATTAAAAGCTGCACAAATTTGTCGACTGGCAATGCAAGTAAGGGCAAGAGAAACAAAAAAATACCAAAGAACACTCGTGAGTGCGGCGAAGGGAGGTCTGTGGGAAGGATCCCGTGCCTGGGAAGAGTTCCGAGCTCGGAGAATCGCCGGCACTACAGCTGATGGCACGCAACCAAGAATAAATAACAAAGCGAAAATAAGTACCAAAAAACCATCGAAAATGGCGAACGACTGGAATGCGGGCCGCAAAAGCGGGGGATGTAGCAAAAAGGTATAAATCCTAAATAATTGTGCAGTTGCATCTCCGACAGCTCGCAGTGCTCAGGAGAGGAAGCATCAACGTTTACAGCTCAGGAGACGCAAGATTGATCTAACTTTGACATAACACTGCCTCAAATCCTGTTCCACTGGAGAAGCACAGACAAGTTTACAAATGACAAGGCGATGAATATGAACTGGCCTTTCGCATGTGATCACTGTCTCAGAATTTAGTATGACGCATATTAAGGCACAAGCACTAATCCGATGAGTACTAACCTTGAGCTAAATAGTGTGGTATCTGATCGCCGCTGGCCTAGCGCGAGCGCTCCGCCGCGCGGCACTTCTCGCTCATCGTCTTCTACGCAGTGCCAATTCATGCTTTTGCACCGAGTGTCGAAGCGCTAGCAAGCGAAAGCGTAACTCTGTTTTGATATCTGGTGCCATTTTTATTTACCACTGCACGCGAGTACTAAATGCACATAAAGACAATGAGAACAACACTTGTCATGCAGGATATAGGCCCTGCTTTTTTGGCGCCGCATTATAGCTGCGGCAACCGCAGGCGGACTGTCTCCACTCACATCCCTATATAGCCGCATACAAATAGCGCGTGTGAATACAGATAATTAGCAAAGAAACGCAGAGCGGGACTCACCGGCCATGCGATTCATCCAGGCTTAGTAAAACGGCGCAGGATTCTTCGTTCCCTTTACAGATGACAAGCCGTCGCAGCACTCTTTTTCTTCATGGCTTACCCGTTGAAACTCGCCAATGTTGACAGGCCGAAATCCTGGTCGTTGGCTTCCAAAACACACTCCTGCTCACCTTCCTATTGAATTAGTTCTTCACACGTGTCCGCCGTAAAAGCACTCAAGCAATGCCTGAAAGAGGCAAATAATACAAAACACGACGCGTCGGTTGCGCTGCAATGGCGCCGACGGCTGCGCTATCGTGTGGGTGAAGAATTGCAACCGACAAAAAAATTTGTTTTTTAAACCATGAATATTTATAATATCTTCACAACAAAGACACTATATTTATTTTAAATTATTTTGAGATTATTGAAGAATACTAAAGCGCTTTCAGTTACTTTTTCTGGCATGTCGTTTGTAGAAGCTGCGATCCTGTGATCCCCTGAAGTGACCCGGATGCCCTAGCAGACGACGGAGCAGACGACGGTGTTGACAGAATGCAATTTCGTTTGATGCCAGATAAAATCACTAAGCTGTGACAAAAACAGCGAAGAAAAGCGCCGTATCTCAAGCTGGCGAATATCGTGGATAAGTTGAACGCAATTGGCACGATTGAGAGTAGCGGCGATGCATTAATTTGCGCGACACTGGCTCGCTCACCGGAGATCATGAAACTTAACAGCTTAATCGGTGACCAGTACAAGCGGATTGCTTTGATATCAACTGCGTTACGAAACTACGTCGATACTTGCGTCTCACTTCAGCTAATATGCAACACCGGCTAGCACTCGCCGCATCCTGATCGCGTGTATTTTAACAAGCAAGAGCCCACTAGCGCATTGAAGCAGCCGTGTTTTCGAGTTCGTATCGTTACGATAAATACGAGCTGTTTCGGCACGTACTGGAATTGAAGTTCTCAGCCTGTGCGTCACGGACGGTGACGATGGCGTCGCGGACGATCTTAACTAAGACTCGCCGCAACGCAGCTGAAAACCCAAGCATATGGGCGTTAAAGGTTGTTCACCAGTACTGCAAACGTGGGCATAAAGTATCGCTCAGTCGCAGCGCCAGTCGCTCGCTTCTCGATTTTCCAGCCTTCCGAGTGAAAGTCGCAAGCTGTTGAGCCAATCAGTGAGCCAGCCGGAGTGACCCGATCAAAACGGACGACAGAATTTTTTGTCGCGCATCTGTCGCGCAACACAATTTTGTGTCGCAAGACAAGCTGTCTTGTCCTGCCTTGTGTCGTGCGACAAGCTTCGTGTCGTGGGCTCTATCGCGCGACAAAGTTGTTTGTAGTAGGTTCTGCCGCACGACAGACATCTTTCCTGCATTTTGTCGTGCGAAGAGGGTCCTTGTCGCAGCATTTGTCGCGCGACAGGTTTCTGTCGCAGGTACTGTCGCGCGACAGAGATTGCGTGCCTCAGCAAAGTTGCCTGTCGTGGGTTCAGTCGCGCGACAGACTTCTATCGCGCCTCTTTTCACGCGACAAAAATACCTGTCGTGCGGCCTGTCGCGCGACACAACATCTTGTCGTGGGATATGCCGCGCGACAGATACCTGTCGTGGGATGAGTCGCGCGACAGATACCTGTCGTGGATTGTGCCGCGCGATAGCTACCTTACGTGGGATGTGTCATACGAGATATTCCTGGTGAGGGTAATTGTTTTACTGCAGAATTCTAGAAATACTGTCATGCGACAGCGATAGGATCAAATTGACCAAAGATGCTTCAAAGCGCGTTTACTGTGGCGAGTCGCGAAGAGGATGCGAGGTGCTCTGGTCTGTTGGTGACGGGCACCGAGCGAAATGAAGTGCTCATTCACATTGGCGAATCGATTTTTCAGCTCGCTTCCCGCGACCAGGCTCTCTCACCGAACGAGAATTGGCTTAGAGGAGAGGCACTACTCGAGCACTCACCTAATTCCCTTCGGTTCCCACATGACAATGTGACGAAAGTAGTGCATGCTCAAGAGTATAATGCGGCTTTGAAAGCCCAAAAAGCTGTAATTCACAAGCGACGAAGCCAGCGGTGCCTGCGTATCCGCACGCGCTTGCGGTGGCGGCATGTAGCTGCAGCCACGACAGCGCCTGCACACCAATCGGTGTGCGCAAGTCGAATGGCGCTACTGAAAGTCAGTGTCCTCTTGGATTCTGTGACATGTTCAAGCCATGTAACATAATGTATCGCTAATACTATATGCGCAGAAAAGGCCAAGGACACTTCTATGCGTCGCGGAAAAGAATCTCGTTAATCGTCAATCAGGGAAAATTACTCGCCATAACCATCCGGCTACACAAAGACAGCATGTGTGTACATGCACGCAGTTCACTGTATAAATGTTCAAAGCAAACCCGATATTATTTTTCCGCGTTCCAGTTTTAAGAGCGTCAGCTCTTACTACTTACGTTTGTCAAGGACACGTCTGTCTGCAGGAACGGTCAAATTGGCCAAGACAGTTACCACAATATATCACATAGCAACAGCGGGCACGTAGAGCCTCAGTTGTCAGAGATACCTTCGACCCGTTTTACATATGCCGGTATAGCGGCTATCGAAGTGGAACCCGGGGACCCCCATTTGCATCAAATTTGGGGGCCGCTTGTTTGACGCATAACGATCGAAGGGGTGACATTTGACTTATCATGTTCCTGAGGATAAAATAAATATTTAGATGAAGCCCAAAATATGTGTGGGATTCGCACCGACGACCTTTTCGCCCCCAAACCGTGCATTCCGGGGACTTTCAGACAGCCATAAGGCCTAATCGTTTGTCGCAGAGGGTTCCGGATGCGGTCAAACAATTCGTCTTGTAATGCACACGTTTATAAAATTCGTTAACTGATATAAAAGGAGGAAACATACCGGATATAGCGAAAGTGGCTGTAAATCGCAATAGTTTTGCAAAATCTTTGAAGTAGATGACGCTGCTTGTATCTTAGAACGAATTTTTCCGAAACGAAACGCCCTCAGATGTTTGTAATTTTGTCTTCTCCACGTTTGCTGAGCACCCCGATCTAGCACCCCGATTTAAAAACTTGAAGCTCTCGTAGCTAACGCTCTTAAGTCCTACGCTGATGCAGTGTTGGCGGAGAATTTTTTTATCGGCAGTGACGTGGTGCTTATCATAAAATAGCAAAAAAAATACTTTACGACGTCGTTCATTGCCTTCACTGAAAATTTCATGACGGTAACGCGAAAATGTCGTTAAATATAGACAGCAGCCTATGCAGGCGAAGGTGAAATGCGTCGGCCGGCGATTTTAACCAATTTTATTCTCGGTCGAAATGAGAATAAAGTCTTGGGATTCACGTCAACCACGCGCTTTAAAGAGTTTCGCATGCTTTGACACAGTCTAGCTCCCGTGTACCCGCGCTCGGTCCTCTAAACTACTCTGGTCCCAGTGTGACTGTATGCTATGACAATCTGAGCGAAAAGGAGGATGTCTGGGGGTTTTTATGTGCACCACGGCCATACAGTTGAGCGACATGATAACGTACGGGCGCGGCATGCCAGCCTGAATACCGGCCGCCATCGTCAGAAAAATGCGATAGTAATGTTTGTTCAAGTCCATACTAAGCCGTCGGATGGAGTATCGTTAGCCAATATCCAGTCGTTGGTAGAAGCGATAACAGGAATACGAACAAATGTCTCCCCAAGGCGCCTTTTATTGCTGCTGCTCAATCGCGGCTCTCCTGGCCTCAGCTGGCTCCGCTCCTGAAGGTGTCGCGGAAACCGAGCATATCTTTGTTTTACTATGATACGAGGTTCACAGTAAAACGATGACGAGAGCAGCACCTCAGCGCTAGCCAGTTTCGAAGTGCACTCAGCTGCTGCATCGATGTGAAACCGGCTAGGCTTAGCGACGACTAGGGTAGCCAGGGGGTAGCGCGGTGTTCATTGCCCGGCGCGCCCGCGGGCGGCGTCGTTCCCGAAAGCTCGCCTCGCTCACTCCGGCTGGCTCACTGATTGGCTCAATAGCTTGCGACCTTCACTCGGAAGGCTGGAAAATCGAGAAGCGAGCGACTGGCGCTGCGACTGAGCGATAATATATGCCCACGTTTGCAGTACTGGTGAACAACCTTTAACGCTCATATGCTTGGGTTATCGGCTGATTTGCGGCGAGTCTTAGTTAAGATCGTCCACGACGCCAACGTCACCGTCCATGACGCACAGGCTGAGAACTTCAATTCCATTACGTGCCGAAACAGCTGGTATTTATCGTAACGATACGAACTCGAAAACACGGCTGCTTCGATGCGCTAGTGGGCTCTTGCTTGTTAAACTACACGCGATCAGGACGCGGCGAGTGCTAGCCGCTGTTGCATATTAGCTAAAGTGAGACGCAAGTATCGACGTAGTTTCGTAACGCAGTTGATATCAAAGCAATCCGCTTGTACTGGTCACCGATTAAGCTGTTAAGTTTCATGATCTCCGGTGAGCGAGCCAGTGTCGCGCAAATTAATGCATCGCAGCTACTCTCAATCGTGCCAATTGCGTTCAACTTATCCACGATATTCGCCAGCTTGAGATACGGCGCTTTTCTTCGCTGTTTTTGTCACAGCTTAGTGATTTTATCTGGCATCAAACGAAATTGCATTCTGTCAACACCGTCGTCTGCTCCGTCGTCTGCTAGGGCATCCGGGTCACTTCAGGGGATCACAGGATCGCAGCTTCTACAAACGACATGCCAGAAAAAGTAACTGAAAGCGCTTTAGTATTCTTCAATAATCTCAAAATAATTTAAAATAAATATAGTGTCTTTGTTGTGAAGATATTATAAATATTCATGGTTTAAAAAACGAATTTTTTTGTCGGTTGCAATTCTTCACCCACACGATAGCGCAGCCGTCGGCGCCATTGCAGCGCAACCGACGCGTCGTGTTTTGTATTATTTGCCTCTTTCAGGCATTGCTTGAGTGCTTTTACGGCGGACACGTGTGAAGAACTAATTCAATAGGAAGGTGAGCAGGAGTGTGTTTTGGAAGCCAACGACCAGGATTTCGGCCTGTCAACATTGGCGAGTTTCAACGGGTAAGCCATGAAGAAAAAGAGTGCTGCGACGGCTTGTCATCTGTAAAGGGAACGAAGAATCCTGCGCCGTTTTACTAAGCCTGGATGAATCGCATGGCCGGTGAGTCCCGCTCTGCGTTTCTTTGCTAATTATCTGTATTCACACGCGCTATTTGTATGCGGCTATATAGGGATGTGAGTGGAGACAGTCCGCCTGCGGTTGCCGCAGCTATAATGCGGCGCCAAAAAAGCAGGGCCTATATCCTGCATGACAAGTGTTGTTCTCATTGTCTTTATGTGCATTTAGTACTCGCGTGCAGTGGTAAATAAAAATGGCACCAGATATCAAAACAGAGTTACGCTTTCGCTTGCTAGCGCTTCGACACTCGGTGCAAAAGCATGAATTGGCACTGCGTAGAAGACGATGAGCGAGAAGTGCCGCGCGGCGGAGCGCTCGCGCTAGGCCAGCGGCGATCAGATACCACACTATTTAGCTCAAGGTTAGTACTCATCGGATTAGTGCTTGTGCCTTAATATGCGTCATACTAAATTCTGAGACAGTGATCACATGCGAAAGGCCAGTTCATATTCATCGCCTTGTCATTTGTAAACTTGTCTGTGCTTCTCCAGTGGAACAGGATTTGAGGCAGTGTTATGTCAAAGTTAGATCAATCTTGCGTCTCCTGAGCTGTAAACGTTGATGCTTCCTCTCCTGAGCACTGCGAGCTGTCGGAGATGCAACTGCACAATAATTTAGGATTTATACCTTTTTGCTACATCCCTCGCTTTTGCGGCCCGCATTCCAGTCGTTCGCCATTGTCGATGGTTTTTTGGTACTTATTTTCGCTTTGTTATTTATTCTTGGTTGCGTGCCATCAGCTGTAGTGCCGGCGATTCTCCGAGCTCGGAACTCTTCCCAGGCACGGGATCCTTCCCACAGACCTCCCTTCGCCGCACTCACGAGTGTTCTTTGGTATTTTTTTGTTTCTCTTGCCCTTACTTGCATTGCCAGTCGACAAATTTGTGCAGCTTTTAATTGTATGCAGATTTGTTAAATGCGCTAGCAATTTTTCTATGATGCTAAGCTGTGCTTTGAGATATCAAGCTTCTTGCTAGTGAAGGCATGCTTTTTTCCATTCTCTCTTCTCATTTAACCAAGGCAACTTTCAATTTAATACCTAGACATTGGTGCAAGGCACCATGATAGGAATTACTGAAAACCTGCACATCCTATATTCAGATTGGTGTGCGGGATTACAGCCAGCTCATCTTTCAGTGTGGTTATAACAGTCATTGTGACTCTTCTCAAGGAATTTATATGGGTGCATTACATAAAATTTGTTCATTTGTTTTGTCATGGGCTAGCTCATTGGTTTTTTATTTACTTATATTACGTCTAAGTTTAGTTTTTAAAGCAGTAGACGATTTCCTCTCTCGTCATTTATGACATGGCTACAGCCACTGACAGCGGTTGCTCTGGATGTATTTATTTGCAGTTGCCAGCGGCCAGCATCTATTGGGCCATGCGTGCTTCCTGCCTTCGGCTGTGTCATTCCTCCTGATCCGTTCATGGTAGTTATTCTTTTTCAGTGATGCATATCTTAGCTGCCTATTTAGAAAAATATTTTCAATATAGGCTTGCAGCTAGGTTTAGAAATGCATGAAACTCTACATGCACTTCACAGTAGTACCTTAGCTTATATATACCGGAACTGTAGACTTGTACAAAATATAGTCACTGATGTAGCTCTTGACGCAGCTGCTGTGAACATAAACGTGCTTTGGCATTGCACACCTGTTGCCTGGTATGCATATGTGTCCTCGAAAAGGACCTATATGTTCATTTATCCCTTTAAAAACATTGTGCTCTAAAATGATGGCTTACCAGTATTTCTGATACAGAGACCAAATTGTCAGTCAGTAATGTAACATTGCACGATGACACCAATCCTTGTATGGCATAGCATCCTTGCAATGCACTGGGCAAGCTGCTGTCAGCACAAATTTATTGCTGGTTTGTTGCCATAGCATATGGTAATACTGCACAATTTGTACCTCTACCGTCTTAAAGTTGTATACTTGAAAAATTTAATATTAGTTGAAGGAAACTTCAAAAAAATGTAACAGTAACTGTCTCACTTTTTGGTGGACACTTGAACCGTGTTATCAGGGAGGGATATAGAATGGAAGTAATGATGAGCTGATGCCCATGTTATATGGCCCTCTTTAGATAAACATACCTCGCAATTAACACATTTGGCACAAAATAAACATGGGACTTGCACCCTCATGTCAGTGAAACAAAGTGCCAATGTTGCCGTACTCTAGAGCTTTATTCTTAAAAGCGCTGCTGACTGCTGCTCAAAGTTGAGAGCAAAAATATGTCTACTTTTCCTCATGTGCAGTCTGCGGTGCTTGTGCCATTTGCAATGGTGATTGACATTGAGTTGCATGATGAGCAGTCCTTTCCTGGAGTTAGTGATTTTGCCTGTCGTGTAAATGTGCTGGTAAAATTAGTGCAGAACAATGGTTCTCCAGTTCGTTTTAGGTAACTGTGTCCTGTGCCTAATGCTACCACCCTTTTTCCTCAAATTTCTTAATCTCATTTAGCCATCTGATTGCCACCCATTCGTTCATTCACCTACTCTTGGAATCCTCCCAGTGATTTAGTGTGGTATTGCTTATATCTTCTCTGCATTACACATGCATTGCAATTCCTCTTTTTTTGATTTTGTCAAGATATCTCTGTTCCTGTTTCTTGCATAAGCATAAGAGGCGACTCAAGTGCTCCATCTGGGCTTGTGATGCAATGTGTAGGGCCCTTCGTTTTTGAGTAAAACCTGGTTTCTCCCTACTGTTGCACCAATAAAGATTCTTAAAGATCAGTTTCAACGCAATTTCTGTGCAAATGTGCCTGTAAGAAAGTGTGGTTTGAAGGCGAACAAAGCCGATGAACTGCTGGAGTGTAGTGGATGTCACATAAATCTTCTGACAGATTTTTTATTCAATTCTGGCTATTTTAGTTCCCTTTTATTGTTTATTGTTTGTCGGTTGCTTATAATTTTTGGATAAACTGAAAAAAACATGTACTGACTGGTATTTCATTCCAATAATTATACTCATTATTATGAAGCTGTGTTGGAAGGTAGATGTGCAATTAGTGTGCGTGCTTTGAATTTCAGTTATTGTTTCTGCAATGTAAAATGGAGGATAGGTCTCTGCTGTGCGAGTTTTTTGCAATGGAGTGAAAGTAGCTGGAGCAGCATTTGCCACTGTGTCACCCAGCCAAAAGTTCTCCCACAGACCACTGAGCTTCTGAATACCTATGGCTTAAAGCTCGAAGCTCTGGGTGCCCTTTCCGAGGTTTCCTGCATTAACGAGTGCAAGCCCAAGGGCTCAGAGCTAACAAGCATTCGAAACCATAGTGCTATACACAGTAGTGCTGGGGCCGTGCAGCAAGTCAGTGGGAATTAGGTCGCAATAAACGTGGTTTACTGTAGAAAGCTAGTGTGAAAAAATAGTTCCGCTCACAGAAACCGCTGTTTTTTTCTTGGTCGGTCATTGAAACAAAGCAATGCATGTGAAATTTGATATCTCACTGATCCCTCTATTTTTTTCCAGCTAAAGACCAAGAGTTGCATGGAAGTTGTGCAAGCCACGAAGTTGCGTGTGATTTTTCCCAGGGACCTGGAGCAGGCTCGGAAATTATTGGATGGCCAGTGGTATTCACTCAGTAAGGCAAGCTTTTTCTGTAAGTGCGGTTTTTGGCATTGCATTGCTTAGGAACGCATGCACTAATCTGACTACTCTATGCCAGCCCATGCTTCAAGAATAATGAAGTACGTGAAAAAAATTGATTCCCGAAAAAAATTTTCCGCTTCTGTTATGTTTTTTCAGGAAAGTATTTGCCATTTAAAGGGCTGTAAAAACCTAAAATTATTATGTGCTTGTGGCTTTTTTTTTCAAATTTCTTCCACATCTATGTTGGCCTGACCTTGTAGCTTGTCTGCTTGAGATTGGCTGCTACCTACAGTTCGCTTTTTTGTTGCTCCTTTATTGCCTGTCACAATCTTTACCTTGCGTGGCAGTGTCATGCAGTTTGGGAAGTAATCTGATCTTATTTCTGCATTGGCCTGAAGTGCAAGCTTTTGCATGTGGGGCAGGTTTATGGTGTCCTTTTTTTTGCTGTAACTACAGTTTGGCCATGAGGGTTAGAGGCTTAGTCCTTTTTTATTTTGATGCAGTGTCATATATTTTATGCATAAATTAATGAAGTAAGCACTATTTTTTGTAATAAATGAACATTCATTATAGCTGTGGCCATTATAAGTGCACTTGACTCTAAAATGGCTGCTTTCCAGCATTCAGTATTACATCTTAGAACCAGCCGGAAGACACAAAACAGGAGAAGAGATGAGCACAAGATGAGGCTGGTCTAACAACTGAAATTTTAGTGAAGGAAAGTGGCAAAAGAAGACCTGCAAAAATATTCAAGCACGCAAAACTCCAAAGCAGTGAGAGGGCAAAAAACAATCGAAAGGCACTGACATACTAGAAACGATCTAAAAAACTAATTCCTTACAGTGAAGGTTCACCGACGGTTTAGCCAGGCACTTGTTTTTAGCCTTACTGATGTAGTAAGCCTCAACTATATCAGGACAGATTTATCACTTCCTTAAACCACTGATGTGCAGCAGAAATCACGCGTGCAAAGTGAAAGGTCGTCCCCCGATTGCATTCACGAGAATGAACGTGCAGTGTCAGGTGAAAATTCGCCTTCATCTCTGTACAGTGAAAGTGCTCTCAGCCAGGCGCACATTCAGATATCTGCTCGTCTGCCCGTAGAAGTTTCAGCTACGAGGCAGTGGAATGCAAAAAGCCCGTTTACTTTTGCAAGGGGAGAACATTTTTTATCTGCCACTGTGCATAGCGGACGATTACCCGTAGTTGTATCAAGCCTAGTTTAACGAAGAAGCAAAGGGCTCCTACCTTACTTTTAACGGTCAAGACAACAGCAACATCATACTTTGATGCAACTTTCTTGGGACGGTGCGAAATGGCATGGAGGTAAGGTATAGAACCCGTCTTTTTGTGCTGCTCAACTACGTCAGCATCATGTGAATGGTGTTCCGTTCCCTCGAGAGAGTAAAAACACACTCTGACAGGTGCGCGAGAGGAGCAAGTGGGAACCCAGGTGCCATTGGCTTGGACACCTGCTCCGGGAATGAATTCTAAACACTGTAATGGCATGATTTCTATAAAGCGGTCGTGATGCATGCGATTGCCAACCTGTCCTTCACCAGCCTCGAGTGGTTCAACTCGTAGCTACAAGGCTTCTTGATCTTAGGCTGTGGCGCCACCATATGTGGTCGTCCGCAAAGCGCAGGTCTAAGTCAAGAAGCTACAACCGGTTATGCTTAGCGAAATTCAGACATAAAAGATAGGCGTTGACCACATGCCTAAAGATTTCTAAAACGTCTTGTGCCAACTTATCTGAGCCCCCCTTGTGCAAAAAAATTAGGTAGCTGTCGACATAACGAAATGCTACTATGCCGAGGTCTTCCAAACAGGGATTTGTTGCGGTATCGACTCTGGACAGAAGAATGTCGCGAAGGAAAAGTGCAACCTGGGACCCTCTGCATATGCCTGATTTCTGATGTAAATACCGCCTTGCCAATTCACAAAAGTGGAGTTCTGCGGAGTTCTAGTTTCTTGTGGACAGCAACCTGGGCAGGTGCTCTGCAGTGAGCATCGACATGGAGGGCCTGCACTATTCATTGTCACATGTGCAAACTGCATCAGGGTGAACAATGAACATGCTTTTACAGATGATTGCGTGATTTCGGTTGCTGGCTTCATGGGGCTGTTTTCCTTCAACTGCAAATCCGCCTTTGTCAGTTGGCAGGGCGGTATTTACACGCAGGTCGTACCTTTGCTCAGCAACATTTTTTGTCTAAAGTCGATAAGGTATTAGAGCCGTGTTTGGAAGACCTTGGCATAGTAGCATTTCGTTATGTTCATGACTATCTAATTTTTCTAGACATAGAAGGCTCAGATAGGTTGGCATAAGATGTTTTAGGAGCCCTTAAGGCATGCGGTCAAGGCCTGTCTTTTACATCAGAATTGTCTAAGCAGAATCGTTAGCAGTTTCTTGATGCAGACCTGCGCTTTGTGGACGAATATGATTGTCGGGGCTACAGCTAAAGATCGGGGAAGGCTCTTTTTAGCTGCGAGTCGGACCACTCGTTGCTGGAGAAGGATAGTGAAGAGGTGTATTTGTCGCTGGTTAAGGCCAGTAAAGATGGAAACACTTGATGGGTGTGCAATCGTGTCCATGACATCAGCTTTACATAAGTCATGCCATCACTGCTGAGGACGTATTCTTGTAGCAGGTTTCCAAGCAGCTGGGTTCTCACTTGCCCATCTCAACAACCTATCATAGTATGTTTTCAGTCGCTCGAGAGTAAGGAGCACATACTCCGATGATGCTGATACACCTTACCTCCACAGTATTTCACAGTCTCAAGAAAGTCGCGGGAAAGCGTAATGCTGCTGTTGTCTTAACAGCGAAGTGCAAGACAGGAGGCCTTTGCGCCGCCATTAAAAAGGCTTGATAAAACTGGGTACTTGTCCAAAATGGACAGTGTGACAAAAAAGGTTCACCACTTGCAAAAGTAATGGAGTTTATTGCGTTCCACTGCCTTATGGCTGCAACTAATATGGGCAGACAGGCAGATATCTGAATTTGGACCTGACTGAGCACTCTCACTCTATAAGGGGAAGGCAAATTCTAATCTGGCACTGCAAGCTCAATCTTGTGAATGCAAATCTGAGGATGACCTGTCTCTTTGGACGCCTAATTTCTACGACACATCAGTGGCTTATGGAAGGGATAAATCTGTTGGTAGATAGTTGAGGCTTACTACATAGGTAAGGCTAAGGACACGTGTGGCTAAGCCATAGGTAAACCTTCACCGTAAGGAATTTGCTTTTTAGATGATTCATTAGTATGCCAGTGACCGTTTATTGCACTTCGCCCTTTCACTGCTTTGGGTTATTGTGCGCTTGTATCTCTTCACGGGTCTTCTTTTGCGGCTTTCCTTCAATGATGCCGCCGCGGTGGCTCAGCGGTTATGGCTCTCGGCTGCTGTCCCAAAACACGCAGGTTCGATCCTGGCCGCGCCAGTCAAATTTCAATGGAGGTGAAATTTTAGAGGCATGTGTACTGTGCGTTGTCAGTGCACGCTAAAGAACCCCAGGTGGTCGAAAATTCTGGAGCCCTCCACTACGGCGTCCCTCATAGCCTGAGTCGCTTTGGAACGTTAAACCCTCACAAATCAAATAATCAAAATCTTCAAGTAAATTTGTTAGTCCCGCCTCTTGAGCTCATGTCGTGTGTTCTGGCTGGTTTTAAGGTGAGTCAGTACCAACTCGGCCAGTCATAAGCCTTGTTCAGTATTACAACATTTTGAATAAAGTGAGAAGTTTACTAGGCTATGTTGCCGGGGATTGTGTCCGCAGCAGTTGTGGGCAACTCAGAAGAGATAGCTTCATATGATTGGTTGTGTAATTGGCAGAGGATGATGTGAGGATGCTGCTCGAAAAGAAAATTTCATAATCGGATAATCATTTACAGCCAAAAATGTCCAAAATATGGCTGGGCCAGTGAACTTGTGCCGCAAAATTTGAAAACGCTTAAAGTAGGTGGAGCTACAGCATAGTGCCAAGTTTGAAAAACTGGAAGTATGGACAAATCCAAAGCTTGGCGCCAAGTTTGAAAACTTGAAATGAGCAATCACGTGACCAATGATAAGTGTCCTATACTTAACCAGGAGATAGGAAAAAGAATGATAAATTAGAGGCAGTTAGGTAATTATTCAGAAGCGAAAGGCAATGAACGGGTGATTAGACTGGGCGGGTATTCAGTGTGTGGGCAGGAACGATCCATGGAGAAAAATTTGAAAACTCGAATCGTTGCTGGGATGAAATGAGGGTAAAATAAGAGTTAATTGATAACCAATCAAGTCAACGAGAAAACAACCATGGCGCCAAATTTGAAAGGCGACCAGTGTCGAGGAGGCGTCAACGCTCTCATACTTTTTTTGCGCAGGTAGCAGCGGTGATCTCTATTTTTTCTTTTTTTCAGCCAAGACAACAACCATTTTTCTTGGCTCATGGGCGATGTATCTAGGAACTTGCGGCCAGGACAACACTGGACAGCATGCATCAGCAAGCTCGAAAAAAAAAGCACGAAACAGTAAATAAATATTGATCATTTTCATTTCACTTCTAATGGTTTTGTGCACGAATCACTCTGGAATGCACAAAGCTTGTGTTATTTGACAGGCGACCATTAACAAGCTGTGCATTTTTGTGCATTGCCTACTCCAGAACACAAATCCTGTGTTAATTGACAGGTGACACAATAACGACTGTTACACAGTGTACGAGCACTACACAAGACACACTACAGAAGACAAGGCAAACTACAGAAGAAAAGACAGACTACAGAAGTCAAGACCGACTACAAAAGAGAGGGCAAAATACAGAAGACAGACTATAAAAGACAAGACAGACTACAGAAGACAGGACTACAAAAGACAAGACAGACTACAGAAGGCAAGACAGACTACACAAGACATGATTACAAAAGACAAGACAGACTACAGAAGACAAGACAGACTACACAAGACATGCTAAAAATACGACAAGACTACAGACTACAGAAATTTTCTGTCTTAGAATCCTGTAGTGCGTTTTGACTGGGGAGCGAGGCGAGCTTTCGGGAACGACGCCGCCCGCGGGCGCGCCGGACAATGAACTATGCGCTACCCCCTGGCTGCCCTAGTCGTCGCTAAGCCTAGCCGGTTTCACATCGATGCAGCAGCTGAGTGCACTTCGAAACTGGCTAGCGCTAAGGTGCTGCTCTCGTCATCGTTTTGCTGTGAACCTCGTCTCACAGTAAAACAAAGATATGCTCGGTTTCCGCGACACGTTGAGGAGCGGAGCCAGCTGAGGCCAGGAGAGCCGCGATTGAGCAGCAGCAATTAAAGGCGCCGTGGAGAGACATTTGTTTGTATTCCCGTTATCGCTTCTATCAACGACTCGATATTGGCCAACGATACTCCATCCGACGGCTTAGTATGGACTTTAACAAACATTACTGTCGAATTTTTCTGACGCTGGCGGCCAGTATTAAAGCTGGCATGCCGCGCCCGTACGTTACCATGTCGCTCAACTGTATGGCCGTGGTGCATATCAAAACCCCCAGAAATCCTCCTTTCGCTTAGATTGTCATAGCACACAATCGCACTCTGACCAGAGTAGTTTAGAGGACCGATCGCGGGTTCACAGGAGCTAGATTGTGTCAAAGCAGGCGAAACTCTTTAAAGCGCGCTGTTGACGTCAGTCCCAAGACTTTATTCTCATTTTGACCGAGAATCAAATCGGCTCAAACTCGCCGGCCGCCGCATTTCACCTTCGGCTGCATAGGCTGGTGTCTATATTTAGCGACATTTTCGTGTCACCGTCATTAAATTTTCAGTGAAGGCAATGAACGACGTCGTAAAGTATTTTTTTTTTGCTATTTTATGATAAGCACCACGTCACTGCCGATAAAAAAATTCTCCGCCAACACTGCATCAGCGTAGGACTTAAGAGCGTTAGCTACGAGAGCTTCAAGTGTTTAGATCGGGATGCTAGATCGGGTGCTCAGCAAACGTGGAGAAGACAAAAGACAAACATCTGAGGGCGTTTCGTTTCGGAAACATTCGTTCTAAGATACAAGCAGCGTCATCTACTTCAAACATTGTGCACTACTATTGCGATTTACCGCCACCTTCGCTATATCCTGTATGTTTCCTCCTTATATATCAGTTAACAAATTTTATAAACGTGTGCATTACAACAAGACGAATTGTTTGACCGCATCCGGAACTCTCTGCGACAAACGATTAGGCCTTATGGCTCTCTGAAAGTCCCCGAAATGCACGGTTTGGGTGCGGAAATGTCGTCGGTGCGAGTCCCACACATAACTTGGGCTTCATCTAAATATTTATTTTATCCTCAGGAACATGACAAGTCAAATGACACGACTTCGGTCGTTATGCGTGAAACGGGCGGCCCCCAAATTTGATGAAAATGGGGGTCCCCGGGGTTCCACTTCGATAGCCGCTATACTGGCATATGTAAAACAGATCGAAGGTATCTGTGACAACTGACGCTCTACGCGCCCGCTGTTGATGTTGTTACATGGCTTGAACATGTCACAGAACCCAAGAGGACACTGACACTCAGTAGCGCCATTCGACTTGCGCACACCGACTGGTGTGCAGGCGCTGTCCTGGCTGCAGCTACATGCCGCCACCGCAAGAGCGTGCGGATACGCAGGCACCGCTGGCTTCGCCGCTTGTGCATACAGCTTTTTGGGCTTTCAAAGCCGCATTATTCTCTTGAGCATGCACTACTTTCGTCACATTGTCATGTGGGAACAGAAGGGAATTAGGTGAGTGCTCGAGCAGTGCCTCTCCTCTAAGCCAATTCTCGTTCGGTGTGAGAGCCAGGTCGCGGGAAGCGAGTTGAAAACTCGATTCGCCAATGTGAATGAGCACTTCATTTCGCTCGATGCCCGTCACTAACAGACCAGAGCACCTCGCATCCTCTTTGTGACTCGCCACAGTGAACGCGCTTTGAAGCATCTTTGGTCAATTTCATCCTATCGTTGTCACACGACAGCACGACAGTATTTCTAGAATTCTGCAGTAAAACAATGACCCTCACCAGTAATCTGTCGCATGACACATCCCACGATAGGCATCTATCGCGCGGCACAATCCACGACAGGTATCTGTCGCGCGACTCATCCCACGACAGGTATCTGTCGCGCGGCATATCCCACGACAAGCTGTAGTGTCGCGCGACAGGCCGCACGACAGGTACTTTTGTCGCGTGAAAAGAGGCGCGATAGAAGTCTGTCGCGCGACTTAACCCACGACAGGCAACTTTGCTGAGGCATGCAATCTCTGTCGCACGGCACGACTCCCTCTGTCGCTTGACAGTACCTGCGACAGAAACCTGTCGCGCGACAAATGCTGCGACAGGGACCTTCTTCGCACGACAATATGCAGGAAAGATGTCTGTCGTGCGGCAGAACCTACTACAAACAACTTTGTCGCGTGAAAGAACCCACGACACAAAGCTTGTCGCACGACACAAGGCACGACAAGACAGCTTGTCTTGCGACACAAAATTGTGTCGCGCGACAGATGCGCGACAAAAAATTCTGTCGTGCGTTTTGATCGGGAATTCAACTTTAATATTTCCTAATGCTTGATTCAAACTCATGATCCAAATACTCAATTAAAACTCCTGACACACACACCCAAAGACTGGTTTCCACCATTCTCAAGTGAATGGCGGTGTAGCAAAGCCTCTGCTATCCCCGCCAAGAATTAACTGTAGACACGTGAAGTTGCTAAACCGGCTGGCCATGGTAACACTTGTATTTTGTTGTTTTGTCTCCACTAGTTTAAAAAAATATTCTCTTTTGGTGAGATTGGTCTCGTTGTCCTTAGAGTTACATAGACTTGATACAGGTAAACTTCAATCCATTGTAAGGTTTATAAGGGTTTAACTTCCGAAAGCGACTCAGGCTATGAGGGACTCAGTACATTGTAAGTGTCCCTATAATGCTAAAGTGATCATTTTCACAATCACAAAGGCATAAAAACCAGCAGAATTCAATATTCATAAACTGTGAATGACAGAACGCAAACAGTTTAGTCTCTATGTGCAGAATATTAGTTCACACTGCTATCAGGTCATATACTCCATCAAACCACAGTATTATGGGAGTACATAACAGTACCGAAAAAAATTACAGGGAATAAGTAATTCGTACTGCTACCGCGATCTTTCTATCAGCTGTTACAAGCTGGTAAAGCAAGACCATGCTCTAATGCTTATTCTGCTGATAAAGCGACAACAGTAAATATAGTTTTTCAGTCACACTGACCAAAGGGAAGCAGGACTGCTGGGTTGTGCAGTCCAATGAGCACTTCACACAAGCATCTTCTACAATAAATCTGCAAGCACAAGTCTTAACATACAAACATTTGAACATTGCTCATTTCAAAAGCAGTGTTGGCTGTGTTAATCACATCTGGTGTGTGCAGAAATCCGTAAGAAAGTTCCAAGTGATGCACTCACTGAAGAAATTCCAGCTTTCCCAGCTTTTGCAAGTGCAAAAAGGGCCAGGGCCTGGAACAGTGGTGGCAGTGGCACTGCTTGTAGGGCAAGCAGCAAAACCAGCTTCTGGCAACCTGCATTAAATGTGAACGTGATGATGTAGGTCATCCTCTCAAAAATACATAAAACCTTTTTATCACCATAAAAATGTCACAACATTTAATGTAAACAGGCCTGCTCATATAAATTTACTGAGCAGAAGTACTGCCTAGGAAGCCACAGCATTTTACTTCACAGGTGGCATTGTAACTGCTACAATGACGTTATTATAGTGCACTAGATTATATTACAGTGGCTCGACCGGGAGGACGCGTCTATCTTTCCGGCAGCCCGTTACGCTCTGCAAAGCCACCAGAAGCGCTGCTGCTTTCATACCGCAGCCCGGCGGCTCAGCCCCCTAGGCGTCACAAAGGACGGATAGGCAATAGTCTTTAATGAATGCCTTCAGCTGTTGGAATTACGTTCCAACAGTGTACTTCATATCCTGGGCCACATTAAAAGAGAGTAGAAGATAGAGGCTGGAGGCCAAGAACACTGCGAACAAGTTGCAGCTGGGGTTGAAGCATTTTATGGCACACCACACTTGCATTTTTTTACGAAAAGCGTAAGCCACGCAAGCGCCGAAAGTCGTGAAAATACACAGCTTAAATTTTGTCAGAGATAAATGCTTCTTAGTGCACTTTTAATAAACCAGACTTCAACCCTTTCTTTATTTCTTTCATTTCTTGGGCGTATCATGTGTAGAGCACTGCATTTAAATTGAACTACATGTGAAGAATTATGGTACAATCAGACATCTGATTCGACAATTGCGCTAAAGCAGTTGGGTTTACCCTCAATGATTGCTTAGATTATTTTACTCTAATGAATGTTTTACTACATGCTGAGGCATCACATACGACAATTAATTGCCGTGGGAGGAAGAGTGATGCTAGCGCTGCTTTAGCAGAAATGTTGCTAAATTGTCCTGATGCCCCACATTTAGAAGGACAGACTGCCTGCAACATCATTCGTAAATTTTAATACGCAGAGTGCTCACAATTTAGGTTTATAGACTTCTGAAGATATGTCTGCACTGAGTGCTGAATGGTGCGTGTGTCTACTGTGTGATGTCAGCGCACGTTAAAAAACCCCAGGTGGTCGAATTTTTGGAAGCCCTTCACTACGGCGTCCCTCATAGCCTGAGTCGCTTTGGAACTTCAAGCCCCATGAAGCATAAAGCATATGCTTCAAATGAAAAAAAATTGTTTCCGCCAGGAAAATTAACCATACAAAACAAGGAAGAAACTTTTAACTTCACTGTACTTCACAAAAACCTGGCTCATTGCAAGCGTACATGGCGACAAATAAACATGAGAGACAGCACTCACGCTTTCTCGGTTCCAGGTTATGGCAGCGAGTACGGTCGATGCTTAATCATTGCGCTGGAAAGGTCATATATTTATAACTGTAGATGCATTTTTATCTCTTCTGAAAGTTGGTTGATCCCATGAGAGATCACACGGCCTATATATTCCGTTTTCAATTTTCTCAATTATTTTACTTATTATGCGCACATTATTCAGTAGGCCAACAGTGAATTTCGTTTTGTGAAAACGCTATTTGAGAAAAAAATTATAAACAATATCATGGCAGAGGCAGCTTTTACAAGCACAGCTTAATTTCGCTAGTTTCCATGACGTAAGTGTCTAGATGTGAGAGCATGATATATATATATTATTTGTGCTAAATATACAGGTGAGAAGGAGTATGTGATCTTATTTCCTCCATTTTAAGGAAGCTGTCGCTTACTGGAAAAAATTTCGAAAACGACAAGTCTGAAACGACGTTATTTTCATTTTTTTTCTCCACACACATATATAACACATATCCTTCAAATTTGCGCAATTGATAACCATCGAGGACCTAAAAAAGTATACCGGCTTTCATTGTTACATAATATTGGTAAGTGCAAGAAGTATTGCCCTAAAGCTGGCATTTTGAATAGAGTAGTGTTTTTCAAAACTCAAAGGAAAAAACATCCCATCCCTTATTTTTCTTAAAACTCATGAAACAAGCCTCTAGAGGGATGAAAAAAAAGCGCACGAAAGAATGTGTTTCATTTTTTTGTTTCCAATAATTTTATCCAAGCTCAAAATTGTAGTTCTTTGAGCATTACTGAGAGCGCCTAAATGAGGGGGCGAAGCAGCAAACGCTCTTCGCTGCTCTAAATTTTCCCCATATCCCAAGACTGAGACCTTTTCCATCAAAGGAGAGCGTACGTAATACTTTTTGTGGACTGGCACCGATCTGTAACATAAACAAAATTCAGTAGCACCGCTATCGCTGAATGCAGGTAAACAAAAGCTCTCAATGTAATTTTCTGACTGACAGTGCACCTATATGGTTGTCTTACAATAAAAAAATCCAACTACATAGCAGAAATGATTGTGGAAATATACAGCATCAGTTCAAAGTCAATGTTCTTTAAAAAAAAACATCCCAATATGTTATTGCCACAGGTGATTTACGAATCCACATTCTGTACCATAGGCTTTTACCATAGGCATCTTGGAGGCTCTGTGATAAGAAAAAAGCCTAAAGAAATTTGTACATAAGTTGCAAGAATGCCTACTGCAGCATAGCTTTCACCAATCCAGGATATACTAGCATAACCAATCAAAATAAATTAACAGCGGCTAAAAAAGAAACCAAAGTGTATTTTTTAAAATCAAACGCTAATTAGAAAAAAATTAGCCACAGTTTGTCGACAGTCAAACGACAAAGCGAGGGCCTGGAGACACACACAGCTTCATAGGTGCACTGTGCAGTAATAGAATTACATACAAAACTTTTCTTTAGATGCATTCCTAAGGGCCCCACTCTCAGTTGTTTCCTCCACCTGGCGATAACGGCACCACTCAATCCTGCTTATGTCACAGATCAGTGTCTGTCCACAAAAAGGTATTAGGTAGGCTCTCGCTTGATGGAAAATGCCTCAGTGTTGGAATCTGAATAAAAGTTAGAGCAGCGGAGGGCGTGTTTGCAGCTTCAGTCCCTTTATTTAGGCTCGCCTGCTAATTCTGAAAGAACTACAAAAACTACAAGTTTAGTTTAGCATCGATAACATTGTTGGAAACAAAATATTGCAACAAGTTCTTTCGTACTTTTTTTCACCTCTTTCTCGAGACTTGAGTCATGAGTGTTAAGAAAAATTGGAGATGCGGTTTTTGTTGAAATCATTTTTGGAAAACACTACTATGTTCAGAAATGCGAAATTTAGGGCTATATTTCTTGCCCTTCCCTATACAATACAACAATGAAAGTCGCTACACCCTTTTAGCATCACAATCCTTATCAATTGTACAAATTTGAACGAAACGTGCTTAATATTTGCGGAGAAAAAAAATTCTTGAAAATAGTCTCGTTTTGAGACGTCTCGTTTTCGAAATTTTTTCCTCCAAACAACTTTCTCAAAATTGCGGGAATAAGCATGACATAATCCTTCACACCTGTACATTAGGCACGAGAAATATATCCATCATGGCTTTCTCATCTAGATTCTTACGTCATGGCAAATTTGCGAAATTGAGCTGTGCTTGAAAAAGCTGCCTCTGCCACGGCGTCGTTTATAATTTTGTCTTCTGAAATATTAGTACTTTCACAAAACGAAATTCACTTTTGGCCTACTGACTCAAGAAAACTTAAAATATGAAGTATTTAGGCAGCTTGATCTCGCGTGGAATCACCCAGCTTCGTCTTGATAACTGCCGGAAAGACGGGACGAGAAATATTCATCATTTTTGCTAACAGCGCAACAAGAACGGGGGACGAAAAACAAACACAAATAAGCGCTGACTATTCACTGGTTTTTTATTTAGGAACGAAAGGCGTGTATATATATATTTCGTTCAATAAAGAAAACAAAAAAACAGTTGATAGTCAGCGCTTGTTTGTGTTTGTCTATAGCCCTGTGTCCCTTATTGTCGCTCTGTGAGCAAATATGATGAATACTTACTAACTCACCCATATTTCCGCCTTGCTGAACGGAACGACAAAGACGGAGGCGCTCGTGTTGTCCATCTTTAGCAGCTCTTTTCAAGACGAACTCACGTCAACAAGCCCAACTTCCTACTCTTGTGCATGCACTGCTTGATGACTTACAGGTATCGACGGAAAGTCAAGATGGAAGCAACTCTCCACTCATACCGCGTGCACGATCTGCTGTCGCTGGTGGCCTCACGAAGTCGCACACGCCAAATTGTTGCAACCCAAATGCGTGTTCGTAGCAAGCATCCTGAACTGAACACGTTCGCCACAGAGGGAACAGTGGAAAAAGACACGATAGGACTCGAAGCAGCTACGGGCAGCAGACAAACGTCCCTGAAAGCGCTTAATTGTGCCTGTCATGAAGGAAAATTATGCCGAACGTCCTAACGTACCGCGCATGCTGTCCATGCCTGCGGCAACGATTGCCTTCGGCTTCGGCTTCCAATGCCGCCGAAGTCCAGCTTTTTCGGTCACGTGACGAAAAAAAAAAAGTTTTTCTTCCTTTTTTTTCTAGCAGTGCCCGCAGCTGTCCGCGCCCACGCGGCGAAAGAAAAAGAGAGAAGAAACGCTGTAGCGGCGGGCTTGCCAGATTGCTTTAGAGGCCACGTCAGCTCGTCGGCGCTCCCTCCCCGCAGTCTTTGCACAGGGGCAGAAAGGAACGGCGCCAAATATGGCTCTTTTTTGTGTGTGTGATTTAGGAAATTTCGCCAGCAACTGAGCACAGGCCCGTGGCTGCCTTCGCGTCAGATGTCATGACATTTTTTTTGCACTCTTGTCCCTAATTAGAGTCCTCCATATTAACGGGTGTCGCATTAACGAGGCACGACTTGTTTTCTTCACGTGTTTCGGCTGACTCATTTTTCAGGTAAACACACCTTTACTCAAACCACGTGGCTGGCTAAACCACTTTTACATGTTTCAAAGAGACTCATGCAGCTCCGGTCTTGTTTTTTTGGGGGGAGGGGGGTTGTTAAGAATTAGTGGGCGTGTGCTGTGTGCCTGAAAAAGCAAAAAAACACTTGCTCGCCAGCCCCCTTCAAACCGAAATACTGGCACCGACACGGTGCGTGTCTGTAAAGGGCAAGACAATTTCTTTACGCGCGACGTGCAACTTCTGCTGCCGTTGCTTCCAGAATCCCGATCCCAAGAGAACAGCGTTGGCTTAATAACCCGTGTGGCGGTCACGTGCTGTCTGTCTGTCGTCAATGCTCGTTGTCCCAATTCGATGACAGAGCTTGAAGGCAACGTCTTTGTCCAGTGATTGCCACGTTGTGGAGGATGGGTACCAGAAAGCCACGATGCGTGTCTGTAAAGTGCAAGACAATTTCTTTATGCGCGACGTGCAACTTCCGCTGCCACTGCCGCCAGAATCCCGCTCCCAAGAGAACAGCGTTGGCTTTATAACCCGTGTGGCGGTCACGTGCTGTCTATCGTCGATGCTCATTGTACCAATCCGATGACCGTGCTTGAAGGCAGCGTCTTTGTCCAGTGATTTCCACGTAGTGGACGATGGGTACCAGAAAGCCACGGTGCGTGTCTGTAAAGTGCAAGACAATTTATTTACGCGCGACAAGCAACTTCTGCTGCCGCTGCTGCCAGAATCCCGCTCCCTAGAGAGTAGCGTTGGCTTTATAACCCGTGTGGCGGTCAATTGCTGTCTGTCGTCGATGCTCGTTGTCCCAATTCGATGACAGAGCTTGAAGGCAGCGTCTTTGTCCTGTGATTGCCACGTTGTGGACGATGGGTACCAGAAAGCCAGGGTGTGTATATGTAAAGCGCAAGACAATTTCTTTACGCTCGACGTGCACCTTCCGCTGCCGCTACTGCCAGAATACCACTCCCAGGAGAACAGCGTTGGCTTTATAAGCCGCGTGGTGGTCACGTGCTGTTTGTCGTCGACGCTCATTGTCCCAATTTAATGACAGTGCTTGGAAGCAGCGTCTTTGTCCAGTGATTTCCACGTTGTGTACGATGGATTCCAGAAAGCCATGGTGCCTGTCTGTTAAGTGCAAGAGAATTTATTTAGGCGCGACGTGCAACTTCCGCTGCCGCTGCTGACAGAATGCCGCTCCCAGGAGAACAGCGTTGGATTTATAACCCGTGTGGCGGTCACGTACTGTCTGTCGTCGATGCTCATTGTACCAATCCGATGACCGTGCTTGAAAGCAGCGTCTTTGTCCAGTGATTGCATCGTTGTGGACGATGGATTCCAGAAAGCCATGGTGCGTCTCTGTAAATTCCAAGACAATTTCTTTACGCGCGACGTGCAAATTCTGCTGCCGCTGCTGCCAGAATCTCGCTCCCAGGAGAACAGCGTTGGCTTTATAACCCGTGTGGCTGTCACGTGCTGTCTGTCGTCGATGCTCGTTGTCCCAATTCGATGACAGAGCTTGAAGGGAGCGTCTTTGTGCAGTGATTGCCACGTTGCGGACGATGGGTACCAGAAAGCCAGGGTGTGTATATGTAAAGTGCAAGACGATTTCTTTAGGCCAGAGTGCGACTTTCGCTGCCGCTGCTGCCAGAATGCCGCTCCCAAGAGAACAGCGTTGGCTTTATAACCAGTGTGGCGGTCACGTGCTGTCTGTCGTCGATGCTCGTTTTCCCAATTCGATGAAAGAGCTTTAAGGCAGCGTCTTTGTCCAGTGATTGCCACGTTGTGGACGATGGTTACCAGAAAGCTAGGGTGTGTATATGTAAAAGTGCAAGACGATTTCTTTTGGCCAGAGTGCGACTTTCGCTGCCGCTGCTGCCAGAATGGCGCTCCCAAGAGAGCAGCGTTGGCTTTATAACACGTGTGGCGGTCACGTGCTGTCTGTCGTCGATGCTCATTATCCCAATCCGATGACAGTGCTTGAAAGCAGCGTCTTTGTTCAGTGATTCCCTTGTTGTGGACGATGGATTCCAGAAAGTCACGGTGCGTGTCTGTAAAGGGCAAGACAATTTCTTTACGCGCGACGTGCAACTTCTGCTGCCGCTGCTTCCAGAATCCCGATCCCAAGAGAACAGCGTTGGCTTTATAACCCGTGTGGCGGTCACGTGCTGTCAGTCGTCAATGCTTGTTGTCCCAATTCGATGACAGAGCTTGAAGGCAACGTCTTTGTCCAGCGATTGCCACGTTGTGGACGATAGGCACCAGAAAGCCACGGTGCGTGTCTGTAATGTGCAAGACAATTTCTTTATGCGCGACGAGCAACTTCCGCTGCCACTGCTGCCAGAATCCCGCTCCCAAGAGAACAGCGTTGGCCCTATAACCCGTGTGGCGGTCCCGTGCTGTCTGTCGTGAATGCTCATTGTACCAATCCGATGACCGTGCTTGAAAGCAGCGTCTTTGTCCAGTGTTTGCCTCGTTGTGGACGATGGATTCCAGAAAGCCACGGTGCGTGTCTGTAAAGTGCAAGACAATTTCTTTACGCGCGACGTGCAGCTTCCGCAGCCGCTGCTGCCAGAACGCAACTCCCAGGAGAACAGCGTTGGCTTTATAACCCGTGTGGCGGTCACGTGCTTTCTGTCGTCAATGCTCATTGTCCCAATCTGATGACAGTGCTTGAAAGCAGCGTCTTTGTCCAGTGATTGCCCCGTTGTGGACGATGGATTCCAGAAACCACGGTGCGTGTCTGTAAAGAGCAAGACAATTTCTTTACGCGCGACGTGCAACTTCTGCTGCCGCTGCTGCCAGAATCTCGATCCCAAGAGAACAGCGTTGGCTTTATAACCCGTGTGGCGGTCACGTGCTGTCAGTCGTCGATGCTCGTTGTCCCAATTCGATGACAGAGCTTTAAGGCAGCGTCTTTGTCCAGTGATTGCCACGCTGTGGACGATGGGTACCAGAAAGCCACGGTGCGTGTCTGTAAAGTGCAAAACGATTTCTTTAGGCGCGACGTCCAACTTTTACTGCCGCTGCTTCCAGAATCCCGATCCCATGAGATCAGCGTTGGCTTTATAACCCGTGTGGCGGTCACGTGCTGTCTGTCGTCAATGCTTGTTGTCCCAATTCGATGACAGAGCTTGAAGGCAACGTCTTTGTCCAGCGATTGCCACGTTGTGGACGATAGGCACCAGAAAGCCACGGTGCGTGTCTGTAATGTGCAAGACAATTTCTTTATGCGCGACGTGCAACTTCCGCTGCCACTGCTGCCAGAATCCCGCTCCCAAGAGAACAGCGTTGGCCTTATAACCCGTGTGGCGGTCACGTGCTGTCTGTCGTGGATGCTCATTGTACCAATCCGATGACCGTGCTTGAAAGCACCGTCTTTGTCCAGTGATTGCCTCGTTGTGGACGATGGACTCTAGAAACCCACGGTGCGTGTCTGTAAAGTGCAAGACAATTTCTTTACGCGCGACGTGGAACTTCTGCTGCCGCTGCTGCCAGAATCCCGCTCCCAAGAGAACAGCGTTGGCTTTATAACCCGTGTGGCGGTCACGTGCTGTCTGTCGTCGATGCTCATTGTCCCAATCCGATTACAGTGCTTGAAAGCAGCGTCTTTGTCCAGTGTTTGCCTCGTTGTGGACGATGGTTACCAGAAAGCTAGGGTGTGTATATGTAAAAGTGCAAGACGATTTCTTTTGGCCAGAGTGCGACTTTCGCTGCCGCTGCTGCCAGAATGCCGCTCCCAAGAGAACAGCGTTGGCTTTATAACCCGTGTGGCGGTGACGTGCTGTCTGTAGTCGATGCTCATTATCCCAATCCGATGACAGTGCTTGAAAGCAGCGTCTTTGTTCAGTGATTCCCTTGTTGTGGACGATGGATACCAGAAAGCCACGGTGCATGTCTGTAAGGTGCAAGACAATTTCTTTACGCTCGACGTGCAACTTCTGCTGCCGCTGCTGCCGAAATGCCACTCCCAGGAGAACAGCGTTGGCTTTATGACCCGAGTGGCGGTCACGTGCTGTCTGTCGTCGATGGTCATTGTCCCAATCCGATGACAGTGCTTGAAAGCAACGTCTTTTTCCAGCGATTGACCCGTTGTGGACGATGGATTCCAGAAAGTCACGGTGCGTGTCTGTAAAAGGCAAGACAATTTCTTTACGCGCGACGTGCAACTTCTGCTGCCGCTGCTTCCAGAATCCCGATCCGAAGAGAACAGCGTTGGATTTATAACCCGTGTGGCGGTCACGTGCTGTCTGTCGTCAATGCGTGTTGTCCCAATTCGATGACAGAGCTTGAAGGCAACGTCTTTGTCCAGTGATTGCCACGTTGTGGACGATAGGTACCAGAAAGCCACGGTGCGTGTCTGTAATGTGCAAGACAATTTCTTTATGCGCGACGTGCAACTTCCGCTGCCACTGCTGCCAGAATCCCGCTCCCAAGAGAACAGCGTTGGCCATATAACCCGTGTGGCGGTCACGTGCTGTCTGTCGTGAATGCTCATTGTACCAATCCGATGACCGTGCTTGAAAGCAGCGTCTTAGTCCAGTGATTGCCTCGTTGTGGACGATGGATTCCAGAAAGCCAAGGTGCGTGTCTGTAAAGTGCAAGACAATTTCTTTACGCTCGACGTGCAACTTCTGCTGCCGCTGCTGCCGAAATGCCACTCCCAGGAGAACAGCGTTGGCTTTATAAACCGAGTGGCGGTCACGTGCTGTCTGTCGTCGATGCTCATTGTCCCAATCCGATGACAGTGCTTGAAATAAGCGCCTTTGTGCAGTGCTTGCCACGTAGTGGACGATGGATTCCAGAAAGTCACGGTGCGTGTCTGTAAAGGGCAAGACAATTTCTTTACGCGCGACGTGCAACTTCTGCTGCCGCTGCTTCCAGAATCCCGATCCCAAGAGAACAGCGTTGGCTTTAAAACCCGTGTGGCAATCACGTGCTGTCTGTCTGTCGTCAATGCTCGTTGTCCCAATTCGATGACAAAGCTTGAAGGCAACGTCTTTCTCCAGTGATTTCCACGTAGTGGACGATGGGTACCAGAAAGCCACGGTGCGTGTTTGTAAAGTGCAAGACAATTTCTTTATGCGCGACGTGCAACTTCCGCTGCCACTGCTGCCAGAATCCCGCTCCCATGAGAACAGCGTTGGCTTTATAACCCGTGTGGCGGTCACGTGCTGTCTGTCGTCGATGCTCATTGTACCAATCCGATGACCGTGCTTGAAAGCAGCGTCTTTGTCCAGTGATTGCCTCGTTGTGGATGATGGATTCCAGAAAGCCATGGTGCCTGTCTGTAAAGTGCAAGACAATCTCTTTAGGCGCGACGTGAAACTTCCGCTGCCGCTGCTGCCAGAATGCCGCTCCTAGGAGAACAGCGTTGGCCTTATAACCCGTGTGGCGGTCACGTGCTCTCTGTCGTGGATGCTCATTGTACCAATCCGATGACCGTGCTTGAAAGCAGCGTCTTTGTCCAGTGATTGCCTCGTTGTGGACGATGGATTCCTGAAAGTCACGGTGCGTGTCTGTAACGTGCAAGACAATTTCTTTACGCGCGACGTGCAACTTCAGCTGCCGCTGCTGCAAGAATGCCACTCCCAGGAGAACAGCGTTGGATTATAACCCGTGTGGCGGTCACGTGCTGTCTGTCGTCGATGCTCATTGTCCCAATCCGATTACAATGCTTGAAAGCAGCGTCTTTGTCCAGTGTTTGCCTCGTTGTGGACGATGGACTCTAGAAACCCACGGTGCGTGTGTGTAAAGTGCAAGACAATTTATTTACGCGCGACATGCAACTTCTGCTGCCGCTGCTGCCAGAATCCCGCTCCCTAGAGAACAGCGTTGGCTTTATAACCCGTGTGGCGGTCAATTGCTGTCTGTCGTCGATGCTCGTTGTCCCAATTCGATGACAGAGCTTGAAGGCAGCGTCTTTGTCCTGTGATTGCCACGCTGTGGACGATGGGTACCAGAAAGCCAGGGTGTGTATATGTAACGTGCAAGACAATTTCTATACGCTCGACGTGCACCTTCCGCTGCCGCTACTGCCAGAATGCCACTCCCAGGAGAACAGCGTTGGATTTATAAGCCGTGAGGTGGTCACGTGCTGCCTGTCGTCGACGCTCATTGTCCCAATTTAATGACAGTGCTTGAAAGCAGCGTCTTTGTCCAGTGATTGCCTCGTTGTGGACGATGGATTCCAGAAAGCCATGGTGCCTGTCTGTAAAGTGCAAGACAATTTCTTTAGGCGCGACGTGCAACTTCCGCTGCCGCTGCTGCCAGAATGCCACTCCCAGGAGAACAGAGTTGGCTTTATAACCCGAGTGGCGGTCACGTGCTGTCTGTCGTCGATGGTCATTGTCCCAAACCGATGACAGTGCTTGAAAGCAGCGTCTTTGTCCAGTGATTGCCCCGTTGTGGACGATGGATTCCAGAATGTCACGGTGCGTGTCTGTAAAGGGCAAGACAATTTCTTTACGCGCGACGTGCAACTTCTGCTGCCGCTGCTTCCAGAATCCCGATCCCAAGAGAACAGCGTTGGCTTTATAACCCGTGTGGCGGTCACGTGCTGTCTGTCGTCAATGCTTGTTGTCCCAATTTGATGACAGAGCTTGAAGGCAACGTCTTTGTCCAGTGATTGCCACGTTCTGGACGATAGGTACCAGAAAGCCACGGTGCGTGTCTGTAATGTGCAAGACAATTTCTTTATGCGCGACGTGCAACTTCCGCTGCCACTGCTGCCAGAATCCCGCTCCCAAGAGAACAGCGTTGGCCTTATAACCCGTGGGGCTGTCACGTGCTGTCTGTCGTGAATGCTCATTGTACCAATCCGATGACCGTGCTTGAAAGCAGCGTCTTTGTCCAATGATTGTCTCGTTGTGGACGATGGATTCCAGAAAGCCACGGTGCGTGTCTGTAAAGTGCAAGACAATTTCTTTAGGCGCGACGTGCAACTTCCGCGGCCGCTGCTGCCAGAATGCCACTCCCAGGAGAACAGCGTTGGCTTTATAACCCGTGTGGCGGTCTCGTGCTGTCTGTCGTCGATGCTCATTGTCCCAATCCGATTACAGTGCTTGAAAGCAGCGTGTATGTCCAGTGTTTGCCTCGTTGTGGACGATGGACTCTAGAAACCCACGGTGCGTGTCTGTAAAGTGCAAGACAATTTCTTTACGCGCGACGTGGAACTTCTGCTGCCGCTGCTGCCAGAATCCCGCTCCCAAGAGAACAGCGTTGCTTTATAACCCGTGTGGCGGTCACTTGCTGTCTGTCGTCGATGCTCGTTGTCCCAATTCGATGACAGAGCCTGAAGGCAGCGTCTTTGTCCTGTGATTGCCACGTTGTGGACGATGGGTACCAGAAAGCCAGGGTGTGTATATGTAAAGTGCAAGACGATTTCTTTAGGCCAGAGTGCGACTTTCGCTGCCGCTGCTGCCAGAATGCCGCTCCCAAGAGAACAGCGTTGGCTTTATAACCCGTGTGGCGGTCACGTGCTCTCTGTCGTCGATGCTCATTGTCCCAATCCGATGACAGTGTTCGAAAGCAGCGTCTTTGTTTAGTGATTGCCTCGTTGTGGACGATGGGTTCCAGAAAGCCAGGGTGCCTGTCTGTAAAGTGCAAGACAATTTCTTTAGGCGCTACGTGCAACTTCCGCTGCCGCTGCTGCCAGAATGCCACTCAGAGGAGTAGAGCGTTGGCTTTATAACCCGTGTGGCGGTCACGTGCTGTCTGTCGTCGATGCTCGTTGTCCCAATCCGATGACAGTGCTTGAAAGCAGCGTCTTTGTCCAGTGTTTGCCTCGTTGTGGACGATGGATTCCAGAAAGCCACGGTGCGTGTCTGTAAAGAGCAAGACAATTTCTTTACGCGCGACGCGCAACTTCCGCTGCCACTGCTGCCAGAATCCCAATCCTAAGAGAACAGCGTTGGCTTTATAACCCGTGTGGCGGTCACGTGCTGTCAGGCGTCGATGCTCGTTGTCCCAATTCGATGACAGAGCTTTAAGGCAGCGTCTTTGTCCAGTGATTGCCACGTTGTGGACGATGGATTCCAGAAAGCCATGGTGCCTGTCTGCAAAGTGCAAGACAATTTCTTTAGGCGCGACGTGAAACTTCCGCTGCCGCTGCTGCTAGAATGCCGCTCCCAGGAGTACAGCGTTGGCCTTATAACCCGTGTGGCGGTCAGGTGCTGTCTGTGGTCGATGCTCATTGCACCAAATCCGATGACCGTGCTTGAAAGCAGCGTCTTTGTCCAGTGATTGTCTCGTTGTGGACGATGGATTCCAGAAAGCCAAGGTGCGTGTCTGTAAAGTGCAAGACAATTTCTTTACGCTCGACGTGCAAATTCTGCTGCCGCTGCTGCCGAAATGCCACTCCCAGGAGAACAGCGTTGGCTTTATAAACCGAGTGGCGGTCACGTGCTGTCTGTCGTCGATGCTCATTGTCCCAATCCGATGACAGTGCTTGAAAGAAGCGCCTTTGTGCAGTGCTTGCCACGTAGTGGACGATGGATTCCAGAAAGTCACGGTGCGTGTCTGTAAAGGGCAAGACAATTTCTTTACGCGCGACGTGCAACTTCTGCTGCCGCTGCTTCCAGAATCCCGATCCCAAGAGAACAGCGTTGGCTTTAAAACCCGTGTGGCGGTCACGTGCTGTCTGTCTGTCGTCAATGCTCGTTGTCCCAATTCGATGACAAAGCTTGAAGGCAACGTCTTTGTCCAGTAATTGCCACGTTGTGGAGGATGGGTACCAGAAAGCCATGGTGCGTGTCTGTAAAGTGCAAGACAATTTCTTTATGCGCGACGTGCAACTTCCGCTGCCACTGCTGCCAGAATCCCGTTCCCAAGAGAACAGCGTTGGCTTTATAACCCGTGTGGCGGTCACGTGCTGTCTGTCGTCGATGCTCATTGTACCAATCCGATGACCGTGCTTGACGGCAGCGTCTTTCTCCAGTGATTTCCACGTAGTGGACGATGGGTACCAGAAAGCCACGGTGCGTGTTTGTAAAGTGCAAGACAATTTCTTTATGCGCGACGTGCAACTTCCGCTGCCACTGCTGCCAGAATCCCGCTCCCATGAGAACAGCGTTGGCTTTATAACCCGTGTGGCGGTCACGTGCTGTCTGTCGTCGATGCTCATTGTACCAATCCGATGACCGTGCTTGAAAGCAGCGTCTTTGTCCAGTGATTGCCTCGTTGTGGATGATGGATTCCAGAAAGCCATGGTGCCTGTCTGTAAAGTGCAAGACAATCTCTTTAGGCGCGACGTGCAACTTCCGCTGCCGCTGCTGCCAGAATGCCGCTCCTAGGAGAACAGCGTTGGCCTTATAACCCGTGTGGCGGTCACGTGCTCTCTGTCGTGGATGCTCATTGTACCAATCCGATGACCGTGCTTGAAAGCAGCGTCTTTGTCCAGTGATTGCCTCGTTGTGGACGATGGATTCCTGAAAGTCACGGTGCGTGTCTGTAACGTGCAAGACAATTTCTTTACGCGCGACGTGCAACTTCAGCTGCCGCTGCTGCAAGAATGCCACTCCCAGGAGAACAGCGTTGGATTATAACCCGTGTGGCGGTCACGTGCTGTCTGTCGTCGATGCTCATTGTCCCAATCCGATTACAATGCTTGAAAGCAGCGTCTTTGTCCAGTGTTTGCCTCGTTGTGGACGATGGACTCTAGAAACCCACGGTGCGTGTGTGTAAAGTGCAAGACAATTTATTTACGCGCGACATGCAACTTCTGCTGCCGCTGCTGCCAGAATCCCGCTCCCTAGAAAACAGCGTTGGCTTTATAACCCGTGTGGCGGTCAATTGCTGTCTGTCGTCGATGCTCGTTGTCCCAATTCGATGACAGAGCTTGAAGGCAGCGTCTTTGTCCTGTGATTGCCACGCTGTGGACGATGGGTACCAGAAAGCCAGGGTGTGTATATGTAACGTGCAAGACAATTTCTATACGCTCGACGTGCACCTTCCGCTGCCGCTACTGCCAGAATGCCACGATTTATAAGCCGTGAGGTGGTCACGTGCTGCCTGTCGTCGACGCTCATTGTCCCAATTTAATGACAGTGCTTGAAAGCAGCGTCTTTGTCCAGTGATTGCCTCGTTGTGGACGATGGATTCCAGAAAGCCATGGTGCCTGTCTGTAAAGTGCAAGACAATTTCTTTAGGCGCGACGTGCAACTTCCGCTGCCGCTGCTGCCAGAATGCCACTCCCAGGAGAACAGAGTTGGCTTTATAACCCGAGTGGCGGTCACGTGCTGTCTGTCGTCGATGGTCATTGTCCCAAACCGATGACAGTGCTTGAAAGCAGCGTCTTTGTCCAGCGATTGCCGCGTTGTGGACGATGGATTCCAGGAAGTCACGGTGCGTGTCTGTAAAGTGCAAGACGATTTCTTTAGGCCAGAGTGCGACTTTCGCTGCCGCTGCTGCCAGAATCCTGCTCCCAAGAGAACAGCGTTGGCTTTATAACCCGTGTGGCGGTCACGTGCTGTCTGTGGTCGATGCTCATTGTACCAAATCCGATGACCGTGCTTGAAAGCAGCGTCTTTGTCCAGTGATGGTCTCGTTGTGGACGATGGATTCCAGAAAGCCACGGTGCGTGTCTGTAAAGTGCAAGACAATTTCTTTAGGTGCGACGTGCAACTTCCGCTGCCGCTGCTGCCAGAATGCCACTCAGAGGAGTAGAGCGTTGGCTTTATAACCCGTGTGGCGGTCACGTGCTGTCTGTCGTCGATGCTCGTTGTCCCAATCCGATGACAGTGCTTGAAAGCAGCGTCTTTGTCCAGTGTTTGCCTCGTTGTGGACGATGGATTCCAGAAAGCCACGGTGCGTGTCTGTAAAGAGCAAGACAATTTCTTTACGCGCGACGCGCAACTTCCGCTGCCACTGCTGCCAGAATCCCGATCCCAAGAGAACAGCGTTGGCTTTATAACCCGTGTGGCGGTCACGTGCTGTCAGGCGTCGATGCTCGTTGTCCCAATTCGATGACAGAGCTTTAAGGCAGCGTCTTTGTCCAGTGATTGCCACGTTGTGGACGATGGGTACGAGAAAGCCACGGTGCGTGTCTGTAAAGTGCAAGACAATTTCTTTAGGCGCGACGTGCAACTTCCGCTGCCACTGCTGCCAGAATCCCGCTCCCAAGAGAACAGCGTTGGCTTTATAACCCGTGTGGCGGTCACTTGCTGTCTGTCGTCGATGCTCGTTGTCCCAATTCGATGACAGAGCCTGAAGGCAGCGTCTTTGTCCTGTGATTGCCACGTTGTGGACGATGGGTACCAGAAAGCCAGGGTGTGTATATGTAAAGTGCAAGACGATTTCTTTAGGCCAGAGTGCGACTTTCGCTGCCGCTGCTGCCAGAATGCCGCTCCCAAGAGAACAGCGTTGGCTTTATGACCCGTGTGGCGGTCACGTGCTGTCTGTCGTCGATGCTCATTGTCCCAATCCGATGACAGTGTTCGAAAGCAGCGTCTTTGTTCAGTGATTTCCTTGTTGTGGACGATGGGTTCCAGAAAGCCAGGGTGCCTGTCTGTAAAGTGCAAGACAATTTCTTTAGGCGCTACGTGCAACTTCTGCTGCCACTGCTGCCAGAATGCCGCTCCCAGGAGTACATCGTTGGCTGTATAACCTTTGTGGCGGTCACGTGCTGTTTGTCGTCGATGCTCATTGTCCCAATCCGATGACAGTGCTTGAAAGCAGCGTCTTTGTCCAGTGATTGCCACGTTGCGAACGTTAGATTCCAGAAAGCCACGGTGCGTGTCTGTAAAGTGCAAGACAATTTATTTACGCGCGACGTGCGACTTCCGCTGCCGCTGCTTCCAGAATCCCGATCCCAAGAGAACAGCGTTGGCTTTATAACCCGTGTGGCGGTCACGTGCTGTCTGTCGTCGATGCTCGTTGTCCCAATTCGATGACAGAGCTTGAAGGAAGCGTCTTTGTCCAGTGATTGCCACGTTGTGGACGATGGGTACCAGAAAGCCACGGTGCGTGTCTGTAAAGTGCAAGAGAATATCTTTAGGATCGACGTGCAACTTTCCCTGCCACTGCTGCCAGAATCCCGCTCCCAAGAGAACAGCGTTGGCTTTATAACCCGTGTGGCGGTCACGTGCTGTATGTCGTCGATGCTCATTGTACCAATCCGATGACCGTGCTTGAAAGCAGCGTCTTTGTCCAATGATTGCCCCGTTGTGGACGATGGATTCCAGAATGTCACGGTGCGTGTCTGTAAAGGGCAAGACAATTTCTTTACGCGCGACGTGCAACTTCTGCTGCCGCTGCTTCCAGAATCCCGATCCCAAGAGAACAGCGTTGGCTTTATAACCCGTGTGGCGGTCACGTGCTGTCTGTCGTCAATGCTTGTTGTCCCAATTTGATGACAGAGCTTGAAGGCAACGTCTTTGTCCAGTGATTGCCACGTTCTGGACGATAGGTACCAGAAAGCCACGGTGCGTGTCTGTAATGTGCAAGACAATTTCTTTATGCGCGACGTGCAACTTCCGCTGCCACTGCTGCCAGAATCCCGCTCCCAAGAGAACAGCGTTGGCCTTATAACCCGTGGGGCTGTCACGTGCTGTCTGTCGTGAATGCTCATTGTACCAATCCGATGACCGTGCTTGAAAGCAGCGTCTTTGTCCAATGATTGTCTCGTTGTGGACGATGGATTCCAGAAAGCCACGGTGCGTGTCTGTAAAGTGCAAGACAATTTCTTTAGGCGCGACGTGCAACTTCCGCGGCCGCTGCTGCCAGAATGCCACTCCCAGGAGAACAGCGTTGGCTTTATAACCCGTGTGGCGGTCACGTGCTGTCTGTCGTCGATGCTCATTGTCCCAATCCGATTACAGTGCTTGAAAGCAGCGTGTATGTCCAGTGTTTGCCTCGTTGTGGACGATGGACTCTAGAAACCCACGGTGCGTGTCTGTAAAGTGCAAGACAATTTCTTTACGCGCGACGTGGAACTTCTGCTGCCGCTGCTGCCAGAATCCCGCTCCCAAGAGAACAGCGTTGGCTTTATAACCCGTGTGGCGGTCACTTGCTGTCTGTCGTCGATGCTCGTTGTCCCAATTCGATGACAGAGCCTGAAGGCAGCGTCTTTGTCCTGTGATTGCCACGTTGTGGACGATGGGTACCAGAAAGCCAGGGTGTGTATATGTAAAGTGCAAGACGATTTCTTTAGGCCAGAGTGCGACTTTCGCTGCCGCTGCTGCCAGAATGCCGCTCCCAAGAGAACAGCGTTGGCTTTATAACCCGTGTGGCGGTCACGTGCTGTCTGTCGTCGATGCTCATTGTCCCAATCCGATGACAGTGTTCGAAAGCAGCGTCTTTGTTTAGTGATTGCCTCGTTGTGGACGATGGGTTCCAGAAAGCCAGGGTGCCTGTCTGTAAAGTGCAAGACAATTTCTTTAGGCGCTACGTGCAACTTCCGCTGCCGCTGCTGCCAGAATGCCACTCAGAGGAGTAGAGCGTTGGCTTTATAACCCGTGTGGCGGTCACGTGCTGTCTGTCGTCGATGCTCGTTGTCCCAATCCGATGACAGTGCTTGAAAGCAGCGTCTTTGTCCAGTGTTTGCCTCGTTGTGGACGATGGATTCCAGAAAGCCACGGTGCGTGTCTGTAAAGAGCAAGACAATTTCTTTACGCGCGACGCGCAACTTCCGCTGCTACTGCTGCCAGAATCCCGATCCTAAGAGAACAGCGTTGGCTTTATAACCCGTGTGGCGGTCACGTGCTGTCAGGCGTCGATGCTCGTTGTCCCAATTCGATGACAGAGCTTTAAGGCAGCGTCTTTGTCCAGTGATTGCCACGTTGTGGACGATGGATTCCAGAAAGCCATGGTGCCTGTCTGCAAAGTGCAAGACAATTTCTTTAGGCGCGACGTGAAACTTCCGCTGCCGCTGCTGCTAGAATGCCGCTCCCAGGAGTACAGCGTTGGCCTTATAACCCGTGTGGCGGTCAGGTGCTGTCTGTGGTCGATGCTCATTGCACCAAATCCGATGACCGTGCTTTAAAGCAGCGTCTTTGTCCAGTGATTGTCTCGTTGTGGACGATGGATTCCAGAAAGCCACGGTGCGTGTCTGTAAAGTGCAAGACAATTTCTTTAGGTGCGACGTGCAACTTCCGCTGCCGCTGCTGCCAGAATGCCACTCAGAGGAGCGGAGCGTTGGCTTTATAACCCGTGTGGCGGTCACGTGCTGTCTGTCGTCGATGCTCATTGTCCGAATCCGATGACAGTGCTTGAAAGCACCGTCTTTGTCCAGTGTTTGCCTCGTTGTGGACGATGGATTCCAGAAAGCCACGGTGCCTGTCTGTAAAGTGCAAGACAATTTCTTTACGCGCGACGTGCAACTTCTGCGGCCGCTGTTACCAGAATCCCGATCCCAAGAGAACAGCTTTGGCTTTATAATCCGTGTGGCGGTCACGTGCTGTCTGTCGTCGATGCTCGTTGTCCCAATTCGATGACAGAGCTTGAAGGCAGCGTCATTGTCCAGTGATTGCCACGTTGTGAAATATGGGTACCTGAAAGCCACGGTGCGTGTCTGTAAAGTGCAAGACAATTTCTTTAGGCGCGATGTGCAACATCCGCTGCCACTGCTGCCAGAATGCCACTCCCAGGAGAACAGCGGTGGCTTTATAACCCGTGTGGCGGTCACGTGCTGTCTGTCGTCGATGCTCATTGTCCCAATCCGATGACAGTGCTTGAAAGCAGCGTCTTTGTCGAGTTATTGCCCCGTTGAGGACGATGATTCCAGAATGTCACGGTGCGTGTCTGTAAAGAGCAAGACAATTTCTTTACGCGCGACGTGCAACTTCTGCTGCCGCTGCTTCCAGAATCCCGATCCCAAGAGAACAGCGTTGGCTTTATAACCCGTGTGGCGGTCACGTGCTGTCTGTCGTCAATGCTTGTTGTCCCAATTCGATGACAGAGCTTGAAGACAACGTCTTTGCCCAGTGATTGCCACGTTGTGGACGATAGGTACCAGAAAGCCACGGTGCGTGTCTGTAATGTGCAAGACAATTTCTTTATGGGCGACGTGCAACTTCCGCTGCCACTGCTGCCAGAATCCCGCTCCCAAGAGAACAGCGCTGGCCTTATAGCCCGTGTGGCGGTCACGTGATGTCTGTCGTGAATGCTCATTGTACCAATCCGATGACCGTGCTTGAAACCAGCGTCTTTGTCCAGTGATTGTCTCGTTGTGGACGATGGATTCCAGAAAGCCACGGTGCGTGTCTGTAAAGTGCAAGACAATTTCTTTAGGCGCGACGTGCAATTTCCGCGGCCGCTGCTGCCAGAATGCCACTCCCAGGAGAACAGCGTTGGCTTTATAACCCGTGTGGCGGTCACGTGCGGTCTGTCGTCGATGCTCATTGTCCCAATCCGATTACAGTGCTTGAAAGCAGCGTGTATGTCCAGAGTTTGCCTCGTTGTGGACGATGGACTCTAGAAACCCACGGTGCGTGTCTGTAAAGTGCAAGACAATTTCTTTACGCGCGACGTGGAACTTCTGCTGCCGCTGCTGCCAGAATCCCGCTCCCAAGAGAACAGCGTTGGCTTTATAACCCGTGTGGCGGTCACTTGCTGTCTGTCGTCGATGCTCGTTGTCCCAATTCGATGACAGAGCCTGAAGGCAGCGTCTTTGTCCTGTGATTGCCACGTTGTGGACGATGGGTACCAGAAAGCCAGGGTGTGTATATGTAAAGTGCAAGACGATTTCTTTAGGCCAGAGTGCGACTTTCGCTGCCGCTGCTGCCAGAATGCCGCTCCCAAGAGAACAGCGTTGGCTTTATAACCCGTGTGGCGGTCACGTGCTGTCTGTCGTCGATGCTCATTGTCCCAATCCGATGACAGTGTTCGAAAGCAGCGCCTTTGTTCAGTGATTGCCTCGTTGTGGACGAGGGGTTCCAGAAAGCCAGGGTGCCTGTCTGTAAAGTGCAAGACAATTTCTTTAGGCGCTACGTGCAACTTCTGCTGCCACTGCTGCCAGAATGCCGCTCCCAGGAGAACATCGTTGGCTGTATAACCTTTGTGGCGGTCACGTGCGGTCTGTCGTCGATGCTCATTGTCCCAATCCGATGACAGTGCTTGAAAGCAGCGTCTTTGTCCAGTGATTGCCACGTTGCGGACGATAGATTCCAAAAAGCCACGGTGCGTGTCTGTAAAGTGCAAGACAATTTGTTTACGCTCGACGTGCGACTTCCGCTGCCGCTGCTTCCAGAATCCCGATCCCAAGGGAACAGCGTTGGCTTTATAACCCGTGTGGCGGTCACGTGCTGTCTGTCGTCGATGCTCGTTGTCCCAATTCGATGACAGAGCTTGAAGGAAGCGTCTTTGTCCAGTGATTGCCATGTTGTGGACGGTGGGTACCAGAAAGCCACGGTGCGTGTCTGTAAAGTGCAAGAGAATATCTTTAGGATCGACGTGCAACTTTCGCTGCCACTGCTGCCAGAATCCCGCTCCCAAGAGAACAGCGTTGGCCTTATAGCCCGTGTGGCGGTCACGTGATGTCTGTCGTGAATGCTCATTGTACCAATCCGATGACCGTGCTTGAAAGCAGCGTCTTTGTCCAGTGATTGTCTCGTTGTGGACGATGGATTCCAGAAAGCCACGGTGCGTGTCTGTAAAGTGCAAGAGAATTTCTTTAGGCGCGACGTGCAACTTGCGCGGCCGCTGCTGCCAGAATGCCACTCCCAGGAGAACAGCGTTGGCTTTATAACTCGTGGGGCGGTCACGTGCTGTCTGTCGTCGATGCTCATTGTCCCAATCCGATTACAGTGCTTGAAAGCAGCGTGTATGTCCAGTGTTTGCCTCGTTGTGGACGATGGACTCTAGAAACCCACGGTGCGTGTCTGTAAAGTGCAAGACAATTTCTTTACGCGCGACGTGGAACTTCTGCTGCCGCTGCTGCCAGAATCCCGCTCCCAAGAGAACAGCGTTGGCTTTATAACCCGTGTGGCGGTCACTTGCTGTCTGTCGTCGATGCTCGTTGTCCCAATTCGATGACAGAGCCTGAAGGCAGCGTCTTTGTCCTGTGATTGCCACGTTGTGGACGATGGGTACCAGAAAGCCAGGGTGTGTATATGTAAAGTGCAAGACGATTTCTTTAGGCCAGAGTGCGACTTTCGCTGCCGCTGCTGCCAGAGTGCCGCTCCCAAGAGAACAGCGTTGGCTTTATAACCCGTGTGGCGGTCACGTGCTGTCTGTCGTCGATGCTCATTGTCCCAATCCGATGACACTGTTCGAAAGCAGCGTCTTTGTTCAGTGATTGCCTCGTTGTGGACGAGGGGTTCCAGAAAGCCAGGGTGCCTGTCTGTAAAGTGCAAGACAATTTCTTTAGGCGCTACGTGCAACTTCTGCTGCCACTGCTGCCAGAATGCCGCTCCCAGGAGAACATCGTTGGCTGTATAACCTTTGTGGCGGTCACGTGCTGTCTGTCGTCGATGCTCATTGTCCCAATCCGATGACAGTGCTTGAAAGCAGCGTCTTTGTCCAGTGATTGCCACGTTGCGGACGATAGATTCCAAAAACGCAACGGTGCGTGTCTGTAAAGTGCAAGACAATTTATTTACGCGCGACGTGCGACTTCCGCTGCCGCTGCTTCCAGAATCCCGATCCCAAGAGAACAGCGTTGGCTTTATAACCCGTGTGGCGGTCACGTGCTGTCTGTCGTCGATGCTCGTTGTCCCAATTCGATGACAGAGCTTGAAGGAAGCGTCTTTGTCCAGTGATTGCCACGTTGTGGACGATGGGTACCAGAAAGCCACGGTGCGTGTCTGTAAAGTGCAAGAGAATATCTTTAGGATCGACGTGCAACTTTCGCTGCCACTGCTGCCAGAATCCCGCTCCCAAGAGAACAGCGTTGGCTTTATAACCCGTGTGGGGGTCACGTGCTGTATGTCGTCGATGCTCATTGTACCAATCCGATGACCGTGCTTGAAAGCAGCGTCTTTGTCCAGTGATTGCCTCGTTGTGGACGATGGATTCCAGAAAGCCATGGTGCCTGTCTGCAAAGTGCAAGACAATTTCTTTAGGCGCGACGTGCAACTTCTGCTGCCGCTGTTACCAGAATCCCGATTCCAAGAGAACAGCTTTGGCTTTATAACCCGTGTGGCGGTCACGTGCTGTCTGTCGTCGATGCTCGTTGTCCCAATTCGATGACAGAGCTTGAAGGCAGCGTCATTGTCCAGTGATTGCCACGTTGTGAAAGATGGGTACCTGAAAGCCACGGTGCGTGTCTGTAAAGTGCAAGACAATTTCTTTAGGCGCGATGTGCAACATCCGCTGCCACTGCTGCCAGAATGCCACTCCCAGGAGAACAGCGGTGGCTTTATAACCCGTGTGGCGGTCACGTGCTGTCTGTCGTCGATGCTCATTGTCCCAATCCGATGACAGTGCTTTAAAGCAGCGTCTTTGTCCAGTGATTGCCCCGTTGTGGACGATGGATTCCAGAATGTCACGGTGCGTGTCTGTAAAGGGCAAGACAATTTCTTTACGCGCGACGTGCAACTTCTGCTGCCGCTGATTCCAGAATCCCGATCCGAAGAGAACAGCGTTGGCTTTATAACCCCTGTGGCGGTCATGTGCTGTCTGTCGTCAATGCTCGTTGTCCCAATTCGATGACAGAGCTTGAAGGCAACGTCTTTGTCCAGTGATGGCCACGTTGTGGACGATGGGACCAGAAAGCCACGGTGCGTGTCTGTAAAGTGCAAGACAATTTCTTTATGCGCGACGTGCAACTTCCGCTGCCACTGCTGCGAGAATCTCGCTCCCAAGAGACCAGCGTTGGCTTTATAACCCGTGTGGCGGTCACGTGCTGTCTGTCGTCGATGCTCATTGTACCAATCCAATGACCGTGCTTGAAAGCAGCGTCTTTGTCCAGTGATTGCCTCGTTGTGGACGATGGATTCCAGAAAGCCATGGTGCCTGTCTGTAAAGTGCAAGACAATCTCTTTAGGCGCGACGTGCAACTTCCGCTGCCACTGCTGACAGAATGCCACTCCCAGGAGAACAGCGTTGGCTTTATAACCCGTGTGGCGGTCACGTGCTGTCTGTCGTCGATGCTCATTGTCCCAATCCGGTGACAGAGCTTGAAGGCAGCGTCTTTGTCCAGTGATTGCCACGTTGTGGACGATGGGTACGAGAAAGCCACGGTGCGTGTTTGTAAAGTGCAAGACAATTTCTTTAGGCGCGACGTGCAACTTCAGCTGCCGCTGCTGCCAGAATCCCGCTCCCAAGAGAACAGCGTTGGCTTTATAACCCGTGTGGCGGTCACGTGCTGTATGTCGTCGATGCTCATTGTACCAATCCGATGACCGTGCTTGAAAGCAGCGTCTTTGTCCAGTGATTGCCTCGTTGTGGACGATGGATTCCAGAAAGCCATGGTGCCTGTCTGCAAAGTGCAAGACAATTTCTTTAGGCGCGACGTGCAACTTCCGCTGCCGCTGCTGCTAGAATGCCGCTCCCAGGAGTACAGCGTTGGCCTTATAACCCGTGTGGCGGTCAGGTGCTGTCTGTGGTCGATGCTCATTGCACCAAATCCGATGACCGTGCTTGAAAGCAGCGTCTTTGTCCAGTGATTGTCTCGTTGTGGACGATGGATTCCAGAAAGCCACGGTGCGTGGCTGTAAAGTGCAAGACAATTTCTTTAGGTGCGACGTGCAACTTCCGCTGCCGCTGCTGCCAGAATGCCACTCAGAGGAATAGAGCGTTGGCTTTATAACCCGTGTGGCGGTCACGTGCTGTCTGTCGTCGATGCTCATTGTCCGAATCCGATGACAGTGCTTGAAAGCAGCGTCTTTGTCCAGTGTTTGCCTCGTTGTGGACGATGGATTCCAGAAAGCCACGGTGCCTGTCTGTAAAGTGCAAGACAATTTCTTTACGCGCGACGTGCAACATCTGCTGCCGCTGTTACCAGAATCCCGATCCCAAGAGAACAGCTTTGGCTTTATAACCCGTGTGGCAGTCACGTGCTGTCTGTCGTCGATGCTCATTGTCCCAATTCGATGACAGAGCTTGAAGGCAGCGTCATTGTCCAGTGATTGCCACGTTGTGAAAGATGGGTACCTGAAAGCCACGGTGCGTGTCTGTAAAGTGCAAGACAATTTCTTTAGGCGCGATGTGCAACATCCGCTGCCACTGCTGCCAGAATGCCACTCCCAGGAGAACAGCGGTGGCTTTATAACCCGTGTGGCGGTCACGTGCTGTCTGTCGTCGATGCTCATTGTCCCAATCCGATGACAGTGCTTTAAAGCAGCGTCTTTGTCCAGTGATTGCCCCGTTGTGGACGATGGATTCCAGAATGTCACGGTGCGTGTCTGTAAAGGGCAAGACAATTTCTTTACGCGCGACGTGCAACTTCTGCTGCCGCTGATTCCAGAATCCCGATCCGAAGAGAACAGCGTAGGTTTTATAACCCGTGTGGCGGTCATGTGCTGTCTGTTGTCAATGCTCGTTGTCCCAATTCGATGACAGAGCTTGAAGGCAACGTCTTTGTCCAGTGATGGCCACGTTGTGGACGATGGGCACCAGAAAGCCACGGTGCGTGTCTGTAAAGTGCAAGACAATTTCTTTATGCGCGACGTGCAACTTCCGCTGCCACTGCTGCGAGAATCTCGCTCCCAAGAGACCAGCGTTGGCTTTATAACCCGTGTGGCGGTCACGTGCTGTCTGTCGTCGGTGCTCATTGTACCAATCCGATGACCGTGCTTGAAAGCCGCGTCTTTGTCCAGTGATTGCCTCGTTGTGGACGATGGATTCCAGAAAGCCATGGTGCCTGTCTGTAAAGTGCAAGACAATCTCTTTAGGCGCGACGTGCAACTTCAGCTGCCGCTGCTGCCAGAATGCCACTCCAAGGAGAACAGCGTTGGCTTTATAACCCGTGTGGCGGTCACGTGCTGTCTGTCGTCGATGCTCATTGTCCCAATCCGATTACAGTGCTTGAAAGCAGCGTCTTTGTCCAGTGTTTGCATCGTTGTGGACGATGGACTCTAGAAACCCACGGTGCGTGTGTGTAAAGTGCAAGACAATTTATTTACGCGCGACATGCAACTTCTGCTGCCGCTGCTGCCAGAATCCCGCTCCCTAGAGAACAGCGTTGGCTTTATAACCCGTGTGGCGGTCAATTGCTGTCTGTCGTCGATGCTCGTTGTCCCAATTCGATGACAGAGCTTGAAGGCAGCGTCTTTGTCCTGTGATTGCCACGCTGTGGACGATGGGTACCAGAAAGCCAGGGTGTGTATATGTAACGTGCAAGACAATTTCTATACGCTCGACGTGCACCTTCCGCTGCCGCTACTGCCAGAATGCCACTCCCAGGAGAACAGCGTTGGATTTATAAGCCGTGAGGTGGTCACGTGCTGCCTGTCGTCGACGCTCATTGTCCCAATTTAATGACAGTGCTTGAAAGCAGCGTCTTTGTCCAGTGATTGCCTCGTTGTGGACGATGGATTCCAGAAAGCCATGGTGCCTGTCTGTAAAGTGCAAGACAATTTCTTTAGGCGCGACGTGCAACTTCCGCTGCCGCTGCTGCCAGAATGCCACTCCCAGGAGAACAGAGTTGGCTTTATAACCCGAGTGGCGGTCATGTGCTGTCTGTCGTCGATGGTCATTGTCCCAAACCGATGACAGTGCTTGAAAGCAGCGTCTTTGTCCAGCGATTGCCCCGTTGTGGACGATGGATTCCAGGAAGTCACGGTGCGTGTCTGTAAAGTGCAAGACGATTTCTTTAGGCCAGAGTGCGACTTTCGCTGCCGCTGCTGCCAGAATCCTGCTCCCAAGAGAACAGCGTTGGCTTTATAACCCGTGTGGCGGTCACGTGCTGTCTGTGGTCGATGCTCATTGTACCAAATCCGATGACCGTGCTTGAAAGCAGCGTCTTTGTCCAGTGATGGTCTCGTTGTGGACGATGGATTCCAGAAAGCCACGGTGCGTGTCTGTAAAGTGCAAGACAATTTCTTTAGGTGCGACGTGCAACTTCCGCTGCCGCTGCTGCCAGAATGCCACTCAGAGGAGTAGAGCGTTGGCTTTATAACCCGTGTGGCGGTCACGTGCTGTCTGTCGTCGATGCTCGTTGTCCCAATCCGATGACAGTGCTTGAAAGCAGCGTCTTTGTCCAGTGTTTGCCTCGTTGTGGACGATGGATTCCAGAAAGCCACGGTGCGTGTCTGTAAAGAGCAAGACAATTTCTTTACGCGCGACGCGCAACTTCCGCTGCCACTGCTGCCAGAATCCCGATCCCAAGAGAACAGCGTTGGCTTTATAACCCGTGTGGCGGTCACGTGCTGTCAGGCGTCGATGCTCGTTGTCCCAATTCGATGACAGAGCTTTAAGGCAGCGTCTTTGTCCAGTGATTGCCACGTTGTGGACGATGGGTACGAGAAAGCCACGGTGCGTGTCTGTAAAGTGCAAGACAATTTCTTTAGGCGCGACGTGCAACTTCCTCTGCCACTGCTGCCAGAATCCCGCTCCCAAGAGAACAGCGTTGGCTTTATAACCCGTGTGGCGGTCACTTGCTGTCTGTCGTCGATGCTCGTTGTCCCAATTCGATGACAGAGCCTGAAGGCAGCGTCTTTGTCCTGTGATTGCCACGTTGTGGACGATGGGTACCAGAAAGCCAGGGTGTGTATATGTAAAGTGCAAGACGATTTCTTTAGGCCAGAGTGCGACTTTCGCTGCCGCTGCTGCCAGAATGCCGCTCCCAAGAGAACAGCGTTGGCTTTATGACCCGTGTGGCGGTCACGTGCTGTCTGTCGTCGATGCTCATTGTCCCAATCCGATGACAGTGTTCGAAAGCAGCGTCTTTGTTCAGTGATTTCCTTGTTGTGGACGATGGGTTCCAGAAAGCCAGGGTGCCTGTCTGTAAAGTGCAAGACAATTTCTTTAGGCGCTACGTGCAACTTCTGCTGCCACTGCTGCCAGAATGCCGCTCCCAGGAGAACATCGTTGGCTGTATAACCTTTGTGGCGGTCACGTGCTGTTTGTCGTCGATGCTCATTGTCCCAATCCGATGACAGTGCTTGAAAGCAGCGTCTTTGTCCAGTGATTGCCACGTTGCGAACGTTAGATTCCAGAAAGCCACGGTGCGTGTCTGTAAAGTGCAAGACAATTTATTTACGCGCGACGTGCGACTTCCGCTGCCGCTGCTTCCAGAATCCCGATCCCAAGAGAACAGCGTTGGCTTTATAACCCGTGTGGCGGTCACGTGCTGTCTGTCGTCGATGCTCGTTGTCCCAATTCGATGACAGAGCTTGAAGGAAGCGTCTTTGTCCAGTGATTGCCACGTTGTGGACGATGGGTACCAGAAAGCCACGGTGCGTGTCTGTAAAGTGCAAGAGAATATCTTTAGGATCGACGTGCAACTTTCGCTGCCACTGCTGCCAGAATCCCGCTCCCAAGAGAACAGCGTTGGCTTTATAACCCGTGTGGCGGTCACGTGCTGTATGTCGTCGATGCTCATTGTACCAATCCGATGACCGTGCTTGAAAGCAGCGTCTTTGTCCAGTGATTGCCTCGTTGTGGACGATGGATTCCAGAAAGCCATGGTGCCTGTCTGAAAAGTGCAAGACAATTTCTTTAGGCGCGGCTTAGCAACTTCCGCTGCCGCTGCTGCTAGAATGCCGCTCCCAGGAGTACAGCGTTGGCCTTATAACCCGTGTGGCGGTCAGGTGCTGTCTGTGGTCGATGCTCATTGCACCAAATCCGATGACCGTGCTTGAAAGCAGCGTCTTTGTCCAGTGATTGCCTCGTTGTGGACGACGGATTCCAGAAAGCCACGGTGCCTGTCTGTAAAGTGCAAGACAATTTCTTTACGCGCGACGTGCAACTTCTGCTGCCGCTGTTACCAGAATCCCGATCCCAAGAGAACAGCTTTGGCTTTATAACCCGTGTGGCGGTCACGTGCTGTCTGTCGTCGATGCTCGTTGTCCCAATTCGATAACAGAGCTTGAAGGCAGCGTCATTGTCCAGTGATTGCCACGTTGTGAAAGATGGGTACCTGAAAGCCACGGTGCGTGTCTGTAACGTGCAAGACAATTTCTTTAGGCGCGATGTGCAACATCCGCTGCCACTGCTGCCAGAATGCCACTCCCAGGAGAACAGCGGTGCCTTTATAACCCGTGTGGCGGTCACGTGCTGTCTGTCGTCGATGCTCATTGTCCCAATCCGATGACAGTGCTTGAAAGCAGCGTCTTTGTCCAGTGATTGCCCCGTTGTGGACGATGGATTCCAGAATGTCACGGTGCGTGTCTGTAAAGGGCAAGACAATTTCTTTACGCGCGACGTGCAACTTCTGCTGCCGCTGCTTCCAGAATCCCGATCCCAAGAGAACAGCGTTGGCTTTATAACCCGTGTGGCGGTCACGTGCTGTCTGTCGTCAATGCTTGTTGTCCCAATTCGATGACAGAGCTTGAAGGCAACGTCTTTGCCCAGTGATTGCCACGTTGTGGACGATAGGTACCAGAAAGCCACGGTGCGTGTCTGTAATGTGCAAGACAATTTCTTTATGGGCGACGTGCAACTTCCGCTGCCACTGCTGCCAGAATCCCGCTCCCAAGAGAACAGCGCTGGCCTTATAGCCCGTGTGGCGGTCACGTGATGTCTGTCGTGAATGCTCATTGTACCAATCCGATGACCGTGCTTGAAACCAGCGTCTTTGTCCAGTGATTGTCTCGTTGTGGACGATGGATTCCAGAAAGCCACGGTGCGTGTCTGTAAAGTGCAAGACAATTTCTTTAGGCGCGACGTGCAATTTCCGCGGCCGCTGCTGCCAGAATGCCACTCCCAGGAGAACAGCGTTGGCTTTATAACCCGTGTGGCGGTCACGTGCGGTCTGTCGTCGATGCTCATTGTCCCAATCCGATTACAGTGCTTGAAAGCAGCGTGTATGTCCAGAGTTTGCCTCGTTGTGGACGATGGACTCTAGAAACCCACGGTGCGTGTCTGTAAAGTGCAAGACAATTTCTTTACGCGCGACGTGGAACTTCTGCTGCCGCTGCTGCCAGAATCCCGCTCCCAAGAGAACAGCGTTGGCTTTATAACCCGTGTGGCGGTCACTTGCTGTCTGTCGTCGATGCTCGTTGTCCCAATTCGATGACAGAGCCTGAAGGCAGCGTCTTTGTCCTGTGATTGCCACGTTGTGGACGATGGGTACCAGAAAGCCAGGGTGTGTATATGTAAAGTGCAAGACGATTTCTTTAGGCCAGAGTGCGACTTTCGCTGCCGCTGCTGCCAGAATGCCGCTCCCAAGAGAACAGCGTTGGCTTTATAACCCGTGTGGCGGTCACGTGCTGTCTGTCGTCGATGCTCATTGTCCCAATCCGATGACAGTGTTCGAAAGCAGCGTCTTTGTTCAGTGATTGCCTCGTTGTGGACGAGGGGTTCCAGAAAGCCAGGGTGCCTGTCTGTAAAGTGCAAGACAATTTCTTTAGGCGCTACGTGCAACTTCTGCTGCCACTGCTGCCAGAATGCCGCTCCCAGGAGAACATCGTTGGCTGTATAACCTTTGTGGCGGTCACGTGCTGTCTGTCGTCGATGCTCATTGTCCCAATCCGATGACAGTGCTTGAAAGCAGCGTCTTTGTCCAGTGATTGCCACGTTGCGGACGATAGATTCCAAAAAGCCACGGTGCGTGTCTGTAAAGTGCAAGACAATTTGTTTACGCTCGACGTGCGACTTCCGCTGCCGCTGCTTCCAGAATCCCGATCCCAAGGGAACAGCGTTGGCTTTATAACCCGTGTGGCGGTCACGTGCTGTCTGTCGTCGATGCTCGTTGTCCCAATTCGATGACAGAGCTTGAAGGAAGCGTCTTTGTCCAGTGATTGCCATGTTGTGGACGGTGGGTACCAGAAAGCCACGGTGCGTGTCTGTAAAGTGCAAGAGAATATCTTTAGGATCGACGTGCAACTTTCGCTGCCACTGCTGCCAGAATCCCGCTCCCAAGAGAACAGCGTTGGCCTTATAGCCCGTGTGGCGGTCACGTGATGTCTGTCGTGAATGCTCATTGTACCAATCCGATGACCGTGCTTGAAAGCAGCGTCTTTGTCCAGTGATTGTCTCGTTGTGGACGATGGATTCCAGAAAGCCACGGTGCGTGTCTGTAAAGTGCAAGAGAATTTCTTTAGGCGCGACGTGCAACTTCTGCTGCCACTGCTGCCAGAATGCCGCTCCCAGGAGAACATCGTTGGCTGTATAACCTTTGTGGCGGTCACGTGCTGTCTGTCGTCGATGCTCATTGTCCCAATCCGATGACAGTGCTTGAAAGCAGCGTCTTTGTCCAGTGATTGCCACGTTGCGGACGATAGATTCCAAAAACGCAACGGTGCGTGTCTGTAAAGTGCAAGACAATTTATTTACGCGCGACGTGCGACTTCCGCTGCCGCTGCTTCCAGAATCCCGATCCCAAGAGAACAGCGTTGGCTTTATAACCCGTGTGGCGGTCACGTGCTGTCTGTCGTCGATGCTCGTTGTCCCAATTCGATGACAGAGCTTGAAGGAAGCGTCTTTGTCCAGTGATTGCCACGTTGTGGACGATGGGTACCAGAAAGCCACGGTGCGTGTCTGTAAAGTGCAAGAGAATATCTTTAGGATCGACGTGCAACTTTCGCTGCCACTGCTGCCAGAATCCCGCTCCCAAGAGAACAGCGTTGGCTTTATAACCCGTGTGGGGGTCACGTGCTGTATGTCGTCGATGCTCATTGTACCAATCCGATGACCGTGCTTGAAAGCAGCGTCTTTGTCCAGTGATTGCCTCGTTGTGGACGATGTATTCCAGAAAGCCATGGTGCCTGTCTGCAAAGTGCAAGACAATTTCTTTAGGCGCGACGTGCAACTTCTGCTGCCGCTGTTACCAGAATCCCGATCCCAAGAGAACAGCTTTGGCTTTATAACCCGTGTGGCGGTCACGTGCTGTCTGTCGTCGATGCTCGTTGTCCCAATTCGATGACAGAGCTTGAAGGCAGCGTCATTGTCCAGTGATTGCCACGTTGTGAAAGATGGGTACCTGAAAGCCACGGTGCGTGTCTGTAAAGTGCAAGACAATTTCTTTAGGCGCGATGTGCAACATCCGCTGCCACTGCTGCCAGAATGCCACTCCCAGGAGAACAGCGGTGGCTTTATAACCCGTGTGGCGGTCACGTGCTGTCTGTCGTCGATGCTCATTGTCCCAATCCGATGACAGTGCTTTAAAGCAGCGTCTTTGTCCAGTGATTGCCCCGTTGTGGACGATGGATTCCAGAATGTCACGGTGCGTGTCTGTAAAGGGCAAGACAATTTCTTTACGCGCGACGTGCAACTTCTGCTGCCGCTGATTCCAGAATCCCGATCCGAAGAGAACAGCGTTGGCTTTATAACCCCTGTGGCGGTCATGTGCTGTCTGTCGTCAATGCTCGTTGTCCCAATTCGATGACAGAGCTTGAAGGCAACGTCTTTGTCCAGTGATGGCCACGTTGTGGACGATGGGCACCAGAAAGCCACGGTGCGTGTCTGTAAAGTGCAAGACAATTTCTTTATGCGCGACGTGCAACTTCCGCTGCCACTGCTGCGAGAATCTCGCTCCCAAGAGACCAGCGTTGGCTTTATAACCCGTGTGGCGGTCACGTGCTGTCTGTCGTCGATGCTCATTGTACCAATCCAATGACCGTGCTTGAAAGCAGCGTCTTTGTCCAGTGATTGCCTCGTTGTGGACGATGGATTCCAGAAAGCCATGGTGCCTGTCTGTAAAGTGCAAGACAATCTCTTTAGGCGCGACGTGCAACTTCCGCTGCCACTGCTGACAGAATGCCACTCCCAGGAGAACAGCGTTGGCTTTATAACCCGTGTGGCGGTCACGTGCTGTCTGTCGTCGATGCTCATTGTCCCAATCCGGTGACAGAGCTTGAAGGCAGCGTCTTTGTCCAGTGATTGCCACGTTGTGGACGATGGGTACGAGAAAGCCACGGTGCGTGTTTGTAAAGTGCAAGACAATTTCTTTAGGCGCGACGTGCAACTTCAGCTGCCGCTGCTGCCAGAATCCCGCTCCCAAGAGAACAGCGTTGGCTTTATAACCCGTGTGGCGGTCACGTGCTGTATGTCGTCGATGCTCATTGTACCAATCCGATGACCGTGCTTGAAAGCAGCGTCTTTGTCCAGTGATTGCCTCGTTGTGGACGATGGATTCCAGAAAGCCATGGTGCCTGTCTGCAAAGTGCAAGACAATTTCTTTAGGCGCGACGTGCAACTTCCGCTGCCGCTGCTGCTAGAATGCCGCTCCCAGGAGTACAGCGTTGGCCTTATAACCCGTGTGGCGGTCAGGTGCTGTCTGTGGTCGATGCTCATTGCACCAAATCCGATGACCGTGCTTGAAAGCAGCGTCTTTGTCCAGTGATTGTCTCGTTGTGGACGATGGATTCCAGAAAGCCACGGTGCGTGGCTGTAAAGTGCAAGACAATTTCTTTAGGTGCGACGTGCAACTTCCGCTGCCGCTGCTGCCAGAATGCCACTCAGAGGAATAGAGCGTTGGCTTTATAACCCGTGTGGCGGTCACGTGCTGTCTGTCGTCGATGCTCATTGTCCGAATCCGATGACAGTACTTGAAAGCAGCGTCTTTGTCCAGTGTTTGCCTCGTTGTGGACGATGGATTCCAGAAAGCCACGGTGCCTGTCTGTAAAGTGCAAGACAATTTCTTTACGCGCGACGTGCAACATCTGCTGCCGCTGTTACCAGAATCCCGATCCCAAGAGAACAGCTTTGGCTTTATAACCCGTGTGGCAGTCACGTGCTGTCTGTCGTCGATGCTCATTGTCCCAATTCGATGACAGAGCTTGAAGGCAGCGTCATTGTCCAGTGATTGCCACGTTGTGAAAGATGGGTACCTGAAAGCCACGGTGCGTGTCTGTAAAGTGCAAGACAATTTCTTTAGGCGCGATGTGCAACATCCGCTGCCACTGCTGCCAGAATGCCACTCCCAGGAGAACAGCGGTGGCTTTATAACCCGTGTGGCGGTCACGTGCTGTCAGGCGTCGATGCTCGTTGTCCCAATTCGATGACAGAGCTTTAAGGCAGCGTCTTTGTCCAGTGATTGCCACGTTGTGGACGATGGGTACGAGAAAGCCACGGTGCGTGTCTGTAAAGTGCAAGACAATTTCTTTAGGCGCGACGTGCAACTTCCGCTGCCACTGCTGCCAGAATCCCGCTCCCAAGAGAACAGCGTTGGCTTTATAACCCGTGTGGCGGTCACTTGCTGTCTGTCGTCGATGCTCGTTGTCCCTATTCGATGACAGAGCCTGAAGGCAGCGTCTTTGTCCTGTGATTGCCACGTTGTGGACGATGGGTACCAGAAAGCCAGGGTGTGTATATGTAAAGTGCAAGACGATTTTTTTAGGCCAGAGTGCGACTTTCGCTGCCGCTGCTGCCAGAATGCCGCTCCCAAGAGAACAGCGTTGGCTTTATGACCCGTGTGGCGGTCACGTGCTGTCTGTCGTCGATGCTCATTGTCCCAATCCGATGACAGTGTTCGAAAGCAGCGTCTTTGTTCAGTGATTGCCTTGTTGTGGACGATGGGTTCCAGAAAGCCAGGGTGCCTGTCTGTAAAGTGCAAGACAATTTCTTTAGGCGCTACGTGCAACTTCTGCTGCCACTGCTGCCAGAATGCCGCTCCCAGGAGAACATCGTTGGCTGTATAACCTTTGTGGCGGTCACGTGCTGTTTGTGGTCGATGCTCATTGTCCCAATCCGATGACAGTGCTTGAAAGCAGCGTCTTTGTCCAGTGATTGCCACGTTGCGAACGTTAGATTCCAGAAAGCCACGGTGCGTGTCTGTAAAGTGCAAGACAATTTATTTACGCGCGACGTGCGACTTCCGCTGCCGCTGCTTCCAGAATCCCGATCCCAAGAGAACAGCGTTGGCTTTATAACCCGTGTGGCGGTCACGTGCTGTCTGTCGTCGATGCTCGTTGTCCCAATTCGATGACAGAGCTTGAAGGAAGCGTCTTTGTCCAGTGATTGCCACGTTGTGGACGATGGGTACCAGAAAGCCACGGTGCGTGTCTGTAAAGTGCAAGAGAATATCTTTAGGATCGACGTGCAACTTTCGCTGCCACTGCTGCCAGAATCCCGCTCCCAAGAGAACAGCGTTGGCTTTATAACCCGTGTGGCGGTCACGTGCTGTATGTCGTCGATGCTCATTGTACCAATCCGATGACCGTGCTTGAAAGCAGCGTCTTTGTCCAGTGATTGCCTCGTTGTGGACGATGGATTCCAGAAAGCCATGGTGCCTGTCTGAAAAGTGCAAGACAATTTCTTTAGGCGCGACGTAGCAACTTCCGCTGCCGCTGCTGCTAGAATGCCGCTCCCAGGAGTACAGCGTTGGCCTTATAACCCGTGTGGCGGTCAGGTGCTGTCTGTGGTCGATGCTCATTGCACCAAATCCGATGACCGTGCTTGAAAGCAGCGTCTTTGTCCAGTGATTGCCTCGTTGTGGACGACGGATTCCAGAAAGCCACGGTGCCTGTCTGTAAAGTGCAAGACAATTTCTTTACGCGCGACGTGCAACTTCTGCTGCCGCTGTTACCAGAATCCCGATCCCAAGAGAACAGCTTTGGCTTTATAACCCGTGTGGCGGTCACGTGCTGTCTGTCGTCGATGCTCGTTGTCCCAATTCGATGACAGAGCTTGAAGGCAGCGTCATTGTCCAGTGATTGCCACGTTGTGAAAGATGGGTACCTGAAAGCCACGGTGCGTGTCTGTAACGTGCAAGACAATTTCTTTAGGCGCGATGTGCAACATCCGCTGCCACTGCTGCCAGAATGCCACTCCCAGGAGAACAGCGGTGGCTTTATAACCCGTGTGGCGGTCACGTGCTGTCTGTCGTCGATGCTCATTGTCCCAATCCGATGACAGTGCTTGAAAGCAGCGTCTTTGTCCAGTGATTGCCCCGTTGTGGACGATGGATTCCAGAATGTCACGGTGCGTGTCTGTAAAGGGCAAGACAATTTCTTTACGCGCGACGTGCAACTTCTGCTGCCGCTGCTTCCAGAATCCCGATCCCAAGAGAACAGCGTTGGCTTTATAACCCGTGTGGCGGTCACGTGCTGTCTGTCGTCAATGCTTGTTGTCCCAATTTGATGACAGAGCTTGAAGGCAACGTCTTTGTCCAGTGATTGCCACGTTCTGGACGATAGGTACCAGAAAGCCACGGTGCGTGTCTGTAATGTGCAAGACAATTTCTTTATGCGCGACGTGCAACTTCCGCTGCCACTGCTGCCAGAATCCCGCTCCCAAGAGAACAGCGTTGGCCTTATAACCCGTGGGGCTGTCACGTGCTGTCTGTCGTGAATGCTCATTGTACCAATCCGATGACCGTGCTTGAAAGCAGCGTCTTTGTCCAATGATTGTCTCGTTGTGGACGATGGATTCCAGAAAGCCACGGTGCGTGTCTGTAAAGTGCAAGACAATTTCTTTAGGCGCGACGTGCAACTTCCGCGGCCGCTGCTGCCAGAATGCCACTCCCAGGAGAACAGCGTTGGCTTTATAACCCGTGTGGCGGTCACGTGCTGTCTGTCGTCGATGCTCATTGTCCCAATCCGATTACAGTGCTTGAAAGCAGCGTGTATGTCCAGTGTTTGCCTCGTTGTGGACGATGGACTCTAGAAACCCACGGTGCGTGTCTGTAAAGTGCAAGACAATTTCTTTACGCGCGACGTGGAACTTCTGCTGCCGCTGCTGCCAGAATCCCGCTCCCAAGAGAACAGCGTTGGCTTTATAACCCGTGTGGCGGTCACGTGCTGTCAGGCGTCGATGCTCGTTGTCCCAATTCGATGACAGAGCTTTAAGGCAGCGTCTTTGTCCAGTGATTGCCACGTTGTGGACGATGGATTCCAGAAAGCCATGGTGCCTGTCTGCAAAGTGCAAGACAATTTCTTTAGGCGCGACGTGAAACTTCCGCTGCCGCTGCTGCTAGAATGCCGCTCCCAGGAGTACAGCGTTGGCCTTATAACCCGTGTGGCGGTCAGGTGCTGTCTGTGGTCGATGCTCATTGCACCAAATCCGATGACCGTGCTTGAAAGCAGCGTCTTTGTCCAGTGATTGTCTCGTTGTGGACGATGGATTCCAGAAAGCCACGGTGCGTGTCTGTAAAGTGCAAGACAATTTCTTTAGGTGCGACGTGCAACTTCCGCTGCCGCTGCTGCCAGAATGCCACTCAGAGGAGCAGAGCGTTGGCTTTATAACCCGTGTGGCGGTCACGTGCTGTCTGTCGTCGATGCTCATTGTCCGAATCCGATGACAGTGCTTGAAAGCACCGTCTTTGTCCAGTGTTTGCCTCGTTGTGGACGATGGATTCCAGAAAGCCACGGTGCCTGTCTGTAAAGTGCAAGACAATTTCTTTACGCGCGACGTGCAACTTCTGCTGCCGCTGTTACCAGAATCCCGATCCCAAGAGAACAGCTTTGGCTTTATAACCCGTGTGGCGGTCACGTGCTGTCTGTCGTCGATGCTCGTTGTCCCAATTCGATGACAGAGCTTGAAGGCAGCGTCATTGTCCAGTGATTGCCACGTTGTGAAATATGGGTACCTGAAAGCCACGGTGCGTGTCTGTAAAGTGTAAGACAATTTCTTTAGGCGCGATGTGCAACATCCGCTGCCACTGCTGCCAGAATGCCACTCCCAGGAGAACAGCGGTGGCTTTATAACCCGTGTGGCGGTCACGTGCTGTCTGTCGTCGATGCTCATTGTCCCAATCCGATGACAGTGCTTGAAAGCAGCGTCTTTGTCGAGTTATTGCCCCGTTGTGGACGATGATTCCAGAATGTCACGGTGCGTGTCTGTAAAGAGCAAGACAATTTCTTTACGCGCGACGTGCAACTTCTGCTGCCGCTGCTTCCAGAATCCCGATCCCAAGAGAACAGCGTTGGCTTTATAACCCGTGTGGCGGTCACGTGCTGTCTGTCGTCGATGCTCATTGTCCCAATCCGATGACAGTGTTCGAAAGCAGCGTCTTTGTTTAGTGATTGCCTCGTTGTGGACGATGGGTTCCAGAAAGCCAGGGTGCCTGTCTTTAAAATGCAAGACAATTACTTTAGGCGCTACGTGCAACTTCCGCTGCCGCTGCTGCCAGAATGCCACTCAGAGGAGTAGAGCGTTGGCTTTATAACCCGTGTGGCGGTCACGTGCTGTCTGTCGTCGATGCTCGTTGTCCCAATCCGATGACAGTGCTTGAAAGCAGCGTCTTTGTCCAGTGTTTGCCTCGTTGTGGACGATGGATTCCAGAAAGCCACGGTGCGTGTCTGTAAAGAGCAAGACAATTTCTTTACGCGCGACGCGCAACTTCCGCTGCCACTGCTGCCAGAATCCCGATCCTAAGAGAACAGCGTTGGCTTTATAACCCGTGTGGCGGTCACGTGCTGTCAGGCGTCGATGCTCGTTGTCCCAATTCGATGACAGAGCTTTAAGGCAGCGTCTTTGTCCAGTGATTGCCACGTTGTGGACGATGGATTCCAGAAAGCCATGGTGCCTGTCTGCAAAGTGCAAGACAATTTCTTTAGGCGCGACGTGAAACTTCCGCTGCCGCTGCTGCTAGAATGCCGCTCCCAGGAGTACAGCGTTGGCCTTATAACCCGTGTGGCGGTCAGGTGCTGTCTGTGGTCGATGCTCATTGCACCAAATCCGATGACCGTGCTTGAAAGCAGCGTCTTTGTCCAGTGATTGTCTCGTTGTGGACGATGGATTCCAGAAAGCCACGGTGCGTGTCTGTAAAGTGCAAGACAATTTCTTTAGGTGCGACGTGCAACTTCCGCTGCCGCTGCTGCCAGAATGCCACTCAGAGGAGCAGAGCGTTGGCTTTATAACCCGTGTGACGGTCACGTGCTGTCTGTCGTCGATGCTCATTGTCCGAATCCGATGACAGTGCTTGAAAGCACCGTCTTTGTCCAGTGTTTGCCTCGTTGTGGACGATGGATTCCAGAAAGCCACGGTGCCTGTCTGTAAAGTGCAAGACAATTTCTTTACGCGCGACGTGCAACTTCTGCTGCCGCTGTTACCAGAATCCCGATCCCAAGAGAACAGCTTTGGCTTTATAACCCGTGTGGCGGTCACGTGCTGTCTGTCGTCGATGCTCGTTGTCCCAATTCGATGACAGAGCTTGAAGGCAGCGTCATTGTCCAGTGATTGCCACGTTGTGAAATATGGGTACCTGAAAGCCACGGTGCGCGTCTGTAAAGTGCAAGACAATTTCTTTAGGCGCGATGTGCAACATCCGCTGCCACTGCTGCCAGAATGCCACTCCCAGGAGAACAGCGGTGGCTTTATAACCCGTGTGGCGGTCACGTGCTGTCTGTCGTCGATGCTCATTGTCCCAATCCGATGACAGTGCTTGAAAGCAGCGTCTTTGTCGAGTTATTGCCCCGTTGTGGACGATGATTCCAGAATGTCACGGTGCGTGTCTGTAAAGAGCAAGACAATTTCTTTACGCGCGACGTGCAACTTCTGCTGCCGCTGCTTCCAGAATCCCGATCCCAAGAGAACAGCGTTGGCTTTATAACCCGTGTGGCGGTCACGTGCTGTCTGTCGTCAATGCTTGTTGTCCCAATTCGATGACAGAGCTTGAAGGCAACGTCTTTGCCCAGTGATTGCCACGTTGTGGACGATAGGTACCAGAAAGCCACGGTGCGTGTCTGTAATGTGCAAGACAATTTCTTTATGCGCGACGTGCAACTTCCGCTGCCACTGCTGCCAGAATCCCGCTCCCAAGAGAACAGCGCTGGCCTTATAGCCCGTGTGGCGGTCACGTGATGTCTGTCGTGAATGCTCATTGTACCAATCCGATGACCGTGCTTGAAACCAGCGTCTTTGTCCAGTGATTGTCTCGTTGTCGACGATGGATTCCAGAAAGCCACGGTGCGTGTCTGTAAAGTGCAAGACAATTTCTTTAGGCGCGACGTGCAATTTCCGCGCCCGCTGCTGCCAGAATGCCACTCCCAGGAGAACAGCGTTGGCTTTATAACCCGTGTGGCGGTCACGTGCGGTCTGTCGTCGATGCTCATTGTCCCAATCCGATTACAGTGCTTGAAAGCAGCGTGTATGTCCAGTGTTTGCCTCGTTGTGGACGATGGACTCTAGAAACCCACGGTGCGTGTCTGTAAAGTGCAAGACAATTTCTTTACGCGCGACGTGGAACTTCTGCTGCCGCTGCTGCCAGAATCCCGCTCCCAAGAGAACAGCGTTGGCTTTATAACCCGTGTGGCGGTCACTTGCTGTCTGTCGTCGATGCTCGATGTCCCAATTCGATGACAGAGCCTGAAGGCAGCGTCTTTGTCCTGTGATTGCCACGTTGTGGACGATGGGTACCAGAAAGCCAGGGTGTGTATATGTAAAGTGCAAGACGATTTCTTTAGGCCAGAGTGCGACTTTCGCTGCCGCTGCTGCCAGAATGCCGCTCCCAAGAGAACAGCGTTGGCTTTATAACCCGTGTGGCGGTCACGTGCTGTCTGTCGTCGATGCTCATTGTCCCAATCCGATGACAGTGTTCGAAAGCAGCGTCTTTGTTCAGTGATTGCCTCGTTGTGGACGAGGGGTTCCAGAAAGCCAGGGTGCCTGTCTGTAAAGTGCAAGACAATTTCTTTAGGCGCTACGTGCAACTTCTGCTGCCACTGCTGCCAGAATGCCGCTCCCAGGAGAACATCGTTGGCTGTATAACCTTTGTGGCGGTCACGTGCTGTCTGTCGTCGATGCTCATTGTCCCAATCCGATGACAGTGCTTGAAAGCAGCGTCTTTGTCCAGTGATTGCCACGTTGCGGACGATAGATTCCAAAAAGCCACGGTGCGTGTCTGTAAAGTGCAAGACAATTTGTTTACGCGCGACGTGCGACTTCCGCTGCCGCTGCTTCCAGAATCCCGATCCCAAGGGAACAGCGTTGGCTTTATAACCCGTGTGGCGGTCACGTGCTGTCTGTCGTCGATGCTCGTTGTCCCAATTCGATGACAGAGCTTGAAGGAAGCGTCTTTGTCCAGTGATTGCCATGTTGTGGACGGTGGGTACCAGAAAGCCACGGTGCGTGTCTGTAAAGTGCAAGAGAATATCTTTAGGATCGACGTGCAACTTTCGCTGCCACTGCTGCCAGAATCCCGCTCCCAAGAGAACAGCGTTGGCCTTATAGCCCGTGTGGCGGTCACGTGATGTCTGTCGTGAATGCTCATTGTACCAATCCGATGACCGTGCTTGAAAGCAGCGTCTTTGTCCAGTGATTGTCTCGTTGTGGACGATGGATTCCAGAAAGCCACGGTGCGTGTCTGTAAAGTGCAAGAGAATTTCTTTAGGCGCGACGTGCAACTTGCGCGGCCGCTGCTGCCAGAATGCCACTCCCAGGAGAACAGCGTTGGCTTTATAACCCGTGGGGCGGTCACGTGCTGTCTGTCGTCGATGCTCATTGTCCCAATCCGATTACAGTGCTTGAAAGCAGCGTGTATGTCCAGTGTTTGCCTCGTTGTGGACGATGGACTCTAGAAACCCACGGTGCGTGTCTGTAAAGTGCAAGACAATTTCTTTACGCGCGACGTGGAACTTCTGCTGCCGCTGCTGCCAGAATCCCGCTCCCAAGAGAACAGCGTTGGCTTTATAACCCGTGTGGCGGTCACTTGCTGTCTGTCGTCGATGCTCGTTGTCCCAATTCGATGACAGAGCCTGAAGGCAGCGTCTTTGTCCTGTGATTGCCACGTTGTGGACGATGGGTACCAGAAAGCCAGGGTGTGTATATGTAAAGTGCAAGACGATTTCTTTAGGCCAGAGTGCGACTTTCGCTGCCGCTGCTGCCAGAGTGCCGCTCCCAAGAGAACAGCGTTGGCTTTATAACCCGTGTGGCGGTCACGTGCTGTCTGTCGTCGATGCTCATTGTCCCAATCCGATGACACTGTTCGAAAGCAGCGTCTTTGTTCAGTGATTGCCTCGTTGTGGACGAGGGGTTCCAGAAAGCCAGGGTGCCTGTCTGTAAAGTGCAAGACAATTTCTTTAGGCGCTACGTGCAACTTCTGCTGCCACTGCTGCCAGAATGCCGCTCCCAGGAGAACATCGTTGGCTGTATAACCTTTGTGGCGGTCACGTGCTGTCTGTCGTCGATGCTCATTGTCCCAATCCGATGACAGTGCTTGAAAGCAGCGTCTTTGTCCAGTGATTGCCACGTTGCGGACGATAGATTCCAAAAACGCAACGGTGCGTGTCTGTAAAGTGCAAGACAATTTATTTACGCGCGACGTGCGACTTCCGCTGCCGCTGCTTCCAGAATCCCGATCCCAAGAGAACAGCGTTGGCTTTATAACCCGTGTGGCGGTCACGTGCTGTCTGTCGTCGATGCTCGTTGTCCCAATTCGATGACAGAGCTTGAAGGAAGCGTCTTTGTCCAGTGATTGCCACGGTATGGACGATGGGTACCAGAAAGCCACGGTGCGTGTCTGTAAAGTGCAAGAGAATATCTTTAGGATCGACGTGCAACTTTCGCTGCCACTGCTGCCAGAATCCCGCTCCCAAGAGAACAGCGTTGGCTTTATAACCCGTGTGGGGGTCACGTGCTGTATGTCGTCGATGCTCATTGTACCAATCCGATGACCGTGCTTGAAAGCAGCGTCTTTGTCCAGTGATTGCCTCGTTGTGGACGATGGATTCCAGAAAGCCATGGTGCCTGTCTGCAAAGTGCAAGACAATTTCTTTACGCGCGACGTGCAACATCTGCTGCCGCTGTTACCAGAATCCCGATCCCAAGAGAACAGCTTTGGCTTTATAACCCGTGTGGCAGTCACGTGCTGTCTGTCGTCGATGCTCATTGTCCCAATTCGATGACAGAGCTTGAAGGCAGCGTCATTGTCCAGTGATTGCCACGTTGTGAAAGATGGGTACCTGAAAGCCACGGTGCGTGTCTGTAAAGTGCAAGACAATTTCTTTAGGCGCGATGTGCAACATCCGCTGCCACTGCTGCCAGAATGCCACTCCCAGGAGAACAGCGGTGGCTTTATAACCCGTGTGGCGGTCACGTGCTGTCTGTCGTCGATGCTCATTGTCCCAATCCGATGACAGTGCTTTAAAGCAGCGTCTTTGTCCAGTGATTGCCCCGTTGTGGACGATGGATTCCAGAATGTCACGGTGCGTGTCTGTAAAGGGCAAGACAATTTCTTTACGCGCGACGTGCAACTTCTGCTGCCGCTGATTCCAGAATCCCGATCCGAAGAGAACAGCGTAGGCTTTATAACCCGTGTGGCGGTCATGTGCTGTCTGTCGTCAATGCTCGTTGTCCCAATTCGATGACAGAGCTTGAAGGCAACGTCTTTGTCCAGTGATGGCCACGTTGTGGACGATGGGCACCAGAAAGCCACGGTGCGTGTCTGTAAAGTGCAAGACAATTTCTTTATGCGCGACGTGCAACTTCCGCTGCGACTGCTGCGAGAATCTCGCTCCCAAGAGACCAGCGTTGGCTTTATAACCCATGTGGCGGTCACGTGCTGTCTGTCGTCGGTGCTCATTGTACCAATCCGATGACCGTGCTTGAAAGCAGCGTCTTTGTCCAGTGATTGCCTCGTTGTGGACGATGGATTCCAGAAAGCCATGGTGCCTGTCTGTAAAGTGCAAGACAATCTCTTTAGGCGCGACGTGCAACTTCCGCTGCCACTGCTGACAGAATGCCACTCCCAGGAGAACAGCGTTGGCTTTATAACCCGTGTGGCGGTCACGTGCTGTCTGTCGTCGATGCTCATTGTCCCAATCCGGTGACAGAGCTTGAAGGCAGCGTCTTTGTCCAGTGATTGCCACGTTGTGGACGATGGGTACGAGAAAGGCCACGGTACGTGTTTGTAAAGTGCAAGACAATTTCTTTAGGCGCGACGTGCAACTTCAGCTGCCGCTGCTGCCAGAATGCCACTCCAAGGAGAACAGCGTTGGCTTTATAACCCGTGTGGCGGTCACGTGCTGTCTGTCGTCGATGCTCATCGTCCCAATCCGATTACAGTGCTTGAAAGCAGCGTCTTTGTCCAGTGTTTGCATCGTTGTGGACGATGGACTCTAGAAACCCACGGTGCGTTTCTGTAGAGTGCAAGACAATTTCTTTACGCGAGACGTGCAACTTCTGCTGCCGCTGCTGCCAGAATCCCGCTCCCTAGAGAACAGCGTTGGCTTTATAACCCGTGTGGCGGTCAATTGCTGTGTGACGTTCCTTGTGTGTGCTACGAGGTTCCGCGTTCGACGGCGCGGCGTAGACGGAGCCCCCAGTGGCGGCGAATGCACAACCGGACCCCCTTTCATGTTCCTACTGTATATGGCTGCAAGCAACTTGAGTGAGATTGCTTTTGAGCCTGCCGCAGTGGACCGCATAGAGACGACCCAGATGACAGCGGCATCATCAAATACCGAGCCATACTCTTTGATAGTGACGACCAGAACGAAGGGGTTTAAGCCCAACCGGACCCCCTTTCCATAGTGTCGGCACGAGTCGAACGCCGCCGCCGCCGCCGCCGCTTGGTGACGGGCGTTATCTTCCCCAATTGCCGTGGCCGTTCCAGGGCTGCCTCGTTTCGGCGGGTCTGGCCCCGTGGCAAGAGGGCGGGCCTCATCAATCAACCCTCCCGATCACATCCCAGGACAAGGGACCACAATCCCGGCCTTTTAGTGACCTCGCGTTCCGGCCTTGAGGGGGCGAGTGTCATTTGATGGAGAACGGAGGCCGGTGACCCGCGGGAACCGACAGCGGGCCAGAGCGCGCCTTACCACAGCGGACCCTATGCGCTACCTCGAAGACAACCTTCTTTCCCTCGGACTCAGCACGTGAGGGGGGCGAGACCATAAGTGCGGTGGGGTGTTTGTGCGCCCAAGTGAAAGCCCTAGCCCCCCCCCCCCTCCGGCGTGGGCGTCCTCACCCTAAGGAGTGTGGGGATAAGAGAATATAAAAATCGACAAGGAGTACCGAAGAAGGCACGCTCAGAACGACATCGTTCGCCAAGGGGGCCTTCAGCGCCGAAGCCCGACGGCGTGCAGCTTCTCCCAGCAACCGTTCGAGATCAACTCCGGAGCCCATCCATCGTCCCCATGAAGTCGTCGGCACGTAAGCTCGGACGCCCCAACCTCTGATGTATAATCTTAATCATGTGTAATTATTGAATATATCTGTTCTTGTAAACTGAGCCATACGGTGTCTCTTTGCCTCTCCGTCCCGTGTGGACCTGAGCATTATGGGGGGTCATCACACTGGTGTCAGAAGTGGGGTCTCAAAAGCAAACGTCCTCTGAATGCTGCGACATTCATGACTTCAAAATTGTAATCAAAAGGGAATCACGGGACTGATTGTGGGACTTTTACCCCCATTTGAGAGGCTTGACGCACCGGAGGGCTTGAGTGAAAAAAAAATATGTCTATATCTGAGGGAGCTCCCACTCCACAGCCGTCGCTCGGAGCAAGCATGCTGGCATTAGGAAGCGTCATTCCGACGTCTACAGGAGATAAGACAGGGGTTCAAATCTGTGATTTCTTTTTAATGCTAGAAGATATTGGGAAAATGGCGGGATGGTCCGATGCTCAAATGCTGGGAATGGCGAGGTGTAAGATGGCAGGAGCTGCTCATGATTTTGCATGGCGAGACGAAAAACTAAAATCCACAAAATCATTTGCGGAACTTAAGAAGCTCGCGTTTGAGCATTTCGACACTGAACCACGTCACGTGCGGGTACAGAGGTTCCGTGACGCCGGGCAGATGGTAGGGGAGGACGTGCGAACGTTTGCGTCGCGGCTTCAGCGCCTAGCACGCGATACGTTAAGCAGGGAGGAGGAAGGGGACCAGCTAAGGAAGAAATACGCGGAGGATCAACTTAAAGAGGAAATGACCGCTTTGTTCGTGGCTGGTCTGCAAGACCCCGTGCGCCGGTTCGTGCTCTTGCGCAATCCGAGCAATTTCGACCAAGCCGTGGCGGCCGCATTGGATGAAGAACGAAATGAGGCGTTAACGACAGCCGCAGCGAGAGTACGCGTCATAGAGAGAGCGGTGCTCAACCCTGAGGTTGCTCTCTTGACAGAGCGGTTAGATCGCTTAGAACAGCTGCTATCTCAGCAGGTGGAACGCCAGGTTGACGCGCGCGCTCAACAGCGCACATTCGCGGCAAACCGGAGACCGCCACAAAGCTACAGGCGCGGTATGCGAGATTTTGAAGAAATCGTATGCTTCGCTTGCCAGGGTCGCGGACACATCGCCAGGTTCTGCCAAAACGTGCGCCGTGGGGAGCCACAAAGAAAAGCAGGCGAGACACGCCCTAAGCAAGCCTACAGCGGGGCTCCAGATACCGAGACAAAAAACTAGATAGTCCTCCCCAGCCTGAGGAGTGTGGGGAGGGAGCAGTGGATGATGAGGTGGTGGTAGTTTGTGTGGCCGACGAGGCATGCCCTGTTGTGCGTTGCAAGTTAAATGGTTGTTGCATGGAATTGTTGATAGATACGGGGTCAAAGGTGACATTGCTTAAGGAGAGCAGTTTTAACACGCTTCGAAGGAAGGGGGACCGCGAGGTGTTGGAAGCGTCTGGTGGTATGGCAACCAAATTTTTAGGCATAAAGGGGGATCCTCTTGGCATAAGTGGACTCAACCGGTTACACTTCTCTCTCGGGGGAATTGCATTGGAGCACCCCTGCTACGTATGCCCGGACACGGTGTCTCTGCCAAACGGAGTGTCAGGTATATTAGGGCAGGTTTTTTTGAGAAAAGGGAAGGTAGTAGTCTCATTCTCTGAGGAAGAGGTTAATGCGGGCGGCTCAAAAGTTCCGTTTTTGAACAGGAGAGGGGCTGAGATTCGCATTACCGATATTGACACCCGTCAAACAGTGGGATCATTGGAGAAGGTATATTCGCGGGTTGCCGTCAGGCTGGTCGATGAGGCGGTCGTCCTTCCTTGGTCGGAGCACATTTTGTACGCGTTTGTGCCTTCAGATGTAGAGAGCGGCGCCGTGGGAGTGCTTGAGCCGGTCGACTCTCTCAGCAATGGCCTGAAGGCAGCCGCGTGCCTCGTGACAGTTAATGACGCCCACATAGTGCCCCTACGGGTGGTTAACTGTAGCCAGCAGCCACTGAGCCTTCCCAAGAACAAAACATTGGCTTTCTTCACCTCTGCGATAGAGAAACGTGAGCCCACCGATACGGTACTCGCAACTGTAGAGCATGCTAGTCCTTCGGCTGCTCCAAAGGTGTCGTTCGATCTTTCTCACGTAAAATCCAGGGAGAGGGAGGCTCTGGCTGGTTTGCTGATCGACTACTCGGAGGTATTCGCCGCGTCCAACCTGGATTTGGGCTGCTGTGGCGTTATAAAGCACAGGATAGAAACCGGCACTTCATCGCCCGTTTATCAGCGTGCGTACAGGATTCCTTACTCCCAACGTGAGGAGGTGGAGCGGCAGGTGCAGGACCTGATTGATCGCGGCATTGTCGAACACTCAAAGTCACCCTGGGGAGCACCAGCACTATTGGTGGAAAAGCCAGATGGCTCGTATCGATTGGTAGTGGACTACCGCAAACTAAATGCCGTAACTCGCATCGATCCATACCCCATCCCCAATATACAGGAGACGCTTTCTCAGCTGGGCTCTGCCAGGTACTTCACGGTAGTGGACATGGCGGCGGGATTCTGGCAGATAGCAATCGATCCGGCAGATGCCGAGAAAACGGCATTCAACACGCCCTCAGGGCACTATGAATAGAAAAGAATGCCGATGGGTCTGGCCAACAGCCCTGCTGTCTGGCAGAGAACCGCTGATGTTATCCTGGCAGGTCTTCTGGGGAGGCTGTGCTTCGTGTATATGGATGACATAATCATATTGCCGCCAATATTTGCAGTGTTTGTTCGTTTTTCAAATCTGCCGCGACACCACCTTATCGCTTTGTTTGCGACGCAAGACGCGACTAGATTTATCTCGATTGATCGCAGCCAGGCAAAGCTGATTCTACGTTGTTCCGGAATGTTCTAGTAACTTTGCGGCATTTATCTCGAATGTTCGCTATCAGCTTTAAATTGAGCACGGCCGACAGCGGCGGGCATTCTGTTCGACGACCGCCGAGCACGCTTGTCGCTTCGCCGCCGCCGAGTGATTCAGTCCATTTTGGGTGCAAGTCAGCCCAATAAACAGTTCTTTTAGAAGATCCTTTCGTCCGTCTTCATCGCTGCCTCGACTGCCGTCACCACTACGTGACAATATACAGTGACAGTTTTGAGAACCATTTGCGCGATATTGAGCAGGGTTTGGTGCGACTAAGAGGAGCGGGTCTCAAGCTGAAGCCCTCTAAGTGCCAATTCCTCAAAAACGAGGTGAAATACTTCGGGAACGTTGTTTCAGCTGACGGCGTGTGACCGGACCCTGAGAAATTAAGGTGTGTCTCGGATTTTCCATCCCCGACTAGCGTCCGCCAGGTCCGGCAGTTTCTCGGCCTGATCGGTTACTACCGAAGGCACATAGAGGAGTTCGCCAAGCTCGCTAAGCCGCTCACCGCCTTAACAGCCAAAAATGTCGCCTTTCGCTGGGACGAAAACGTGGAGGATGCTTTTCGGGCCCTGAAAAGGAAGCTAATGAGTGCACCGCTGTTGCGCCACCCGGATTTTAATTTGCCCTTCGTTATGGCCACAGATGCGTCAAAGTTCGCAGTTGGTGCCGTGCTATCTCAGGTTATCGAGGGCAAAGAACATCCCGTTGCTTTTGCTAGCGGAATGCTGAGCCCCACAGAGCAAAAGTACGGAGCTACGGAAAGGGAGTGCCTCGCCGTTGTCTGGGCAGTAAAGCACTTGAGATGCTGCCTTTACGGCCGCAAATTCAAGCTAGTCACAGACTGCCATCCTCTGAAATGGGTGATGAGTGTCAGGGACCCTAGCTCGCGACTCGCTAGATGGAATCTACACCTGCAGGAATACTGCTTTGAAGTTGAGCACAAGTCAGGAAAGACACATCTGAATGCTGATGCACTCAGCCGCACAGCTGCCGTGGCAGCTATAGATGAGTTTGTCCCCGTAGTCGACCCCGCCGAATTACGCACAGAGCAGTGCAAAGATCCTGACCTGAAGCGAATAATCGAAAGCTTAAAGGGCGCACCGTCTCACCCCGAACAGCTAGGTTATTTCATTGGCAAAGACGGCACCCTGTGTCGGCGCACGAGGCCAACCAGGCAAGGGAGACCAGAGAAAAAAGCTTGGGAGAGAGTCGTCATACCTCGGTCTTGGACAGAAAGGGTTCTTCGCGCCTTTCACGATGCGCCATGCGCCGGTCATTTTGGCGTAACGAAGACACGCAGGCGTGTGGAGCGTCTGTACTTTTGGAGTGGCATGCGACAGGATGTTAGAGACTACTGTGCGAAGTGTCATTCCTTTCTCGAAAGAAAAACACCCAAGGGACGAAGACCAGCTCCAATTCAGCCGTTCCCTGAGGTTTCGGCTCCCTTCGAGCGGACAGGTATGGACATAATGGGCCCATTGCCCACGAGCACTTCCGGAAACAAGTACATTTTAGTATTTGTCGATCACCTTTCAAAATACGTGGAAGCGGTAGCACTCCCAGATCAGAAGGCAGACACGGTTGCAAGAGCATTTGTCGAACAGATCGTGCTCCGACATGGACCCCCGAGGCAACTCTTGACAGATCGGGGAACGAACTTCGTGTCGCAGCTAATGAGGAGAGTTTGCGAGCTGCTTAAGATCGCTATGAAGCAGACAACACCGTACCATCCGGCTTGCAACGGCGCGGTGGAGCGACTGAACCAAACCGTGGCCGGGTTCCTGTCGCATTTTGTTTCGCGCGACCAGCGGGACTGGGACTTGTGGTTCCCGTATGCAATGTTTGCCTACAATTCCGCAGCACACGAGAGCACGGGCGAATCGCCATTCTTTCTTCTCTACGGCCGAGACCCGGACCAGCCTAGTGAAGTGCCAGAGGGCCCCCGTCGTGTCCCATACGCTTCACTGGACGACTATAAGGTTGAGCTAGAATCGCGATTGCAAGCGGCGAGGGACATCGCAAAGGAGGCCTTAAAGAAAGCGGCGAAGCGCAGAAAGGAGGTGCACGATCGCAGTGCTAGAGACGCGCCGTATGATGTGGGGGACAGCGTGTACATTGAAAACTGCCAAAGGCAGATTGGGCTAGCTCGTAAGTTCCAGACGAAGTGGAGAGGACCGTGCGAGGTTGTCGAGAAGCTTTCTCCGGTAAACTTCAGAGTCCGAGACGTGAACCAGAGCTTGATAAGGATACACACAAATCGCCTCAAGTCGGCACCGGTTCAGTATTCACGAAATGAGGAAAGGGAAGGCGCGGATTTTGATGGGGACAGAAGTGAAGCGGAGCGCGCAGATAGTTCGCAAGAAACGCCCTCTCCTGCATTTATTCGGCAGGCGCCAGAGGTGACGGCCGGAATGCCACCGGATTTACTTCATGCATTGCTAGAAGAAGAAGCGCGCGAGGTTGCCGCGCAGATAACGCCAGGAGAGGCTCCTGCCACGAGCCCTCGCGAGTCCCAAAGCAGACAAAGGGTCACAGACTTACTTAGTATGACTCATGAAGGCCGATATCCGCTGCGAAATCGGAAAGCTAAGTCGGACTAATGGCGTAAACAGAGCGGAGTTGTGAACTGGTTAGAATTGTGTAATGCCGCAGCTCATAACATTGCTATGTGCTTATGTGTTAAGTTATCGGAGTTGGTAGGTAAACCTTTCTGTCTTTAAGTAACAGCTTCACAGGAGAGCATGCGGAGCGCATGCAGAACCTGCCCTACTTCCTTTCGTTATCTATATTTTTGTCTGTGCCCCTGATCGTGCTAGAAGTGGGAGCTCCTTTGTAACTGTGGTAAGTTTATTTCGTCCAGTTTGGACTAGAAAGGAGGGGCTTGGGTGCTGAGTTTCATGTTTATCTGTAAAAGAAGATCAGTGCTGCCCCTGGAGACGCCAGTTATGACAGTGGAGGCATATGGTGTTGTGCAGTGGTGTTGAGTGCAGCGAAAAGTGTTTTGTCGGACGCACTGTGCGAGGCGATTCAGAAAGACAAGGGGAGCTGCATGGACACAAATGTTCGGAGAACATTCTTCTGGAGGGTGAGCGAGTGTGACGTTCCTTGTGTTTGGTACGAGGTTCCGCGTTCGACGGCGCGGCGTAGACGGAGCCCCCAGTGGCGGCGAAAGAACAACCGGACCCCCTCTCATGTTTCTACTCTATATGGCTGCAAGCAACTTGAGTGAGATTGCTTTTGGGCCTGCCGCCGTGGACCGCACGGAGACGACCCAGATGACAGCCGCATCATCAATTACCGAGCCATACTCGTTGAGAGTGACGACCAGAACGAAGGGGTTTAAGCCCAACCGGACCCCCTTTCCATAGTGTCGGCACGAGTCGAACGCCGCCGCCGCCGCCGCCGCCGCTGGGAGACGGGCGTTATCTTCCCCAATTGCCGTGGCCGTTCCAGGGCGGCCTCGTTTCGGCGGGCCTGGCCCCGTGGCAAGACGGCGGGCCTCATCAATCAACCCTCCCGAGCACATCCCAGGAGAAGGGACCACTTTCCCGGCCTTTTAGTGACCTCGCGTTCCGGCCTTGAGGAGCGAGTGTCATTTGATGGAGAACGGAGGCCGGTGACCCGCGGGAACCGACAGCGGGCCAGAGCGCGCCTTACCAAAGCGGACGCTATGCGCTACCTCGAAGACAACCTTCTTTCCCTCGGACTCAACACGTGAGGGGGCGAGACCATAAGTGCGGTGGGGTGTTTGTGCGCCCAAGTGAAAGCCCTAGCCCCCACCCCCCCATTCCGGCGTGGGCGTCCTCACCCTAGAGAGTCTGGGAATAAGAGGATATAAAAATCGACAAGGAGTACCGAAGAAGGCACGCTCAGGACGACATCGTTCGCCAAGGGGGCCTTCAGCGCCGAAGCCCGACGGCGTGCAGCTTCTGCCAGCAACCGTTCGAGATCAACTCCGGAGCCCCTCTATCGTCCCCATGAAGTCGTCGGCACGTAAGCTCGGACGCCCCAGCCTCTGATGTATATTCTTAATTATGTGTAATTATTGAATATATCTGTTTGTTTAAACTGAGCCATACGGTGTGTCTGCCTCTCCGTCCCGTGTGGACCCGCGCATTATGGGGGGTCATCACAGCTGTCTGTCGTCGATGCTCGTTGTCCCAATTCGATGACAGAGCTTGAAGGCAGCGTCTTTGTCCTGTGATTGCCACGTTGTGGACGATGGGTACCAGAAAGCCAGGGTTTGTATATGTAAAGTGCAAGACGATTTCTTTAGGGTAGAGGTGCGACTTTCGCTGCTGCTGCTGCCGGAATTCCGCTCCCAAGAGAACAGCGTTGGCTTTATAACCCGTGTGGCGGTCACGTGCTGTCTATCGTCGATGCTCATTGTCTAATACCGATGACAGTGCTTGAAAGCAGCGTCTTTGTTCAGTGATTCCCTCGTTGTGGACGGTGTATTCCAGAAAGCCACGGTGCCTGTCTGTAAAGTGCAAGACAATTTCTTTACGCTTGACGTGCAACTTCCGCTGCCGCTACTGCCAGAATGCCACTCCCAGAAGAACAGCGTTGGCTTTATAACCCGTGTGGTTGTCACGTGCTGTCGGTCGTCAACGCTCATTGTCCCAATTTAATGACAGTGCTTGAAAGCAGCGTCTTTGTCCAGTGATTGCCTCGTTGTGGACGATGGATTCCAGAAAGCCATGGTGCCAGTCTGTAAAGTGCAAGACAATTTCTTTAGGTGCGACGTGCAACTTCCGCTGCCGCTGCTGCCAGAATGCCGCTCCCAGGAGAACAGCGTTGGATTTATAACCCGTGTGGCGGTCACGTACTGTCTGTCGTCGATGCTCATTGTACCAATCCGATGACCGTGCTTGAAAGCAGCGTCTTTGTCCAGTGATTGCCTCGTTGTGGACGATGGATTCCAGAAAGCCATGGTGCGTGTCTGTGAATTGCAAGACAATTTCTTTACGCGCGACGTGCAACTTCTGCTGCCGCTGCTGCCAGAATCCCGCTCCCAAGAGAACAGCGTTGGCTTTATAACCCGTGTGGCAGTCACTTGCTGTCTGTCGTCGATGCTCGTTGTCCCAATTCGATGACAGAACCTGAAGGCAGCGTCTTTGTCCTGTGATTGCCACGTTGTGGACGATGGGTACAAGAAAGCCAGGGTGTGTATATGTAAAGTGCAAGACGATTTCTTTAGGCAAGAGTGCGACTTTCGCTGCCACTGCTGCCAGAATGCCGCTCCCAAGAGAACAGCGTTGGCTTTATAACCCGTGTGGCGGTCACGTGCTGTCTGTCGTCGATGCTCATTGTCCCAATCCGATGACAGTGCTTGAAAGCAGCGTCTTTGTCCAGTGTTTGCCTCGTTGTGGACGATGGATTCCAGAAAGCCACGGTGCGTGTCTGTAAAGAGCAAGACAATTTCTTTACGCGCGACGCGAAACTTCTGCTGCCGCTGCTGCCAGAATCCCGATCCCAAGAGAACAGCGTTGGCTTTATAACCCGTGTGGCGGTCACGTGCTGTCAGTCGTCGATGCTCGTTGTCCCAATCCGATGACCGTGCTTGAAAGCAGCGTCTTTGTCCAGTGATTTCCTCGTTGTGGACGATGGATTCCAGAAAGCCACGGTGCGTGCCTGTAAAGTGCAAGACAATTTCTTTAGGCGCGACGTGCAACTTCCGCTGCGGCTGCTGCCAGATGGCCACTCCCAGGAGAACAGCGTTGGTTTTATAACCCGTGTGGCGGTCACGTGCTGTCTGTCGTCGATGCTCTTTGTCCCAATCCGATGACAGTTCTTGAAAGCAGCGTGTTTGTCCAGTGTTTGCCTCGTTGTGGACGATTGATTCTAGAAAGCCACGGTGCGTGACTGTAAAGTGCAAGATAATTTCTTTCGCGCGACGTGCAACTTCTGCTGCCGCTGCTGCCAGAATGCCGCTCCCAGGAGAACAACTTTGGCTTTATAGCCCGTGTGGCGGTCACGTGCTGTCTGCCGTCGATGCTCATTGTGCCAACGCGATGACCGTGTTTGAAAGCAGCGTCTTTGTCCAGTGATTGCCTTGTTGTGGACGATGGATTCCAGAAAGCGACGGTGTCTGTCTGTAAAGTGCAAGACAATTTCTTTAGGCGCGACGTGCAACTTCTGCTGCAGCTGCTGCCAGAATCCCGCTCCCAAGAGAACAGCGTTGGCTTTATAACCCGTGTGGCGGTCACGTGCTGTCTGTCGTCGATGCTCGTTGTCCCGATTCGACGACAGAGGTTGAAGGCAGCGTCTTTGTCCAGTGATTGCCACGTTGTGGGCGATGGGTACCAGAAAGCCAGGGTGTGCATATGTGAAGTGCAAGACGATTTCTTTAGGCCAGAGTGCGACTTTCGCTGCCGCTGCTGCCAGAATGCCGCTCCCAAGAGAACAGCGTTGTCTTTATAACCCGGGTGGCAGTCACGTGCTGTCTGTCGTCGATGCTCATTGTCCCAATCCGATGACAGTGCTTGAAAGCAGCGTGTTTGTCCAGTGTTTGCCTTGTTGTGGACGATGAATACTAGAAAGCCACGGTGCGTGTCTGTAAATTTCATGACAATTTCTTTACGCGCGACGTACAACTTCCGCTGCCGCTGGTGCCAGAATCCCGCTCCCAAGAAAACTGCGTTGGCTTTATAACCCGTGTGGCGGTCACGTGCTGTCTGTCGTCGATGCTCATTGTCCCAATCCAATGACAGTGCTTGAAAGCAGCGTCTTTGTCCAGTGATTGCCCCGTTGTGGAAGATTGATTGCAGAAAACCACGGTGCGTGTCTGTGAAGTGCAAGAAAATTTCTTTAGGCGCGACGTGCAACTTCCGCTGCCGCTGCTGCCACAATCCCGCTCCCAAGAGAACAGCGCTGGCTTTATAACCCGTGTGGCGGTCACGTGCTGTCTGTCGTCGATGCTCGTTGTCCCAATTCGAAGACAGAGCTTGAAGGCAGCGTCTTTGTCCAGTGATTGCCACGTTGTGGACGATGGGCACCAGAAAGCCAGGGTGTGTATATGTAAAGTGCAAGACGATTTCTTTAGGCCAGAGTGCGACTTTCGCTGCCGCTGCTGCCAGAATGCCACTCCCAAGAGAACAGCGTTGGCTTTATAACCCGTGTGGCGGTCACGAGGTCTCTGTCGTCGATGCGCATTGTCCCAATCCGATGACAGTGCTTGAAAGCAGAGTCTTTGTCCAGTGTTTGCCTCGTTGTGGACGATGGATTCTAGAAAGCCACGGTGCGCACTGTAAAGTGCAAGACAATTTCTTTAGGCGCGACGTGCAACTTCCGCTGCCGCTGCTGCAGAATGCCACTCCCAGGAGAACAGCGTTGGCTTTATAACCCGTGTGGCGGTCACGTGCTGTCTGTCGTCGATGCTCTTTGTCCCAATCCGATGACAGTTCTTGAAAGCAGCGTGTTTGTCCAGTGTTTGCCTCGTTGTGGACGATGGATTCTAGAAAGCCACGGTGCGTGACTGTAAAGTGCAAGATAATTTCTTTCGCGCGACGTGCAACTTCTGCTGCCGCTGCTGCCAGAATGCCGCTCCCAGGAGAACAACTTTGGCTTTATAGCCCGTGTGGCGGTCACGTGCTGTCTGCCGTCGATGCTCATTGTGCCAACGCGATGACCGTGTTTGAAAGCAGCGTCTTTGTCCAGTGATTGCCTTGTTGTGGACGATGGATTCCAGAAAGCGACGGTGTCTGTCTGTAAAGTGCAAGACAATTTCTTTAGGCGCGACGTGCAACTTCTGCTGCAGCTGCTGCCAGAATCCCGCTCCCAAGAGAACAGCGTTGGCTTTATAACCCGTGTGGCGGTCACGTGCTGTCTGTCGTCGATGCTCGTTGTCCCGATTCGACGACAGAGCTTGAAGGCAGCGTCTTTGTCCAGTGATTGCCACGTTGTGGGCGATGGGTACCAGAAAGCCAGGGTGTGCATATGTGAAGTGCAAGACGATTTCTTTAGGCCAGAGTGCGACTTTCGCTGCCGCTGCTGCCAGAATGCCGCTCCCAAGAGAACAGCGTTGTCTTTATAACCCGGGTGGCAGTCACGTGCTGTCTGTCGTCGATGCTCATTGTCCCAATCCGATGACAGTGCTTGAAAGCAGCGTGTTTGTCCAGTGTTTGCCTTGTTGTGGACGATGAATACTAGAAAGCCACGGTGCGTGTCTGTAAATTTCATGACAATTTCTTTACGCGCGACGTACAACTTCCGCTGCCGCTGGTGCCAGAATCCCGCTCCCAAGAAAACTGCGTTGGCTTTATAACCCGTGTGGCGGTCACGTGCTGTCTGTCGTCGATGCTCATTGTCCCAATCCAATGACAGTGCTTGAAAGCAGCGTCTTTGTCCAGTGCTTGCCCCGTTGTGGAAGATTGATTGCAGAAAACCACGGTGCGTGTCTGTGAAGTGCAAGAAAATTTCTTTAGGCGCGACGTGCAACTTCCGCTGCCGCTGCTGCCACAATCCCGCTCCCAAGAGAACAGCGCTGGCTTTATAACCCGTGTGGCGGTCACGTGCTGTCTGTCGTCGATGCTCGTTGTCCCAATTCGAAGACAGAGCTTGAAGGCAGCGTCTTTGTCCAGTGATTGCCACGTTGTGGACGATGGGCACCAGAAAGCCAGGGTGTGTATATGTAAAGTGCAAGACGATTTCTTTAGGCCAGAGTGCGACTTTCGCTGCCGCTGCTGCCAGAATGCCACTCCCAAGAGAACAGCGTTGGCTTTATAACCCGTGTGGCGGTCACGAGGTCTCTGTCGTCGATGCGCATTGTCCCAATCCGATGACAGTGCTTGAAAGCAGAGTCTTTGTCCAGTGTTTGCCTCGTTGTGGACGATGGATTCTAGAAAGCCACGGTGCGCACTGTAAAGTGCAAGACAATTTCTTTAGGCGCGACGTGCAACTTCCGCTGCCGCTGCTGCAGAATGCCACTCCCAGGAGAACAGCGTTGGCTTTATAACCCGTGTGGCGGTCACGTGCTGTCTGTCGTCGATGCTCTTTGTCCCAATCCGATGACAGTTCTTGAAAGCAGCGTGTTTGTCCAGTGTTTGCCTCGTTGTGGACGATGGATTCTAGAAAGCCACGGTGCGTGACTGTAAAGTGCAAGATAATTTCTTTCGCGCGACGTGCAACTTCTGCTGCCGCTGCTGCCAGAATGCCGCTCCCAGGAGAACAACTTTGGCTTTATAGCCCGTGTGGCGGTCACGTGCTGTCTGCCGTCGATGCTCATTGTGCCAACGCGATGACCGTGTTTGAAAGCAGCGTCTTTGTCCAGTGATTGCCTTGTTGTGGACGATGGATTCCAGAAAGCGACGGTGTCTGTCTGTAAAGTGCAAGACAATTTCTTTAGGCGCGACGTGCAACTTCTGCTGCAGCTGCTGCCAGAATCCCGCTCCCAAGAGAACAGCGTTGGCTTTATAACCCGTGTGGCGGTCACGTGCTGTCTGTCGTCGATGCTCGTTGTCCCGATTCGACGACAGAGCTTGAAGGCAGCGTCTTTGTCCAGTGATTGCCACGTTGTGGGCGATGGGTACCAGAAAGCCAGGGTGTGCATATGTGAAGTGCAAGACGATTTCTTTAGGCCAGAGTGCGACTTTCGCTGCCGCTGCTGCCAGAATGCCGCTCCCAAGAGAACAGCGTTGTCTTTATAACCCGGGTGGCAGTCACGTGCTGTCTGTCGTCGATGCTCATTGTCCCAATCCGATGACAGTGCTTGAAAGCAGCGTGTTTGTCCAGTGTTTGCCTTGTTGTGGACGATGAATACTAGAAAGCCACGGTGCGTGTCTGTAAATTTCATGACAATTTCTTTACGCGCGACGTACAACTTCCGCTGCCGCTGGTGCCCGAATCCCGCTCCCAAGAAAACTGCGTTGGCTTTATAACCCGTGTGGCGGTCACGTGCTGTCTGTCGTCGATGCTCATTGTCCCAATCCAATGACAGTGCTTGAAAGCAGCGTCTTTGTCCAGTGATTGCCCCGTTGTGGAAGATTGATTGCAGAAAAACCACGGTGCGTGTCTGTGAAGTGCAAGAAAATTTCTTTAGGCGCGACGTGCAACTTCCGCTGCCGCTGCTGCCACAATCCCGCTCCCAAGAGAACAGCGCTGGCTTTATAACCCGTGTGGCGGTCACGTGCTGTCTGTCGTCGATGCTCGTTGTCCCAATTCGAAGACAGAGCTTGAAGGCAGCGTCTTTGTCCAGTGATTGCCACGTTGTGGACGATGGGCACCAGAAAGCCAGGGTGTGTATATGTAAAGTGCAAGACGATTTCTTTAGGCCAGAGTGCGACTTTCGCTGCCGCTGCTGCCAGAATGCCATTCCCAAGAGAACAGCGTTGGCTTTATAACCCGTGTGGCGGTCACGAGGTCTCTGTCGTCGATGCGCATTGTCCCAATCCGATGACAGTGCTTGAAAGCAGAGTCTTTGTCCAGTGTTTGCCTCGTTGTGGACGATGGATTCTAGAAAGCCACGGTGCGCACTGTAAAGTGCAAGACAATTTCTTTAGGCGCGACGTGCAACTTCCGCTGCCGCTGCTGCAGAATGCCACTCCCAGGAGAACAGCGTTGGCTTTATAACCCGTGTGGCGGTCACGTGCTGTCTGTCGTCGATGCTCATTGTCCCAATCCGATGACAGTGCTTGAAAGCAGTGGCTTTGTCCAGTGATTGCCACGTAGTGGACACTGGACTCCAGAAAGCCAGGGTGCGTGTCTGTAAAGTGCAAGACATTTTCTTTAGGCGCGACGTGCAACTTCTGCTGCAGCTGCTGCCAGAATCCCTCTCCCAAGAGAACAGCGTTGGCTTTTTAACCCGTGTAGCGGTCACGTGCTTTCTGTCGTCGATGCTCATTGTCCCAATCCGATGACAGTGCTTAAAGGCAGCGTCTATGTCCAGTGATTGCCATGTAATGGACACTGTATTCCAGAAAGCCACGGTGCGCACTGTAAAGTGCAAGACAATTTCTTTAGGCGCGACGTGCAACTTCCGCTGCCGCTGCTGCAGAATGCCACTCCCAGGAGAACAGCGTTGGCTTTATAACCCGTGTGGCGGTCACGTGCTGTCTGTCGTCGATGCTCATTGTCCCAATCCGATGACAGTGCTTGAAAGCAGTGGCTTTGTCCAGTGATTGCCACGTAGTGGACACTGGACTCCAGAAAGCCAGGGTGCGTGTCTGTAAAGTGCAAGACATTTTCTTTAGGCGCGACGTGCAACTTGTGCTGCAGCTGCTGCCAGAATCCCGCTCCCAAGAGAACAGCGTTGGCTTTATAACCCGTGTGGCGGTCATGTGCTGTCTCTCGTCGATGCTCATTGTCCCAATCCGATGACAGTGCTTAAAGGCAGCGTCTATGTCCAGTGATTGCCACGTAATGGACACTGGATTCCAGAAAGCCACGGTGCGTGTCTGTAAAGTGCAAGACAATTTCTTTACGCGCGACGTGCAACTTCCGCTGCCGCTGCGGCCAGAATGCCGCTCCCAGGAGAACAGCTTTGGCTTTATAGCCCGTGTGGCGGTCACGTGCTGTCTGTCGTCGATGCTCATTGTACCAATGCGATGACCGTGTTTGAAAGGAGCGTCTTTGTCCAGTGATTGCCTTGTTGTGGACGATGGATTCCAGAAAGCGACGGTGTCTGTCTGTAAAGTGCAAGACAATTTCTTTAGGCGCGACGTGCAACTTCCGCTGCCGCTGCTGCCAGAATGCCACTCCCAGGAGAACAGCGTTGGTTTTATAACCCGTGTGGCGGTCACGTGCTGTCTGTCGTCGATGCTCTTTGTCCCAATCCGATGACAGTTCTTGAAAGCAGCGTGTTTGTCCAGTGTTTGCCTCGTTGTGGACGATGGATTCTAGAAAGCCACGGTGCGTGACTGTAAAGTGCAAGATAATTTCTTTTCGCGCGACGTGCAACTTCTGCTGCCGCTGCTGCCAGAATCCCGCTCCCAAGAGAACAGCGTTGGCTTTATAACCCGTGTGGCGGTCACGTGCTGTCTGTCGTCGATGCTCGTTGTCCCATTTCGATGACAGAGCTTGAAGGCAGCGTCTTTGTCCAGTGATTGCCACGTTGTGGACGATGGGTACCAGAAAGCCAGGGTGTGTATATATAAAGTGCAAGACGATTTCTTTAGGCCAGAGTGCGACTTTCGCTGCCGCTGCTGCCAGAATGCCGCTCCCAAGAGAACAGCGTTGGCTTTATAACCCTTGTGGCAGTCACGTGCTGTCTGTCGTCGATGCTCATTGTCCCAATCCGATGACAGTGCTTGAAAGCAGCGTGTTTGTCCAGTGTTTGCCTTGTTGTGGACGATGGATTCTAGAAATCTACGGTGCGTGTCTGTAAATTTCAAGACAATTTCTTTACGCGCGACGTGCAACTTCCGCTGCCGCTGGTGCCAGAATCCCGCTCCCAAGAAAACAGCGTTGGCTTTATAACCCGTGTGGCGGTCACGTGCTGTCTGTCGTCGATGCGCATTGTCCCAATCCAATGACAGTGCTTGAAAGCGGCGTCTTTCTCCAGTGATTGCCCCGTTGTGGACGATGGGTTCCAGAAAGCCACGGTGTCTGTCTGTAAAGTGCAAGACAATTTCTTTAGGCGCGACATGCAACTTCCGCTGCCGCTGCTGCCAGAATGCCGCTCCCAGGAGAACAGCGTTAGCTTTATAACCCGTGTGGCGGTCACGTGCTGTCTGTCGTCGATGCTCATTGTCCCAATCCGATGACCGTGCTTGAAAGCAGCGTCTTTGTACAGTGATTGCCTCGTTGTGGACGATGGGTACCAGAAAGCCACGGTGCGTGTCTGTAAAGTACAAGAAAATTTCGGCGCGACGTGCAACTTCCGCTGCCGTTGCTGTCAGAATGCCATTCCCAGGAGAACAGTGTTGGCTTTGTAACCCGTGTGGCGGTCACGTGCTGTCTGTCGTCGATGCTCATTGTCCCAATCCGATGACAGTGCTTGAAAGCAGCATCTTTGTCCTGTGTTTGCCTCGTTGTGGACGATGGATTCTAGAAAGCCACTGTGCGTGTCAGTAAAGTGCAAGACAATTTCGTTACGCTCCACGTGCACCTTCTGCTGCCGCTGCTGCGAGAACCCCGATCCCAAGAGAACAGCGTTGGCTTTATAACCCGTGTGCCGGTCACGTGCTGTCTGTCGTCGATGCTCGTTGACCCAATCCGATGACAGAGCTTGAAGGTGGCGTCTTTGTCCAGTGATTGCCACGTTGTGGACGATGGGTACCAGAAAGCCAGCGTGTGTATATGTAAAGTGCAAGACGATTTCCGTAGGCCAGAGTGCAATTTCCGCTGCTGCTGCTGCCAGAATGCCGCTCCCAGGAGAACAGCTTTGGCTTTATAGCCCATGTGGCGGTCACGTGCTGTCTGTCGTCGATGCTCATTGTACCAACGCGATGACAGAGCTTGAAGGCAACGTCTTTGTCCAGTGATGGCCACGTTGTGGACGATGGGCACCAGAAAGCCACGGTGCGTGTCTGTAAATTTCAAGACAATTTCTTTACGCGCGACGTGCAACTTCCGCTGCCGCTGGTGCCAGAATCCCGCTCCCAAGAAAACAGCGTTGGCTTTATAACCCGTGTGGCGGTCACGTGCTGTCTGTCGTCGATGCGCATTGTCCCAATCCAATGACAGTGCTTGAAGGCAGCGTCTTTGTCCAGTGATTGCCACGTTGTGGACGATGGGCACCAGAAAGCCAGGGTGTGTATATGTAAAGTGCAAGACGATTTCTTTAGGCCAGAGTGCGACTTTCGCTGCCGCTGCTGCCAGAATGCCACTCCCAAGAGAACAGCGTTGGCTTTATAACCCGTGTGGCGGTCACGAGGTCTCTGTCGTCGATGCGCATTGTCCCAATCCGATGACAGTGCTTGAAAGCAGAGTCTTTGTCCAGTGTTTGCCTCGTTGTGGACGATGGATTCTAGAAAGCCACGGTGCGCACTGTAAAGTGCAAGACAATTTCTTTAGGCGCGACGTGCAACTTCCGCTGCCGCTGCTGCAGAATGCCACTCCCAGGAGAACAGCGTTGGCTTTATAACCCGTGTGGCGGTCACGTGCTGTCTGTCGTCGATGCTCTTTGTCCCAATCCGATGACAGTTCTTGAAAGCAGCGTGTTTGTCCAGTGTTTGCCTCGTTGTGGACGATGGATTCTAGAAAGCCACGGTGCGTGACTGTAAAGTGCAAGATAATTTCTTTCGCGCGACGTGCAACTTCTGCTGCCGCTGCTGCCAGAATGCCGCTCCCAGGAGAACAACTTTGGCTTTATAGCCCGTGTGGCGGTCACGTGCTGTCTGCCGTCGATGCTCATTGTGCCAACGCGATGACCGTGTTTGAAAGCAGCGTCTTTGTCCAGTGATTGCCTTGTTGTGGACGATGGATTCCAGAAAGCGACGGTGTCTGTCTGTAAAGTGCAAGACAATTTCTTTAGGCGCGACGTGCAACTTCTGCTGCAGCTGCTGCCAGAATCCCGCTCCCAAGAGAACAGCGTTGGCTTTATAACCCGTGTGGCGGTCACGTGCTGTCTGTCGTCGATGCTCGTTGTCCCGATTCGACGACAGAGCTTGAAGGCAGCGTCTTTGTCCAGTGATTGCCACGTTGTGGGCGATGGGTACCAGAAAGCCAGGGTGTGCATATGTGAAGTGCAAGACGATTTCTTTAGGCCAGAGTGCGACTTTCGCTGCCGCTGCTGCCAGAATGCCGCTCCCAAGAGAACAGCGTTGTCTTTATAACCCGGGTGGCAGTCACGTGCTGTCTGTCGTCGATGCTCATTGTCCCAATCCGATGACAGTGCTTGAAAGCAGCGTGTTTGTCCAGTGTTTGCCTTGTTGTGGACGATGAATACTAGAAAGCCACGGTGCGTGTCTGTAAATTTCATGACAATTTCTTTACGCGCGACGTACAACTTCCGCTGCCGCTGGTGCCCGAATCCCGCTCCCAAGAAAACTGCGTTGGCTTTATAACCCGTGTGGCGGTCACGTGCTGTCTGTCGTCGATGCTCATTGTCCCATTTCGATGACAGAGCTTGAAGGCAGCGTCTTTGTCCAGTGATTGCCACGTTGTGGACGATGGGTACCAGAAAGCCAGGGTGTGTATATATAAAGTGCAAGACGATTTCTTTAGGCCAGAGTGCGACTTTCGCTGCCGCTGCTGCCAGAATGCCGCTCCCAAGAGAACAGCGTTGGCTTTATAACCCTTGTGGCAGTCACGTGCTGTCTGTCGTCGATGCTCATTGTCCCAATCCGATGACAGTGCTTGAAAGCAGCGTGTTTGTCCAGTGTTTGCCTTGTTGTGGACGATGGATTCTAGAAATCTACGGTGCGTGTCTGTAAATTTCAAGACAATTTCTTTACGCGCGACGTGCAACTTCCGCTGCCGCTGGTGCCAGAATCCCGCTCCCAAGAAAACAGCGTTGGCTTTATAACCCGTGTGGCGGTCACGTGCTGTCTGTCGTCGATGCGCATTGTCCCAATCCAATGACAGTGCTTGAAAGCGGCGTCTTTCTCCAGTGATTGCCCCGTTGTGGACGATGGGTTCCAGAAAGCCACGGTGTCTGTCTGTAAAGTGCAAGACAATTTCTTTAGGCGCGACATGCAACTTCCGCTGCCGCTGCTGCCAGAATGCCGCTCCCAGGAGAACAGCGTTAGCTTTATAACCCGTGTGGCGGTCACGTGCTGTCTGTCGTCGATGCTCATTGTCCCAATCCGATGACCGTGCTTGAAAGCAGCGTCTTTGTACAGTGATTGCCTCGTTGTGGACGATGGGTACCAGAAAGCCACGGTGCGTGTCTGTAAAGTACAAGAAAATTTCGGCGCGACGTGCAACTTCCGCTGCCGTTGCTGTCAGAATGCCATTCCCAGGAGAACAGTGTTGGCTTTGTAACCCGTGTGGCGGTCACGTGCTGTCTGTCGTCGATGCTCATTGTCCCAATCCGATGACAGTGCTTGAAAGCAGCATCTTTGTCCTGTGTTTGCCTCGTTGTGGACGATGGATTCTAGAAAGCCACTGTGCGTGTCAGTAAAGTGCAAGACAATTTCGTTACGCTCCACGTGCACCTTCTGCTGCCGCTGCTGCGAGAACCCCGATCCCAAGAGAACAGCGTTGGCTTTATAACCCGTGTGCCGGTCACGTGCTGTCTGTCGTCGATGCTCGTTGACCCAATCCGATGACAGAGCTTGAAGGTGGCGTCTTTGTCCAGTGATTGCCACGTTGTGGACGATGGGTACCAGAAAGCCAGCGTGTGTATATGTAAAGTGCAAGACGATTTCCGTAGGCCAGAGTGCAATTTCCGCTGCTGCTGCTGCCAGAATGCCGCTCCCAGGAGAACAGCTTTGGCTTTATAGCCCATGTGGCGGTCACGTGCTGTCTGTCGTCGATGCTCATTTTACCAACGCGATGACAGAGCTTGAAGGCAACGTCTTTGTCCAGTGATGGCCACGTTGTGGACGATGGGCACCAGAAAGCCACGGTGCGTGTCTGTAAATTTCAAGACAATTTCTTTACGCGCGACGTGCAACTTCCGCTGCCGCTGGTGCCAGAATCCCGCTCCCAAGAAAACAGCGTTGGCTTTATAACCCGTGTGGCGGTCACGTGCTGTCTGTCGTCGATGCGCATTGTCCCAATCCAATGACAGTGCTTGAAGGCAGCGTCTTTGTCCAGTGATTGCCACGTTGTGGACGATGGGCACCAGAAAGCCAGGGTGTGTATATGTAAAGTGCAAGACGATTTCTTTAGGCCAGAGTGCGACTTTCGCTGCCGCTGCTGCCAGAATGCCACTCCCAAGAGAACAGCGTTGGCTTTATAACCCGTGTGGCGGTCACGAGGTCTCTGTCGTCGATGCGCATTGTCCCAATCCGATGACAGTGCTTGAAAGCAGAGTCTTTGTCCAGTGTTTGCCTCGTTGTGGACGATGGATTCTAGAAAGCCACGGTGCGCACTGTAAAGTGCAAGACAATTTCTTTAGGCGCGACGTGCAACTTCCGCTGCCGCTGCTGCAGAATGCCACTCCCAGGAGAACAGCGTTGGCTTTATAACCCGTGTGGCGGTCACGTGCTGTCTGTCGTCGATGCTCTTTGTCCCAATCCGATGACAGTTCTTGAAAGCAGCGTGTTTGTCCAGTGTTTGCCTCGTTGTGGACGATGGATTCTAGAAAGCCACGGTGCGTGACTGTAAAGTGCAAGATAATTTCTTTCGCGCGACGTGCAACTTCTGCTGCCGCTGCTGCCAGAATGCCGCTCCCAGGAGAACAACTTTGGCTTTATAGCCCGTGTGGCGGTCACGTGCTGTCTGCCGTCGATGCTCATTGTGCCAACGCGATGACCGTGTTTGAAAGCAGCGTCTTTGTCCAGTGATTGCCTTGTTGTGGACGATGGATTCCAGAAAGCGACGGTGTCTGTCTGTAAAGTGCAAGACAATTTCTTTAGGCGCGACGTGCAACTTCTGCTGCAGCTGCTGCCAGAATCCCGCTCCCAAGAGAACAGCGTTGGCTTTATAACCCGTGTGGCGGTCACGTGCTGTCTGTCGTCGATGCTCGTTGTCCCGATTCGACGACAGAGCTTGAAGGCAGCGTCTTTGTCCAGTGATTGCCACGTTGTGGGCGATGGGTACCAGAAAGCCAGGGTGTGCATATGTGAAGTGCAAGACGATTTCTTTAGGCCAGAGTGCGACTTTCGCTGCCGCTGCTGCCAGAATGCCGCTCCCAAGAGAACAGCGTTGTCTTTATAACCCGGGTGGCAGTCACGTGCTGTCTGTCGTCGATGCTCATTGTCCCAATCCGATGACAGTGCTTGAAAGCAGCGTGTTTGTCCAGTGTTTGCCTTGTTGTGGACGATGAATACTAGAAAGCCACGGTGCGTGTCTGTAAATTTCATGACAATTTCTTTACGCGCGACGTACAACTTCCGCTGCCGCTGGTGCCCGAATCCCGCTCCCAAGAAAACTGCGTTGGCTTTATAACCCGTGTGGCGGTCACGTGCTGTCTGTCGTCGATGCTCATTGTCCCAATCCAATGACAGTGCTTGAAAGCAGCGTCTTTGTCCAGTGATTGCCCCGTTGTGGAAGATTGATTGCAGAAAACCACGGTGCGTGTCTGTGAAGTGCAAGAAAATTTCTTTAGGCGCGACGTGCAACTTCCGCTGCCGCTGCTGCCACAATCCCGCTCCCAAGAGAACAGCGCTGGCTTTATAACCCGTGTGGCGGTCACGTGCTGTCTGTCGTCGATGCTCGTTGTCCCAATTCGAAGACAGAGCTTGAAGGCAGCGTCTTTGTCCAGTGATTGCCACGTTGTGGACGATGGGCACCAGAAAGCCAGGGTGTGTATATGTAAAGTGCAAGACGAATTCTTTAGCCCAGAGTGCGACTTTCGCTGCCGCTGCTGCCAGAATGCCATTCCCAAGAGAACAGCGTTGGCTTTATAACCCGTGTGGCGGTCACGAGGTCTCTGTCGTCGATGCGCATTGTCCCAATCCGATGACAGTGCTTGAAAGCAGAGTCTTTGTCCAGTGTTTGCCTCGTTGTGGACGATGGATTCTAGAAAGCAACGGTGCGCACTGTAAAGTGCAAGACAATTTCTTTAGGCGCGACGTGCAACTTCCGCTGCCGCTGCTGCAGAATGCCACTCCCAGGAGAACAGCGTTGGCTTTATAACCCGTGTGGCGGTCACGTGCTGTCTGTCGTCGATGCTCATTGTCCCAATCTGATGACAGTGCTTGAAAGCAGTGGCTTTGTCCAGTGATTGCCACGTAGTGGACACTGGACTCCAGAAAGCCAGGGTGCGTGTCTGTAAAGTGCAAGACATTTTCTTTAGGCGCGACGTGCAACTTCTGCTGCAGCTGCTGCCAGAATCCCTCTCCCAAGAGAACAGCGTTGGCTTTTTAACCCGTGTAGCGGTCACGTGCTTTCTGTCGTCGATGCTCATTGTCCCAATCCGATGACAGTGCTTAAAGGCAGCGTCTATGTCCAGTGATTGCCATGTAATGGACACTGTATTCCAGAAAGCCACGGTGCGCACTGTAAAGTGCAAGACAATTTCTTTAGGCGCGACGTGCAACTTCCGCTGCCGCTGCTGCAGAATGCCACTCCCAGGAGAACAGCGTTGGCTTTATAACCCGTGTGGCGGTCACGTGCTGTCTGTCGTCGATGCTCATTGTCCCAATCCGATGACAGTGCTTGAAAGCAGTGGCTTTGTCCAGTGATTGCCACGTAGTGGACACTGGACTCCAGAAAGCCAGGGTGCGTGTCTGTAAAGTGCAAGACATTTTCTTTAGGCGCGACGTGCAACTTGTGCTGCAGCTGCTGCCAGAATCCCGCTCCCAAGAGAACAGCGTTGGCTTTATAACCCGTGTGGCGGTCATGTGCTGTCTCTCGTCGATGCTCATTGTCCCAATCCGATGACAGTGCTTAAAGGCAGCGTCTATGTCCAGTGATTGCCACGTAATGGACACTGGATTCCAGAAAGCCACGGTGCGTGTCTGTAAAGTGCAAGACAATTTCTTTACGCGCGACGTGCAACTTCCGCTGCCGCTGCGGCCAGAATGCCGCTCCCAGGAGAACAGCTTTGGCTTTATAGCCCGTGTGGCGGTCACGTGCTGTCTGTCGTCGATGCTCATTGTACCAATGCGATGACCGTGTTTGAAAGGAGCGTCTTTGTCCAGTGATTGCCTTGTTGTGGACGATGGATTCCAGAAAGCGACGGTGTCTGTCTGTAAAGTGCAAGACAATTTCTTTAGGCGCGACGTGCAACTTCCGCTGCCGCTGCTGCCAGAATGCCACTCCCAGGAGAACAGCGTTGGTTTTATAACCCGTGTGGCGGTCACGTGCTGTCTGTCGTCGATGCTCTTTGTCCCAATCCGATGACAGTTCTTGAAAGCAGCGTGTTTGTCCAGTGTTTGCCTCGTTGTGGACGATGGATTCTAGAAAGCCACGGTGCGTGACTGTAAAGTGCAAGATAATTTCTTTTCGCGCGACGTGCAACTTCTGCTGCCGCTGCTGCCAGAATCCCGCTCCCAAGAGAACAGCGTTGGCTTTATAACCCGTGTGGCGGTCACGTGCTGTCTGTCGTCGATGCTCGTTGTCCCATTTCGATGACAGAGCTTGAAGGCAGCGTCTTTGTCCAGTGATTGCCACGTTGTGGACGATGGGTACCAGAAAGCCAGGGTGTGTATATATAAAGTGCAAGACGATTTCTTTAGGCCAGAGTGCGACTTTCGCTGCCGCTGCTGCCAGAATGCCGCTCCCAAGAGAACAGCGTTGGCTTTATAACCCTTGTGGCAGTCACGTGCTGTCTGTCGTCGATGCTCATTGTCCCAATCCGATGACAGTGCTTGAAAGCAGCGTGTTTGTCCAGTGTTTGCCTTGTTGTGGACGATGGATTCTAGAAATCTACGGTGCGTGTCTGTAAATTTCAAGACAATTTCTTTACGCGCGACGTGCAACTTCCGCTGCCGCTGGTGCCAGAATCCCGCTCCCAAGAAAACAGCGTTGGCTTTATAACCCGTGTGGCGGTCACGTGCTGTCTGTCGTCGATGCGCATTGTCCCAATCCAATGACAGTGCTTGAAAGCGGCGTCTTTCTCCAGTGATTGCCCCGTTGTGGACGATGGGTTCCAGAAAGCCACGGTGTCTGTCTGTAAAGTGCAAGACAATTTCTTTAGGCGCGACATGCAACTTACGCTGCCGCTGCTGCCAGAATGCCGCTCCCAGGAGAACAGCGTTAGCTTTATAACCCGTGTGGCGGTCACGTGCTGTCTGTCGTCGATGCTCATTGTCCCAATCCGATGACCGTGCTTGAAAGCAGCGTCTTTGTACAGTGATTGCCTCGTTGTGGACGATGGGTACCAGAAAGCCACGGTGCGTGTCTGTAAAGTACAAGAAAATTTCGGCGCGACGTGCAACTTCCGCTGCCGTTGCTGTCAGAATGCCATTCCCAGGAGAACAGTGTTGGCTTTGTAACCCGTGTGGCGGTCACGTGCTGTCTGTCGTCGATGCTCATTGTCCCAATCCGATGACAGTGCTTGAAAGCAGCATCTTTGTCCTGTGTTTGCCTCGTTGTGGACGATGGATTCTAGAAAGCCACTGTGCGTGTCAGTAAAGTGCAAGACAATTTCGTTACGCTCCACGTGCACCTTCTGCTGCCGCTGCTGCGAGAACCCCGATCCCAAGAGAACAGCGTTGGCTTTATAACCCGTGTGCCGGTCACGTGCTGTCTGTCGTCGATGCTCGTTGACCCAATCCGATGACAGAGCTTGAAGGTGGCGTCTTTGTCCAGTGATTGCCACGTTGTGGACGATGGGTACCAGAAAGCCAGCGTGTGTATATGTAAAGTGCAAGACGATTTCCGTAGGCCAGAGTGCAATTTCCGCTGCTGCTGCTGCCAGAATGCCGCTCCCAGGAGAACAGCTTTGGCTTTATAGCCCATGTGGCGGTCACGTGCTGTCTGTCGTCGATGCTCATTGTACCAACGCGATGACCGTGTTTGAAAGCAGCGTCTTTATCCAGTGATTGCCTTGTTGTGGACGATGGATTCCAGAAAGCGACGGTCCTGTCTGTAAAGTGCAAGACAATTTCTTTAGGCGCGACATTCTACTTCCGCTGCCGCTGCTGCCAGAATGCCGCTCCCAGGAGAACAGCGTTGGCTTTATAACCCGTGTGGCTGTCACGTGCTGTCTGTCGTCGATGCTCATTGTACCAATCCGATGACCGTGCTTGAAAACAGCGTCTTTGTCCAGTGATTGCATCGTTGTGGACGATGGATTCCAGAAAGCCACGGTGCATGTCTGTAAAGTGCAAGACAATTTCTTTAGGCGCGACGTGCAACTTCTGCTGCCGCTGCAGCCAGAATCCCGCTCCCAAGAGAACAGCGTTGGTTTTATAACCCGTGTGGCGGTCACGTGCTGTCTGTCGTCGATGCTCGTTGTCCCAATTCGATGACAGAGCTTGAAGGCAGCGTTTTTGTCCAGTGATTGCCTCGTTGTGGACGATGGATTCCAGAAATCCATGGTGCCTGTCTGTAAAGTTCAAGACAATCTCTTTAGGCGCGACGTGCAACTTCCGCTGCCACTGCTGACAGAATGCCACTCCCAGGAGAACAGCGTTGGCTTTATAACCCGTGTGGCGGTCACGTGCTGTCTGTCGTCGATGCTCATTGTCCCAATCCGGTGACAGAGCTTGAAGGCAGCGTCTTTGTCCAGTGATTGCCACGTTGTGGACGATGGGTACGAGAAAGCCACGGTACGTGTTTGTAAAGTGCAAGACAATTTCTTTAGGCGCGACGTGCAACTTCAGCTGCCGCTGCTGCCAGAATGCCACTCCAAGGAGAACAGCGTTGGCTTTATAACCCGTGTGGCGGTCACGTGCTGTCTGTCGTCGATGCTCATTGTCCCAATCCGATTACAGTGCTTGAAAGCAGCGTCTTTGTCCAGTGTTTGCATCGTTGTGGACGATGGACTCTAGAAACCCACGGTGCGTTTCTGTAAAGTGCAAGACAATTTCTTTACGCGAGACGTGCAACTTCTGCTGCCGCTGCTGCCAGAATCCCGCTCCCTAGAGAACAGCGTTGGCTTTATAACCCGTGTGGCGGTCAATTGCTGTGTGACGTTCCTTGTGTGTGCTACGAGGTTCCGCGTTCGACGGCGCGGCGTAGACGGAGCCCCCAGTGGCGGCGAATGCACAACCGGACCCCCTTTCATGTTCCTACTGTATATGGCTGCAAGCAACTTGAGTGAGATTGCTTTTGAGCCTGCCGCAGTGGACCGCACAGAGATGACCCAGATGACAGCGGCATCATCAAATACCGAGCCATACTCGTTGATAGTGACGACCAGAACGAAGGGGTTTAAGCCCAACCGGACCCCCTTTCCATAGTGTCGGCACGAGTCGAACGCCGCCGCCGCCGCCGCCGCCGCTTGGTGACGGGCGTTATCTTCCCCAATTGCCGTGGCCGTTCCAGGGCTGCCTCGTTTCGGCGGGTCTGGCCCCGTGGCAAGAGGGCGGGCCTCATCAATCAACCCTCCCGATCACATCCCAGGACAAGGGACCACAATCCCGGCCTTTTAGTGACCTCGCGTTCCGGCCTTGAGGGGCGAGTGTCATTTGATGGAGAACGGAGGCCGGTGACCCGCGGGAACCGACAGCGGGCCAGAGCGCGCCTTACCACAGCGGACCCTATGCGCTACCTCGAAGACAACCTTCTTTCCCTCGGACTCAGCACGTGAGGGGGGCGAGACCATAAGTGCGGTGGGGTGTTTGTGCGCCCAAGTGAAAGCCCTAGCCCCCCCCCCCCCTCCGGCGTGGGCGTCCTCACCCTAAGGAGTGTGGGGATAAGAGAATATAAAAATCGACAAGGAGTACCGAAGAAGGCACGCTCAGAACGACATCGTTCGCCAAGGGGGCCTTCAGCGCCGAAGCCCGACGGCGTGCATCTTCTGCCAGCAACCGTTCGAGATCAACTCCGGAGCCCATCCATCGTCCCCATGAAGTCGTCGGCACGTAAGCTCGGACGCCCCAACCTCTGATGTATAATCTTAATCATGTGTAATTATTGAATATATCTGTTCTTGTAAACTGAGCCATACGGTGTCTCTTTGCCTCTCCGTCCCGTGTGGACCTGAGCATTATGGGGGGTCATCACACTGGTGTCAGAAGTGGGGTCTCAAAAGCAAACGTCCTCTGAATGCTGCGACATTCATGACTTCAAAATTGTAATCAAAAGGGAATCACGGGACTGATTGTGGGACTTTTGCCCCCATTTGAGAGGCTTGACGCACCGGAGGGCTTGAGTGAAAAAAAAAATATGTCTATATCTGAGGGAGCTCCCACTCCACAGCCGTCGCTCGGAGCAAGCATGCTGGCATTAGGAAACGTCATTCCGACGTCTACAGGAGATAAGACAGGGGTTCAAATCTGTGATTTCTTTTTAATGCTAGAAGATATTGGGAAAATGGCGGGATGGTCCGATGCTCAAATGCTGGGAATGGCGAGGTGTAAGATGGCAGGAGCTGCTCATGATTTTGCATGGCGAGACGAAAAACTAAAATCCACAAAATCATTTGCGGAACTTAAGAAGCTCGCGTTTGAGCATTTCGACACTGAACCACGTCACGTGCGGGTACAGAGGTTCCGTGACGCCGGGCAGATGGTAGGGTAGGACGTGCGAACGTTTGCGTCGCGGCTTCAGCGCCTAGCACGCGATACGTTAAGCAGGGAGGAGGAAGGGGACCAGCTAAGGAAGAAATACGCGGAGGATCAACTTAAAGAGGAAATGACCGCTTTGTTCGTGGCTGGTCTGCAAGACCCCGTGCGCCGGTTCGTGCTCTTGCGCAATCCGAGCAATTTCGACCAAGCCGTGGCGGCCGCATTGGATGAAGAACGAAATGAGGCGTTAACGACAGCCGCAGCGAGAGTACGCGTCATAGAGAGAGCGGTGCTCAACCCTGAGGTTGCTCTCTTGACAGAGCGGTTAGATCGCTTAGAACAGCTGCTATCTCAGCAGGTGGAACGCCAGGTTGACGCGCGCGCTCAACAGCGCACATTCGCGGCAAACCGGAGACCGCCACAAAGCTACAGGCGCGGTATGCGAGATTTTGAAGAAATCGTATGCTTCGCTTGCCAGGGTCGCGGACACATCGCCAGGTTCTGCCAAAACGTGCGCCGTGGGGAGCCACAAAGAAAAGCAGGCGAGACACGCCCTAAGCAAGCCTACAGCGGGGCTCCAGATACCGAGACAAAAAACTAGATAGTCCTCCCCAGCCTGAGGAGTGTGGGGAGGGAGCAGTGGATGATGAGGTGGTGGTAGTTTGTGTGGCCGACGAGGCATGCCCTGTTGTGCGTTGCAAGTTAAATGGTTGTTGCATGGAATTGTTGATAGATACGGGGTCAAAGGTGACATTGCTTAAGGAGAGCAGTTTTAACACGCTTCGAAGGAAGGGGGACCGCGAGGTGTTGGAAGCGTCTGGTGGTATGGCAACCAAATTTGTAGGCATAAAGGGGGATCCTCTTGGCATAAGTGGACTCTACCGGTTACACTTCTCTCTCGGGGGAATTGCATTGGAGCACCCCTGCTACGTATGCCCGGACACGGTGTCTCTGCCAAACGGAGTGTCAGGTATATTAGGGCAGGTTTTTTTGAGAAAAGGGAAGGTAGTAGTCTCATTCTCTGAGGAAGAGGTTAATGCGGGCGGCTCAAAAGTTCCGTTTTTGAACAGGAGAGGGGCTGAGATTCGCATTACCGATATTGACACCCGTCAAACAGTGGGATCATTGGAGAAGGTATATTCGCGGGTTGCCGTCAGGCTGGTCGATGAGGCGGTCGTCCTTCCTTGGTCGGAGCACATTTTGTACGCGTTTGTGCCTTCAGATGTAGAGAGCGGCGCCGTGGGAGTGCTTGAGCCGGTCGACTCTCTCAGCAATGGCCTGAAGGCAGCCGCGTGCCTCGTGACAGTTAATGACGCCCACATAGTGCCCCTACGGGTGGTTAACTGTAGCCAGCAGCCACTGAGCCTTCCCAAGAACAAAACATTGGCTTTCTTCACCTCTGCGATAGAGAAACGTGAGCCCACCGATACGGTACTCGCAACTGTAGAGCATGCTAGTCCTTCGGCTGCTCCAAAGGTGTCGTTCGATCTTTCTCACGTAAAATCCAGGGAGAGGGAGGCTCTGGCTGGTTTGCTGATCGACTACTCGGAGGTATTCGCCGCGTCCAACCTGGATTTGGGCTGCTGTGGCGTTATAAAGCACAGGATAGAAACCGGCACTTCATCGCCCGTTTATCAGCGTGCGTACAGGATTCCTTACTCCCAACGTGAGGAGGTGGAGCGGCAGGTGCAGGACCTGATTGATCGCGGCATTGTCGAACACTCAAAGTCACCCTGGGGAGCACCAGCACTATTGGTGGAAAAGCCAGATGGCTCGTATCGATTGGTAGTGGACTACCGCAAACTAAATGCCGTAACTCGCATCGATCCATACCCCATCCCCAATATACAGGAGACGCTTTCTCAGCTGGGCTCTGCCAGGTACTTCACGGTAGTGGACATGGCGGCGGGATTCTGGCAGATAGCAATCGATCCGGCAGATGCCGAGAAAACGGCATTCAACACGCCCTCAGGGCACTATGAATAGAAAAGAATGCCGATGGGTCTGGCCAACAGCCCTGCTGTCTGGCAGAGAACCGCTGATGTTATCCTGGCAGGTCTTCTGGGGAGGCTGTGCTTCGTGTATATGGATGACATAATCATATTGCCGCCAATATTTGCAGTGTTTGTTCGTTTTTCAAATCTGCCGCGACACCACCTTATCGCTTTGTTTGCGACGCAAGACGCGACTAGATTTATCTCGATTGATCGCAGCCAGGCAAAGCTGATTCTACGTTGTTCCGGAATGTTCTAGTAACTTTGCGGCATTTATCTCGAATGTTCGCTATCAGCTTTAAATTGAGCACGGCCGACAGCGGCGGGCATTCTGTTCGACGACCGCCGAGCACGCTTGTCGCTTCGCCGCCGCCGAGTGATTCAGTCCATTTTGGGTGCAAGTCAGCCCAATAAACAGTTCTTTTAGAAGATCCTTTCGTCCGTCTTAATCGCTGCCTCGACTGCCGTCACCACTACGTGACAATATACAGTGACAGTTTTGAGAACCATTTGCGCGATATTGAGCAGGGTTTGGTGCGACTAAGAGGAGCGGGTCTCAAGCTGAAGCCCTCTAAGTGCCAATTCCTCAAAAACGAGGTGAAATACTTCGGGAACGTTGTTTCAGCTGACGGCGTGTGACCGGACCCTGAGAAATTAAGGTGTGTCTCGGATTTTCCATCCCCGACTAGCGTCCGCCAGGTCCGGCAGTTTCTCGGCCTGATCGGTTACTACCGAAGGCACATAGAGGAGTTCGCCAAGCTCGCTAAGCCGCTCACCGCCTTAACAGCCAAAAATGTCGCCTTTCGCTGGGACGAAAACGTGGAGGATGCTTTTCGGGCCCTGAAAAGGAAGCTAATGAGTGCACCGCTGTTGCGCCACCCGGATTTTAATTTGCCCTTCGTTATGGCCACAGATGCGTCAAAGTTCGCAGTTGGTGCCGTGCTATCTCAGGTTATCGAGGGCAAAGAACATCCCGTTGCTTTTGCTAGCGGAATGCTGAGCCCCACAGAGCAAAAGTACGGAGCTACGGAAAGGGAGTGCCTCGCCGTTGTCTGGGCAGTAAAGCACTTGAGATGCTGCCTTTACGGCCGCAAATTCAAGCTAGTCACAGACTGCCATCCTCTGAAATGGGTGATGAGTGTCAGGGACCCTAGCTCGCGACTCGCTAGATGGAATCTGCACCTGCAGGAATACTGCTTTGAAGTTGAGCACAAGTCAGGAAAGACACATCTGAATGCTGATGCACTCAGCCGCTCAGCTGCCGTGGCAGCTATAGATGAGTTTGTCCCCGTAGTCGACCCCGCCGAATTACGCACAGAGCAGTGCAAAGATCCTGACCTGAAGCGAATAATCGAAAGCTTAAAGGGCGCACCGTCTCACCCCGAACAGCTAGGTTATTTCATTGGCAAAGACGGCACCCTGTGTCGGCGCACGAGGCCAACCAGGCAAGGGAGACCAGAGAAAAAAGCTTGGGAGAGAGTCGTCATACCTCGGTCTTGGACAGAAAGGGTTCTTCGCGCCTTTCACGATGCGCCATGCGCCGGTCATTTTGGCGTAACGAAGACACGCAGGCGTGTGGAGCGTCTGTACTTTTGGAGTGGCATGCGACAGGATGTTAGAGACTACTGTGCGAAGTGTCATTCCTTTCTCGAAAGAAAAACACCCAAGGGACGAAGACCAGCTCCAATTCAGCCGTTCCCTGAGGTTTCGGCTCCCTTCGAGCGGACAGGTATGGACATAATGGGCCCATTGCCCACGACCACTTCCGGAAACAAGTACATTTTAGTATTTGTCGATCACCTTTCAAAATACGTGGAAGCGGTAGCACTCCCAGATCAGAAGGCAGACACGGTTGCAAGAGCATTTGTCGAACAGATCGTGCTCCGACATGGACCCCCGAGGCAACTCTTGACAGATCGGGGAACGAACTTCGTGTCGCAGCTAATGAGGAGAGTTTGCGGGCTGCTTAAGATCGCTATGAAGCAGACAACACCGTACCATCCGGCTTGCAACGGCGCGGTGGAGCGACTGAACCAAACCGTGGCCGGGTTCCTGTCGCATTTTGTTTCGCGCGACCAGCGGGACTGGGACTTGTGGTTCCCGTATGCAATGTTTGCCTACAATTCCGCAGCACACGAGAGCACGGGCGAATCGCCATTCTTTCTTCTCTACGGCCGAGACCCGGACCAGCCTAGTGAAGTGCCAGAGGGCCCCCGTCGTGTCCCATACGCTTCACTGGACGACTATAAGGTTGAGCTAGAATCGCGATTGCAAGCGGCGAGGGACATCGCAAAGGAGGCCTTAAAGAAAGCGGCGAAGCGCAGGAAGGAGGTGCACGATCGCAGTGCTAGAGACGCGCCGTATGATGTGGGGGACAGCGTGTACATTGAAAACTGCCAAAGGCAGATTGGGCTAGCTCGTAAGTTCCAGACGAAGTGGAGAGGACCGTGCGAGGTTGTCGAGAAGCTTTCTCCGGTAAACTTCAGAGTCCGAGACGTGAACCAGAGCTTGATAAGGATACACACAAATCGCCTCAAGTCGGCACCGGTTCAGTATTCACGAAATGAGGAAAGGGAAGGCGCGGATTTTGATGGGGACAGAAGTGAAGCGGAGCGCGCAGATAGTTCGCAAGAAACGCCCTCTCCTGCATTTATTCGGCAGGCGCCAGAGGTGACGGCCGGAATGCCACCGGATTTACTTCATGCATTGCTAGAAGAAGAAGCGCGCGAGGTTGCCGCGCAGATAACGCCAGGAGAGGCTCCTGCCACGAGCCCTCGCGAGTCCCAAAGCAGACAAAGGGTCACAGACTTACTTAGTATGGCTCATGAAGGCCGATATCCGCTGCGAAATCGGAAAGCTAAGTCGGACTAATGGCGTAAACAGAGCGGAGTTGTGAACTGGTTAGAATTGTGTAATGCCGCAGCTCATAACATTGCTATGTGCTTATGTGTTAAGTTATCGGAGTTGGTAGGTCAACCTTTCTGTCTTTAAGTAACAGCTTCACAGGAGAGCATGCGGAGCGCATGCAGAACCTGCCCTACTTCCTTTCGTTATCTATATTTTTGTCTGTGCCGTGATCGTGCTAGAAGTGGGAGCTCCTTTGTAACTGTGGTAAGTTTATTTCGTCCAGTTTGGACTAGAAAGGAGAGGCTTGGGTGCTGAGTTTCATGTTTATCTGTAAAAGAAGATCAGTGCTGCCCCTGGAGACGCCAGTTATGACAGTGGAGGCATATGGTGTTGTGCAGTGGTGTTGAGTGCAGCGAAAAGTGTTTTGTCGGACGCACTGTGCGAGGCGATTCAGAAAGACAAGGGGAGCTGCATGGACACAAATGTTCGGAGAACATTCTTCTGGAGGGTGAGCGAGTGTGACGTTCCTTGTGTTTGCTACGAGGTTCCGCGTTCGACGGCGCGGCGTAGACAGAGCCCCCAGTGGCGGCGAAAGAACAACCGGACCCCCTCTCATGTTTCTACTCTATATGGCTGCAAGCAACTTGAGTGAGATTGCTTTTGGGCCTGCCGCCGTGGACCGCACGGAGACGACCCAGATGACAGCCGCATCATCAATTACCGAGCCATACTCGTTGAGAGTGACGACCAGAACGAAGGGGTTTAAGCCCAACCGGACCCCCTTTCCATAGTGTCGGCACGAGTCGAACGCCGCCGCCGCCGCCGCCGCCGCTGGGAGACGGGCGTTATCTTCCCCAATTGCCGTGGCCGTTCCAGGGCGGCCTCGTTTCGGCGGGCCTGGCCCCGTGGCAAGACGGCGGGCCTCATCAATCAACCCTCCCGAGCACATCCCAGGAGAAGGGACCACTTTCCCGGCCTTTTAGTGACCTCGCGTTCCGACCTTGAGGAGCGAGTGTCATTTGATGGAGAACGGAGGCCGGTGACCCGCGGGAACCGACAGCGGGCCAGAGCGCGCCTTACCAAAGCGGACGCTATGCGCTACCTCGAAGACAACCTTCTTTCCCTCGGACTCAACACGTGAGGGGGCGAGACCATAAGTGCGGTGGGGTGTTTGTGCGCCCAAGTGAAAGCCCTAGCCCCCACCCCCCCATTCCGGCGTGGGCGTCCTCACCCTAGAGAGTCTGGGAATAAGAGGATATAAAAATCGACAAGGAGTACCGAAGAAGGCACGCTCAGGACGACATCGTTCGCCAAGGGGGCCTTCAGCGCCGAAGCCCGACGGCGTGCAGCTTCTGCCAGCAACCGTTCGAGATCAACTCCGGAGCCCCTCTATCGTCCCCATGAAGTCGTCGGCACGTAAGCTCGGACGCCCCAGCCTCTGATGTATATTCTTAATTATGTGTAATTATTGAATATATCTGTTTGTTTAAACTGAGCCATACGGTGTGTCTGCCTCTCCGTCCCGTGTGGACCCGCGCATTATGGGGGGTCATCACAGCTGTCTGTCGTCGATGCTCGTTGTCCCAATTCGATGACAGAGCTTGAAGGCAGCGTCTTTGTCCTGTGATTGCCACGTTGTGGACGATGGGTACCAGAAAGCCAGGGTTTGTATATGTAAAGTGCAAGACGATTTCTTTAGGGTAGAGGTGCGACTTTCGCTGCTGCTGCTGCCGGAATTCCGCTCCCAAGAGAACAGCGTTGGCTTTATAACCCGTGTGGCGGTCACGTGCTGTCTATCGTCGATGCTCATTGTCTAATACCGATGACAGTGCTTGAAAGCAGCGTCTTTGTTCAGTGATTCCCTCGTTGTGGACGGTGTATTCCAGAAAGCCACGGTGCCTGTCTGTAAAGTGCAAGACAATTTCTTTACGCTTCACGTGCAACTTCCGCTGCCGCTACTGCCAGAATGCCACTCCCAGAAGAACAGCGTTGGCTTTATAACCCGTGTGGTGGTCACGTGCTGTCGGTCGTCAACGCTCATTGTCCCAATTTAATGACAGTGCTTGAAAGCAGCGTCTTTGTCCAGTGATTGCCTCGTTGTGGACGATGGATTCCAGAAAGCCATGGTGCCAGTCTGTAAAGTGCAAGACAATTTCTTTAGGTGCGACGTGCAACTTCCGGTGCCGCTGCTGCCAGAATGCCGCTCCCAGGAGAACAGCGTTGGATTTATAACCCGTGTGGCGGTCACGTACTGTCTGTCGTCGATGCTCATTGTACCAATCCGATGACCGTGCTTGAAAGCAGCGTCTTTGTCCAGTGATTGCCTCGTTGTGGACGATGGATTCCAGAAAGCCATGGTGCGTGTCTGTGAATTGCAAGACAATTTCTTTACGCGCGACGTGCAACTTCTGCTGCCGCTGCTGCCAGAATCCCGCTCCCAAGAGAACAGCGTTGGCTTTATAACCCGTGTGGCAGTCACTTGCTGTCTGTCGTCGATGCTCGTTGTCCCAATTCGATGACAGAACCTGAAGGCAGCGTCTTTGTCCTGTGATTGCCACGTTGTGGACGATGGGTACAAGAAAGCCAGGGTGTGTATATGTAAAGTGCAAGACGATTTCTTTAGGCAAGAGTGCGACTTTCGCTGCCACTGCTGCCAGAATGCCGCTCCCAAGAGAACAGCGTTGGCTTTATAACCCGTTTGGCGGTCACGTGCTGTCTGTCGTCGATGCTCATTGTCCCAATCCGATGACAGTGCTTGAAAGCAGCGTCTTTGTCCAGTGTTTGCCTCGTTGTGGACGATGGATTCCAGAAAGCCACGGTGCGTGTCTCTAAAGAGCAAGACAATTTCTTTACGCGCGACGCGAAACTTCTGCTGCCGCTACCGCCAGAATCCTGATCCCAAGAGAACAGCGTTGGCTTTATAACCCGTGTGGCGGTCACGTGCTGTCAGTCGTCGATGCTCGTTGTCCCAATCCGATGACCATGCTTGAAAGCAGCGTCTTTGTCCAGTGATTTCCTCGTTGTGGACGATGGATTCCAGAAAGCCACGGTGCGTGCCTGTAAAGTGCAAGACAATTTCTTTAGGCGCGACGTGCAACTTCCGCTGCGGCTGCTGCCAGATGGCCACTCCCAGGAGAACAGCGTTGGTTTTATAACCCGTGTGGCGGTCACGTGCTGTCTGTCGTCGATGCTCTTTGTCCCAATCCGATGACAGTTCTTGAAAGCAGCGTGTTTGTCCAGTGTTTGCCTCGTTGTGGACGATGGATTCTAGAAAGCCACGGTGCGTGACTGTAATGTGCAAGATAATTTCTTTCGCGCGACGTGCAACTTCTGCTGCCGCTGCTGCCAGAATGCCGCTCCCAGGAGAACAACTTTGGCTTTATAGCCCGTGTGGCGGGCACGTGCTGTCTGCCGTCGATGCTCATTGTGCCAACGCGATGACCGTGTTTGAAAGCAGCGTCTTTGTCCAGTGATTGCCTTGTTGTGGACGATGGATTCCAGAAAGCGACGGTGTCTGTCTGTAAAGTGCAAGACAATTTCTTTAGGCGCGACATGCAACTTCCGCTGCCGCTGCTGCCAGAATGCCGCTCCCAGGAGAACAGCGTTGGCTTTATAACCCGTGTGGCGGTCACGTGCTGTCTGTCGTCGATGCTCATTGTACCAATCCGATGACCGTGCTTGAAAGCAGCGTCTTTGTCCAGTGATTGCATCGTTGTGGACGATGGATTCTAGAAAGCCACAGTGCGTGTCTGTAAAGTGCAAGACAATTTCTTTAGGCGCGACGTGCAACTTCTGCTGCAGCTGCTGCCAGAATCCCGCTCCCAAGAGAACAGCGTTGGCTTTATAACCCGTGTGGCGGTCACGTGCTGTCTGTCGTCGATGCTCGTTGTCCCGATTCGACGACAGAGCTTGAAGGCAGCGTCTTTGTCCAGTGATTGCCACGTTGTGGGCGATGGGTACCAGAAAGCCAGGGTGTGCATATGTGAAGTGCAAGACGATTTCTTTAGGCCAGAGTGCGACTTTCGCTGCCGCTGCTGCCAGAATGCCGCTCCCAAGAGAACAGCGTTGTCTTTATAACCCGGGTGGCAGTCACGTGCTGTCTGTCGTCGATGCTCATTGTCCCAATCCGATGACAGTGCTTGAAAGCAGAGTCTTTGTCCAGTGTTTGCCTCGTTGTGGACGATGGATTCTAGAAAGCCACGGTGCGCACTCTAAAGTGCAAGACAATTTCTTTAGGCGTGACGTGCAACTTCCGCTGCCGCTGCTGCAGAATGCCGCTCCCAAGAGAACAGCGTTGGCTTTATAACCCGTGTGGCTGTCACGTGCTGTCTGTCGTCGATGCTCATTGTCCCAATCCGATGACCGTGCTTGAAAGAAGCTTCTTTGTCCAGTGATTGCCTCGTTGTGGACGATGGATTCTAGAAAGCCACAGTGCGTGTCTGTAAAGTGCAAGACAATTTCTTTACGCTCGACGTGCAACTTCTGTTGCCGCTGCTGCGAGAATCCCGATTCCAAGCGTTGGCTTTATAACCCGTGTGCCGGTCACGTGCTGTCTGTCGTCGATGCTCGTTGACCCAATACGATGACAGAGCTTGAAAGCGGCGTCTTTGTCCAGTGATTGCCACGTTGTGGACGATGGGTACCAGAAAGCCACGGTGCGTGTCTGTAAAGTGCAAGAAAATTTCTTTAGGCGCGACGTGCAACTTCCGCTGCCACTGCTGCCAGAATGCCTCTCCCAGGAGAACAGCGTTAGATTTATAACCCGTGTGGCGGTCATGTGCTGTCTCTCGTCGATGCTCATTGTCCCAATCCGATGACAGTGCTTAAAGGCAGCGTCTATGTCCAGTGATTGCCACGTAATGGACACTGGATTCCAGAAAGCCACGGTGCGTGTCTGTAAAGTGCAAGACAATTTCTTTACGCGCGACGTGCAACTTCCGCTGCCGCTGCTGCCAGAATGCCGCTCCCAGGAGAACAGCTTTGGCTTTATAGCCCGTGTGGCGGTCACGTGCTGTCTGTCGTCGATGATCATTGTACCAATGCGATGACCGTGTTTGAAAGCAGCGTCTTTGTCCAGTGATTGCCTTGTTGTGGACGATGGATTCCAGAAAGCGACGGTGTCTGTCTGTAAAGTGCAAGACAATTTCTTTAGGCGCGACGTGCAACTTCCGCTGCCGCTGCTGCCAGAATGCCACTCCCAGGAGAACAGCGTTGGTTTTATAACCCGTGTGGCGGTCACGTGCTGTCTGTCGTCGATGCTCTTTGTCCCAATCCGATGACAGTTCTTGAAAGCAGCGTGTTTGTCCAGTGTTTGCCTCGTTGTGGACGATGGATTCTAGAAAGCCACGGTGCGTGACTGTAAAGTGCAAGATAATTTCTTTTCGCGCGACGTGCAACTTCTGCTGCCGCTGCTGCCAGAATCCCGCTCCCAAGAGAACAGCGTTGGCTTTATAACCCGTGTGGCGGTCACGTGCTGTCTGTCGTCGATGCTCGTTGTCCCATTTCGATGACAGAGCTTGAAGGCAGCGTCTTTGTCCAGTGATTGCCACGTTGTGGACGATGGGTACCAGAAAGCCAGGGTGTGTATATATAAAGTGCAAGACGATTTCTTTAGGCCAGAGTGCGACTTTCGCTGCCGCTGCTGCCAGAATGCCGCTCCCAAGAGAACAGCGTTGGCTTTATAACCCGTGTGGCAGTCACGTGCTGTCTGTCGTCGATGCTCATTGTCCCAATCCGATGACAGTGCTTGAAAGCAGCGTGTTTGTCCAGTGTTTGCCTTGTTGTGGACGATGGATTCTAGAAATCTACGGTGCGTGTCTGTAAATTTCAACACAATTTCTTTACGCGCGACGTGCAACTTCCGCTGCCGCTGGTGCCAGAATCCCGCTCCCAAGAAAACAGCGTTGGCTTTATAACCCGTGTGGCGGTCACGTGCTGTCTGTCGTCGATGCGCATTGTCCCAATCCAATGACAGTGCTTGAAAGCGGCGTCTTTCTCCAGTGATTGCCCCGTTGTGGACGATGGGTTCCAGAAAGCCACGGTGTCTGTCTGTAAAGTGCAAGACAATTTCTTTAGGCGCGACATGCAACTTCCGCTGCCGCTGCTGCCGGAATGCCGCTCCCAGGAGAACAGCGTTGGCTTTATAACCCGTGTGGCGGTCACGTGCTGTCTGTCGTCGATGCTCATTGTCCCAATCCGATGACCGTGCTTGAAAGCAGCGTCTTTGTACAGTGATTGCCTCGTTGTGGACGATGGGTACCAGAAAGCCACGGTGCGTGTCTGTAAAGTACAAGAAAATTTCGGCGCGACGTGCAACTTCCGCTGCCGTTGCTGTCAGAATGCCATTCCCAGGACAACAGTGTTGGCTTTGTAACCCGTGTGGCGGTCACGTGCTGTCTGTCGTCGATGCTCATTGTCCCAATCCGATGACAGTGCTTGAAAGCAGCATCTTTGTCCTGTGTTTGCCTCGTTGTGGACGATGGATTCTAGAAAGCCACTGTGCGTGTCAGTAAAGTGCAAGACAATTTCGTTACGCTCCACGTGCACCTTCTGCTGCCGCTGCTGCGAGAACCCCGATCCCAAGAGAACAGCGTTGGCTTTATAACCCGTGTGCCGGTCACGTGCTGTCTGTCGTCGATGCTCGTTGACCCAATCCGATGACAGAGCTTGAAGGTGGCGTCTTTGTCCAGTGATTGCCACGTTGTGGACGATGGGTACCAGAAAGCCAGCGTGTGTATATGTAAAGTGCAAGACGATTTCCGTAGGCCAGAGTGCAATTTCCGCTGCTGCTGCTGCCAGAATGCCGCTCCCAGGAGAACAGCTTTGGCTTTATAGCCCATGTGGCGGTCACGTGCTGTCTGTCGTCGATGCTCATTGTACCAACGCGATGACCGTGTTTGAAAGCAGCGTCTTTATCCAGTGATTGCCATGTTGTGGACGATGGATTCCAGAAAGCGACGGTCCTGTCTGTAAAGTGCAAGACAATTTCTTTAGGCGCGACATGCTACTTCCGCTGCCGCTGCTGCCAGAATGCCGCTCCCAGGAGAACAGCGTTGGCTTTATAACCCGTGTGGCGGTCACGTGCTGTCTGTCGTCGATGCTCATTGTCCCAATCCGGTGACAGAGCTTGAAGGCAGCGTCTTTGTCCAGTGATTGCCACGTTGTGGACGATGGGTACGAGAAAGCCACGGTACGTGTTTGTAAAGTGCAAGACAATTTCTTTAGGCGCGACGTGCAACTTCAGCTGCCGCTGCTGCCAGAATGCCACTCCAAGGAGAACAGCGTTGGCTTTATAACCCGTGTGGCGGTCACGTGCTGTCTGTCGTCGATGCTCATTGTCCCAATCCGATTACAGTGCTTGAAAGCAGCGTCTTTGTCCAGTGTTTGCATCGTTGTGGACGATGGACTCTAGAAACCCACGGTGCGTTTCTGTAAAGTGCAAGACAATTTCTTTACGCGAGACGTGCAACTTCTGCTGCCGCTGCTGCCAGAATCCCGCTCCCTAGAGAACAGCGTTGGCTTTATAACCCGTGTGGCGGTCAATTGCTGTGTGACGTTCCTTGTGTGTGCTACGAGGTTCCGCGTTCGACGGCGCGGCGTAGACGGAGCCCCCAGTGGCGGCGAATGCACAACCGGAGCCCCTTTCATGTTCCTACTGTATATGGCTGCAAGCAACTTGAGTGAGATTGCTTTTGAGCCTGCCGCAGTGGACCGCACAGAGACGACCCAGATGACAGCGGCATCATCAAATACCGAGCCATACTCGTTGATAGTGACGACCAGAACGAAGGGGTTTAAGCCCAACCGGACCCCCTTTCCATAGTGTCGGCACGAGTCGAACGCCGCCGCCGCCGCCGCCGCTTGGTGACGGGCGTTATCTTCCCCAATTGCCGTGGCCGTTCCAGGGCTGCCTCGTTTCGGCGGGTCTGGCCCCGTGGCAAGAGGGCGGGCCTCATCAATCAACCCTCCCGATCACATCCCAGGACAAGGGACCACAATCCCGGCCTTTTAGTGACCTCGCGTTCCGGCCTTGAGGGGCGAGTGTCATTTGATGGAGAACGGAGGCCGGTGACCCGCGGGAACCGACAGCGGGCCAGAGCGCGCCTTACCACAGCGGACCCTATGCGCTACCTCGAAGACAACCTTCTTTCCCTCGGACTCAGCACGTGAGGGGGGCGAGACCATAAGTGCGGTGGGGTGTTTGTGCGCCCAAGTGAAAGCCCTAGCCCCCCCCCCTCCGGCGTAGGCGTCCTCACCCTAAGGAGTGTGGGGATAAGAGAATATAAAAATCGACAAGGAGTACCGAAGAAGGCACGCTCAGAACGACATCGTTCGCCAAGGGGGCCTTCAGCGCCGAAGCCCGACGGCGTGCAGCTTCTGCCAGCAACCGTTCGAGATCAACTCCGGAGCCCATCCATCGTCCCCATGAAGTCGTCGGCACGTAAGCTCGGACGCCCCAACCTCTGATGTATAATCTTAATCATGTGTAATTATTGAATATATCTGTTCTTGTAAACTGAGCCATACGGTGTCTCTTTGCCTCTCCGTCCCGTGTGGACCTGAGCATTATGGGGGGTCATCACACTGGTGTCAGAAGTGGGGTCTCAAAAGCAAACGTCCTCTGAATGCTGCGACATTCATGACTTCAAAATTGTAATCAAAAGGGAATCACGGGACTGATTGTGGGACTTTTACCCCCATTTGAGAGGCTTGACGCACCGGAGGGCTTGAGTGAAAAAAAAATATGTCTATATCTGAGGGAGCTCCCACTCCACAGCCGTCGCTCGGAGCAAGCATGCTGGCATTAGGAAGCGTCATTCCGACGTCTACAGGAGATAAGACAGGGGTTCAAATCTGTGATTTCTTTTTAATGCTAGAAGATATTGGGAAAATGGCGGGATGGTCCGATGCTCAAATGCTGGGAATGGCGAGGTGTAAGATGGCAGGAGCTGCTCATGATTTTGCATGGCGAGACGAAAAACTAAAATCCACAAAATCATTTGCGGAACTTAAGAAGCTCGCGTTTGAGCATTTCGACACTGAACCACGTCACGTGCGGGTACAGAGGTTCCGTGACGCCGGGCAGATGGTAGGGGAGGACGTGCGAACGTTTGCGTCGCGGCTTCAGCGCCTAGCACGCGATACGTTAAGCAGGGAGGAGGAAGGGGACCAGCTAAGGAAGAAATACGCGGAGGATCAACTTAAAGAGGAAATGACCGCTTTGTTCGTGGCTGGTCTGCAAGACCCCGTGCGCCGGTTCGTGCTCTTGCGCAATCCGAGCAATTTCGACCAAGCCGTGGCGGCCGCATTGGATGAAGAACGAAATGAGGCGTTAACGACAGCCGCAGCGAGAGTACGCGTCATAGAGAGAGCGGTGCTCAACCCTGAGGTTGCTCTCTTGACAGAGCGGTTAGATCGCTTAGAACAGCTGCTATCTCAGCAGGTGGAACGCCAGGTTGACGCGCGCGCTCAACAGCGCCCATTCGCGGCAAACCGGAGACCGCCACAAAGCTACAGGCGCGGTATGCGAGATTTTGAAGAAATCGTATGCTTCGCTTGCCAGGGTCGCGGACACATCGCCAGGTTCTGCCAAAACGTGCGCCGTGGGGAGCCACAAAGAAAAGCAGGCGAGACACGCCCTAAGCAAGCCTACAGCGGGGCTCCAGATACCGAGACAAAAAACCAGATAGTCCTCCCCAGCCTGAGGAGTGTGGGGAGGGAGCAGTGGATGATGAGGTGGTGGTAGTTTGTGTGGCCGACGAGGCATGCCCTGTTGTGCGTTGCAAGTTAAATGGTTGTTGCATGGAATTGTTGATAGATACGGGGTCAAAGGTGACATTGCTTAAGGAGAGCAGTTTTAACACGCTTCGAAGGAAGGGGGACCGCGAGGTGTTGGAAGCGTCTGGTGGTATGGCAACCAAATTTGTAGGCATAAAGGGGGATCCTCTTGGCATAAGTGGACTCTACCGGTTACACTTCTCTCTCGGGGGAATTGCATTGGAGCACCCCTGCTACGTATGCCCGGACACGGTGTCTCTGCCAAACGGAGTGTCAGGTATATTAGGGCAGGTTTTTTTGAGAAAAGGGAAGGTAGTAGTCTCATTCTCTGAGGAAGAGGTTAATGCGGGCGGCTCAAAAGTTCCGTTTTTGAACAGGAGAGGGGCTGAGATTCGCATTACCGATATTGACACCCGTCAAACAGTGGGATCATTGGAGAAGGTATATTCGCGGGTTGCCGTCAGGCTGGTCGATGAGGCGGTCGTCCTTCCTTGGTCGGAGCACATTTTGTACGCGTTTGTGCCTTCAGATGTAGAGAGCGGCGCCGTGGGAGTGCTTGAGCCGGTCGACTCTCTCAGCAATGGCCTGAAGGCAGCCGCGTGCCTCGTGACAGTTAATGACGCCCACATAGTGCCCCTACGGGTGGTTAACTGTAGCCAGCAGCCACTGAGCCTTCCCAAGAACAAAACATTGGCTTTCTTCACCTCTGCGATAGAGAAACGTGAGCCCACCGATACGGTACTCGCAACTGTAGAGCATGCTAGTCCTTCGGCTGCTCCAAAGGTGTCGTTCGATCTTTCTCACGTAAAATCCAGGGAGAGGGAGGCTCTGGCTGGTTTGCTGATCGACTACTCGGAGGTATTCGCCGCGTCCAACCTGGATTTGGGCTGCTGTGGCGTTATAAAGCACAGGATAGAAACCGGCACTTCATCGCCCGTTTATCAGCGTGCGTAAAGGATTCCTTACTCCCAACGTGAGGAGGTGGAGCGGCAGGTGCAGGACCTGATTGATCGCGGCATTGTCGAACACTCAAAGTCACCCTGGGGAGCACCAGCACTATTGGTGGAAAAGCCAGATGGCTCGTATTGATTGGTAGTGGACTACCGCAAACTAAATGCCGTAACTCGCATCGATCCATACCCCATCCCCAATATACAGGAGACGCTTTCTCAGCTGGGCTCTGCCAGGTACTTCACGGTAGTGGACATGGCGGCGGGATTCTGGCAGATAGCAATCGATCCGGCAGATGCCGAGAAAACGGCATTCAACACGCCCTCAGGGCACTATGAATAGAAAAGAATGCCGATGGGTCTGGCCAACAGCCCTGCTGTCTGGCAGAGAACCGCTGATGTTATCCTGGCAGGTCTTCTGGGGAGGCTGTGCTTCGTGTATATGGATGACATAATCATATTGCCGCCAATATTTGCAGTGTTTGTTCGTTTTTCAAATCTGCCGCGACACCACCTTATCGCTTTGTTTGCGACGCAAGACGTGACTAGATTTATCTCGATTGATCGCAGCCAGGCAAAGCTGATTCTACGTTGTTCCGGAATGTTCTAGTAACTTTGCGGCATTTATCTCGAATGTTCGCTATCAGCTTTAAATTGAGCACGGCCGACAGCGGCGGGCATTCTGTTCGACGACCGCCGAGCACGCTTGTCGCTTCGCCGCCGCCGAGTGATTCAGTCCATTTTGGGTGCAAGTCAGCCCAATAAACAGTTCTTTTAGAAGATCCTTTCGTCCTTCTTCATCGCTGCCTCGACTGCCGTCACCACTACGTGACATCTGGTGGAGGTGCGGGGTAGCCTTCCATGTTCCGGACGCCCCCTTCAAGTTGTGAAGCCAGCCCTGAGCGGTTCGCACCCAAGGACGAGCCAGCAGCTCAGCGAGCCAGCCGACGTCTCCAGGGAGAGGAGCCTGAGTTCGGGAAACTGCCGGACCGCACAAGACAGCGAAAAGACGCGGCTACGAGCACCGCAATCTCGCCGAAGATGTCGACACCGATCATACTGCAGCAGCCGTGGGTGCCGCCAACTTTCAATGGATCCCTAGGCGAAGACCCTGAAGAATGGTTGGATCAATTTGAGCGCGTGGCGTCATTCAACAAGTGGGATGATGCGGCAAAGATTGGACACGTTTTTTTCTCATTGGATGGCTCCGCACGCACGTGGTACGAAAACTACGAGTCGTCCCTTACGACATGGGAGCTATTCAAGAGAGAACTATTGAAGGTATTTACCAGTGTCGTGAGGAAAGAAAGAGCCGAACGACTCCTCGAGTCCAGGATCCAGCTTCCGAATGAGCCCGTCCGCAGCTACGTCGAGGAGATGAAGCGCCTATTTCGCCGCGCCGATCCCGGGATGACCGAGGAAAAGAAAGTTCAGTTCTTAATGCGCGGCGTAAAAGAACAACTCTTTGGCAGCCTCGTCCGTCAGCCGCCAAAAACGGTCGAGGAATTCATGCAGGAAGCCTGCACGATTGAGAAGACCCTCGACGTCCGAGCTCGGCAGTACAACCGCCCTTCCTCTGCCTATGCAATCCGTTCGGACACGCCGGCCACCACCAGCGACAGCTTGCGGGACGTTATCCGCGAAATCGTCCGAGAGGAGCTACGCCTATTACTGCCATCCTCCCCACAGCCACAATCATCGACTCTGATGAACGTGGTACGGGAAGAAGTGCAACAGGCACTTGGCACCCCGACGGCCACAGAACCCCAGGCCATGACCTACGCCGCTGCAGTAAGGACTGCTCAGCCCCAACGACAACCCCCACGTCCTCCCCGAGATGAGCCAATCGTTCCACAACGCCGCCTCCCAGCCCCTACCCGCCCAGTCTATGACCGACGCTCAAGCCCCAGGAAATGCGACGCCTGGAGGACTTCCGACAACCGGCCGTTGTGCTTCCATTGCGGTGAGGCCGGCCATATTCTTCGTCACTGCCCGTACCGACGTATCGGTCTTCGAGGATTTGCCGTTAACGCCCCACGACCACGCTTCGGACAACGTCCGCACGAAATCGACGAGTACCTGCGTCGAGAAGAGTACACGCCGAACCGCTTTTCGCGCTCACCATCGCCGTCAACCTCGCGCTTTGCGTCGCCACGCCGCAGCTACGCAGCCGCGGTACGAGGAAGGTCGCCCAGCCCCCGTAGGGGAAACTAAAGGCAGCAACCTCTGGAGGTGAGGTTGCTCACGAGCTAAACGCCGAAGATCCTCCACCGACCACGCCCCATGAAGACGCTGCACCCGCGACGCCGCATGAAGAACCGACACTCGCTGCACCGACGCCGCACACAATGAGAACCACGACACAAGCTACCTTGAAATCGACGCCGCCACCCAGAGGAGCTTCGACCACACGCCCAACCCGTGACTCGCATACGCGACGAAGCCGTGACCCGACGCCGAGAGCGACATGCAATGCAAGACCCAGGACCTCCGACCTAGAAGTGATTATCGACGGCCGGAAAGTTACCGCTCTAGTCGACACAGGAGCCGATTACTCGGAGATGAATGGAACATTCGCTGCGCAGCTCAGAAAAGTCACAACGGCTTGGGACGGCCCACAAATTCGCACCGCTGGGGGCCACCTCATTACGCCATCAGAACGATGCACAGCGCGGGTGACTGTCAAAGGACATACCTATCCTGCGACCTTTATTGTGCTACCGCAATGCTCCCGCGAAGTGATCTTCGGTATGGATTTCCTTAATGAGCATCAGGCGATCATCGACCTGCGATCCAAGCTGATCACGCTTTCGACGGACGAAGCCATCGCTTCGATGAAAACTCGGGAAAATCACGTTGCCCTAAGTGTCCTGGAGGAAGAAGTGAGCGTCCCACCCCGTTCAAGCGTTATCGTGACCGTAGGCGCCACGAAAGCCATAAACACTGAAGCCATCATCGAGGGGAACATGCAGTTGCTACTAGACCGAGGAATCAGCATCGCAAGAGGCATCGCACATTTCCGCAATGGCCAGGCCGAAGTACTGCTGACTAACTTCAGCGAAGAATTCCGGCATATTAACAGAGGAACGACGATTGCTTTCTACGACGAAATATCTGACGTACGAGATTCCTTCGCCCTCTCCGACCCCTCGGCAGAAGATCCGCCTGACCAAGAGAACTCGCCCACTTTCGACATCAACCCAGCCCTGCACCGGAACAGACAAGACCAGATCCGCAATCTGCTTCAAAACTACAGTGAGTGCTTTTCGACATCGCCGAAGGTGCGACAGACGCCAATTGCCAAGCATCGCATTATAACAGACCAACACGTACGACCTCTCCGTCAAAGCCCCTACCGTGTGTCTCCACGAGAACGACAAGCCATCCGGGACCAAGTCGAGGAAATGCTTCGCGACGACGTCATCCAGCCCTCAAACAGCCCATGGGCGGCACCGGTTGTTCTAGTGAGAAAGAAAGACGGCGCACTTCGATTCTGCGTGGATTACCGCCGCTTGAACAACATAACAAAGAAGGACGTCTACCCCCTCCCCCGCATCGACGACACACTGGACCGCCTCTGCAACGCCAAATATTTCTCATCGATGGACCTCAAGAGCGGCTACTGGCAAATTGAGGTCGACGAAAGAGATCGCGAGAAGACAGCATTCATAACTCCGGATGGGCTGTTTGAGTTCAAGGTGATGCCATTTGGTCTCTGTTCCGCACCAGCGACGTTTCAGCGAGTAATGGATACAGTGCTGGCAGGCCTGAAGTGGCAGATTTGTCTGGTATATTTAGATGACGTCGTTGTCTTCGCCTCGAGCTTTGAAGAGCACCTCAAAAGACTTCGAACAGTACTAGACGCAATCAAGTCGTCTGGCCTAACCTTGAAAGCAGAGAAATGCCACTTTGCCTACGAAGAGCTGCTGTTTCTAGGCCACATCGTTAGCAAGGAAGGAGTACGCCCAGACCCGCAGAAAACAGCTGCTATTGAACAGTTTCAACCGCCGGCCGATAAGAAAGCAGTGCGCAGATTTCTCGGACTATGCGCATATTACCGACGATTTGTGAAAAACTTTTCGCGCATCGCCGAGCCCCTGACCCAACTGACGAAGGCAGACGTGCCGTTTAAATGGGAAGCGCCGCAAGCAGAAGCCTTCAAGGAACTTCAGCGTCGTTTACAGTCCCCACCGATCCTTGCGCATTTTGATGAAAACGCCGATACTGAAGTTCATACCGACGCAAGCAGCGTGGGACTAGGCGCCGTTCTCGTTCAAAAAAGTGACGGGCTGGAGAAGGTCATCGCATACGCTAGCCGTTCCCTTTCCAAGGCCGAGGCTAACTATTCGACCACTGAGAAGGAGTGCCTTGCCATCATCTGGGCTACGTCGAAATTCCGCCCCTACCTCTACGGACGGCCGTTCAAGGTGGTCAGCGACCACCACGCGCTCTGCTGGCTTGCCAATTTGAAGGATCCCTCTGGCCGACTCGCTCGATGGAGTCTGCGTCTCCAGGAGTTTGACGTCACCGTCGTTTACAAGTCCGGACGCAAGCACACTGACGCCGATTGCCTCTCACGAGCCCCTGTAGATGCACCGCCGCTGGAAGACGATGAGGACGCCTTCCTGGGACCCATCAGCGCAAGCTCTTTTGCTCAGCAGCAACGCTCGGACCCCAACCTAAAAGGCCTCATCGAGTACCTGGAAGGCAAGGTTTCTTCACCCCCCGCTTCATTCAAGCGAGGACTGTCTTCTTTCTGTGTGCAGAATGAGGTCCTTGTGAAGAAGAACTTTACAGCGAACAAAACAGCCTACCTCCTTGTTGTACCTACTTGTCTCCGCGAAGAAGTTCTACAGGCTTCACACGACGAGCCGACAGCTGGACATCTCGGGTTTACTCGCACCCTCCGCCGCATTCAAGACAAGTATTACTGGCCCCGACTGTCTGCCGATGTCGCACACTATGTGAAAACATGCCGAGATTGTCAGCGACGAAAGACTCCTCCCACACGACCAGCAGGATTTCTGAACCCCATTGAACCTCCCTCAAGACCCTTTCAGCAGATTGGCATGGACTTGCTTGGCCCTTTTCCAACGTCAACATCTGGAAATAAGTGGATCATCATAGCGACCGACTACCTGACCCGCTACGCCGAGGCGAAAGCCCTACCGAACGGAACAGCAGCAGAAGTGGCCAAATTTTTCGTGGAGTGCATTCTTCTTCGACACGGCGCCCCCGATGTGCTCATCACGGACAGAGGAACAGCATTTACGGCGGAACTCACGCAAGCCATCCTGCGCAACAGCCAAACCAGCCACCGGAGGACAACTGCATACCATCCGCAGACCAACGGACTGACCGAGCGCCTGAACAAAACCATCGCCGATATGCTCGCTATGTATGTCGATGCCGAACATAAAACCTGGGATGTCATCCTGCCTTACGTCGTCTTCGCCTACAACACCGCACTGCAGGAGACCACCCAGATGACGCCTTTTAGGCTCGTCCATGGCAGGGAGGCCACGGCCACGCTAGACGCCATGCTGCCCAACGTTACAGAAGAAGAGAACGTCGACGTTGCCGCCTACCTTCAACGCGCAGAAGAAGCTCGAAGGCTTGCCCGATTACGGATCAAAGATCAGCAGCGGTCCGACGCCAGACGCTACAACCTAAGAAGACGCAACGCGGAATACAAGCCAGGAGACCAAGTCTGGGTGTGGACGCCCATTCGCCGCCGTGGATTGAGTGAAAAGCTTTTGCGCCGCTATTTCGGCCCGTACAAGGTTCTTCGTCGGCTGGGTGAACTGGATTATGAGGTCATCCCAAACGCAATGACTGCATCCCAGCGACGCCGCGTACGACCAGAAGTCGTCCATGTAGTCCGTCTGAAGCCGTATTATGCCCGCTAAAGGCCGCTGCATTTCCATGCTCTATTTTCGCAAGATCTGTTTTTTTCCCTTACTAGTCGCATTATTTGTTTTAATGCATCGGGTCGATGCTTCTTTGAGAGGGGAGTAATGCCGCCAATATTTGCAGTGTTTGTTCGTTTTTCAAATCTGCCGCGACACCACCTTATCGCTTTGTTTGCGACGCAAGACGCGACTAGATTTATCTCGATTGATCGCAGCCAGGCAAAGCTGATTCTACGTTGTTCCGGAATGTTCTAGTAACTTTGCGGCATTTATCTCGAATGTTCGCTATCAGCTTTAAATTGAGCACGGCCGACAGCGGCGGGCATTCTGTTCGACGACCGCCGAGCACGCTTGTCGCTTCGCCGCCGCCGAGTGATTCAGTCCATTTTGGGTGCAAGTCAGCCCAATAAACAGTTCTTTTAGAAGATCCTTTCGTCCGTCTTCATCGCTGCCTCGACTGCCGTCACCACTACGTGACAATATACAGTGACAGTTTTGAGAACCATTTGCGCGATATTGAGCAGGGTTTGGTGCGACTAAGAGGAGCGGGTCTCAAGCTGAAGCCCTCTAAGTGCCAATTCCTCAAAAACTAGGTGAAATACTTCGGGAACGTTGTTTCAGCTGACGGCGTGTGACCGGACCCTGAGAAATTAAGGTGTGTCTCGGATTTTCCATCCCCGACTAGCGTCCGCCAGGTCCGGCAGTTTCTCGGCCTGATCGGTTACTACCGAAGGCACATAGAGGAGTTCGCCAAGCTCGCTAAGCCGCTCACCGCCTTAACAGCCAAAAATGTCGCCTTTCGCTGGGACGAAAACGTGGAGGATGCTTTTCGGGCCCTGAAAAGGAAGCTAATGAGTGCACCGCTGTTGCGCCACCCGGATTTTAATTTGCCCTTCGTTATGGCCACAGATGCGTCAAAGTTCGCAGTTGGTGCCGTGCTATCTCAGGTTATCGAGGGCAAAGAACATCCCGTTGCTTTTGCTAGCGGAATGCTGAGCCCCACAGAGCAAAAGTACGGAGCTACGGAAAGGGAGTGCCTCGCCGTTGTCTGGGCAGTAAAGCACTTGAGATGCTGCCTTTACGGCCGCAAATTCAAGCTAGTCACAGACTGCCATCCTCTGAAATGGGTGATGAGTGTCAGGGACCCTAGCTCGCGACTCGCTAGATGGAATCTACACCTGCAGGAATACTGCTTTGAAGTTGAGCACAAGTCAGGAAAGACACATCTGAATGCTGATGCACTCAGCCGCACAGCTGCCGTGGCAGCTATAGATGAGTTTGTCCCCGTAGTCGACCCCGCCGAATTACGCACAGAGCAGTGCAAAGATCCTGACCTGAAGCGAATAATCGAAAGCTTAAAGGGCGCACCGTCTCACCCCGAACAGCTAGGTTATTTCATTGGCAAAGACGGCACCCTGTGTCGGCGCACGAGGCCAACCAGGCAAGGGAGACCAGAGAAAAAAGCTTGGGAGAGAGTCGTCATACCTCGGTCTTGGACAGAAAGGGTTCTTCGCGCCTTTCACGATGCGCCATGCGCCGGTCATTTTGGCGTAACGAAGACACGCAGGCGTGTGGAGCGTCTGTACTTTTGGAGTGGCATGCGACAGGATGTTAGAGACTACTGTGCGAAGTGTCATTCCTTTCTCGAAAGAAAAACACCCAAGGGACGAAGACCAGCTCCAATTCAGCCGTTCCCTGAGGTTTCGGCTCCCTTCGAGCGGACAGGTATGGACATAATGGGCCCATTGCCCACGACCACTTCCGGAAACAAGTACATTTTAGTATTTGTCGATCACCTTTCAAAATACGTGGAAGCGGTAGCACTCCCAGATCAGAAGGCAGACACGGTTGCAAGAGCATTTGTCGAACAGATCGTGCTCCGACATGGACCCCCGAGGCAACTCTTGACAGATCGGGGAACGAACTTCGTGTCGCAGCTAATGAGGAGAGTTTGCGAGCTGCTTAAGATCGCTATGAAGCAGACAACACCGTACCATCCGGCTTGCAACGGCGCGGTGGAGCGACTGAACCAAACCGTGGCCGGGTTCCTGTCGCATTTTGTTTCGCGCGACCAGCGGGACTGGGACTTGTGGTTCCCGTATGCAATGTTTGCCTACAATTCCGCAGCACACGAGAGCACGGGCGAATCGCCATTCTTTCTTCTCTACGGCCGAGACCCGGACCAGCCTAGTGAAGTGCCAGAGGGCCCCCGTCGTGTCCCATACGCTTCACTGGACGACTATAAGGTTGAGCTAGAATCGCGATTGCAAGCGGCGAGGGACATCGCAAAGGAGGCCTTAAAGAAAGCGGCGAAGCGCAGGAAGGAGGTGCACGATCGCAGTGCTAGAGACGCGCCGTATGATGTGGGGGACAGCGTGTACATTGAAAACTGCCAAAGGCAGATTGGGCTAGCTCGTAAGTTCCAGACGAAGTGGAGAGGACCGTGCGAGGTTGTCGAGAAGCTTTCTCCGGTAAACTTCAGAGTCCGAGACGTGAACCAGAGCTTGATAAGGATACACACAAATCGCCTCAAGTCGGCACCGGTTCAGTATTCACGAAATGAGGAAAGGGAAGGCGCGGATTTTGATGGGGACAGAAGTGAAGCGGAGCGCGCAGATAGTTCGCAAGAAACGCCCTCTCCTGCATTTATTCGGCAGGCGCCAGAGGTGACGGCCGGAATGCCACCGGATTTACTTCATGCATTGCTAGAAGAAGAAGCGCGCGAGGTTGCCGCGCAGATAACGCCAGGAGAGGCTCCTGCCACGAGCCCTCGCGAGTCCCAAAGCAGACAAAGGGTCACAGACTTACTTAGTATGGCTCATGAAGGCCGATATCCGCTGCGAAATCGGAAAGCTAAGTCGGACTAATGGCGTAAACAGAGCGGAGTTGTGAACTGGTTAGAATTGTGTAATGCCGCAGCTCATAACATTGCTATGTGCTTATGTGTTAAGTTATCGGAGTTGGTAGGTAAACCTTTCTGTCTTTAAGTAACAGCTTCACAGGAGAGCATGCGGAGCGCATGCAGAACCTGCCCTACTTCCTTTCGTTATCTATATTTTTGTCTGTGCCCCTGATCGTGCTAGAAGTGGGAGCTCCTTTGTAACTGTGGTAAGTTTATTTCGTCCAGTTTGGACTAGAAAGGAGAGGCTTGGGTGCTGAGTTTCATGTTTATCTGTAAAAGAAGATCAGTGCTGCCCCTGGAGACGCCAGTTATGACAGTGGAGGCATATGGTGTTGTGCAGTGGTGTTGAGTGCAGCGAAAAGTGTTTTGTCGGACGCACTGTGCGAGGCGATTCAGAAAGACAAGGGGAGCTGCATGGACACAAATGTTCGGAGAACATTCTTCTGGAGGGTGAGCGAGTGTGACGTTCCTTGTGTTTGCTACGAGGTTCCGCGTTTGACGGCGCGGCGTAGACGGAGCCCCCAGTGGCGGCGAAAGAACAACCGGACCCCCTCTCATGTTTCTACTCTATATGGCTGCAAGCAACTTGAGTGAGATTGCTTTTGGGCCTGCCGCCGTGGACCGCACGGAGACGACCCAGATGACAGCCGCATCATCAATTACCGAGCCATACTCGTTGAGAGTGACGACCAGAACGAAGGGGTTTAAGCCCAACCGGACCCCCTTTCCATAGTGTCGGCACGAGTCGAACGCCGCCGCCGCCGCCGCCGCCGCTGGGAGACGGGCGTTATCTTCCCCAATTGCCGTGGCCGTTCCAGGGCGGCCTCGTTTCGGCGGGCCTGGCCCCGTGGCAAGACGGCGGGCCTCATCAATCAACCCTCCCGAGCACATCCCAGGAGAAGGGACCACTTTCCCGGCCTTTTAGTGACCTCGCGTTCCGGCCTTGAGGAGCGAGTGTCATTTGATGGAGAACGGAGGCCGGTGACCCGCGGGAACCGACAGCGGGCCAGAGCGCGCCTTACCAAAGCGGACGCTATGCGCTACCTCGAAGACAACCTTCTTTCCCTCGGACTCAACACGTGAGGGGGCGAGACCATAAGTACGGTGGGGTGTTTGTGCGCCCAAGTGAAAGCCCTAGCCCCCACCCCCCCATTCCGGCGTGGGCGTCCTCACCCTAGAGAGTCTGGGAATAAGAGGATATAAAAATCGACAAGGAGTACCGAAGAAGGCACGCTCAGGACGACATCGTTCGCCAAGGGGGCCTTCAGCGCCGAAGCCCGACGGCGTGCAGCTTCTGCCAGCAACCGTTCGAGATCAACTCCGGAGCCCCTCTATCGTCCCCATGAAGTCGTCGGCACGTAAGCTCGGACGCCCCAGCCTCTGATGTATATTCTTAATTATGTGTAATTATTGAATATATCTGTTTGTTTAAACTGAGCCATACGGTGTGTCTGCCTCTCCGTCCCGTGTGGACCCGCGCATTATGGGGGGTCATCACAGCTGTCTGTCGTCGATGCTCGTTGTCCCAATTCGATGACAGAGCTTGAAGGCAGCGTCTTTGTCCTGTGATTGCCACGTTGTGGACGATGGGTACCAGAAAGCCAGGGTTTGTATATGTAAAGTGCAAGACGATTTCTTTAGGGTAGAGGTGCGACTTTCGCTGCTGCTGCTGCCGGAATTCCGCTCCCAAGAGAACAGCGTTGGCTTTATAACCCGTGTGGCGGTCACGTGCTGTCTATCGTCGATGCTCATTGTCTAATACCGATGACAGTGCTTGAAAGCAGCGTCTTTGTTCAGTGATTCCCTCGTTGTGGACGGTGTATTCCAGAAAGCCACGGTGCCTGTCTGTAAAGTGCAAGACAATTTCTTTACGCTTGACGTGCAACTTCCGCTGCCGCTACTGCCAGAATGCCACTCCCAGAAGAACAGCGTTGGCTTTATAACCCGTGTGGTGGTCACGTGCTGTCGGTCGTCAACGCTCATTGTCCCAATTTAATGACAGAGCTTGAAAGCAGTGTCTTTGTCCAGTGATTGCCTCGTTGTGGACGATGGATTCCAGAAAGCCATGGTGCCAGTCTGTAAAGTGCAAGACAATTTCTTTAGGTGCGACGTGCAACTTCCGCTGCCGCTGCTGCCAGAATGCCGCTCCCAAGAGAACAGCGTTGGATTTATAACCCGTGTGGCGGTCACGTACTGTCTGTCGTCGATGCTCATTGTACCAATCCGATGACCATGCTTGAAAGCAGCGTCTTTGTCCAGTGATTGCCTCGTTGTGGACGATGGATTCCAGAAAGCCATGGTGCGTGTCTCTGAATTGCAAGACAATTTCTTTACGCGCGACGTGCAACTTCTGCTGCCGCTGCTGCCAGAATCCCGCTCCCAAGAGATAGCGTTGGCTTTATAACCCGTGTGGCAGTCACTTGCTGTCTGTCGTCGATGCTCGTTGTCCCAATTCGATGACAGAACCTGAAGGCAGCGTCTTTGTCCTGTGATTGCCACGTTGTGGACGATGGGTACAAGAAAGCCAGGGTGTGTATATGTAAAGTGCAAGACGATTTCTTTAGGCAAGAGTGCGACTTTCGCTGCCACTGCTGCCAGAATGCCGCTCCCAAGAGAACAGCGTTGGCTTTATAACCCGTGTGGCGGTCACGTGCTGTCTGTCGTCGATGCTCATTGTCCCAATCCGATGACAGTGCTTGAAAGCAGCGTCTTTGTCCAGTGTTTGCCTCGTTGTGGACGATGGATTCTAGAAAGCCACGGTGCGTGACTGTAAAGTGCAAGATAATTTCTTTCGCGCGACGTGCAACTTCTGCTGCCGCTGCTGCCAGAATGCCGCTCCCAGGAGAACAACTTTGGCTTTATAGCCCGTGTGGCGGTCACGTGCTGTCTGCCGTCGATGCTCATTGTGCCAACGCGATGACCGTGTTTGAAAGCAGCGTCTTTGTCCAGTGATTGCCTTGTTGTGGACGATGGATTCCAGAAAGCGACGGTGTCTGTCTGTAAAGTGCAAGACAATTTCTTTAGGCGCGACATGCAACTTCCGCTGCCGCTGCTGCCAGAATGCCGCTCCCAGGAGAACAGCGTTGGCTTTATAACCCGTGTGGCGGTCACGTGCTGTCTGTCGTCGATGCTCATTGTACCAATCCGATGACCGTGCTTGAAAGCAGCGTCTTTGTCCAGTGATTGCATCGTTGTGGACGATGGATTCTAGAAAGCCACGGTGCGTGTCTGTAAAGTGCAAGACAATTTCTTTAGGCGCGACGTGCAACTTCTGCTGCAGCTGCTGCCAGAATCCCGCTCCCAAGAGAACAGCGTTGGCTTTATAACCCGTGTGGTGGTCACGTGCTGTCGGTCGTCAACGCTCATTGTCCCAATTTAATGACAGAGCTTGAAAGCAGCGTCTTTGTCCAGTGATTGCCTCGTTGTGGACGATGGATTCCAGAAAGCCATGGTGCCAGTCTGTAAAGTGCAAGACAATTTCTTTACGCGCGACGTGCAACTTCTGCTGCCGCTGCTGCCAGAATCCCGCTCCCAAGAGAACAGCGTTGGCTTTATAACCCGTGTGGCAGTCACTTGCTGTCTGTCGTCGATGCTCGTTGTCCCAATTCGATGACAGAACCTGAAGGCAGCGTCTTTGTCCTGTGATTGCCACGTTGTGGACGATGGGTACAAGAAAGCCAGGGTGTGTATATGTAAAGTGCAAGACGATTTCTTTAGGCAAGAGTGCGACTTTCGCTGCCACTGCTGCCAGAATGCCGCTCCCAAGAGAACAGCGTTGGCTTTATAACCCGTGTGGCGGTCACGTGCTGTCTGTCGTCGATGCTCATTGTCCCAATCCGATGACAGTGCTTGAAAGCAGCGTCTTTGTCCAGTGTTTGCCTCGTTGTGGACGATGGATTCCAGAAAGCCACGGTGCGTGTCTGTAAAGAGCAAGACAATTTCTTTACGCGCGACGCGAAACTTCTGCTGCCGCTGCTGCCAGAATCCCGATCCCAAGAGAACAGCGTTGGCTTTATAACCCGTGTGGCGGTCACGTGCTGTCAGTCGTCGATGCTCGTTGTCCCAATCCGATGACCGTGCTTGAAAGCAGCGTCTTTGTCCAGTGATTTCAGTCGTCGATGCTCGTTGTCCCAATCCGATGACCGTGCTTGAAAGCAGCGTCTTTGTCCAGTGATTTCCTCGTTGTGGACGATGGATTCCAGAAAGCCACGGTGCGTGCCTGTAAAGTGCAAGACAATTTCTTTAGGCGCGACGTGCAACTTCTGCTGCCGCTGCTGCCAGAATGCCGCTCCCAGGAGAACAACTTTGGCTTTATAGCCCGTGTGGCGGTCACGTGCTGTCTGCCGTCGATGCTCATTGTGCCAACGCGATGACCGTGTTTGAAAGCAGCGTCTTTGTCCAGTGATTGCCTTGTTGTGGACGATGGATTCCAGAAAGCGACGGTGTCTGTCTGTAAAGTGCAAGACAATTTCTTTAGGCGCGACATGCAACTTCCGCTGCCGCTGCTGCCAGAATGCCGCTCCCAGGAGAACAGCGTTGGCTTTATAACCCGTGTGGTGGTCACGTGCTGTCTGTCGTCGATGCTCATTGTACCAATCCGATGACCGTGCTTGAAAGCAGCGTCTTTGTCCAGTGATTGCATCGTTGTGGACGATGGATTCTAGAAAGCCACGGTGCGTGTCTGTAAAGTGCAAGACAATTTCTTTAGGCGCGACGTGCAACTTCTGCTGCAGCTGCTGCCAGAATCCCGCTCCCAAGAGAACAGCGTTGGCTTTATAACCCGTGTGGCGGTCACGTGCTGTCTGTCGTCGATGCTCGTTGTCCCGATTCGACGACAGAGCTTGAAGGCAGCGTCTTTGTCCAGTGATTGCCACGTTGTGGGCGATGGGTACCAGAAAGCCAGGGTGTGCATATGTGAAGTGCAAGACGATTTCTTTAGGCCAGAGTGCGACTTTCGCTGCCGCTGCTGCCAGAATGCCGTTCCCAAGAGAACAGCGTTGTCTTTATAACCCGGGTGGCAGTCACGTGCTGTCTGTCGTCGATGCTCATTGTCCCAATCCGGTGACAGTGCTTGAAAGCAGCGTGTTTGTCCAGTGTTTGCCTTGTTGTGGACGATGAACACTAGAAAGCCACGGTGCGTGTCTGTAAATTTCATGACAATTTCTTTACGCGCGACGTGCAACTTCCGCTGCCGCTGGTGCCAGAATCCCGCTCCCAAGAAAACTGCGTTGGCTTTATAACCCGTGTGGCGGTCACGTGCTGTCTGTCGTCGATGCTCATTGTCCCAATCCAATGACAGTGCTTGAATGCAGCGTCTTTGTCCAGTGATTGCCCCGTTGTGGAAGATTGATTGCAGAAAACCACGGTGCGTGTCTGTGAAGTGCAAGAAAATTTCTTTAGGCGCGACGTGCAACTACCGCTGCCGCTGCTGCCAGAATGCCACTCCCAAGAGAACAGCGTTGGCTTTATAACCCGTGTGGCGGTCACGAGCTCTCTGTCGTCGATGCGCATTGTCCCAATCCGATGACAGTGCTTGAAAGCAGAGTATTTGTCCAGTGTTTGCCTCGTTGTGGACGATGGATTCTAGAAAGCCACGGTGCGCACTGTAAAGTGCAAGACAATTTCTTTAGGCGCGACGTGCAACTTCCGCTGCCGCTGCTGCAGAATGCCACTCCCAGGAGAACAGCGTTGGCTTTATAACCCGTGTGGCGGTCACGTGCTGTCTGTCGTCGATGCTCATTGTCCCAATCCGATGACAGTGCTTGAAAGCAGTGGCTTTGTCCAGTGATTGCCACGTAGTGGACACTGGACTCCAGAAAGCCAGGGTGCGTGTCTGTAAAGTGCAAGACATTTTCTTTAGGCGCGACGTGCAACTTCTGCTGCAGCTGCTGCCAGAATCCCGCTCCCAAGAGAACAGCGTTGGCTTTTTAACCCGTGTAGCGGTCACGTGCTTTCTGTCGTCGATGCTCATTGTCCCAATCCGATGACAGTGCTTAAAGGCAGCGTCTATGTCCAGTGATTGCCATGTAATGGACACTGTATTCCAGAAACCACGGTGCGTGTCTGTAAAGTGCAAGACAATTTCTTTACGCGCGACGTGCAACTTCCGCTGCCGCTGCTGCCAGAATGCCGCTCCCAGGAGAACAGCTTTGGCTTTATAGCCCGTGTGGCGGTCAGGTGCTGTCTGTCGTCGATGCTCATTGTACCAACGCGATGACCGTGTTTGAAAGCAGCGTCTTTGTCCAGTGATTGCATCGTTGTGGACGATGGATTCTAGAAAGCCACGGTGCGTGCGTGTAAAGTGCAAGACAATTTCTTTAGGCGCGACGTGCAACTTCCGCTGCCGCTGCTGCCAGAATGCCACTCCCAGGAGAACAGCGTTGGTTTTATAACCCGTGTGGCGGTCACGTGCTGTCTGTCGTCGATGCTCTTTGTCCCAATCCGATGACAGTTCTTGAAAGCAGCGTGTTTGTCCAGTGTTTGCCTCGTTGTGGACGATGGATTCTAGAAAGCCACGGTGCGTGACTGTAAAGTGCAAGATAATTTCTTTTCGCGCGACGTGCAACTTCTGCTGCCGCTGCTGCCAGAATCCCGCTCCCAAGAGAACAGAGTTGGCTTTATAACCCGTGTGGCGGTCACGTGCTGTCTGTCGTCGATGCTCGTTGTCCCATTTCGATGACAGAGGTTGAAGGCAGCGTATTTGTCCAGTGATTGCCACGTTGTGGACGATGGGTACTAGAATGCCAGGGTGTGTATATATAAAGTGCAAGACGATTTCTTTAGGCCAGAGTGCGACTTTCGCTGCCGCTGCTGCCAGAATGCCGCTCCCAAGAGAACAGCGTTGGCTTTATAACCCGTGTGGCAGTCACGTGCTGTCTGTCGTCGATGCTCATTGTCCCATTCTGATGACAGTGCTTGAAAGCAGCGTGTTTGTCCAGTGTTTGCCTTGTTGTGGACGATGGATTCTAGAAATCTACGGTGCTTGTCTGTAAATTTCAAGACAATTTCTTTACGCGCGACGTGCAACTTCCGCTGCCGCTGGTGCCAGAATCCCGCTCCCATGAAAACAGCCTTGGCTTTATAACCCATGTGGCGGTCACGTGCTGTCTGTCGTCGATGCGCATTGTCCCAATCCGATGACAGTGCTTGAAAGCGGCGTCTTTCTCCAGTGATTGCCCCGTTTTGGACGACGGATTCCAGAAAGCCACGGTGTCTGTCTGTAAAGTGCAAGACAATTTCTTTAGGCGCGACATGCAACTTCCGCTGCCGCTGCTGCCAGAATGCCGCTCCCAGGAGAACAGCGTTGTTTTTATAACCCGTGTAGCGGTCACGTGCTGTCTGTCGTCGATGCTCATTGTCCCAATCCGATGACCGTGCTTGAAAGAAGCTTCTTTGTCCAGTGATTGTCTCGTTGTGGACGATGGATTCTAAAAAGCCACAGTGCGTGTCTGTAAAGTGCAAGACAATTTCTTTACGCTCGACGTGCAACTTCTGTTGCCGCTGCTGCGAGAATCCCGATCCCAAGCGTTGGCTTTATAACCCGTGTGCCGGTCACGTGCTGTCTGTCGTCGATGCTCGTTGACCCAATACGATGACAGAGCTTGAAAGCGGCGTCTTTGTCCAGTGATTGCCACGTTGTGGACGATGGGTACCAGAAAGCCACGGTGCGTGTCTGTAAAGTGCAAGAAAATTTCTTTAGGCGCGACGTGCAACTTCCGCTGCCACTGCTGCCAGAATGCCTCTCCCAGGAGAACAGCGTTAGATTTATAACCCGTGTGGCGGTCATGTGCTGTCTCTCGTCGATGCTCATTGTCCCAATCCGATGACAGTGCTTAAAGGCAGCGTCTATGTCCAGTGATTGCCACGTAATGGACACTGGATTCCAGAAAGCCACGGTGCGTGTCTGTAAAGTGCAAGACAATTTCTTTACGCCCGACGTGCAACTTCCGCTGCCGCTGCTGCCAGAATGCCGCTCCCAGGAGAACAGCTTTGGCTTTATAGCCCGTGTGGCGGTCACGTGCTGTCTGTCGTCGATGCTCATTGTACCAATGCGATGACCGTGTTTGAAAGCAGCGTCTTTGTCCAGTGATTGCCTTGTTGTGGACGATGGATTCTAGAAAGCCACGGTGCGTGCGTGTAAAGTGCAAGACAATTTCTTTAGGCGCGACGTGCAACTTCCGCTGCCGCTGCTGCCAGAATGCCACTCCCAGGAGAACAGCGTTGGTTTTATAACCCGTGTGGCGGTCACGTGCTGTCTGTCGTCGATGCTCTTTGTCCCAATCCGATGACAGTTCTTGAAAGCAGCGTGTTTGTCCAGTGTTTGCCTCGTTGTGGACGATGGATTCTAGAAAGCCACGGTGCGTGACTGTAAAGTGCAAGATAATTTCTTTTCGCGCGACGTGCAACTTCTGCTGCCGCTGCTGCCAGAATCCCGCTCCCAAGAGAACAGAGTTGGCTTTATAACCCGTGTGGCGGTCACGTGCTGTCTGTCGTCGATGCTCGTTGTCCCATTTCGATGACAGAGGTTGAAGGCAGCGTATTTGTCCAGTGATTGCCACGTTGTGGACGATGGGTACTAGAATGCCAGGGTGTGTATATGTAAAGTGCAAGACGATTTCTTTAGGCCAGAGTGCGACTTTCGCTGCCGCTGCTGCCAGAATGCCGCTCCCAAGAGAACAGCGTTGGCTTTATAACCCGTGTGGCAGTCACGTGCTGTCTGTCGTCGATGCTCATTGTCCCATTCTGATGACAGTGCTTGAAAGCAGCGTGTTTGTCCAGTGTTTGCCTTGTTGTGGACGATGGATTCTAGAAATCTACGGTGCTTGTCTGTAAATTTCAAGACAATTTCTTTACGCGCGACGTGCAACTTCCGCTGCCGCTGGTGCCAGAATCCCGCTCCCATGAAAACAGCCTTGGCTTTATAACCCATGTGGCGGTCACGTGCTGTCTGTCGTCGATGCGCATTGTCCCAATCCGATGACAGTGCTTGAAAGCGGCGTCTTTCTCCAGTGATTGCCCCGTTTTGGACGATGGATTCCAGAAAGCCACGGTGTCTGTCTGTAAAGTGCAAGACAATTTCTTTAGGCGCGACATGCAACTTCCGCTGCCGCTGCTGCCAGAATGCCGCTCCCAGGAGAACAGCGTTGTTTTTATAACCCGTGTGGCGGTCACGTGCTGTCTGTCGTCGATGCTCATTGTCCCAATCCGATGACCGTGCTTGAAAGAAGCTTCTTTGTCCAGTGATTGTCTCGTTGTGGACGATGGATTCTAGAAAGCCACAGTGCGTGTCTGTAAAGTGCAAGACAATTTCTTTACGCTCGACGTGCAACTTCTGTTGCCGCTGCTGCGAGAATCCCGATCCCAAGCGTTGGCTTTATAACCCGTGTGCCGGTCACGTGCTGTCTGTCGTCGATGCTCGTTGACCCAATACGATGACAGAGCTTGAAAGCGGCGTCTTTGTCCAGTGATTGCCACGTTGTGGACGATGGGTACCAGAAAGCCACGGTGCGTGTCTGTAAAGTGCAAGAAAATTTCTTTAGGCGCGACGTGCAACTTCCGCTGCCACTGCTGCCAGAATGCCTCTCCCAGGAGAACAGCGTTAGATTTATAACCCGTGTGGCGGTCATGTGCTGTCTCTCGTCGATGCTCATTGTCCCAATCCGATGACAGTGCTTAAAGGCAGCGTCTATGTCCAGTGATTGCCACGTAATGGACACTGGATTCCAGAAAGCCACGGTGCGTGTCTGTAAAGTGCAAGACAATTTCTTTACGCCCGACGTGCAACTTCCGCTGCCGCTGCTGCCAGAATGCCGCTCCCAGGAGAACAGCTTTGGCTTTATAGCCCGTGTGGCGGTCACGTGCTGTCTGTCGTCGATGCTCATTGTACCAATGCGATGACCGTGTTTGAAAGCAGCGTCTTTGTCCAGTGATTGCCTTGTTGTGGACGATGGATTCCAGAAAGCGACGGTGTCTGTCTGTAAAGTGCAAGACAATTTCTTTAGGCGCGACGTGCAACTTCCGCTGCCGCTGCTGCCAGAATGCCACTCCCAGGAGACCAGCGTTGGTTTTATAACCCGTGTGGCGGTCACGTGCTGTCTGTCGTCGATGCTCTTTGTCCCAATCCGATGACAGTTCTTGAAAGCAGCGTGTTTGTCCAGTGTTTGCCTCGTTGTGGACGATGGATTCTAGAAAGCCACGGTGCGTGACTGTAAAGTGCAAGATAATTTCTTTTCGCGCGACGTGCAACTTCTGCTGCCGCTGCTGCCAGAATCCCGCTCCCAAGAGAACAGCGTTGCCTTTATAACCCGTGTGGCGGTAACGTGCTGTCTGTCGTCGATGCTCGTTGTCCCATTTCGATGACAGAGCTTGAAGGCAGCGTCTTTGTCCAGTGATTGCCACGTTGTGGACGATGGGTACCAGAAAGCCATGGTGTGTATATATAAAGTGCAAGACGATTTCTTTAGGCCAGAGTGCGACTTTCGCTGCCGCTGCTGCCAGAATGCCGCTCCCAAGAGAACAGCGTTGGCTTTATAACCCGTGTGGCAGTCACGTGCTGTCTGTCGTCGATGCTCATTGTCCCAATCCGATGACAGTGCTTGAAAGCAGCGTGTTTGTCCAGTGTTTGCCTTGTTGTGGACGATGGATTCTAGAAATCTACGGTGCGTGTCTGTAAATTTCAAGACAATTTCTTTACGCGCGACGTGCAACTTCCGCTGCCGCTGGTGCCAGAATCCCGCTCCCAAGAAAACAGCGTTGGCTTTAAAACCCGTGTGGCGGTCACGTGCTGTCTGTCGTCGATGCGCATTGTCCCAATCCAATGACAGTGCTTGAAAGCGGCGTCTTTCTCCAGTGATTGCCCCGTTGTGGACGATGGGTTCCAGAAAGCCACGGTGTCTGTCTGTAAAGTGCAAGACAATTTCTTTAGGCGCGACATGCAACTTCCGCTGCCGCTGCTGCCAGAATGCCGCTCCCAGGAGAACAGCGTTGGCTTTATAACCCGTGTGGCGGTCACGTGCTGTCTGTCGTCGATGCTCAATGTCCCAATCCGATGACAGTGCTTGAAAGCAGCGTCTTTGTCCGGTGATTGCCCCGTTGTGGACGATGGATTGCAGAAAACCACGGTGCATGTCTGTAAAGTGCAAGACAATTTCTTTAGGCGCGATGTGCAACTTCCGCTGCCGCTGCTGCCAGAAAGCCGCTCCCAGGAGAACAGCTTTGGCTTTATAGCCCGAGTGGCGGTCACGTGCTGTCTGTCGTCGATGCTCATTGTTCCACTCCGATGACCGCTCTTGAAAGCAGCGTCTTTGTACAGTGATTGCCTCGTTGTGGACGATGGATTCCAGAAAGCGACGGTGTCTGTCTGTAAAGTGCAAGACAATTTCTTTACGCGCGACGTGCAACTTCCGCTGCCGCTGCTGCCAGAATGCCGCTCCCAGGAGAACAGCTTTGGCTTTATAGCCCGTGTGGCGGTCACGTGCTGTCTGTCGTCGATGCTCTATGTACCAATGCGATGACCGTTTTTGAAAGCAGCGTCTTTGTCCAGTGATTGCCTTGTTGTGGACGATGGATTCCAGAAAGCGACGGTGTCTGTCTGTAAAGTGCAAGACAATTTCTTTAGGCGCGACGTGCAACTTCCGCTGCCGCTGCTGCCAGAATGCCACTCCCAGGAGAACAGCGTTGGTTTTATAACCCGTGTGGCGGTCACGTGCTGTCTGTCGTCGATGCTCTTTGTCCCAATCCGATGACAGTTCTTGAAAGCAGCGTGTTTGTCCAGTGTTTGCCTCGTTGTGGACGATGGATTTTAGAAAGCCACGGTGCGTGACTGTAAAGTGCAAGATAATTTCTTTTCGCGCGACGTGAAACTTCTGCTGCCGCTGCTGCCAGAATCCTGCTCCCAAGAGAACAGCGTTGGTTTTATAACCCGTGTGGCGGTCACGTGCTGTCTGTCGTCGATGCTCGTTGTCCCAATTCGATGACAGAGCTTGAAGGCAGCGTTTTTGTCCAGTGATTGACACGTTGTGGACGATGGGTGCCAGAAAGCCAGGGAGTGTATATGTAAAGTGCAAGACGATTTCTTTAGGCCAGATTGCGAATTTCGCTGCCGCTGCTGCCATAATGCCGCTCCCAAGAGAACAGCGTTGGCTTTATAACTCGGGTGGCAGTCACGTGCTGTCTGTCGTCGATGTTCATTGTCCCAATCCGATGACAGTGCTTGAAAGCAGCGTGTTTGTCCAGTGTTTGCCTTGTTGTGGACGATGGATTCTAGAAAGCCACGGTGCGTGTCTGTAAATTTCAAGACAATTTCTTTACGCGCGACGTGCAACTTCCGCTGCCGCCGCTGCCAGAATGCCGCTCCCAGGAGAACAGCTGTGGCTTTATAGCCCCTGTGGCGGTCACGTGCTGTCTGTCGTCGATGCTCATTGTACCAACCCGATGACCGTGCTTGAAAGCAACGTCCTTGTCCAGTGATTGCCTTGCTGTGGACGATAGATTCCAGAAAGCCACGGTGTCTGTCTGTAAAGTGCAAGACAATTTCTTTAGGCGGAACATGCAACTTCCGCTGCCGCTGCTGCCAGAATGCCGCTCCCAGGAGAACAGCGTTGGCTTTATAACCCGTGTGGCGGTCACGTGCTGTCTGTCGTCGATGCTCAATGTCCCAATCCGATGACAGTGCTTGAAAGCAGCGTCTTTGTCCAGTGATTGCCCCGTTGTGGACGATGGATTGCAGAAAACCACGGTGCATGTCTGTAAAGTGCAAGACAATTTCTTTAGGCGCGATGTGCAACTTCCGCTGCCGCTGCTGCCAGAAAGCCGCTCCCAGGAGAACAGCTTTGGCTTTATAGCCCGAGTGGCGGTCACGTGCTGTCTGTCGTCGATGCTCATTGTACCACTCCGATGACCGTGCTTGAAAGCAGCGTCTTTGTACAGTGATTGCCTCGTTGTGGACGATGGATTCCAGAAAGCGACGGTGTCTGTCTGTAAAGTGCAAGACAATTTCTTTACGCGCGACGTGCAACTTCCGCTGCCGCTGCTGCCAGAATGCCACTCCCAGGAGAACAGCGTTGGTTTTATAACCCGTGTGGCGGTCACGTGCTGTCTGTCGTCGATGCTCTATGTACCAATGCGATGACCGTGTTTGAAAGCAGCGTCTTTGTCCAGTGATTGCCTTGTTGTGGACGATGGATTCCAGAAAGCGACGGTGTGTGTCTGTAAAGTGCAAGGCAATTTCTTTAGGCGCGACGTGCAACTTCCGCTGCCGCTGCTGCCAGAATGCCACTCCCAGGAGAACAGCGTTGGTTTTATAACCCGTGTGGCGGTCACGTGCTGTCTGTCGTCGATGCTCGTTGTCCCATTTCGACGACAGAGCTTGAAGGCAGCGTCTTTGTCCAGTGATTGCCACGTTGTGGACGATGGGTACCAGAAAGCCAGGGTGTGTATATGTAAAGTGCAAGACGATTTCTTTAGGCCAGAGTGCGACATTCGCTGCCGCTGCTGCCAGAATGCCGCTCCCAAGAGAACAGCGTTGGCTTTATAACCCGTGTGGCAGTCACGTGCTGTCTGTCGTCGATGCTCATTGTCCCAATCCGATGACAGTGCTTGAAAGCAGCGTGTTTGTCCAGTGTTTGCCTTGTTGTTAAAGATGGATTCTAGAAATCTACGGTGCGTGTCTGTAAATTTCAAGACAATTTCTTTACGCGCGACGTGCAACTTCCGCTGCCGCTGGTGCCAGAATCCCGCTCCCAAGAAAACAGCGTTGGCTTTATAACCCGTGTGGCGGTCACGTGCTGTCTGTCGTCGATTCGCATTGTGCCAATCCGATGACAGTGCTTGAAAGCGGCGTCTTTCTCCAGTGATTGCCCCGTTGTGGACGATGGATTCCAGAAAGCCACGGTGTCTGTCTGTAAAGTGCAAGACAATTTCTTTAGGCGCGACATGCAACTTCCGCTGCCGCTGCTGCCAGAATGCCGCTCCTAGGAGAACAGCGTTGGCTTTATAACCCGTGTGGCGGTCACGTGCTGTCTGTCGTCGATGCTCATTGTCCCAATCCGATGACCGTGCTTGAAAGCAGCGTCTTTGTACAGTGATTGCCTCGTTGTGGACGATGGGTACCAGAAAGCCACGGTGCGTGTCTGTAAAGTGCAAGAAAATTTCGTTACGCTCCACGTGCAACTTCTGCTGCCGCTGCTGCGAGAACCCCGATCCCAAGAGAACAGCGTTGGCTTCATAACCCCTGTGCCGGTCACGTGCTGTCTGTCGTCGATGCTCGTTGACCCAATCCGATGACAGAGCTTGAAGGTGGCGTCTTTGTCCAGTGATTGCCACGTTGTGGACGATGGGTACCAGAAAGCCAGGGTGTGTATATGTAAAGTGCAAGACGATTTGCGTAGGCCAGAGTGCAATTTCCGCTGCCGCTGCTGCCAGAATGCCGCTCCCAGGAGAACAGCTTTGGTTTTATAGCCCATGTGGCGGTCACGTGCTGTCTGTCGTCGATGCTCATTGTACCAACGCGATGACCGTGTTTGAAAGCAGCGTCTTTATCCAGTGATTGCCTTGTTGTGGACGATGGATTCCAGAAAGCGACGGTCCTGTCTGTAAAGTGCATGACAATTTCTTTAGGCGCGACATGCTACTTCCGCTGCCGCTGCTGCCAGAATGCCGCTCCCAGGAGAACAGCGTTGGCTTTATAACCCGTGTGGCTGTCACGTGCTGTCTGTCGTCGATGCTCATTGTACCAATCCGATGACCGTGCTTGAAAACAGCGTCTTTGTCCAGTGATTGCATCGTTGTGGACGATGGATTCCAGAAAGCCACGGTGCGTGTCTGTAAAGTGCAAGACAATTTCTTTAGGCGCGACGTGCAACTTCCGCTGCCGCTGCTGCCAGAATGCCACTCCCAGGAGAACAGCGTTGGCTTTATAACCGTTGTGGCGGTCGCGTGCTGTCTGTCGTCGATGCTCATTGTCCCAATCCGATGACAGTGCTTAAAAGCAGCGTGTTTGTCCAGTGTTTGCCTCGTTGTGGACGATGGATTCTAGAAAGCCACGGTGTGTATATGTAGAGTGCAAGACGATTTCTTTAGGCCAGAGTGCGACTTTCGCTGCCGCTGCTGCCAGAATGCCGCTCCCAAGAGAAGAGCGTTGGCTTTATAACCCGTGTGGCAGTCACGTGCTGTCTGTCGTCGATGCTCATTGTCCCAATCCGATGACAGTGCTTGAAAGCAGCGTGTTTGTCCAGTGTTTGCCTTGTTGTGGACGATGGATTCTACAAAGCCAGGGTGTGTATATGTAAAGTGCAAGGCGATTTCTTTAGGCCAGAGTGCGATTCCCGCTGCCGCTGCTGCCAGAATGCCGCTCCCAAGAGAACAGCGTTGGCTTTTTAACCCGTGTGGCGGTCACGTGCTTTCTGTCGTCGATGCTCGTCGTCCTAATCCGATGACTGTGCTTGAAGGCAGCGTCTTTGCCCAGTGTTCGCCTCGTTGTGGACGATGGATTCTAGAACACCACGGTGCGTGTCTGTAAAGTGCAAGATAATTTCTTTTCGTGCGACGTGCTATTCTGCAGCCGCTGCTGCCAGAATCCCGCTCCCAAGAGAACAGCGTTGGCTTTATAACCCGTGTGGCGGTCACGTGCTGTCTGTCGTCTATGCTCGTTGACCCAATACGATGACAGAGCTTGAAGGCGGCGTCTTTGTCCAGTGATTGCCACGTTGTGGACGAATGGGACCAGAAAGCTAGGGTGTGTATACGTAAAGTGCAAGACAATTTCTTTAGGCGCGACATGCAACTTCCGCTGCCGCTGCTGCCAGAATGCCGCTCCCAGGAGAACAGCGTTGTTTTTATTACCCGTGTGGCGGTCACGTGCTGTCTGTCGTCGATGCTCATTGTCCCAATCCGATGACCGTGCTTGAAAGCAGCTTCTTTGTCCAGTGATTGCCTCGTTGTGGACGATGGATTCTAGAAAGCCACAGTGCGTGTCTGTAAAGTGCAAGACAATTTCTTTACGCTCGACGTGCAACTTCTGATGCCGCTGCTGCGAGAATCCCGATCCCAAGCGTTGGCTTTATAACCCGTGTGCCGGTCACGTGCTGTCTGTCGTCGATGCTCGTTGACCCAATACGATGACAGAGCTTGAAAGCGGCGTCTTTGTCCAGTGATTGCCACGTTGTGGACCATGGGTACCAGAAAGCCACGGTGCGTGTCTGTAAAGTGCAAGAAAATTTCTTTAGGCGCGACGTGCAACTTCCGCTGCCACTGCTGCCAGAATGCCACTCCCAGGAGAACAGCGTTAGATTTATAACCCGTGTGGCGGTCACGTGCTGTCTTTCGTCGATGCTCATTGTCCCAATCCGATGACAGTGCTTAAAGGCAGCGTCTATGTCCAGTGATTGCCACGTCATGGAAACTGGATTCCAGAAAGCCACGGTGCGTGTCTGTAAAGTGCAAGACAATTTCTTTACGCCCGACGTGCAACTTCCGCTGCCGCTGCTGCCAGAATGCCGCTCCCAGGAGAACAGCTTTGGCTTTATAGCCCGTGTGGCGGTCACGTGCTGTCTGTCGTCGATGCTCATTGTACCATTGCGATGACCGTGTTTGAAAGCAGCGTCTTTGTCCTGTGATTGCCTTGTTGTGGACGATGGATTCCAGAAAGCGACGGTGTCTGTCTGTAAAGTGCAAGACATTTTCTTTAGGCGCAACGTGCAATTTCCGCTGCCGCTGCTGCCAGAATGCCACTCCCAGGAGAACAGCGTTGGTTTTATAACCCGTGTGGCGGTCACGTGCTGTCTGTCGTCGATGCTCTTTGTCCCAATCCGATGACAGTTCTTGAAAGCAGCGTGTTTGTCCAGTGATTGCCTCGTTGTGGACGATGGATTCTAGAAAGCCACGGTGTGTGACTGTAAAGTGCAAGATAATTTCTTTTCGCGCGACGTGCAACTTCTGCTGCCGCTGCTGCCAGAATCCCGCTCCCAAGAGAACAGCGTTGGCTTTATAACCCGTGTGGCGGTCACGTGCTGTCTGTCGTCGATGCTCGTTGTCCCATTTCGATGACAGAGCTTGAAGGCAGCGTCTTTGTCCAGTGATTGCCACGTTGTGGACGATGGGTACCAGAAAGCCAGGGTGTGTATATGTAAAGTGCAAGACGATTTCTTTAGGCCAGAGTGCGACTTTCGCTGCCGCTGCTGCCAGAATGCCGCTCCCAAGAGAACAGCGTTGGCTTTATAACCCGTGTGCCGGTCACGTGCTGTCTGTCGTCGATGCGCATTGTCCCAATCCGATGACAGTGCTTGAAAGCGGCGTCTTTCTCCAGTGATTGCCCCGTTGTGGACGATGGATTCCAGAAAGCCACGGTGTCTGTCTGTAAAGTGCAAACAATTTCTTTAGGCGCGACATGCAACTTCCGCTGCCGCTGCTGCCAGAATGCCGCTCCCAGGAGAACAGCGTTGGCTTTATAACCCGTGTAGCGGTCACGTGCTGTCTGTCGTCGATGCTCATTGTCCCAATCCGATGACCGTGCTTGAAAGCAGCGTCTTTGTACAGTGATTGCCTCGTTGTGGACGATGGGTACCAGAAAGCCACGGTGCGTGTCTGTAAAGTGCAAGAAAATTTCGGCGCGACATGCAACTTCCGCTAACGCTGCTGTCAAAATGCCATTCCCAGGAGAACAGCGTTGGCTTTGTAACCCGTGTGGCGGTCACGTGCTGTCTGTCGTCGATGCTCATTGTCCCAATCCGATGACAGTGTTTGAAAGCAGCATCTTTGTCCTGTGTTTGCCTCGTTGTGGACGATGGATTCTAGAAAGCCACGGTGCGTGTCAGTAAAGTGCAAGACAATTTCGTTGCGCTCCACGTGCAACTTCTGCTGCCGCTGCTGCGAGAACCCCGATCCCAAGAGAACAGCGTTGGCTTTATAACCCGTGTGCCGGTCACGTGCTGTCTGTCGTCCATGCTCGTTGACCCAATCCGATGACAGAGCTTGAAGGTGGCGTCTTTGTCCAGTGATTGCCACGTTGTGGACGATGGGTACCAGAAAGCCAGGGTGTGTATATGTAAAGTGCAAGACGATTTCCGTAGGCCAGAGTGCAATTTCCGCTGCCGCTGCTGCCAGAATGCCGCTCCCAGGAGAACAGCTTTGGCTTTATAGCCCATGTGGCGGTCACGTGCTGTCTGTCGTCGATGCTCATTGTACCAACGCGATGACCGTGTTTGAAAGCAGCGTCTTTATCCAGTGATTGCCTTGTTGTGGACGATGGATTCCAGAAAGCGACGTTCCTGTCTGTAAAGTGCAAGACAATTTCATTAGGCGTGACATGCTACTTCCGCTGCCGCTGCTGCCAGAATGCCGCTCCCAGGAGAACAGCGTTGGCTTTATAACCCGTGTGGCTGTCACGTGCTGTCTGTCGTCGATGCTCATTGTACCAATCCGATGACCGTGCTTGAAAACAGCGTCTTTGTCCAGTGATTGCATCGTTGTGGACGATGGATTCCAGAAAGCCATGGTGCGTGTCTGTAAAGTGCAAGACAATTTCTTTAGGCGCGACGTGCAACTTCCGCTGCCGCTGCTGCCAGAATGCCACTCCCAGGAGAACAGCGTTGGCTTTATAACCGTTGTGGCGGTCACGTGCTGTCTGTCGTCGATGCTCATTGTCCCAATCCGATGACAGTGCTTGAAAGCAGCGTGTTTGTCCAGTGTTTGCCTTGTTGTGAACGATGGATTCCAGAAAGCCATGGTGCGTGTCTGTAAAGTGCAAGATAATTTCTTTTCGCGCGACGTGCAACTTCTGCTGCCGCTGCAGCCAGAATCCCGCTCCCAAGAGAACAGCGTTGGTTTTATAAGCCGTGTGGCGGTCACGTGCTGTCGGTCGTCGACGCTCGTTGTCCCAATTCGATGACAGAGCTTGAAGGCAGCGTTTTTGTCCAGTGATTGACACGTTGTGGACGATGGGTGCCAGAAAGCCAGGGAGTGTATATGTAAAGTGCAAGACGATTTCTTTAGGCCAGAGTGCGAATTTCGCTGCCGCTGCTGCCATAATGCCGCTCCCAAGAGAACAGCGTTAGCTTTATAACTCGGGTGGCAGTCACGTGCTGTCTGTCGTCGATGCTCATTGTCCCAATCCGATGACAGTACTTGAAAGCAGCGTGTTTGTCCAGTGTTTGCCTTGTTGTGGACAATGGATTCTAGAAAGCCACGGTGCGTGTCTGTAAATTTCAAGACAATTTCTTTACGCGCGACGTGCAAATTCCGCTGCCGCTGCTGCCAGAATGCCGCTCCCAGGAGAACAGCTGTGGCTTTATAGCCCCTGTGGCGGTCACGTGCTGTCTGTCGTCGATGCTCATTGTACCAACGCGATGACCGTGCTTGAAAGCAGCGTCCTTGTCCAGTGATTGCCTTGCTGTGGACGATAGATTCCAGAAAGCCACGGTGTCTGTCTGTAAAGTGCAAGACAATTTCTTTAGGCGCGACATGCAACTTCCGCTGCCGCTGCTGCCAGAATGCCGCTCCCAGGAGAACAGCGTTGGCTTTATAACCCGTGTGGCGGTCACGTGCTGTCTGTCGTCGATGCTCATTGTCCCAATCCGATGACAGTGCTTGAAAGGAGCGTCTTTGTCCAGTGATTGCCCCGTTGTGGACGATGGATTGCAGAAAACCACGGTGCATGTCTGTAAAGTGCAAGACAATTTCTTTAGGCGCGATGTGCAACTTCCGCTGCCGCTGCTGCCAGAAAGCCGCTCCCAGGAGAACAGCTTTGGCTTTATAGCCCGAGTGGCGGTCACGTGCTGTCTGTCGTCGATGCTCATTGTACCACTCCTATGACTGTGCTTGAAAGCAGCGTCTTTGTACAGTGATTGCCTCGTTGTGGACGATCGGTACCAGAAAGCCACGGTGCGTGTCTGTAAAGTGCAAGAAAATTTCGGCGCGACGTGCAACTTCCGCTGCCACTGCTGCCAGAATGCCACTCCCAGGAGAACAGCGTTAGCTTTATAACCAGTGTGGCGGTCACGTGCTGTCTGTCGTCTATGCTCATTGTCCCAATCCGATGACAGTGCTTGAAAGCAGCGTCTTTGTCCAGTGTTTGCCTCGTTGTGGACGATGGATTCTAAAAAGCCACGGTGCGTGTTTGTAAAGTGCAAGACAATTTCTTTACGCGCGACGTGCAACTTCTGCTGCCGCTGCTGCCACAATCCCGCTCCCAAGAGAACAGAGTTGGCTTCATAACCCGTGTGGCGGTCACGTGCTGTCTGTCGTTGATGCTCGTTGTCCCTATTCGATGACAGAGCTTGAAGGCAGCGTCTTTGTGCAGTGATTGCCACGTTGTGGACGATGGGCACCAGAAAGCCAGGGTGTGTATATGTAAAGTGCAAGACGATTTCTTTAGGCCAGAGTGCGACTATCGCTGCCGCTGCTGCCAGAATGCCGTTTCCAGGAGAACAGCGTTGGCTTTATAACCCGTGTGGCTGTCACGTGCTGTCTGTCGTCGATGCTCATTGTACCAATGCGATGACCGTTCTTGAAAGCAGCGTCTTTGTCCAGTGATTGCATCGTTGTGGACGATGGATTCCAGAGAGCCACGGTGCGTGTCTGTAAAGTGCAAGACAATTTCTTTAGGCGCGACGTGCAACTTCCGCTGCCGCTGCTGCCAGAATGCCACTCCCAGGAGAACAGCGTTGGCTTTATAACCCGTGTGGCGGTCACGTGCTGTCTGTCGTCGATGCTCATTGTCCCAATCCGATGACAGTGCTTGAAAGCAGCGTGTTTGTCCAGTGTTTGCCTTGTTGTGGACGATGGATTCTACAAAGCCAGGGTGTGTATATGTAAAGTGCAAGGCGATTTCTTTAGGCCAGAGTGCGATTCCCGCAGCCGCTGCTGCCAGAATGCCGCTCCCAAGAGAACAGCGTTGGCTTTTTAACCCGTGTGGCGGTCACGTGCTTTCTGTCGTCGATGCTCGTCGTCCTAATCCGATGACTGTGCTTGAAGGCAGCGTCTTTGCCCAGTGTTCGCCTCGTTGTGGACGATGGATTCTAGAACACCACGGTGCGTGTCTGTAAAGTGCAAGATAATTTCTTTTCGTGCGACGTGCAATTCTGCAGCCGCTGCTGCCAGAATCCCGCTCCCAAGAGAACAGCGTTGGCTTTATAACCCGTGTGGCGGTCACGTGCTGTCTGTCGTCTATGCTCGTTGACCCAATACGATGACAGAGCTTGAAGGCGGCGTCTTTGTCCAGTGATTGCCACGTTGTGGACGAATGGGACCAGAAAGCTAGGGTGTGTATACGTAAAGTGCAAGACAATTTCTTTAGGCACGACATGCAACTTCCGCTGCGGCTGCTGCCAGAATGCCGCTCCCAGGAGAACAGCGTTGTTTTTATTACCCGTGTGGCGGTCACGTGCTGTCTGTCGTCGATGCTCATTGTCCCAATCCGATGACCGTTCTTGAAAGCAGCTTCTTTGTCCAGTGATTGCCTCGTTGTGGACGATGGATTCTAGAAAGCCACAGTGCGTGTCTGTAAAGTGCAAGACAATTTCTTTACGCTCGACGTGCAACTTCTGATGCCGCTGCTGCGAGAATCCCGATCCCAAGCGTTGGCTTTATAACCCGTGTGCCGGTCACGTGCTGTCTGTCGTCGATGCTCGTTGTCCCATTTCGATGACAGAGGTTGAAGGCAGCGTATTTGTCCAGTGATTGCCACGTTGTTGACGATGGGTACTAGAATGCCAGGGTGTGTATATGTAAAGTGCAAGACGATTTCTTTAGGCCAGAGTGCGACTTTCGCTGCCGCTGCTGCCAGAATGCCGCTCCCAAGAGAACAGCGTTGGCTTTATAACCCGTGTGGCAGTCACGTGCTGTCTGTCGTCGATGCTCATTGTCCCATTCTGATGACAGTGCTTGAAAGCAGCGTGTTTGTCCAGTGTTTGCCTTGTTGTGGACGATGGATTCTAGAAATCTACGGTGCTTGTCTGTAAATTTCAAGACAATTTCTTTACGCGCGACGTGCAACTTCCGCTGCCGCTGGTGCCAGAATCCAGCTCCCATGAAAACAGCCTTGGCTTTATAACCCATGTGGCGGTCACGTGCTGTCTGTCGTCGATGCGCATTGTCCCAATCCGATGACAGTGCTTGAAAGCGGCGTCTTTCTCCAGTGATTGCCCCGTTTTGGACGATGGATTCCAGAAAGCCACGGTGTCTGTCTGAAAAGTGCAAGACAATTTCTTTAGGCGCGACATGCAACTTCCGCTGCCGCTGCTGCCAGAATGCCGCTCCCAGGAGAACAGCGTTGTTTTTATAACCCGTGTGGCGGTCACGTGCTGTCTGTCGTCGATGCTCATTGTCCCAATCCGATGACCGTGCTTGAAAGAAGCTTCTTTGTCCAGTGATTGTCTCGTTGTGGACGATGGATTCTAGAAAGCCACAGTGCGTGTCTGTAAAGTGCAAGACAATTTCTTTACGCTCGACGTGCAACTTCTGTTGCCGCTGCTGCGAGAATCCCGATCCCAAGCGTTGGCTTTATAACCCGTGTGCCGGTCACGTGCTGTCTGTCGTCGATGCTCGTTGACCCAATACGATGACAGAGCTTGAAAGCGGCGTCTTTGTCCAGTGATTGCCACGTTGTGGACGATGGGTACCAGAAAGCCACGGTGCGTGTCCGTAAAGTGCAAGAAAATTTCTTTAGGCGCGACGTGCAACTTCCGCTGCCACTGCTGCCAGAATGCCTCTCCCAGGAGAACAGCGTTAGATTTATAACCCGTGTGGCGGTCATGTGCTGTCTCTCGTCGATGCTCATTGTCCCAATCCGATGACAGTGCTTAAAGGCAGCGTCTATGTCCAGTGATTGCCACGTAATGGACACTGGATTCCAGAAAGCCACGGTGCGTGTCTGTAAAGTGCAAGACAATTTCTTTACGCCCGACGTGCAACTTCCCCTGCCGCTGCTGCCAGAATGCCGCTCCCAGGAGAACAGCTTTGGCTTTATAGCCCGTGTGGCGGTCACGTGCTGTCTGTCGTCGATGCTCATTGTACCAATGCGATGAACGTGTTTGAAAGCAGCGTCTTTGTCCAGTGATTGCCTTGTTGTGGACGATGGATTCTAGAAAGCCACGGTGCGTGCGTGTAAAGTGCAAGACAATTTCTTTAGGCGCGACGTGCAACTTCCGCTGCCGCTGCTGCCAGAATGCCACTCCCAGGAGAACAGCGTTGGTTTTATAACCCGTGTGGCGGTCACGTGCTGTCTGTCGTCGATGCTCTTTGTCCCAATCCGATGACAGTTCTTGAAAGCAGCGTGTTTGTCCAGTGTTTGCCTCGTTGTGGACGATGGATTCTAGAAAGCCACGGTGCGTGACTGTAAAGTGCAAGATAATTTCTTTTCGCGCGACGTGCAACTTCTGCTGCCGCTGCTGCCAGAATCCCGCTCCCAAGAGAACAGAGTTGGCTTTATAACCCGTGTGGCGGTCACGTGCTGTCTGTCGTCGATGCTCGTTGTCCCATTTCGATGACAGAGGTTGAAGGCAGCGTATTTGTCCAGTGATTGCCACGTTGTGGACGATGGGTACTAGAATGCCAGGGTGTGTATATGTAAAGTGCAAGACGATTTCTTTAGGCCAGAGTGCGACTTTCGCTGCCGCTGCTGCCAGAATGCCGCTCCCAAGAGAACAGCGTTGGCTTTATAACCCGTGTGGCAGTCACGTGCTGTCTGTCGTCGATGCTCATTGTCCCATTCTGATGACAGTGCTTGAAAGCAGCGTGTTTGTCCAGTGTTTGCCTTGTTGTGGACGATGGATTCTAGAAATCTACGGTGCTTGTCTGTAAATTTCAAGACAATTTCTTTACGCGCGACGTGCAACTTCCGCTGCCGCTGGTGCCAGAATCCCGCTCCCATGAAAACAGCCTTGGCTTTATAACCCATGTGGCGGTCACGTGCTGTCTGTCGTCGATGCGCATTGTCCCAATCCGATGACAGTGCTTGAAAGCGGCGTCTTTCTCCAGTGATTGCCCCGTTTTGGACGATGGATTCCAGAAAGCCACGGTGTCTGTCTGTAAAGTGCAAGACAATTTCTTTAGGCGCGACATGCAACTTCCGCTGCCGCTGCTGCCAGAATGCCGCTCCCAGGAGAACAGCGTTGTTTTTATAACCCGTGTGGCGGTCACGTGCTGTCTGTCGTCGATGCTCATTGTCCCAATCCGATGACCGTGCTTGAAAGAAGCTTCTTTGTCCAGTGATTGTCTCGTTGTGGACGATGGATTCTAGAAAGCCACAGTGCGTGTCTGTAAAGTGCAAGACAATTTCTTTACGCTCGACGTGCAACTTCTGTTGCCGCTGCTGCGAGAATCCCGATCCCAAGCGTTGGCTTTATAACCCGTGTGCCGGTCACGTGCTGTCTGTCGTCGATGCTCGTTGACCCAATCCGATGACCGTGCTTGAAAACAGCGTCTTTGTCCAGTGATTGCATCGTTGTGGACGATGGATTCCAGAAAGCCATGGTGCATGTCTGTAAAGTGCAAGACAATTTCTTTAGGCGCGACGTGCAACTTCTGCTGCCGCTGCAGCCAGAATCCCGCTCCCAAGAGAACAGCGTTGGTTTTATAACCCGTGTGGCGGTCACGTGCTGTCTGTCGTCGATGCTCGTTGTCCCAATTCGATGACAGAGCTTGAAGGCAGCGTTTTTGTCCAGTGATTGACACGTTGTGGACGATGGGTGCCAGAAAGCCAGGGAGTGTATATGTAAAGTGCAAGACGATTTCTTTAGGCCAGAGTGCGAATTTCGCTGCCGCTGCTGCCATAATGCCGCTCCCAAGAGAACAGCGTTGGCTTTATAACTCGGGTGGCAGTCACGTGCTGTCTGTCGTCGATGCTCATTGTCCCAATCCGATGACAGTGCTTGAAAGCAGCGTGTTTGTCCAGTGTTTGCCTTGTTGTGGACGATGGATTCTAGAAAGCCACGGTGCGTGTCTGTAAATTTCAAGACAATTTCTTTACGCGCGACGTGCAACTTCCGCTGCCGCCGCTGCCAGAATGCCGCTCCCAGGAGAACAGCTGTGGCTTTATAGCCCCTGTGGCGGTCACGTGCTGTCTGTCGTCGATGCTCATTGTACCAACGCGATGACCGTGCTTGAAAGCAGCGTCCTTGTCCAGTGATTGCCTTGCTGTTGACGATAGATTCCAGAAAGCCACGGTGTCTGTCTGTAAAGTGCAAGACAATTTCTTTAGGCGCGACATGCAACTTCCGCTGCCGCTGCTGCCAGAATGCCGCTCCCAGGAGAACAGCGTTGGCTTTATAACCCGTGTGGCGGTCACGTGCTGTCTGTCGTCGATGCTCAATGTCCCAATCCGATGACAGTGCTTGAAAGCAGCGTCTTTGTCCAGTGATTGCCACGTTGTGGACGATGGGTACCAGAAAGCCATGGTGTGTATATATAAAGTGCAAGACGATTTCTTTAGGCCAGAGTGCGACTTTCGTTGCCGCTGCTGCCAGAATGCCGCTCCCAAGAGAACAGCGTTGGCTTTATAACCCGTGTGGCAGTCACGTGCTGTCTGTCGTCGATGCTCATTGTCCCAATCCGATGACAGTGATTGAAAGCAGCGTGTTTGTCCAGTGTTTGCCTTGTTGTGGACGATGGATTCTAGAAATCTACGGTGCGTGTCTGTAAATTTCAAGACAATTTCTTTACGCGCGACGTGCAACTTCCGCTGCCGCTGGTGCCAGAATCCCGCTCCCAAGAAAACAGCGTTGGCTTTAAAACCCGTGTGGCGGTCACGTGCTGTCTGTCGTCGATGCGCATTGTCCCAATCCAATGACAGTGCTTGAAAGCGGCGTCTTTCTCCAGTGATTGCCCCGTTGTGGACGATGGGTTCCAGAAAGCCACGGTGTCTGTCTGTAAAGTGCAAGACAATTTCTTTAGGCGCGACATGCAACTTCCGCTGCCGCTGCTGCCAGAATGCCGCTCCCAGGAGAACAGCGTTGGCTTATAACCCGTGTGGCGGTCACGTGCTGTCTGTCGTCGATGCTCATTGTCCCAATCCGATGACCGTGCTTGAAAGCAGCGTCTTTGTACAGTGATTGCCTCGTTGTGGACGATGGGTACCAGAAAGCCACGGTGCGTGTCTGTAAAGTACAAGAAAATTTCGGCGCGACGTGCAACTTCCGCTGCCGTTGCTGTCAGAATGCCATTCCCAGGAGAACAGTGTTGGCTTTGTAACCCGTGTGGCGGTCACGTGCTGTCTGTCGTCGATGCTCATTGTCCCAATCCGATGACAGTGCTTGAAAGCAGCATCTTTGTCCTGTGTTTGCCTCGTTGTGAACGATGGATTCTAGAAAGCCACTGTGCGTGTCAGTAAAGTGCAAGACAATTTCGTTACGCTCCACGTGCACCTTCTGCTGCCGCTGCTGCGAGAACCCCGATCCCAAGAGAACAGCGTTGGCTTTATAACCCGTGTGCCGGTCACGTGCTGTCTGTCGTCGATGCTCGTTGACCCAATCCGATGACAGAGCTTGAAGGTGGCGTCTTTGTCCAGTGATTGCCCCGTTGTGGACGATGGATTGCAGAAAACCACGGTGCATGTCTGTAAAGTGCAAGACAATTTCTTTAGGCGCGATGTGCAACTTCCGCTGCCGCTGCTGCCAGAATGCCGCTCCCAGGAGAACAGCGTTGGCTTTATAACCCGTGTGGCGGTCACGTGCTGTCTGTCGTCGATGCTCAATGTCCCAATCCGATGACAGTGCTTGAAAGCAGCGTCTTTGTCCAGTGATTGCCCGGTTGTGGACGATGGATTGCAGAAAACCACGGTGTCTGTCTGTAAAGTGCAAGACAATTTCTTTACGCGCGACGTGCAACTTCCGCTGCCGCTGCTGCCAGAATGCCGCTCCCAGGAGAACAGCTTTGGCTTTATAGCCCGTGTGGCGGTCACGTGCTGTCTGTCGTCGATGCTCTATGTACCAATGCGATGACCGTTTTTGAAAGCAGCGTCTTTGTCCAGTGATTGCCTTGTTGTGGACGATGGATTCCAGAAAGCGACGGTGTCTGTCTGTAAAGTGCAAGACAATTTCTTTAGGCGCGACGTGCAACTTCCGCTGCCGCTGCTGCCAGAATGCCACTCCCAGGAGAACAGCGTTGGTTTTATAACCCGTGTGGCGGTCACGTGCTGTCTGTCGTCGAGGCTCTTTGTCCCAATCCGATGACAGTTCTTGAAAGCAGCGTGTTTGTCCAGTGTTTGCCTCGTTGTGGACGATGGATTTTAGAAAGCCACGGTGCGTGACTGTAAAGTGCAAGATAATTTCTTTTCGCGCGACGTGAAACTTCTGCTGCCGCTGCTGCCAGAATCCTGCTCCCAAGAGAACAGCGTTGGTTTTATAACCCGTGTGGCGGTCACGTGCTGTCTGTCGTCGATGCTCGTTGTCCCAATTCCATGACAGAGCTTGAAGGCAGCGTTTTTGTCCAGTGATTGACACGTTGTGGACGATGGGTGCCAGAAAGCCAGGGAGTGTATATGTAAAGTGCAAGACGATTTCTTTAGGCCAGATTGCGAATTTCGCTGCCGCTGCTGCCATAATGCCGCTCCCAAGAGAACAGCGTTGGCTTTATAACTCGGGTGGCAGTCACGTGCTGTCTGTCGTCGATGTTCATTGTCCCAATCCGATGACAGTGCTTGAAAGCAGCGTGTTTGTCCAGTGTTTGCCTTGTTGTGGACGATGGATTCTAGAAAGCCACGGTGCGTGTCTGTATATTTCAAGATAATTTCTTTACGCGCGACGTGCAACTTCCGCTGCCGCCGCTGCCAGAATGCCGCTCCCAGGAGAACAGCTGTGGCTTTATAGCCCCTGTGGCGGTCACGTGCTGTCTGTCGTCGATGCTCATTGTACCAACGCGATGACCGTGCTTGAAAGCAGCGTCCTTGTCCAGTGATTGCCTTGCTGTGGACGATAGATTCCAGAAAGCCACGGTGTCTGTCTGTAAAGTGCAAGACAATTTCTTTAGGCGGAACATGCAACTTCCGCTGCCGCTGCTGCCAGAATGCCGCTCCCAGGAGAACAGCGTTGGCTTTATAACCCGTGTGGCGGTCACGTGCTGTCTGTCGTCGATGCTCAATGTCCCAATCCGATGACAGTGCTTGAAAGCAGCGTCTTTGTCCAGTGATTGCCCCGTTGTGGACGATGGATTGCAGAAAACCACGGTGCATGTCTGTAAAGTGCAAGACAATTTCTTTAGGCGCGATGTGCAACTTCCGCTGCCGCTGCTGCCAGAAAGCCGCTCCCAGGAGAACAGCTTTGGCTTTATAGCCCGAGTGGCGGTCACGTGCTGTCTGTCGTCGATGCTCATTGTACCACTCCGATGACCGTGCTCGAAAACAGCGTCTTTGTACAGTGATTGCCTCGTTGTGGACGATGGATTCCAGAAAGCGACGGTGTCTGTCTGTAAAGTGCAAGACAATTTCTTTACGCGCGACGTGCAACTTCCGCTGCCGCTGCTGCCAGAATGCCACTCCCAGGAGAACAGCGTTGGTTTTATAACCCGTGTGGCGGTCACGTGCTGTCTGTCGTCGATGCTCTATGTACCAATGCGATGACCGTGTTTGAAAGCAGCGTCTTTGTCCAGTGATTGCCTTGTTGTGGACGATGGATTCCAGAAAGCGACGGTGTGTGTCTGTAAAGTGCAAGGCAATTTCTTTAGGCGCGACGTGCAACTTCCGCTGCCGCTGCTGCCAGAATGCCACTCCCAGGAGAACAGCGTTGGTTTTATAACCCGTGTGGCGGTCACGTGCTGTCTGTCGTCGATGCTCTTTGTCCCAATCCGATGACGGTTCTTGAAAGCAGCGTGTTTGTCCAGTGTTTGCCTCGTTGTGGACGATGGATTCTAGAAAGCCACGGTGCGTGACTGTAAAGTGCAAGATAATTTCTTTTCGCGCGACGTGAAACTTCTGCTGCCGCTGCTGCCAGAATCCTGCTCCCAAGAGAACAGCGTTGGCTTTATAACCCGTGTGGCGGTCACGTGCTGTCTGTCGTCGATGCTCGTTGTCCCATTTCGACGACAGAGCTTGAAGGCAGCGTCTTTGTCCAGTGATTGCCACGTTGTGGACGATGGGTACCAGAAAGCCAGGGTGTGTATATGTAAAGTGCAAGACGATTTCTTTAGGCCACAGTGCGACATTCGCTGCCGCTGCTGCCAGAATGCCGCTCCCAAGAGAACAGCGTTGGCTTTATAACCCGTGTGGCAGTCACGTGCTGTCTGTCGTCGATGCTCATTGTCCCAATCCGATGACAGTGCTTGAAAGCAGCGTGTTTGTCCAGTGTTTGCCTTGTTGTTAAAGATGGATTCTAGAAATCTACGGTGCGTGTCTGTAAATTTCAAGACAATTTCTTTACGCGCGACGTGCAACTTCCGCTGCCGCTGGTGCCAGAATCCCGCTCCCAAGAAAACAGTGTTGGCTTTATAACCCGTGTGGCGGTCACGTGCTGTCTGTCGTCGATTCGCATTGTGCCAATCCGATGACAGTGCTTGAAAGCGGCGTCTTTCTCCAGTGATTGCCCCGTTGTGGACGATGGATTCCAGAAAGCCACGGTGTCTGTCTGTAAAGTGCAAGACAATTTCTTTAGGCGCGACATGCAACTTCCGCTGCCGCTGCTGCCAGAATGCCGCTCCTAGGAGAACAGCGTTGGCTTTATAACCCGTGTGGCGGTCACGTGCTGTCTGTCGTCGATGCTCATTGTCCCAATCCGATGACCGTGCTTGAAAGCAGCGTCTTTGTACAGTGATTGCCTCGTTGTGGACGATGGGTACCAGAAAGCCACGGTGCGTGTCTGTAAAGAGCAAGAAAATTTCGTTACGCTCCACGTGCAACTTCTGCTGCCGCTGCTGCGAGAACCACGATCCCAAGAGAACAGCGTTGGCTTTATAACCCCTGTGCCGGTCACGTGCTGTCTGTCGTCGATGCTCGTTGACCCAATCCGATGACAGAGCTTGAAGGTGGCGTCTTTGTCCAGTGATTGCCACGTTGTGGACGATGGGTACCAGAAAGCCAGGGTGTGTATATGTAAAGTGCAAGACGATTTGCGTAGGCCAGAGTGCAATTTCCGCTGCCGCTGCTGCCAGAATGCCGCTCCCAGGAGAACAGCTTTGGTTTTATAGCCCATGTGGCGGTCACGTGCTGTCTGTCGTCGATGCTCATTGTACCAACGCGATGACCGTGTTTGAAAGCAGCGTCTTTATCCAGTGATTGCCTTGTTGTGGACGATGGATTCCAGAAAGCGACGGTCCTGTCTGTAAAGTGCAAGACAATTTCTTTAGGCGCGACATGCTACTTCCGCTGCCGCTGCTGCCAGAATGCCGCTCCCAGGAGAACAGCGTTGGCTTTATAACCCGTGTGGCTGTCACGTGCTGTCTGTCGTCGATGCTCATTGTACCAATCCGATGACCGTGCTTGAAAACAGCGTCTTTGTCCAGTGATTGCATCGTTGTGGACGATGGATTCCAGAAAGCCACGGTGCGTGTCTGTAAAGTGCAAGACAATTTCTTTAGGCGCGACGTGCAACTTCCGCTGCCGCTGCTGCCAGAATTCCGCTCCCAAGAGAACAGCGTTGGTTTTATAACCCGTGTGGCGGTCACGTGCTGTCTGTCGTCGACGCTCGTTGTCCCAATTCAATGACAGAGCTTGAAGGCAGCGTTTTTGTCCAGTGATTGACACGTTGTGGACGATGGGTGCCAGAAAGCCAGGGAGTGTATATGTAAAGTGCAAGACGATTTCTTTAGGCCAGAGTGCGAATTTCGCTGCCGCTGCTGCCATAATGCCGCTCCCAAGAGAACAGCGTTGGCTTTATAACTAGGGTGGCAGTCACGTGCTGTCTGTCGTCGATGCTCATTGTCCCAATCCGATGACAGTACTTGAAAGCAGCGTGTTTGTCCAGTGTTTGCCTTGTTGTGGACAATGGATTCTAGAAAGCCACGGTGCGTGTCTGTAAATTTCAAGACAATTTCTTTACGCGCGACGTGCAAATTCCGCTGCCGCTGCTGCCAGAATGCCGCTCCCAGGAGAACAGCTGTGGCTTTATAGCCCCTGTGGCGGTCACGTGCTGTCTGTCGTCGATGCTCATTGTCCCAATCCGATGACAGTGCTTGAAAGCAGCGTGTTTGTCCAGTGTTTGCCTTGTTGTGGACGATGGATTCTAGAAAGCCATGGTGCGTGCCTGTAAAGTGCAAGATAATTTCTTTTCGCGCGACGTGCAACTTCTGCTGCCGCTGCAGCCAGAATTCCGCTCCCAAGAGAACAGCGTTGGTTTTATAACCCGTGTGGCGGTCACGTGCTGTCTGTCGTCGACGCTCGTTGTCCCAATTCAATGACAGAGCTTGAAGGCAGCGTTTTTGTCCAGTGATTGACACGTTGTGGACGATGGGTGCCAGAAAGCCAGGGAGTGTATATGTAAAGTGCAAGACGATTTCTTTAGGCCAGAGTGCGAATTTCGCTGCCGCTGCTGCCATAATGCCGCTCCCAAGAGAACAGCGTTGGCTTTATAACTCGGGTGGCAGTCACGTGCTGTCTGTCGTCGATGCTCATTGTCCCAATCCGATGACAGTACTTGAAAGCAGCGTGTTTGTCCAGTGTTTGCCTTGTTGTGGACAATGGATTCTAGAAAGCCACGGTGCGTGTCTGTAAATTTCAAGACAATTTCTTTACGCGCGACGTGCAAATTCCGCTGCCGCTGCTGCCAGAATGCCGCTCCCAGGAGAACAGCTGTGGCTTTATAGCCCCTGTGGCGGTCACGTGCTGTCTGTCGTCGATGCTCATTGTACCAACGCGATGACCGTGCTTGAAAGCAGCGTCCTTGTCCAGTGATTGCCTTGCTGTGGACGATAGATTCCAGAAAGCCACGGTGTCTGTCTGTAAAGTGCAAGACAATTTCTTTAGGCGCGACATGCAACTTCCGCTGCCGCTGCTGCCAGAATGCCGCTCCCAGGAGAACAGCGTTGGCTTTATAACCCGTGTGGCGGTCACGTGCTGTCTGTCGTCGATGCTCATTGTCCCAATCCGATGACAGTGCTTGAAAGCAGCGTCTTTGTCCAGTGATTGCCCCGTTGTGGACGATGGATTGCAGAAAACCACGGTGCATGTCTGTAAAGTGCAAGACAATTTCTTTAGGCGCGATGTGCAACTTCCGCTGCCGCTGCTGCCAGAAAGCCGCTCCCAGGAGAACAGCTTTGGCTTTATAGCCCGAGTGGCGGTCACGTGCTGTCTGTCGTCGATGCTCATTGTACCACTCCGATGACTGTGCTTGAAAGCACCGTCTTTGTACAGTGATTGCCTCGTTGTGGACGATCGGTACCAGAAAGCCACGGTGCGTGTCTGTAAAGTGCAAGAAAATTTCGGCGCGACGTGCAACTTCCGCTGCCACTGCTGCCAGAATGCCACTCCCAGGAGAACAGCGTTAGCTTTATAACCAGTGTGGCGGTCACGTGCTGTCTGTCGTCTATGCTCATTGTCCCAATCCGATGACAGTGCTTGAAAGCAGCGTCTTTGTCCAGTGTTTGCCTCGTTGTGGACGATGGATTCTAAAAAGCCACGGTGCGTGTCTGTAAAGTGCAAGACAATTAATTTACGCGCGACGTGCAACTTCTGCTGCCGCTGCTGCCACAATCCCGCTCCCAAGAGAACAGCGTTGGCTTCATAACCCGTGTGGCGGTCACGTGCTGTCTGTCGTTGATGCTCGTTGTCCCTATTCGATGACAGAGCTTGAAGGCAGCGTCTTTGTGCAGTGATTGCCACGTTGTGGACGATGGGCACCAGAAAGCCAGGGTGTGTATATGTAAAGTGCAAGACGATTTCTTTAGGCCAGAGTGCGACTATCGCTGCCGCTGCTGCCAGAATGCCGCTTCCAGGAGAACAGCGTTGGCTTTATAACCCGTGTGGCTGTCACGTGCTGTCTGTCGTCGATGCTCATTGTACCAATGCGATGACCGTTCTTGAAAGCAGCGTCTTTGTCCAGTGATTGCATCGTTGTGGACGATGGATTCCAGAGAGCCACGGTGCGTGTCTGTAAAGTGCAAGACAATTTCTTTAGGCGCGACGTGCAACTTCCGCTGCCGCTGCTGCCAGAATGCCACTCCCAGGAGAACAGCGTTGGCTTTATAACCCGTGTGGCGGTCACGTGCTGTCTGTCGTCGATGCTCATTGTCCCAATCCGATGACAGTGCTTAAAAGCAGCGTGTTTGTCCAGTGTTTGCCTCGTTGTGGACGATGGATTCTAGAAAGCCACGGTGTGTATATGTAGAGTGCAAGACGATTTCTTTAGGCCAGAGTGCGACTTTCGCTGCCGCTGCTGCCAGAATGCCGCTCCCAAGAGAAGAGCGTTGGCTTTATAACCCGTGTGGCAGTCACGTGCTGTCTGTCGTCGATGCTCATTGTCCCAATCCGATGACAGTGCTTGAAAGCAGCGTGTTTGTCCAGTGTTTGCCTTGTTGTGGACGATGGATTCTACAAAGCCAGGGTGTGTATATGTAAAGTGCAAGGCGATTTCTTTAGGCCAGAGTGCGATTCCCGCTGCCGCTGCTGCCAGAATGCCGCTCCCAAGAGAACAGCGTTGGCTTTTTAACCCGTGTGGCGGTCACGTGCTTTCTGTCGTCGATGCTCGTCGTCCTAATCCGATGACTGTGCTTGAAGGCAGCGTCTTTGCCCAGTGTTCGCCTCGTTGTGGACGATGGATTCTAGAACACCACGGTGCGTGTCTGTAAAGTGCAAGATAATTTCTTTTCGTGCGACGTGCAATTCTGCAGCCGCTGCTGCCAGAATCCCGCTCCCAAGAGAACAGCGTTGGCTTTATAACCCGTGTGGCGGTCACGTGCTGTCTGTCGTCTATGCTCGTTGACCCAATACGATGACAGAGCTTGAAGGCGGCGTCTTTGTCCAGTGATTGCCACGTTGTGGACGAATGGGACCAGAAAGCTAGGGTGTGTATACGTAAAGTGCAAGACAATTTCTTTAGGCGCGACATGCAACTTCCGCTGCCGCTGCTGCCAGAATGCCGCTCCCAGGAGAACAGCGTTGTTTTTATTACCCGTGTGGCGGTCACGTGCTGTCTGTCGTCGATGCTCATTGTCCCAATCCGATGACCGTGCTTGAAAGCAGCTTCTTTGTCCAGTGATTGCCTCGTTGTGGACGATGGATTCTAGAAAGCCACAGTGCGTGTCTGTAAAGTGCAAGACAATTTCTTTACGCTCAACGTGCAACTTCTGATGCCGCTGCTGCGAGAATCCCGATCCCAAGCGTTGGCTTTATAACCCGTGTGCCGGTCACGTGCTGTCTGTCGTCGATGCTCGTTGACCCAATACGATGACAGAGCTTGAAAGCGGCGTCTTTGTCCAGTGATTCCCACGTTGTGGACGATGGGTACCAGAAAGCCACGGTGCGTGTCTGTAAAGTGCAAGAAAATTTCTTTGGGCGCGACGTGCAACTTCCGCTGCCACTGCTGCCAGAATGCCACTCGCAGGAGAACAGCGTTAGATTTATAACCCGTGTGGCGGTCACGTGCTGTCTTTCGTCGATGCTCATTGTCCCAATCCGATGACAGTGCTTAAAGGCAGCGTCTATGTCCAGTGATTGCCACGTCATGGAAACTGGATTCCAGAAAGCCACGGTGCGTGTCTGTAAAGTGCAAGACAATTTCTTTACGCCCGACGTGCAACTTCCGCTGCCGCTGCTGCCAGAATGCCGCTCCCAGGAGAACAGCTTTGGCTTTATAGCCCGTGTGGCGGTCACGTGCTGTCTGTCGTCGATGCTCATTGTACCATTGCGATGACCGTGTTTGAAAGCAGCGTCTTTGTCCTGTGATTGCCTTGTTGTGGACGATGGATTCCAGAAAGCGACGGTGTCTGTCTGTAAAGTGCAAGACATTTTCTTTAGGCGCAACGTGCAATTTCCGCTGCCGCTGCTGCCAGAATGCCACTCCCAGGAGAACAGCGTTGGTTTTATAACCCGTGTGGCGGTCACGTGCTGTCTGTCGTCGATGCTCTTTGTCCCAATCCGATGACAGTTCTTGAAAGCAGCGTGTTTGTCCAGTGATTGCCTCGTTGTGGACGATGGATTCTAGAAAGCCACGGTGTGTGACTGTAAAGTGCAAGATAATTTCTTTTCGCGCGACGTGCAACTTCTGCTGCCGCTGCTGCCAGAATCCCGCTCCCAAGAGAACAGCGTTGGCTTTATAACCCGTGTGGCGGTCACGTGCTGTCTGTCGTCGATGCTCGTTGTCCCATTTCGATGACAGAGCTTGAAGGCAGCGTCTTTGTCCAGTGATTGCCACGTTGTGGACGATGGGTACCAGAAAGCCAGGGTGTGTATATGTAAAGTGCAAGACGATTTCTTTAGGCCAGAGTGCGACTTTCGCTGCCGCTGCTGCCAGAATGCCGCTCCCAAGAGAACAGCGTTGGCTTTATAACCCGTGTGCCGGTCACGTGCTGTCTGTCGTCGATGCGCATTGTCCCAATCCGATGACAGTGCTTGAAAGCGGCGTCTTTCTCCAGTGATTGCCCCGTTGTGGACGATGGATTCCAGAAAGCCACGGTGTCTGTCTGTAAAGTGCAAACAATTTCTTTAGGCGCGACATGCAACTTCCGCTGCCGCTGCTGCCAGAATGCCGCTCCCAGGAGAACAGCGTTGGCTTTATAACCCGTGTAGCGGTCACGTGCTGTCTGTCGTCGATGCTCATTGTCCCAATCCGATGACCGTGCTTGAAAGCAGCGTCTTTGTACAGTGATTGCCTCGTTGTGGACGATGGGTACCAGAAAGCCACGGTGCGTGTCTGTAAAGTGCAAGAAAATTTCGGCGCGACATGCAACTTCCGCTAACGCTACTGTCAGAATGCCATTCCCAGGAGAACAGCGTTGGCTTTGTAACCCGTGTGGCGGTCACGTGCTGTCTGTCGTCGATGCTCATTGTCCCAATCCGATGACAGTGTTTGAAAGCAGCATCTTTGTCCTGTGTTTGCCTCGTTGTGGACGATGGATTCTAGAAAGCCACGGTGCGTGTCAGTAAAGTGCAAGACAATTTCGTTGCGCTCCACGTGCAACTTCTGCTGCCGCTGCTGCGAGAACCCCGATCCCAAGAGAACAGCGTTGGCTTTATAACCCGTGTGCCGGTCACGTGCTGTCTGTCGTCCATGCTCGTTGACCCAATCCGATGACAGAGCTTGAAGGTGGCGTCTTTGTCCAGTGATTGCCACGTTGTGGACGATGGGTACCAGAAAGCCAGGGTGTGTATATGTAAAGTGCAAGACGATTTCCGTAGGCCAGAGTGCAATTTCCGCTGCCGCTGCTGCCAGAATGCCGCTCCCAGGAGAACAGCTTTGGCTTTATAGCCCATGTGGCGGTCACGTGCTGTCTGTCGTCGATGCTCATTGTACCAACGCGATGACCGTGTTTGAAAGCAGCGTCTTTATCCAGTGATTGCCTTGTTGTGGACGATGGATTCCAGAAAGCGACGTTCCTGTCTGTAAAGTGCAAGACAATTTCTTTAGGCGCGACATGCTGCTTCCGCTGCCGCTGCTGCCAGAATGCCGCTCCCAGGAGAACAGCGTTGGCTTTATAACCCGTGTGGCTGTCACGTGCTGTCTGTCGTCGATGCTCATTGTACCAATCCGATGACCGTGCTTGAAAACAGCGTCTTTGTCCAGTGATTGCATCGTTGTGGACGATGGATTCCAGAAAGCCACGGTGCGTGTCTGTAAAGTGCAAGACAATTTCTTTAGGCGCGACGTGCAACTTCCGCTGCCGCTGCTGCCAGAATGCCACTCCCAGGAGAACAGCGTTGGCTTTATAACCGTTGTGGCGGTCACGTGCTGTCTGTCGTCGATGCTCATTGTCCCAATCCGATGACAGTGCTTGAAAGCAGCGTGTTTGTCCAGTGTTTGCCTTGTTGTGAACGATGGATTCCAGAAAGCCATGGTGCGTGTCTGTAAAGTGCAAGATAATTTCTTTTCGCGCGACGTGCAACTTCTGCTGCCGCTGCAGCCAGAATCCCGCTCCCAAGAGAACAGCGTTGGTTTTATAAGCCGTGTGGCGGTCACGTGCTGTCGGTCGTCGACGCTCGTTGTCCCAATTCGATGACAGAGCTTGAAGGCAGCGTTTTTGTCCAGTGATTGACACGTTGTGGACGATGGGTGCCAGAAAGCCAGGGAGTGTATATGTAAAGTGCAAGACGATTTCTTTAGGCCAGAGTGCGAATTTCGCTGCCGCTGCTGCCATAATGCCGCTCCCAAGAGAACAGCGTTAGCTTTATAACTCGGGTGGCAGTCACGTGCTGTCTGTCGTCGATGCTCATTGTCCCAATCCGATGACAGTACTTGAAAGCAGCGTGTTTGTCCAGTGTTTGCCTTGTTGTGGACAATGGATTCTAGAAAGCCACGGTGCGTGTCTGTAAATTTCAAGACAATTTCTTTACGCGCGACGTGCAAATTCCGCTGCCGCTGCTGCCAGAATGCCGCTCCCAGGAGAACAGCTGTGGCTTTATAGCCCCTGTGGCGGTCACGTGCTGTCTGTCGTCGATGCTCACTGTACCAACGCGATGACCGTGCTTGAAAGCAGCGTCCTTGTCCAGTGATTGCCTTGCTGTGGACGATAGATTCCAGAAAGCCACGGTGTCTGTCTGTAAAGTGCAAGACAATTTCTTTAGGCGCGACATGCAACTTCCGCTGCCGCTGCTGCCAGAATGCCGCTCCCAGGAGAACAGCGTTGGCTTTATAACCCGTGTGGCGGTCACGTGCTGTCTGTCGTCGATGCTCATTGTCCCAATCCGATGACAGTGCTTGAAAGCAGCGTCTTTGTCCAGTGATTGCCCCGTTGTGGACGATGGATTGCAGAAAACCACGGTGCATGTCTGTAAAGTGCAAGACAATTTCTTTAGGCGCGATGTGCAACTTCCGCTGCCGCTGCTGCCAGAAAGCCGCTCCCAGGAGAACAGCTTTGGCTTTATAGCCCGAGTGGCGGTCACGTGCTGTCTGTCGTCGATGCTCATTGTACCACTCCGATGACTGTGCTTGAAAGCAGCGTCTTTGTACAGTGATTGCCTCGTTGTGGACGATCGGTACCAGAAAGCCACGGTGCGTGTCTGTAAAGTGCAAGAAAATTTCGGCGCGACGTGCAACTTCCGCTGCCACTGCTGCCAGAATGCCACTCCCAGGAGAACAGCGTTAGCTTTATAACCAGTGTGGCGGTCACGTGCTGTCTGTCGTCTATGCTCATTGTCCCAATCCGATGACAGTGCTTGAAAGCAGCGTCTTTGTCCAGTGTTTGCCTCGTTGTGGACGATGGATTCTAAAAAGCCACGGTGCGTGTCTGTAAAGTGCAAGACAATTTCTTTACGCGCGACGTGCAACTTCTGCTGCCGCTGCTGCCACAATCCCGCTCCCAAGAGAACAGCGTTGGCTTCATAACCCGTGTGGCGGTCACGTGCTGTCTGTCGTTGATGCTCGTTGTCCCTATTCGATGACAGAGCTTGAAGGCAGCGTCTTTGTGCAGTGATTGCCACGTTGTGGACGATGGGCACCAGAAAGCCAGGGTGTGTATATGTAAAGTGCAAGACGATTTCTTTAGGCCAGAGTGCGACTATCGCTGCCGCTGCTGCCAGAATGCCGTTTCCAGGAGAACAGCGTTGGCTTTATAACCCGTGTGGCTGTCACGTGCTGTCTGTCGTCGATGCTCATTGTACCAATGCGATGACCGTTCTTGAAAGCAGCGTCTTTGTCCAGTGATTGCATCGTTGTGGACGATGGATTCCAGAGAGCCACGGTGCGTGTCTGTAAAGTGCAAGACAATTTCTTTAGGCGCGACGTGCAACTTCCGCTGCCGCTGCTGCCAGAATGCCACTCCCAGGAGAACAGCGTTGGCTTTATAACCCGTGTGGCTGTCACGTGCTGTCTGTCGTCGATGCTCATTGTCCCAATCCGATGACAGTGCTTAAAAGCAGCGTGTTTGTCCAGTGTTTGCCTCGTTGTGGACGATGGATTCTAGAAAGCCAGGGTGTGTATATGTAAAGTGCAAGACGATTTCTTTAGGCCAGAGTGCGACTTTCGCTGCCGCTGCTGCCAGAATGCCGCTCCCAAGAGAAGAGCGTTGGCTTTATAACCCGTGTGGCAGTCACGTGCTGTCTGTCGTCGATGCTCATTGTCCCAATCCGATGACAGTGCTTGAAAGCAGCGTGTTTGTCCAGTGTTTGCCTTGTTGTGGACGATGGATTCTACAAAGCCAGGGTGTGTATATGTAAAGTGCAAGGCGATTTCTTTAGGCCAGAGTGCGATTCCCGCTGCCGCTGCTGCCAGAATGCCGCTCCCAAGAGAACAGCGTTGGCTTTTTAACCCGTGTGGCGGTCACGTGCTTTCTGTCGTCGATGCTCGTCGTCCTAATCCGATGACTGTGCTTGAAGGCAGCGTCTTTGCCCAGTGTTCGCCTCGTTGTGGACGATGGATTCTAGAACACCACGGTGCGTGTCTGTAAAGTGCAAGATAATTTCTTTTCGTGCGACGTGCAATTCTGCAGCCGCTGCTGCCAGAATCCCGCTCCCAAGAGAACAGCGTTGGCTTTATAACCCGTGTGGCGGTCACGTGCTGTCTGTCGTCTATGCTCGTTGACCCAATACGATGACAGAGCTTGAAGGCGGCGTCTTTGTCCAGTGATTGCCACGTTGTGGACGAATGGGACCAGAAAGCTAGGGTGTGTATACGTAAAGTGCAAGACAATTTCTTTAGGCACGACATGCAACTTCCGCTGCCGCTGCTGCCAGAATGCCGCTCCCAGGAGAACAGCGTTGTTTTTATTACCCGTGTGGCGGTCACGTGCTGTCTGTCGTCGATGCTCATTGTCCCAATCCGATGACCGTTCTTGAAAGCAGCTTCTTTGTCCAGTGATTGCCTCGTTGTGGACGATGGATTCTAGAAAGCCACAGTGCGTGTCTGTAAAGTGCAAGACAATTTCTTTACGCTCGACGTGCAACTTCTGATGCCGCTGCTGCGAGAATCCCGATCCCAAGCGTTGGCTTTATAACCCGTGTGCCGGTCACGTGCTGTCTGTCGTCGATGCTCGTTGACCCAATACGATGACAGAGCTTGAAAGCGGCGTCTTTGTCCAGTGATTGCCACGTTGTGGACGATGGGTACCAGAAAGCCACGGTGCGTGTCTGTAAAGTGCAAGAAAATTTCTTTAGGCGCGACGTGCAACTTCCGCTGCCACTGCTGCCAGAATGCCACTCCCAGGAGAACAGCGTTAGATTTATAACCCGTGTGGCGGTCACGTGCTGTCTCTCGTCGATGCTCATTGTCCCAATCCGATGACAGTGCTTAAAGGCAGCGTCTATGTCCAGTGATTGCCACGTCATGGAAACTGGATTCCAGAAAGCCACGGTGCGTGTCTGTAAAGTGCAAGACAATTTCTTTACGCCCGACGTGCAACTTCCGCTGCCGCTGCTGCCAGAATGCCGCTCCCAGGAGAACAGCTTTGGCTTTATAGCCCGTGTGGCGGTCACGTGCTGTCTGTCGTCGATGCTCATTGTCCCAATCCGATGACCGTGCTTGAAAGCAGCGTCTTTGTACAGTGATTGCCTCGTTGTGGACGATGGGTACCAGAAAGCCACGGTGTGTGTCTGTAAAGTGCAAGAAAATTTCGGCGCGACATGCAACTTCCGCTAACGCTGCTGTCAGAATGCCATTCCCAGGAGAACAGCGTTGGCTTTGTAACCCGTGTGGCGGTCACGTGCTGTCTGTCGTCGATGCTCATTGTCCCAATCCGATGACAGTGTTTGAAAGCAGCATCTTTGTCCTGTGTTTGCCTCGTTGTGGACGATGGATTCTAGAAAGCCACGGTGCGTGTCAGTAAAGTGCAAGACAATTTCGTTGCGCTCCACGTGCAACTTCTGCTGCCGCTGCTGCGAGAACCCCGATCCCAAGAGAACAGCGTTGGCTTTATAACCCGTGTGCCGGTCACGTGCTGTCTGTCGTCCATGCTCGTTGACCCAATCCGATGACAGAGCTTGAAGGTGGCGTCTTTGTCCAGTGATTGCCACGTTGTGGACGATGGGTACCAGAAAGCCAGGGTGTGTATATGTAAAGTGCAAGACGATTTCCGTAGGCCAGAGTGCAATTTCCGCTGCCGCTGCTGCCAGAATGCCGCTCCCAGGAGAACAGCTTTGGCTTTATAGCCCATGTGGCGGTCACGTGCTGTCTGTCGTCGATGCTCATTGTACCAACGCGATGACCGTGTTTGAAAGCAGCGTCTTTATCCAGTGATTGCCTTGTTGTGGACGATGGATTCCAGAAAGCGACGTTCCTGTCTGTAAAGTGCAAGACAATTTCTTTACGCGCGACGTGCAACTTCTGCTGCCGCTGCTGCCACAATCCCGCTCCCAAGAGAACAGCGTTGGCTTCATAACCCGTGTGGCGGTCACGTGCTGTCTGTCGTTGATGCTCGTTGTCCCTATTCGATGACAGAGCTTGAAGGCAGCGTCTTTGTGCAGTGATTGCCACGTTGTGGACGATGGGCACCAGAAAGCCAGGGTGTGTATATGTAAAGTGCAAGACGATTTCTTTAGGCCAGAGTGCGACTATCGCTGCCGCTGCTGCCAGAATGCCGTTTCCAGGAGAACAGCGTTGGCTTTATAACCCGTGTGGCTGTCACGTGCTGTCTGTCGTCGATGCTCATTGTACCAATGCGATGACCGTTCTTGAAAGCAGCGTCTTTGTCCAGTGATTGCATCGTTGTGGACGATGGATTCCAGAGAGCCACGGTGCGTGTCTGTAAAGTGCAAGACAATTTCTTTAGGCGCGACGTGCAACTTCCGCTGCCGCTGCTGCCAGAATGCCACTCCCAGGAGAACAGCGTTAGATTTATAACCCGTGTGGCGGTCACGTGCTGTCTCTCGTCGATGCTCATTGTCCCAATCCGATGACAGTGCTTAAAGGCAGCGTCTATGTCCAGTGATTGCCACGTCATGGAAACTGGATTCCAGAAAGCCACGGTGCGTGTCTGTAAAGTGCAAGACAATTTCTTTACGCCCGACGTGCAACTTCCGCTGCCGCTGCTGCCAGAATGCCGCTCCCAGGAGAACAGCTTTGGCTTTATAGCCCGTGTGGCGGTCACGTGCTGTCTGTCGTCGATGCTCATTGTACCATTGCGATGACCGTGTTTGAAAGCAGCGTCTTTGTCCTGTGATTGCCTTGTTGTGGATGATGGATTCCAGAAAGCGACGGTGTCTGTCTGTAAAGTGCAAGACATTTTCTTTAGGCGCAACGTGCAATTTCCGCTGCCGCTGCTGCCAGAATGCCACTCCCAGGAGAACAGCGTTGGTTTTATAACCCGTGTGGCGGTCACGTGCTGTCTGTCGTCGATGCTCTTTGTCCCAATCCGATGACAGTTCTTGAAAGCAGCGTGTTTGTCCAGTGATTGCCTCGTTGTGGACGATGGATTCTAGAAAGCCACGGTGCGTGACTGTAAAGTGCAAGATAATTTCTTTTCGCGCGACGTGCAACTTCTGCTGCCGCTGCTGCCAGAATCCCGCTCCCAAGAGAACAGCGTTGGCTTTATAACCCGTGTGGCGGTCACGTGCTGTCTGTCGTCGATGCTCATTGTCCCAATCCGATGACAGTGCTTAAAAGCAGCGTGTTTGTCCAGTGTTTGCCTCGTTGTTGACGATGGATTCTAGAAAGCCACGGTGTGTATATGTAAAGTGCAAGACGATTTCTTTAGGCCAGAGTGCGACTTTCGCTGCCGCTGCTGCCAGAATGCCGCTCCCAAGAGAAGAGCGTTGGCTTTATAACCCGTGTGGCAGTCACGTGCTGTCTGTCGTCGATGCTCATTGTCCCAATCCGATGACAGTGCTTGAAAGCAGCGTGTTTGTCCAGTGTTTGCCTTGTTGTGGACGATGGATTCTACAAAGCCAGGGTGTGTATATGTAAAGTGCAAGGCAATTTCTTTAGGCCAGAGTGCGATTCCCGCTGCCACTGCTGCCAGAATGCCGCTCCCAAGAGAACAGCGTTGGCTTCTTAACCCGTGTGGCGGTCACGTGCTTTCTGTCGTCGATGCTCGTCGTCCTAATCCGATGACAGTGCTTGAAGGCAGCGTCTTTGCCCAGTGTTCGCCTCGTTGTGGACGATGGATTCTAGAACACCACGGTGCGTGTCTGTAAAGTGCAAGATAATTTCTTTTCGTGCGACGTGCAATTCTGCAGCCGCTCCTGCCAGAATGCCGCTCCCAAGAGAACAGCGTTGGCTTTTTAACCCGTGTGGGGGTCACGTGCTTTCTGTCGTCGATGCTCGTTGTCCCAATCCGATGACAGTGCTTGAAGGCAGCGTCTTTGTCCAGTGATTGCCCCGTTGTGGACGATGGATTCCTGAAAGGTTCGGTGCGTGTCTGTAAAGTGCAAGACAATTTCTTTACGCGCGACGTGCAACTTCTGCTGCCGCTGCTGCGAGAATCCCGATCCCAAGAGAACAGTGTTGGTTTTATAACCCATGTGCTGGTCACGTGCTGTCTGTCGTCGATGCTCGTTGCCCCAATTCGATGACAGAGCTTGAAAGCGGAGTCTTTCTCCAGTGATTGCCCCGTTTTGGACGATGGATTCCAGAAAGCCACGGTGTCTGTCTGTAAAGTGCAAGACAATTTCTTTACGCTCGACGTGCAACTTCTGATGCCGCTGCTGCGAGAATCCCGATCCCAAGCGTTGGCTTTATAACCCGTGTGCCGGTCACGTGCTGTCTGTCGTCGATTCTCGTTGTCCCATTTCGATGACAGAGCTTGAAGGCAGCGTCTTTGTCCAGTGATTGCCACGTTGTTGACGATGGGTACCAGAAAGCCAAGGTGTGTATATGTAAAGTGCAAGACGATTTCTTTAGGCCAGAGTGCGACTTTCGCTGCCGCTGCTGCCAGAATGCCGCTCCCAAGAGAACAGCGTTGGCTTTATAACCCGTGTGGCAGTCACGTGCTGTCTGTTGTCGATGCTCATTGTCCAAATCCGATGACAGTGCTTGAAAGCAGCGTGTTTGTCCAGTGTTTGCCTTGTTGTGGACGATGGATTCTAGAAATCTACGGTGGGTGTCTGTAAATTTCAAGACAATTTCTTTACGCGCGACGTGCAACTTCCGCTGCCGCTGGTGCCAGAATCCCGCTCCCAAGAAAACAGCGTTGGCTTTATAACCCGTGTGGCGGTCACGTGCTGTCTGTCGTCGATGCGGATTGTCCCGATCCGATGACAGTGCTTGAAAGCGGCGTCTTTCTCCAGTGATTGCCCCGTTGTGGACGATGGATTCCAGAAAGCCACGGTGTCTGTCTGTAAAGTGCAAGAAAATTTCGGCGCGACGTGCAACTTCCGCTGCCGCTGCTGTCAGAATGCCATTCCCAGGCGAACAGCGTTGGCTTTGTAACCCGTGTGGCGGTCACGTGCTGTCTGTCGTCGATGCTCATTGTCCCAATCCGATGACAGTGCTTGAAAGCAGCATCTTTGTCCTGTGTTTGCCTCGTTGTGGACGATGGATTCTAGAAAGCCACGGTGCGTGTCAGTAAAGTGCAAGACAATTTCGTGACGCTCCACGTGCAACTTCTGCTGCCGCTGCTGCGAGAACCCCGATCCCAAGAGAACAGCGTTGGCTTTATAATTCGTGTGCCGGTCACGTGCTGTCTGTCGTCGATGCTCGTTGACCCAATCCGATGACAGAGCTTGAAGGCGGCGTCTTTGTCCAGTGATTGCCACGTTGTGGACTATGGGTACCAGAAAGCCAGGGTGTGTATATGTAAAGTGCAAGACGATTTCCGTAGGCCAGAGTGCAATTTCCGCTGCCGCTGCTGCCAGAATGCCGCTCCCAGGAGAACAGCTTTGGCTTTATAGCCCATGTGGCGGTCACGTGCTGTCTGTCGTCGATGCTCATTGTACCAACGCGATGACCGTGTTTGAAAGCAGCGTCTTTATCCAGTGATTGCCTTGTTGTGGACGATGGATTCCAGAAAGCGACGGTCCTGTCTGTAAAGTGCAAGACAATTTCTTTAGGCGCGACATGCTTCTTCCGCTGCCGCTGCTGCCAGAATGCCGCTCCCAGGAGAACAGCGTTGGCTTTATAACCCGTGTGGCTGTCACTTGCTGTCTGTCGTCGATGCTCATTGTACCAATCCGATGACCGTGCTTGAAAGCAGCGTCTTTGTCCAGTGATTGCATCGTTGTGGACGATGGATTCCAGAAAGCCACGGTGCGTGTCTGTAAAGTGCAAGACAATTTCTTTAGGCGCGACGTGCAACTTCCGCTGCCACTGCTGCCAGAATGCCACTCCCAGGAGAACAGCGTTGGATTTATAACCGTTGTGGCGGTCACGTGCTGTCTGTCGTCGATGCTCATTGTCCCAATCCGATGACAGTGCTTGAAAGCAGCGTGTTTGTCCAGTGTTTCCCTTGTTGTGGACGATGGATTCTAGAAAGCCATGGTGCGTGTCTGTAAAGTGCAAGATAATTTCTTTTCGCGCGACGTGCAACTTATGCTGCCGCTGCAGCCAGAATCCCGCTCCCAAGAGAACAGCGTTGGTTTTATAACCCGTGTGGCGGTCACGTGCTGTCTGTCGTCGATGCTCATTGTCCCAATCCGATGACAGAGCTTGAAGGCAGCGTCTTTGTGCAGTGATTGCCACGTTGTGGACGATGGGCACCAGAAAGCCAGGGTGTGTATATGTAAAGTGCAAGACGATTTCTTTAGGCCAGAGTGCGACTATCGCTGCCGCTGCTGCCAGAATGCCACTCCCAAGAGAACACGGTTGGCTTTTTAACCAGTGTGGCGGTCACGTGCTGTCTGTCGTCGATGCTCGTTGTCCCAATCCGATGACAATGCTTGAAGGCAGCGTCTTTGTCCAGTGATTGCCCCGAGGTGGACGATGGATTCCAGAAAGCCACGGTGCTTGTCTGCAATGCAAGACAATTTCTTTACGCGCGACGTGCAACTTCCCCTGCCGCTGCTGCCAGAATGCCGCTCCCAGGGGAACAGCTTTGGCTTTATAGCACTTGTGGCGGTTACGTGCTGTCTGTCGTCGTTGCTCATTGTATCAACGCGATGACCGTGTTTGAAAGCAGCGTCTTTATCCAGTGATTGCCTTGTTGTGGACGATGGATTCTAGAAAGCCACGGTGCGTGTCAGTAAAGTGCAAGACAATTTCGTGACGCTCCACGTGCAACTTCTGCTGCCGCTGCTGCGAGAACCCCGATCCCAAGAGAACAGCGTTGGCTTTATAATCCGTGTGCCGGTCACGTGCTGTCTGTCGTCGATGCTCGTTGACCCAATCCGATGACAGAGCTTGAAGGCGGCGTCTTTGTCCAGTGATTGCCATGTTGTGGACTATGGGTACCACAAAGCCAGGGTGTGTATATGTAAAGTGCAAGACGATTTCCGTAGGCCAGAGTGCAATTTCCGCTGCCGCTGCTGCCAGAATGCCGCACCCAGGAGAACAGCTTTGGCTTTATAGCCCATGTGGCGGTCACGTGATGTCTGTCGTCGATGCTCATTGTACCAACGCGATGACCGTGTTTGAAAGCAGCGTCTTTATCCAGTGATTGCCTTGTTGTGGACGATGGATTCCAGAAAGCGACGGTCCTGTCTGTAAAGTGCAAGACAATTTCTTTAGGCGCGACATGCTACTTCCGCTGCCGCTGCTGCCAGAATGCCGCTCCCAGGAGAACAGCGTTGGCTTTATAACCCGTGTGGCTGTCACTTGCTGTCTGTCGTCGATGCTCATTGTCCCAATCCGATGACAGTGCTTGAAAGCAGCGTGTTTGTCCAGTGTTTGCCTTGTTGTGGACGATGGATTCTAGAAATCTACGGAGCGTGTCTGTAAATTTCAAGACAATTTCTTACGCGCGACGTGCAACTTCCGCTGCCGCTGGTGCCAGAATCCCGCTCCCAAGAAAACAGCGTTCGCTTTATAACCCGTGTGGCGGTCACGTGCTGTTGTCGTCGATGCGCATTGTCCCAATCCGATGACAGTGCTTGAAAGCGGCGTCTTTCTCCAGTGATTGCCCCGTTGTGGACGATGGATTCCAGAAAGCCAGGGTGTGTATATGTAAAGTGCAAGACAATTTCTTTACGCGCGACGTGCAACTTCTGCTGCCGCTGCTGCCACAATCCCGCTCCCAAGAGAACAGCGTTGGCTTCATAACCCGTGTGGCGGTCACGTGCTGTCTGTCGTTGATGCTCGTTGTCCCTATTCGATGACAGAGCTTGAAGGCAGCGTCTTTGTGCAGTGATTGCCACGTTGTGGACGATGGGCACCAGAAAGCCAGGGTGTGTATATGTAAAGTGAAAGACGATTTCTTTAGGCCAGAGTGCGACTTTCGCTGCCGCTTCTGTCAGAATGCCACTCCCAAGAGAACAGCGTTGGCTTTATAACCCGTGTGGCTGTCACGTGCTGTCTGTCGTCGATGCTCATTGTACCAATGCGATGACCGTGCTTGAAAGCAGCGTCTTTGTCCAGTGATTGCATCGTTGTGGACGATGGATTCCAGAGAGCCACGGTGCGTGTCTGTAAAGTGCAAGACAATTTCTTTAGGCGCGACGTGCAACTTCCGCTGCCGCTGCTGCCAGAATGCCACTCCCAGGAGAACAGCGTTGGCTTTATAACCCGTGTGGCGGTCACGTGCTGTCTGTCGTCGATGCTCATTGTCCCAATCCGATGACAGTGCTTAAAATCAGCGTGTTTGTCCAGTGTTTGCCTCGTTGTTGACGATGGATTCTAGAAAGCCACGGTGTGTATATGTAAAGTGCAAGACGATTTCTTTAGGCCAGAGTGCGACTTTCGCTGCCGCTGCTGCCAGAATGCCGCTCCCAAGAGAAGAGCGTTGGCTTCGTAACCCGTGTGGCAGTCACGTGCTGTCTGTCGTCGATGCTCATTGTCCCAATCCGATGACAGTGCTTGAAAGCAGCGTGTTTGTCCAGTGTTTGCCTTGTTGTGGACGATGGATTCTACAAAGCCAGGGTGTGTATATGTAAAGTGCAAGGCGATTTCTTTAGGCCAGAGTGCGATTCCCGCTGCCGCTGCTGCGAGAATGCCGCTCCCAAGAGAACAGCGTTGGCTTTTTAACCCGTGTGGCGGTCACGTGCTTTCTGTCGTCGATGCTCGTCGTCCTAATCCGATGACAGTGCTTGAAGGCAGCGTCTTTGCCCAGTGTTCGCCTCGTTGTGGACGATGGATTCTAGAACACCACGGTGCGTGTCTGTAAAGTGCAAGATAATTTCTTTTCGTGCGACGTGCAATTCTGCAGCCGCTGCTGCCAGAATCCCGCTCCCAAGAGAACAGCGTTGGCTTTATAACCCGTGTGGCGGTCACGTGCTGTCTGTCGTCGATGCTCGTTGACCCAATACGATGACAGAGCTTGAAGGCGGCGTCTTTGTCCAGTGATTGCCACGTTGTGGACGAAGGGGACCAGAAAGCTAGGGTGTGTATACGTAAAGTGCAAGACGATTTCTTTAGAACAGAGTGCGATTTCCGCTGCCGCTGCTGCCAGAATGCCGCTCCCAAGAGAACAGCGTTGGCTTTTTAACCCGTGTGGCGGTCACGTGCTTTCTGTCGTCGATGCTCGTTGTCCCAATCCGATGACAGTGCTTGAAGGCAGCGTCTTTGTCCAGTGATTGCCCCGTTGTGGACGATGGATTCCTGAAAGGTTCGGTGCGTGTCTGTAAAGTGCAAGACAATTTCTTTACGCGCGACGTGCAACTTCTGCTGCCGCTGCTGCGAGAATCCCGATCCCAAGAGAACAGTGTTGGTTTTATAACCCATGTGCTGGTCACGTGCTGTCTGTCGTCGATGCTCGTTGCCCCAATTCGATGACAGAGCTTGAAAGCGGAGTCTTTCTCCAGTGATTGCCCCGTTTTGGACGATGGATTCCAGAAAGCCACGGTGTCTGTCTGTAAAGTGCAAGACAATTTCTTTAGGCGCGACATGCAACTTCCGCTGCCGCTGCTGCCAGAATGCCGCTCCCAGGAGAACAGCGTTGTTTTTATAACCTGTGTGGCGGTCACGTGCTGTCTGTCGTCGATGCTCATTGTCCCAATCCGATGACCGTGCTTGAAAGCAGCTTCTTTGTCCAGTGATTGCCTCGTTGTGGACGATGGGTACCAGAAAGCCAGGGTGTGTATATGTAAAGTGCAAGACGATTTCTTTAGGCCAGAGTGCGACTTTCGCTGCCGCTGCTGCCAGAATGCCGCTCCCAAGAGAACAGCTTTGGCTTTATAACCCGTGTGGCAGTCACGTGCTGTCTGTCGTCGATGCTCATTGTCCAAATCCGATGACAGTGCTTGAAAGCAGCGTGTTTGTCCAGTGTTTGCCTTGTTGTGGACGATGGATTCTAGAAATCTACGGTGCGTGTCTGTAAATTTCAAGACAATTTCTTTACGCGCGACGTGCAACTTCCGCTGCCGCTGGTGCCAGAATCCCGCTCCCAAGAAAACAGCGTTGGCTTTATAACCCGTGTGGCGGTCACGTGCTGTCTGTCGTCGATGCGCATTGTCCCAATCCGATGACAGTGCTTGAAAGCGGCGTCTTTCTCCAGTGATTGCCCCGTTGTGGACGATGGATTCCAGAAAGCCAGGGTGTGTATATGTAAAGTGCAAGACAATTTCTTTACGCGCGACGTGCAACTTCTGCTGCCGCTGCTGCCACAATCCCGCTCCCAAGAGAACAGCGTTGGCTTCATAACCCGTGTGGTGGTCACGTGCTGTCTGTCGTTGATGCTCGTTGTCCCTATTCGATGACAGATCTTGAAGGCATCGTCTTTGTGCAGTGATTGCCACGTTGTGGACGATGGGCACCAGAAAGCCAGGGTGTGTATATGTAAAGTGCAAGACGATTTCTTTAGGCCAGAGTGCGACTTTCGCTGCCGCTGCTGCCAGAATGCCACTCCCAAGAGAACAGCGTTGGCTTTATAACCCGTGTGGCGGTCACGTGCTGTCAGTCGTCGATGCTCATTTTCCCAATTCGATGACAGTGCTTGAAAGCAGAGTCTTTGTCCAGTGTTTGCCTCGCTGTGGACGATGGATTCTAGAAAGCCATGGTGCGTACTGTAAAGTGCAAGACAATTTCTTTAGGCACGACGTGCAACTTCCGCTGCCGCTGCTGCAGAATGCCACTCCCAGGAGAACAGCGTTGGCTTTATAACCCGTGTGGCGGTCACGTGCTGTCTGTCGTCGATGCTCATTGTCCCAATCCGATGACAGTGCTTGAAAGCAGCGTGTTTGTCCAGTGTTTGCCTCGTTGTCGATGATGGATTCTAGAAAGCCACGGTGCGTGTCTGTAAAGTGCAAGACAATTTCTTTACGCGCGACGTGCAACTTCTGCTGCCGCAGCTGCCAGAATCCCGCTCCCAAGAGAACAGCGTTGGCTTTATAACCCGTGTGGCGGTCACGTGCTGTCTGTCGTCGATGCTCATTGTACCAATCCGATGACCGTGCTTGAAAGCAGCGTCTTTGTCTAGTGATTGCATCGTTGTGGACGATGGATTCCAGAAAGCCACGGTGCGTGTCTGTAAAGCGCTAGATAATTTCTTTAAGCCAGAGTGCGACTTTCGTTGCCGCTTCTGTCAGAATGCCACTCCCAAGAGAACAGCGTTGGCTTTATAACCCGTGTGGCGGTCACGTGCTGTCAGTCGTCGATGCTCATTTTCCCAATTCGATGACAGTGCTTGAAAGCAGAGTCTTTGTCCAGTGTTTGCCTCGCTGTGGACGATGGATTCTAGAAAGCCATGGTGCGTACTGTAAAGTGCAAGACAATTTCTTTAGGCACGACGTGCAACTTCCGCTGCCGCTGCTGCAGAATGCCACTCCCAGGAGAACAGCGTTGGCTTTATAACCCGTGTGGCGGTCACGGGCTGTCTGTCGTCGATGCTCATTGTCCCAATCCGATGACAGTGCTTGAAAGCAGCGTGTTTGTCCAGTGTTTGCCTCGTTGTGGATGATGGATTCTAGAAAGCCACGGTGCGTGTCTGTAAAGTGCAAGACAATTTCTTTACGCGCGACGTGCAACTTCTGCTGCCGCTGCTGCCAGAATCCCGCTCCCAAGAGAACAGCGTTGGCTTTATAACCCGTGTGGCGGTCACGTGCTGTCTGTCGTCGATGCTCATTGTACCAATGCGATGACCGTGCTTGAAAGCAGCGTCTTTGTCCAGTGATTGCATCGTTGTGGACGATGGATTCCAGAGAGCCACGGTGCGTGTCTGTAAAGTGCAAGACAATTTCTTTAGGCGCGACGTGCAACTTCCGCTGCCGCTGCTGCCAGAATGCCACTCCCAGGAGAACAGCGTTGGCTTTATAACCCGTGTGGCGGTCACGTGCTGTCTGTCGTCGATGCTCATTGTCCCAATCCGATGACAGTGCTTAAAATCAGCGTGTTTGTCCAGTGTTTGCCTCGTTGTTGACGATGGATTCTAGAAAGCCACGGTGTGTATATGTAAAGTGCAAGACGATTTCTTTAGGCCAGAGTGCGACTTTCGCTGCCGCTGCTGCCAGAATGCCGCTCCCAAGAGAAGAGCGTTGGCTTCATAACCCGTGTGGCAGTCACGTGCTGTCTGTCGTCGATGCTCATTGTCCCAATCCGATGACAGTGCTTGAAAGCAGCGTGTTTGTCCAGTGTTTGCCTTGTTGTGGACGATGGATTCTACAAAGCCAGGGTGTGTATATGTAAAGTGCAAGGCGATTTCTTTAGGCTAGAGTGCGATTCCCGCTGCCGCTGCTGCGAGAATGCCGCTCCCAAGAGAACAGCGTTGGCTTTTTAACCCGTGTGGCGGTCACGTGCTTTCTGTCGTCGATGCTCGTCGTCCTAATCCGATGACAGTGCTTGAAGGCAGCGTCTTTGCCCAGTGTTCGCCTCGTTGTGGACGATAGATTCTAGAACACCACGGTGCGTGTCTGTAAAGTGCAAGATAATTTCTTTTCGTGCGACGTGCAATTCTGCAGCCGCTGCTGCCAGAATCCCGCTCCCACGAGAACAGCGTTGGCTTTATAACCCGTGTGGCGGTCACGTGCTGTCTGTCGTCGATGCTCGTTGACCCAATACGATGACAGAGCTTGAAGGCGGCGTCTTTGTCCAGTGATTGCCACGTTGTGGACGAAGGGGACCAGAAAGCTAGGGTGTGTATACGTAAAGTGCAAGACGATTTCTTTAGAACAGAGTGCGATTTCCGCTGCCGCTGCTGCCAGAATGCCGCTCCCAAGAGAACAGCGTTGGCTTTTTAACCCGTGTGGCGGTCACGTGCTTTCTGTCGTCGATGCTCGTTGTCCCAATCCGATGACAGTGCTTTAAGGCAGCGTCTTTGTCCAGTGATTGCCCCGTTGTGGACGATGGATTCCTGAAAGGTTCGGTGCGTGTCTGTAAAGTGCAAGACAATTTCTTTACGCGCGACGTGCAACTTCTGCTGCCGCTGCTGCGAGAATCCCGATCCCAAGAGAACAGTGTTGGTTTTATAACCCATGTGCTGGTCACGTGCTGTCTGTCGTCGATGCTCGTTGCCCCAATTCGATGACAGAGCTTGAAAGCGGAGTCTTTCTCCAGTGATTGCCCCGTTTTGGACGATGGTTTCCAGAAAGCCACGGTGTCTGTCTGTAAAGTGCAAGACAATTTCTTTAGGCGCGACATGCAACTTCCGCTGCCGCTGCTGCCAGAATGCCGCTCCCAGGAGAACAGCGTTGTTTTTATAACCTGTGTGGCGGTCACGTGCTGTCTGTCGTCGATGCTCATTGTCCCAATCCGATGACCGTGCTTGAAAGCAGCTTCTTTGTCCAGTGATTGCCTCGTTGTGGACGATGGATTCTAGAAAGCCACAGTGCGTGTCTGTAAAGTGCAAGACAATTTCTTTACGCTCGACGTGCAACTTCTGATGCCGCTGCTGCGAGAATCCCGATCCCAAGCGTTGGCTTTATAACCCGTGTGCCGGTCACGTGCTGTCTGTCGTCGATGCTCGTTGTCCCATTTCGATGACAGAGCTTGAAGGCAGCGTCTTTGTCCAGTGATTGCCACGTTGTGGACGATGGGTACCAGAAAGCCAGGGTGTGTATATGTAAAGTGCAAGACGATTTCTTTAGGCCAGAGTGCGACTTTCGCTGCCGCTGCTTCCAGAATGCCGCTCCCAGGAGAACAGCGTTGGCTTTATAACCCGTGTGGCAGTCACGTGCTGTCTGTCGTCGATGCTCATTGTCCCAATCCGATGACAGTGTTTGAAAGCAGCGTGTTTGTCCAGTGTTTGCCTTGTTGTGGACGATGGATTCTAGAAATCTACGGTGCGTGTCTGTAAATTTCAAGACAATTTCTTTACGCGCGACGTGCAACTTCCGCTGCCGCTGGTGCCAAAATCCCGCTCCCAAGAAAACAGCGTTGGCTTTATAACCCGTGTGGCGGTCACGTGCTGTCTGTCGTCGATGCGCATTGTCCCAATCCGATGACAGTGCTTGAAAGCGGCGTCTTTCTCCAGTGATTGCCCCGTTGTGGACGATGGATTCCAGAAAGCCAGGGTGTGTATATGTAAAGTGCCAGACAATTTCCTTACGCGCGACGTGCAACTTCTGCTGCCGCTGCTGCCACAATCCCGCTCCCAAGAGAACAGCGTTGGCTTCATAACCCGTGTGGCGGTCACGTGCTGTCTGTCGTTGATGCTCGTTGTCCCTATTCGATGACAGTGCTTAAAATCAGCGTGTTTGTCCAGTGTTTGCCTCGTTGTTGACGATGGATTCTAGAAAGCCACGGTGTGTATATGTAAAGTGCAAGACGATTTCTTTAGGCCAGAGTGCGACTTTCGCTGCCGCTGCTGCCAGAATGCCACTCCAAGAGAACAGCGTTGGCTTTATAACCAGTGTGGCGGTCACGTGCTGTCAGTCGTCGATGCTCATTTTCCCAATTCGATGACAGTGCTTGAAAGCAGGGTCTTTGTCCAGTGTTTGCCTCGCTGTGGACGATGGATTCTAGAAAGCCATGGTGCGTACTGTAAAGTGCAAGACAATTTCTTTAGGCACGACGTGCAACTTCCGCTGCCGCTGCTGCAGAATGCCACTCCCAGGAGAACAGCGTTGGCTTTATAACCCGTGTGGCGGTCACGTGCTGTCTGTCGTCGATGCTCATTGTCCCAATCCGATGACAGTGCTTGAAAGCAGAGTCTTTGTCCAGTGTTTGCCTCGCTGTGGACGATGGATTCTAGAAAGCCATGGTGCGTACTGTAAAGTGCAAGACAATTTCTTTAGGCACGACGTGCAACTTCCGCTGCCGCTGCTGCAGAATGCCACTCCCAGGAGAACAGCGTTGGCTTTATAACCCGTGTGGCGGTCACGGGCTGTCTGTCGTCGATGCTCATTGTCCCAATCCGATGACAGTGCTTGAAAGCAGCGTGTTTGTCCAGTGTTTGCCTCGTTGTGGATGATGGATTCTAGAAAGCCACGGTGCGTGTCTGTAAAGTGCAAGACAATTTCTTTACGCGCGACATGCAACTTCTGCTGCCGCTGCTGCCAGAATCCCGCTCCCAAGAGAACAGCGTTGGCTTTATAACCCGTGTGGCGGTCACGTGCTGTCTGTCGTCGATGCTCATTGTACCAATGCGATGACCGTGCTTGAAAGCAGCGTCTTTGTCCAGTGATTGCATCGTTGTGGACGATGGATTCCAGAGAGCCACGGTGCGTGTCTGTAAAGTGCAAGACAATTTCTTTAGGCGCGACGTGCAACTTCCGCTGCCGCTGCTGCCAGAATGCCACTCCCAGGAGAACAGCGTTGGCTTTATAACCCGTGTGGCGGTCACGTGCTGTCTGTCGTCGATGCTCATTGTCCCAATCCGATGACAGTGCTTAAAATCAGCGTGTTTGTCCAGTGTTTGCCTCGTTGTTGACGATGGATTCTAGAAAGCCACGGTGTGTATATGTAAAGTGCAAGACGATTTCTTTAGGCCAGAGTGCGACTTTCGCTGCCGCTGCTGCCAGAATGCCGCTCCCAAGAGAAGAGCGTTGGCTTCATAACCCGTGTGGCAGTCACGTGCTGTCTGTCGTCGATGCTCATTGTCCCAATCCGATGACAGTGCTTGAAAGCAGCGTGTTTGTCCAGTGTTTGCCTTGTTGTGGACGATGGATTCTACAAAGCCAGGGTGTGTATATGTAAAGTGCAAGGCGATTTCTTTAGGCCAGAGTGCGATTCCCGCTGCCGCTGCTGCCAGAATGCCGCTCCCAAGAGAACAGCGTTGGCTTTTTAACCCGTGTGGCGGTCACGTGCTTTCTGTCGTCGATGCTCGTCGTCCTAATCCGATGACAGTGCTTGAAGGCAGCGTCTTTGCCCAGTGTTCGCCTCGTTGTGGACGATGGATTCTAGAACACCATGGTGCGTGTCTGTGAAGTGCAAGAAAATTTCATTTCGTGCGACGTGCAATTCTGCAGCCGCTGCTGCCAGAATCCCGCTCCCAAGAGAACAGCGTTGGCTTTATAACCCGTGTGGCGGTCAAGTGCTGTCTGTCGTCGATGCTCGTTGACCCAATACGATGACAGAGCTTGAAGGCGGCGTCTTTGTCCAGTGATTGCCACGTTGTGGACGAAGGGGACCAGAAAGCTAGGGTGTGTATACGTAAAGTGCAAGACGATTTCTTTAGAACAGAGTGCGATTTCCGCTGCCGCTGCTGTCAGAATGCCGCTCCCAAGAGAACAGCGTTGGCTTTTTAACCCGTGTGGCGGTCACGTGCTTTCTGTCGTCGATGCTCGTTGTCCCAATCCGATGACAGTGCTTGAAGGCAGCGTCTTTGTCCAGTGATTGCCCCGTTGTGGACGATGGATTCCTGAAAGGTTCGGTGCGTGTCTGTAAAGTGCAAGACAATTTCTTTACGCGCGACGTGCAACTTCTGCTGCCGCTGCTGCGAGAATCCCGATCCCAAGAGAACAGTGTTGGTTTTATAACCCATGTGCTGGTCACGTGCTGTCTGTCGTCGATGCTCGTTGCCCCAATTCGATGACAGAGCTTGAAAGCGGAGTCTTTCTCCAGTGATTGCCCCGTTTTGGACGATGGATTCCAGAAAGCCACGGTGTCTGTCTGTAAAGTGCAAGACAATTTCTTTAGGCGCGACATGCAACTTCCGCTGCCGCTGCTGCCAGAATGCCGCTCCCAGGAAAACAGCGTTGTTTTTATAACCTGTATGGCGGTCACGTGCTGTCTGTCGTCGATGCTCATTGTCCCAATCCGTTGACCGTGCTTGAAAGCAGCTTCTTTGTCCAGTGATTGCCTCGTTGTGGACGATGGATTCTAGAAAACCACAGTGCGTGTCTGTAAAGTGCAAGACAATTTCTTTACGCTCGACGTGCAACTTCTGATGCCGCTGCTGCGAGAATCCCGATCCCAAGCGTTGGCTTTATAACCCGTGTGCCGGTCACGTGCTGTCTGTCGTCGATGCTCGTTGTCCCATTTCGATGACAGAGCTTGAAGGCAGCGTCTTTGTCCAGTGATTGCCACGTTGTGGACGATGGGTACCAGAAAGCCAGGGTGTGTATATGTAAAGTGCAAGACGATTTCTTTAGGCCAGAGTGCGACTTTCGCTGCCGCTGCTGCCAGAATGCCGCTCCCAAGCGAACAGCGTTGGCTTTATAACCCGTGTGGCAGTCACGTGCTGTCTGTCGTCGATGCTCATTGTCCAAATCCGATGACAGTGCTTGAAAGCAGCGTGTTTGTCCAGTGTTTGCCTTGTTGTGGACGATGGATTCTAGAAATCTACGGTGCGTGTCTGTAAATTTCAAGACAATTTCTTTACGCGCGACGTGCAACTTCCGCTGCCGCTGGTGCCAGAATCCCGCTCCCAAGAAAACAGCGTTGGCTTTATAACCCGTGTGGCGGTCACGTGCTGTCTGTCGTCGATGCGCATTGTCCCAATCCGATGACAGGGCTTGAAAGCAGCGTCTTTCTCCAGTGATTGCCCCGTTGTGGACGATGGATTCCAGAAAGCCACGGTGTCTGTCTGTAAAGTGCAAGACAATTTCTTTAGGCGCGACATGCAACTTCCGCTGCCGCTGCTGCCAGAATGCCGCTCCCAGGAGAACAGCGTTCGCTTTATAACCCGTGTGGCGGTCAGGTGCTGTCTGTCGTCGATGCTCATTGTCCCAATCCGAAGACCGTGCTTGAAAGCAGCGTCTTTGTACAGTGATTGCCTCGTTGTGGACGATGGATTCCAGAAAGCGACGGTCCTGTCTGTAAAGTGCAAGATAATTTCTTTTCGCGCGACGTGCAACTTCTGCCGCCGCTGCAGCCAGAATCCCGCTCCCAAGAGAACAGCGTTGGTTTTATAACCCGTGTGGCGGTCACGTGCTGTCTGTCGTCGATGCTCGTTGTCCCAATTGGATGACAGAGCTTGAAGGCAGCGTTTTTGTCCAGTGATTGACACGTTGTGGACGATGGGTGCCAGAAAGCCAGGGTGTGTATATGTAAAGTGCAAGACGATTTCTTTAGGCCAGAGTGCGAATTTCGCTGCCGCTGCTGCCATACTGCCGCTCCCAAGAGAACAGCGTTGGCTTTATAACCCGTGTGGCGGTCACGTGCTGTCTGTCGTCGATGCTCTTTGTCCCAATCCGATGACAGTTCTTGAAAGCAGCGTGTTTGTCCAGTATTTGCCTCGTTGTGGACGATGGATTCTAGAAAGCCACGGTGCGTGACTGTAAAGTGCAAGATAATTTCTTTTCGCGCGACGTGCAACTTCTGCTGTCGCTGCTGCCAGAATCCCGCTCCCAAGAGAACAGCGTTGGCTTTATAACCCGTGTGGCGGTCACGTGCTGTCTGTCGTCAATGCTCGTTGTCCCATTTCGATGACAGAGCTTGAAGGCAGCGTCTTTGTCCAGTGATTGCCACGTTGTGGACGATGGGTACCAGAAAGCCAGGGTGTGTATATGTAAAGTGCAAGACGATTTCTTTAGGCCAGAGTGCGACTTTCGCTGCCGCTGCTGCCAGAATGCCGCTCCCAAGAGAACAGCGTTGGCTTTATAACCCGTGTGGCAGTCACGTGCTGTCTGTCGTCGATGCTCATTGTCCCAATCCGATGACAGTGCTTGAAAGCAGCGTGTTTGTCCAGTGTTTGCCTTGTTGTGGACGACGGATTCTAGAAATCTACGGTGCGTGTCTGTAAATTTCAAGACAATTTCTTTACGCGCGACGTGCAACTTCCGCTGCCGCTGGTGCCAGAATCCCGCTCCCAAGAAAACAGCGTTGGCTTTATAACCCGTGTGGCGGTCACGTGCTGTCTGTCGTTGATGCTCGTTGTCCCTATTCGACGACAGAGCTTGAAGGCAGCGTCTTTGTGCAGTGATTGCCACGTTGTGGACGATGGGCACCAGAAAGCCAGGGTGTGTATATGTAAAGTGCAAGACGATTTCTTTAGGCCAGAGTGCGACTTTCGCTGCCGCTGCTGCCAGAATGCCACTCCCAAGAGAACAGCGTTGGCTATATAACCCGTGTGGCAGTCACGTGCAGTCTGTCGTCTACGCTCATTGTCCCAATCCGGTGACAGTGCTTGAAAGCAGCATCTTTGTCCTGTGTTTGCCTCGTTGTGGACGATGGATTCTAGAAAGCCACGGTGCGTGTCAGTAAAGTGCAAGACAATTTCGTTACGCTCCACGTGCAACTTCTGCTGCCGCTGCTGCGAGAACCCCGATCCCAAGAGAACAGCGTTGGCTTTATAACCCGTGTGCCGGTCACGTGCTGTCTGTCGTCGATGCTCGTTGACCCAATCCGATGACAGAGCTTGAAGGCGGCGTCTTTGTCCAGTGATTGCCACGTTGTGGACGATGGGTACCAGAAAGCCAGGGTGTGTATATGTAAAGTGCAAGACGATTTCCTTAGGCCAGAGTGCGATTTCCGCTGCCGCTGCTGCCAGAATGCCGCTCCCAGGAGAACAGCTATGGCTTTATAGCCCATGTGGCGGTCACGTGCTGTCTGTCGTCGATGCTCATTGTACCAACGCGATGACCGTGTTTGCAAGCAGCGTCTTTATCCAGTGATTGCCTTGTTGTGGACGATGGATTCCAGAAAGCGACTGTCCTGTATGTAAAGTGCAAGACAATTTCTTTAGGCGCGACATGCTACTTCCGCTGCCGCTGCTGCCAGAATGCCGCTCCCAGGAGAAGAGCGTTGGCTTTATAACCCGTGTGGCTGTCACGTGCTGTCTGTCGTCGATGCTCATTGTACCAATCCGATGACCGTGCTTGAAAGCAGCGTCTTTGTCTAGTGATTGCATCGTTGTGGACGATGGATTCCAGAAAGCCACGGTGCGTGTCTGTAAAGTGCAAGACAATTTCTTTAGGCGCGACGTGCAACTTCCGCTGCCGCTGCTGCCAGAATGCCACTCCCAGGAGAACAGCGTTGGCTTTATAACCCGTGTGGCGGTCACGTGCTGTCTGTCGTCGATGCTCATTGTCCCAATCCGATGACAGTGCTTGAAAGCAGCGTGTTTGTCCAGTCTTTGCCTTGTTGTGGACGATGGATTCTAGAAAGCCATGGTGCGTGTCTGTAAAGTGCAAGATAATTTCTTTTCGCGCGACGTGCAACTTCTGCTGCCGCTGCTGCCAGAATGCCGCTCCCAGGAGAACAGCTATGGCTTTATAGCCCATGTGGCGGTCACGTGCTGTCTGTCGTCGATGCTCATTGTACCAACGCGATGACCGTGTTTGAAAGCAGCGTCTTTATCCAGTGATTGCCTTGTTGTGGACGATGTATTCCAGAAAGCGACAGTCCTGTATGTAAAGTGCAAGGCAATTTCTTTAGGCGCGACATGCTACTTCCGCTGCCGCTGCTGCCAGAATGCCGCTCCCAGGAGAACAGCGTTGGCTTTATAACCCGTGTGGCTGTCACGTGCTGTCTGTCGTCGATGCTCATTGTACCAATCCGATGACCGTGCTTGAAAGCAGCGTCTTTGTCTAGTGATTGCATCGTTGTGGACGATGGATTCCAGAAAGCCACGGTGCGTGTCTGTAAAGTGCTAGATAATTTCTTTAGGCCAGAGTGCGACTTTCGTTGCCGCTTCTGTCAGAATGCCACTCCCAAGAGAACAGCGTTGGCATTATAACCCGTGTGGCGGTCACGAGCTGTCTGTCGTCGATGCTCGTTGTCCCAATCCAATGACAGTGCTTGAAGGCAGCGTCTTTGTCCAGTGTTTGCCTCGTTGTGGACGATGGATTATAGAAAGCCACGGTGCGTGTCTGTAAAGTGCAAGACAATTTCTTTACGCGCGACGTGCAACTTCTGCTGCCGCTGCTGCCAGAATCCCGCTCCCAAGAGAACAGCGTTGGCTTCATAGCCCGTGTGGCGGTCCCGTGTTGTCTGTCGTCGATGCTCGTTGTCCCAATTCGATGACAGAGCTTGAAGGCAGCATCTTTGTCCAGTGATTGCCAAGTTGTGGACGATGGGTACCAGAAAGCCAAGGTGTGTATATGTAAAGTGCAAGACGGTTTCTTTAGGCCAGAGTGCGACTTTCGCTGCCGCTGCTGCCAGAATGCCACTCCCAAGAGAACAGGGGTGCTTTATAACCCGTGTGGCGGTCACGTGCTGTCTGTCGTCGATGCTCATTGCCCCAATCCGATGACAGTGCTTGAAAGCAGCGTCTTTGTCCAGTGTTTGCCTCGTAGTGGACGATGGATTCTAGAAACCCATGGTGCGTACTGTGAAGTGCAAGACAATTTCTTTAGGCGCGACGTGCATCTTCCGCTGCCGCTGCTGCCAGAATGCCACTCCCTGGAGAACAGCGTTGGGTTTATAACCCGTGTGGCGGTCACGAGCTGTCTGTCGTCGATGCTCGTTGTCCCAATCCAATGACAGTGCTTGAAGGCAGCGTCTTTGTCCAGTGATTGCCACGTAGTGGACACTGCATTCTAGAAAGCCACGGTGCGTGTCTGTAAAGTACAAGACAATTTCTTTACGCGCGACATGCAACTTACGCTGCCGCTGCTGCCAGAATGCCGCTCCCAGGAGAACAGCTTTGGATTTATAGCCCGTCTGGCGGTCACGTGCTGTCTGTCGTCGATGCTCATTGTAGCAACGCGATGACCGTGCTTGAAAGCAGCGTCTTTGTCCAGTGATTGCCTTGTTGTGGACGATGGATTCCAGAAAGCCACGGTGCCTGTCTGTAAAGTACAAGACAATTTCTTTAGGCGCGACGTGCAACTTCCGCTGCCGCTGCTGTCAGAATGCCATTCCCAGGAGAACAGCGTTGGCTTTATAACCCGTGTGGCGGTCACGTGCTGTCTGTCGTCGATGCTCATTGTCCCAATCCGATGACAGTGCTTGAAAGCAGCGTGTTTGTCCAGTGTTTGCCTCGTTGTGGATGATGGATTCTAGAAAGCCACGGTGCGTGTCTGTAAAGTGCAAGACAATTTCTTTACGCGCGACGTGCAACTTCTGCTGCCGCTGCTGCCAGAATCCCGCTCCCAAGCGAACAGCGTTGGCTTTATAACCCGTGTGGCGGTCACGTGTTGTCTGTCGTCGATGCTCATTGTCCCAATCCGATGACAGTGCTTGAAAGCAGCATCTTTGTCCTGTATTTGCCTCGTTGTGGACGATGGGTACCAGAAAGCCAGGGTGTGTATATGTAAAGTGCAAGACGATTTCTTTAGGCCAGAGTGCGACTATCGCTGCCGCTGCTGCCAGAATGCCACTCCCAAGAGAACAGCGTTGGCTTTATAACCCGTGTGGCGGTCACGTGCTGTCTGTCGTCGATGCTCATTGTCCCAATTCGATGACAGTGCTTGAAAGCAGAGTCTTTGTTCAGTGTTTGCCTCGCTGTGGACGATGGATTCTAGAAAGCCACGGTGCGTACTGTAAAGTGCAAGACAATTTCTTTAGGCGCGACGTGCAACTTCCGCTGGCGCTGCTGCATAATGCCACTCCCAGGAGAACAGCGTTGGCATTATAACCCGTGTGGCGGTCACGGGCTGTTTGTCGTCGATGCTCATTGTCCCAATCCGAACACAGTGCTTGAAAGCAGCGTGTTTGTCCAGTGTTTGCCTCGTTGTGGATGATGGATTCTAGAAAGCCACGGTGCGTGTCTGTAAAGTGCAAGACAATTTCTTTACGCGCGACGTGCAACTTCTGCTGCCGCTGCTGCCAGAATCCCGCTCCCAAGAGAACAGCGTTGGCTTTATAACCCGTGTGGCGGTCACGTGTTGTCTGTCGTCGATGCTCATTGTCCCAATCCGATGACAGTGCTTGAAAGCAGCATCTTTGTCCTGTGTTTGCCTCGTTGTGGACGATGGGTACCAGAAATTCATGGTGTGTATATGTAACGTGCAAGACGATTTCTTTAGGCCAGAGTGCGACTTTCGCTGCCGCTGCTGCCAGAATGCCACTCCCAAGAGAACAGCGTTGGCTTTATAACCCGTGTGGCGGCCACGTGCTGTCTGTCGTCGATGCTCATTGCCCCAATCCGATGGCAGTGCTTGAAAGCAGCATCTTTGTCCTGTGTTTGCCTCGTTGTAGACGATGGATTATAGAAAGCCACGGTGCGTGTCAGTAAAGTGCAAGACAATTTCGTTACGCTCCACGTGCAACTTCTGCTGCCGCTGCTGCGAGAACCCCGATCCCAAGAGAACAGCGTTGGCTTTATAACCCGTGTGCCGGTCACGTGCTGTCTGTCGTCGATGCTCGTTGACCCAATCCGATGACAGAGCTTGAAGGCGGCGTCTTTGTCCAGTGATTGCCACGTTGTGGACGATGGGTACCAGAAAGCCAGGGTGTGTATATGTAAAGTGCAAGACGATTTCCTTAGGCCAGAGTGCGATTTCCGCTGCCGCTGCTGCCAGAATGCCGCTCCCAGGAGAACAGCTATGGCTTTATAGCCCATATGGCGGTCACGTGCTGTCTGTCGTCGATGCTCATTGTACCAACGCGATGACCGTGTTTGAAAGCAGCGTCTTTATCCAGTGATTGCCTTGTTGTGGGCGATGGATTCCAGAAAGCGACGGTCCTGTATGTAAAGTGCAAGACAATTTCTTTAGGCGCGACATGCTACTTCCGCTGCCGCTGCTGCCAGAATGCCGCTCCCAGGAGAACAGCGTTGGCTTTATAACCCGTGTGGCTGTCACGTGCTGTCTGTCGTCGATGCTCATTGTACCAATCCGATGACCGTGCTTGAAAGCAGCGTCTTTGTCTAGTGATTGCATCGTTGTGGACGATGGATTCCAGAAAGCCACGGTGCGTGTCTGTAAAGTGCGAGATAATTTCTTTAGGCCAGAGTGCGACTTTCGTTGCCGCTTCTGTCAGAATGCCACTCCCAAGAGAACAGCGTTGGCTTTATAACCCGTGTGGCGGTCACGAGCTGTCTGTCGTCGATGCTCATTGTCCCAATCCAATTACAGTGCTTGAATGCAGCATCTTTGTGCAGTGATTGCCACGTAGTGGACACTGCATTCCAGAAAGCCACGGTGCGTGTCTGTAAAGTGCAAGACAATTTCTTTACGCGCGACATGCAACTTACGCTGCCGCTGCTGCCAGAATGCCGCTCCCAGGAGAACAGCTTTGGCTTTATAGCCCGTCTGGCGGTCACGTGCTGTCTGTCGTCGATGCTAATTGTAGCAACGCGATGACCGTGCTTGAAAGCAGCGTCTTTGTCCAGTGATTGCCTTGTTGTGGACGATGGATTCCAGAAAGCCACGGTGCCTGTCTGTAAAGTACAAGACAATTTCTTTAGGCGCGACGTGCAACTTCCGCTGCCGCTGCTGTCAGAATGCCATTCCCAGGAGAACAGCGTTGGCTTTATAACCCGTGTGGCGGTCACGTGCTGTCTGTCGTCGATACTCATTGTCCCAATCCGATGACAGTGCTTGAAAGCAGCATCTTTGTCCTGTGTTTGCCTCGTTGTGGACGATGGATTCTAGAAAGCCACGGTGCCTGTCAGTAAAGTGCAAGACAATTTCGTTACGCTCCACGTGCAACTTCTGCTGCCGCTGCTGTGAGAACCCCGATCCCAAGAGAACAGCGTTATCTTTATAACCCGTGTGCCGGTCACGTGCTGTCTGTCGTCGATGCTCGTTGACCCAATCCGATGACAGAGCTTGAAGGCGGCGTCTTTGTCCAGTGATTGCCACGTTGTGGACGATGGGTACCAGAAAGCCAGGGTGTGTATATGTAAAGTGCAAGACGATTTCTTTAGGCCAGAGTGCGACTTTCGCTGCCGCTGCTGCCAGAATGCCACTCCCAAGAGAACAGCGTTGGCTTTATAACCCGTGTGGGGGCGACGTGCTGTCTGTCGTCGATGCTCATTGCCCCAATCCGATGACAGTGCTTTAAAGCAGCGTCTTTGTCCAGTGTTTGCCTCGTAGTGGACGATGGATTCTAGAAACCCACGGTGCGTACTGTAAAGTGCAAGACAATTTCTTTAGGCGCGACGTGCAACTTCCGCTGCCGCTGCTGCCAGAATGCCACTCCCTGGAGAACAGCGTTGGGTTTATAACCCGTGTGGCGGTCACGAGCTGTCTGTCGTCGATGCTCGTTGTCCCAATCCAATGACAGTGCTTGAAGGCAGCGTCTTTGTCCAGTGATTGCCACGTAGTGGACACTGCATTCCAGACAGCCACGGTGCGTGTCTGTAAAGTGCAAGACAATTTCTTTAGGCGCGACGTGCAACTTCCGCTGCCGCTGCTGCCATAATGCCGCTCCCAGGAGAACAGCTTTGGCTTTATAGCCCGTCTGGCGGTCACGTGATGTCTGTCGTCGATGCTCATTGTAGCAACGCGATGACCGTGCTTGAAAGCAGCGTCTTTGTCCAGTGATTGCCTTGTTGTGGACGATGGATTCCAGAAAGCCACGGTGCCTGTCTGTAAAGTACAAGACAATTTCTTTAGGCGCGACGTGCAACTTCCGCTGCCGCTGCCGTCAGAATGCCATTCTCAGGAGAACAGCGTTGGCTTCATAACCCGTGTGGCGGTCACGTGCTGTCTGTCGTCGATGCTCATTGTCCCAATCCAATTACAGTGCTTGAATGCAGCGTCTTTGTGCAGTGATTGCCACGTAGTGGACACTGCATTCCAGAAAGCCACGGTGCGTGTCTGTAAAGTGCAAGACAATTTCTTTACGCGCGACATGCAACTTACGCTGCCGCTGCTGCCAGAATGCCGCTCCCAGGAGAACAGCTTTGGCTTTATAGCCCGTCTGGCGGTCACGTGCTGTCAGTCGTCGATGCTAATTGTAGCAACGCGATGACCGTGCTTGAAAGCAGCGTCTTTGTCCAGTGATTTCCTTGTTGTGGACGATGGATTCCAGAAAGCGACGGTCCTGTATGTAAAGTGCAAGATAATTTCTTTAGGCGCGACATGCTACTTCCGCTGCCGCTGCTGCCAGAATGCCGCTCCCAGGAGAACAGCGTTGGCTTTAAAACCCGTGTGGCTGTCACGTGCTGTCTGTCGTCGATGCTCATTGTACCAATCCGATGACCGTGCTTGAAAGCAGCGTCTCTGTCTAGTGATTGCATCGTTGTGGACGATGGATTCCAGAAAGCCACGGTGCGTGTCTGTAAAGTGCTAGATAATTTCTTTAGGCCAGAGTGCGACTTTCGTTGCCGCTTCTGTCAGAATGCCACTCCCAAGAGAACAGCGTTGGCTTCATAACCCGTGTGGCGGTCACGTGCTGTCTGTCGTCGATGCTCATTGTCCCAATCCAATTACAGTGCTTGAATGCAGCGTCTTTGTGCAGTGATTGCCACGTAGTGGACACTGCATTCCAGAAAGCCACGGTGCGTGTCTGTAAAGTGCAAGACAATTTCTTTACGCGCGACATGCAACTTACGCTGCCGCTGCTGCCAGAATGCCGCTCCCAGGAGAACAGCTTTGGCTTTATAGCCCGTCTGGCGGTCACGCGCTGTCGGTCGTCGATGCTCATTGTAGCAACGCGATGACCGTGCTTGAAAGCAGCGTCTTTGTCCAGTGATTGCCTTGTTGTGGACGATGGATTCCAGAAAGCCACGGCGCCTGTCTGTAAAGTACAAGACAATTTCTTTAGGCGCGACGTGCAACTTCCGCTGCCGCTGCTGTCAGAATGCCATTCTCAGGAGAACAGCGTTGGCTTTATAACCCGTGTGGCGGTCACGTGCTGTCTGTCGTCGATGCTCATTGTCCCAATCCGATGACAGTGCTTGAAAGCAGCATCTTTGTCCTGTGTTTGCCTCGTTGTAGACGATGGATTCTAGAAAGCCACGGTGCGTGTCAGTAAAGTGCAAGACAATTTCGTTACGCTCCACGTGCAACTTCTGCTGCCGCTGCTGCGAGAACCCCGATCCCAAGAGAACAGCGTTGGCTTTATAACCCGTGTGCCGGTCACGTGCTGTCTGTTGTCGATGCTCGTTGACCCAATCCGATAACAGAGCTTGAAGGCGGCGTCTTTGTCCAGTGATTGCCACGTTGTGGACGATGGGTACCAGAAAGCCAGGGTGTGTATATGTAAAGTGCAAGACGATTTCCTTAGGCCAGAGTGCGATTTCCGCTGCCGCTGCTGCCAGAATGCCGCTCCCAGGAGAACAGCTATGGCTTTATAGCCCATATGGCGGTCACGTGCTGTCTGTCGTCGATGCTCATTGTACAAACGCGATGACCGTGTTTGAAAGCAGCGTCTTTATCCAGTGATTGCCTTGTTGTGGACGATGGATTCCAGAAAGCGACGGTCCTGTATGTAAAGTGCAAGACAATTTCTTTAGGCGCGACATGCTACTTCCGCTGCCGCTGCTGCCAGAATGCCGCTCCCAGGAGAACAGCGTTGGCTTTATAACCCGTGTGGCTGTCACGTGCTGTCTGTCGTCGATGCTCATTGTACCAATCCGATGACCGTGCTTGAAAGCAGCGTCTTTGTCTAGTGATTGCATCGTTGTGGACGATGGATTCCAGAAAGCCACGGTGCGTGTCTGTAAAGTGCGAGATAATTTCTTTAGGCCAGAGTGCGACTTTCGTTGCCGCTTCTGTCAGAATGCCACTCCCAAGAGAACAGCGTTGGCTTTATAACCCGTGTGGCGGTCACGAGCTGTCTGTCGTCGATGCTCATTGTCCCAATCCAATTACAGTGCTTGAATGCAGCGTCTTTGTGCAGTGATTGCCACGTAGTGGACACTGCATTCCAGAAAGCCATGGTGCGTGTCTGTAAAGTGCAAGACAATTTCTTTACGCGCGACATGCAACTTCCGCTGCCGCTGCTGTCAGAATGCCATTCCCAGGAGAACAGCGTTGGCTTTATAACCCGTGTGGCGGTCACGTGCTGTCTGTCGTCGATGCTCATTGTCCCAATCCGATGACAGTGCTTGAAAGCAGCATCTTTGTCCTGTGTTTGCCTCGTTGTGGACGATGGATTCTAGAAAGCCACGGTGCCTGTCAGTAAAGTGCAAGACAATTTCGTTACGCTCCACGTGCAACTTCTGCTGCCGCTGCTGTGAGAACCCCGATCCCAAGAGAACAGCGTTATCTTTATAACCCGTGTGCCGGTCACGTGCTGTCTGTCGTCGATGCTCATTGTACCAATCCGATGACCGTGCTTGAAAGCAGCGTCTTTGTCCAGTGATTGCCTTGTTGTGGACGATGGATTCGAGAAAGCCACGGTGCCTGTCTGTAAAGTACAAGACAATTTCTTTAGGCGTGACGTGCAACTTCCGCTGCCGCTGCCGTCAGAATGCCATTCTCAGGAGAACAGCGTTGGCTTTATAACCCGTGTGGCGGTCACGTGCTGTCTGTCGTCGATGCTCATTGTCCCAATCCAATTACAGTGCTTGAATGCAGCGTCTTTGTGCAGTGATTGCCACGTAGTGGACACTGCATTCCAGAAAGCCACGGTGCGTGTCTGTAAAGTGCAAGACAATTTCTTTACGCGCGACATGCAACTTACGCTGCCGCTGCTGCCAGAATGCCGCTCCCAGGAGAACAGCTTTGGCTTTATAGCCCGTCTGGCGGTCACGTGCTGTCTGTCGTCGATGCTAATTGTAGCAACGCGATGACCGTGCTTGAAAGCAGCGTCTTTGTCCAGTGATTTCCTTGTTGTGGACGATGGATTCCAGAAAGCCACGGTGCCTGTCTGTAAAGTACAAGACAATTTCTTTAGGCGCGACGTGCAACTTCCGCTGCCGCTGCTGTCAGAATGCCATTCCCAGGAGAACAGCGTTGGCTTTATAACCCGTGTGGCGGTCACGTGCTGTCTGTCGTCGATGCTCATTGTCCCAATCCGATGACAGTGCTTGAAAGCAGCATCTTTGTCCTGTGTTTGCCTCGTTGTGGACGATGGATTCTAGAAAGCCACGGTGCCTGTCAGTAAAGTGCAAGACAATTTCGTTACGCTCCACGTGCAACTTCTGCTGCCGCTGCTGTGAGAACCCCGATCCCAAGAGAACAGCGTTATCTTTATAACCCGTGTGCCGGTCACGTGCTGTCTGTCGTCGATGCTCGTTGACCCAATCCGATGACAGAGCTTGAAGGCGGCGTCTTTGTCCAGTGATTGCCACGTTGTGGACGATGGGTACCAGAAAGCCAGGGTGTGTATATGTAAAGTGCAAGACGATTTCCTTAGGCCAGAGTGCGATTTCCGCTGCCGCTGCTGCCAGAATGCCGGTCCCAGGAGAACAGCTATGGCTTTATAGCCCTTATGGCGGTCACGTGCTGTCTGTCGTCGATGCTCATTGTACCAACGCGATGACCGTGTTTGAAAGCAGCGTCTTTATCCAGTGATTGCCTTGTTGTGGACGATGGATTCCAGAAAGCGACGGTCCTGTATGTAAAGTGCAAGACAATTTCTTTAGGCGCGACATGCTACTTCCGCTGCCGCTGCTGCCAGAATGCCGCTCCCAGGAGAACAGCGTTGGCTTTATAACCCGTGTGGCTGTCACGTGCTGTCTGTCGTCGATGCTCATTGTACCAATCCGATGACCGTGCTTGAAAGCAGCGTCTTTGTCTAGTGATTGCATCGTTGTGGACGATGGATTCCAGAAAGCCACGGTGCGTGTCTGTAAAGTGCGAGATAATTTCTTTAGGCCAGAGTGCGACTTTCGTTGCCGCTTCTGTCAGAATGCCACTCCCAAGAGAACAGCGTTGGCTTTATAACCCGTGTGGCGGTCACGAGCTGTCTGTCGTCGATGCTCATTGCCCCAATCCAATTACAGTGCTTGAATGCAGCGTCTTTGTGCAGTGATTGCCACGTAGTGGACACTGCATTCCAGAAAGCCACGGTGCGTGTCTGTAAAGTGCAAGACAATTTCTTTACGCGCGACATGCAACTTACGCTGCCGCTGCTGCCAGAATGCCGCTCCCAGGAGAACAGCTTTGGCTTTATAGCCCGTCTGGCGGTCACGTGCTGTCTGTCGTCGATGCTAATTGTAGCAACGCGATGACCGTGCTTGAAAGCAGCGTCTTTGTCCAGTGATTGCCTTGTTGTGGACGATGGATTCCAGAAAGCCACGGTGCCTGTCTGTAAAGTACAAGACAATTTCTTTTGGCGCGACGTGCAACTTCCGCTGCCGCTGCTGTCAGAATGCCATTCCCAGGAGAACAGCGTTGGCTTTATAACCCGTGTGGCGGTCACGTGCTGTCTGTCGTCGATGTTCATTGTCCCAATCCGATGACAGTGCTTGAAAGCAGCATCTTTGTCCTGTGTTTGCCTCGTTGTGGACGATGGATTCTAGAAAGCCACGGTGCCTGTCAGTAAAGTGCAAGACAATTTCGTTACGCTCCACGTGCAACTTCTGCTGCCGCTGCTGTGAGAACCCCGATCCCAAGAGAACAGCGTTATCTTTATAACCCGTGTGCCGGTCACGTGCTGTCTGTCGTCGATGCTCGTTGACCCAATCCGATGACAGAGCTTGAAGGCGGCGTCTTTGTCCAGTGATTGCCACGTTGTGGACGATGGGTACCAGAAAGCCAGGGTGTGTATATGTAAAGTGCAAGACGATTTCTTTAGGCCAGAGTGCGACTTTCGCTGCCGCTGCTGCCAGAATGCCACTCCCAAGAGAACAGCGTTGGCTTTATAACCCGTGTGGCGGCCACGTGCTGTCTGTCGTCGATGCTCATTGCCCCAATCCGATGACAGTGCTTTAAAGCAGCGTCTTTGTCCAGTGTTTGCCTCGTAGTGGACGATGGATTCTAGAAACCCACGGTGCGTACTGTAAAGTGCAAGACAATTTCTTTAGGCGCGACGTGCAACTTCCGCTGCCGCTGCTGCCAGAATGCCACTCCCTGGAGAACAGCGTTGGGTTTATAACCCGTGTGGCGGTCACGAGCTGTCTGTCGTCGATGCTCGTTGTCCCAATCCAATGACAGTGCTTGAAGGCAGCGTCTTTGTCCAGTGATTGCCACGTAGTGGACACTGCATTCCAGACAGCCACGGTGCGTGTCTGTAAAGTGCAAGACAATTTCTTTAGGCGCGACGTGCAACTTCCGCTGCCGCTGCTGCCATAATGCCGCTCCCAGGAGAACAGCTTTGGCTTTATAGCCCGTCTGGCGGTCACGTGATGTCTGTCGTCGATGCTCATTGTAGCAACGCGATGACCGTGCTTGAAAGCAGCGTCTTTGTCCAGTGATTGCCTTGTTGTGGACGATGGATTCCAGAAAGCCACGGTGCCTGTCTGTAAAGTACAAGACAATTTCTTTAGGCGCGACGTGCAACTTCCGCTGCCGCTGCCGTCAGAATGCCATTCTCAGGAGAACAGCGTTGGCTTTATAACCCGTGTGGCGGTCACGTGCTGTCTGTCGTCGATGCTCATTGTCCCAATCCAATTACAGTGCTTGAATGCAGCGTCTTTGTGCAGTGATTGCCACGTAGTGGACACTGCATTCCAGAAAGCCACGGTGCGTGTCTGTAAAGTGCAAGACAATTTCTTTACGCGCGACATGCAACTTACGCTGCCGCTGCTGCCAGAATGCCGCTCCCAGGAGAACAGCTTTGGCTTTATAGCCCGTCTGGCGGTCACGTGCTGTCTGTCGTCGATGCTAATTGTAGCAACGCGATGACCGTGCTTGAAAGCAGCGTCTTTGTCCAGTGATTGCCTTGTTGTGGACGATGGATTCCAGAAAGCCACGGTGCCTGTCTGTAAAGTACAAGACAATTTCTTTAGGCGCGACGTGCAACTTCCGCTGCCGCTGCTGTCAGAATGCCATTCCCAGGAGAACAGCGTTGGCTTTATAACCCGTGTGGCGGTCACGTGCTGTCTGTCGTCGATGCTCATTGTCCCAATCCGATGACAGTGCTTGAAAGCAGCATCTTTGTCCTGTGTTTGCCTCGTTGTAGACGATGGATTCTAGAAAGCCACGGTGCGTGTCAGTAAAGTGCAAGACAATTTCGTTACGCTCCACGTGCAACTTCTGCTGCCGCTGTTGCCAGAATGCCACTCCCTGGAGAACAGCGTTGGGATTATAACCCGTGTGGCGGTCACGAGCTGTCTGTCGTCGATGCTCGTTGTCCCAATCCAATGACAGTGCTTGAAGGCAGCGTCTTTGTCCAGTGATTGCCACGTAGTGGACACTGCATTCCAGACAGCCACGGTGCGTGTCTGTAAAGTGCAAGACAATTTCTTTAGGCGCGACGTGCAACTTCCGCTGCCGCTGCTGCCATAATGCCGCTCCCAGGAGAACAGCTTTGGCTTTATAGCCCGTCTGGCGGTCACGTGATGTCTGTCGTCGATGCTCATTGTAGCAACGCGATGACCGTGCTTGAAAGCAGCGTCTTTGTCCAGTGATTGCCTTGTTGTGGACGATGGATTCCAGAAAGCCACGGTGCCTGTCTGTAAAGTACAAGACAATTTCTTTAGGCGCGACGTGCAACTTCCGCTGCCACTGCTGTCAGAATGCCATTCTCAGGAGAACAGCGTTGGCTTTATAACCCGTGTGGCGGTCACGTGCTGTCTGTCGTCGATGCTCATTGTCCCAATCCGATGACAGTGCTTGAAAGCAGCATCTTTGTCCTGTGTTTGCCTCGTTGTAGACGATGGATTCTAGAAAGCCACGGTGCGTGTCAGTAAAGTGCAAGACAATTTCGTTACGCTCCACGTGCAACTTCTGCTGCCGCTGCTGTGAGAACCCCGATCCCAAGAGAACAGCGTTATCTTTATAACCCGTGTGCCGGTCACGTGGTGTCTGTCGTCGATGCTCGTTGACCCAATCCGATGACAGAGCTTGAAGGCGGCGTCTTTGTCCAGTGATTGCCACGTTGTGGACGATGGGTACCAGAAAGCCAGGGTGTGTATATGTAAAGTGCAAGACGATTTCTTTAGGCCAGAGTGCGACTTTCGCTGCCGCTGCTGCCAGAATGCCACTCCCTGGAGAACAGCGTTGGGTTTATAACCCGTGTGGCGGTCACGAGCTGTCTGTCGTCGATGCTCGTTGTCCCAATCCAATGACAGTGCTTGAAGGCAGCGTCTTTGTCCAGTGATTGCCACGTAGTGGACACTGCATTCCAGACAGCCACGGTGCGTGTCTGTAAAGTGCAAGACAATTTCTTTAGGCGCGACGTGCAACTTCCGCTGCCGCTGCTGCCATAATGCCGCTCCCAGGAGAACAGCTTTGGCTTTATAGCCCGTCTGGCGGTCACGTGATGTCTGTCGTCGATGCTCATTGTAGCAACGCGATGACCGTGCTTGAAAGCAGCGTCTTTGTCCAGTGATTGCCTTGTTGTGGACGATGGATTCCAGAAAGCCACGGTGCCTGTCTGTAAAGTACAAGACAATTTCTTTAGGCGCGACGTGCAACTTCCGCTGCCACTGCTGTCAGAATGCCATTCTCAGGAGAACAGCGTTGGCTTTATAACCCGTGTGGCGGTCACGTGCTGTCTGTCGTCGATGCTCATTGTCCCAATCCGATGACAGTGCTTGAAAGCAGCATCTTTGTCCTGTGTTTGCCTCGTTGTAGACGATGGATTCTAGAAAGCCACGGTGCGTGTCAGTAAAGTGCAAGACAATTTCGTTACGCTCCACGTGCAACTTCTGCTGCCGCTGCTGTGAGAACCCCGATCCCAAGAGAACAGCGTTATCTTTATAACCCGTGTGCCGGTCACGTGGTGTCTGTCGTCGATGCTCGTTGACCCAATCCGATGACAGAGCTTGAAGGCGGCGTCTTTGTCCAGTGATTGCCACGTTGTGGACGATGGGTACCAGAAAGCCAGGGTGTGTATATGTAAAGTGCAAGACGATTTCTTTAGGCCAGAGTGCGACTTTCGCTGCCGCTGCTGCCAGAATGCCACTCCCTGGAGAACAGCGTTGGGTTTATAACCCGTGTGGCGGTCACGAGCTGTCTGTCGTCGATGCTCGTTGTCCCAATCCAATGACAGTGCTTGAAGGCAGCGTCTTTGTCCAGTGATTGCCACGTAGTGGACACTGCATTCCAGACAGCCACGGTGCGTGTCTGTAAAGTGCAAGACAATTTCTTTAGGTGCGACGTGCAACTTCCGCTGCCGCTGCTGCCATAATGCCGCTCCCAGGAGAACAGCTTTGGCTTTATAGCCCGTCTGGCGGTCACGTGATGTCTGTCGTCGATGCTCATTGTAGCAACGCGATGACCGTGCTTGAAAGCAGCGTCTTTGTCCAGTGATTGCCTTGTTGTGGACGATGGATTCCAGAAAGCCACGGTGCCTGTCTGTAAAGTACAAGACAATTTCTTTAGGCGCGACGTGCAACTTCCGCTGCCGCTGCTGTCAGAATGCCAGTCTCAGGAGAACAGCGTTGGCTTTATAACCCGTGTGGCGGTCACGTGCTGTCTGTCGTCGATGCTCATTGTCCCAATCCGATGACAGTGCTTGAAAGCAGCATCTTTGTCCTGTGTTTGCCTCGTTGTAGACGATGGATTCTAGAAAGCCACGGTGCGTGTCAGTAAAGTGCAAGACAATTTCGTTACGCTCCACGTGCAACTTCTGCTGCCGCTGCTGCGAGAACCCCGATCCCAAGAGAACAGCGTTGGCTTTATAACCCGTGTGCCGGTCACGTGCTGTCTGTTGTCGATGCTCGTTGACCCAATCCGATGACAGAGCTTGAAGGCGGCGTCTTTGTCCAGTGATTGCCACGTTGTGGACGATGGGTACCAGAAAGCCAGGGTGTGTATATGTAAAGTGCAAGACGATTTCCTTAGGCCAGAGTGCGATTTCCGCTGCCGCTGCTGCCAGAATGCCGCTCCCAGGAGAACAGCTATGGCTTTATAGCCCATATGGCGGTCACGTGCTGTCTGTCGTCGATGCTCATTGTACAAACGCGATGACCGTGTTTGAAAGCAGCGTCTTTATCCAGTGATTGCCTTGTTGTGGACGATGGATTCCAGAAAGCGACGGTCCTGTATGTAAAGTGCAAGACAATTTCTTTAGGCGCGACATGCTACTTCCGCTGCCGCTGCTGCCAGAATGCCGCTCCCAGGAGAACAGCGTTGGCTTTATAACCCGTGTGGCTGTCACGTGCTGTCTGTCGTCGATGCTCATTGTACCAATCCGATGACCGTGCTTGAAAGCAGCGTCTTTGTCTAGTGATTGCATCGTTGTGGACGATGGATTCCAGAAAGCCACGGTGCGTGTCTGTAAAGTGCGAGATAATTTCTTTAGGCCAGAGTGCGACTTTCGTTGCCGCTTCTGTCAGAATGCCACTCCCAAGAGAACAGCGTTGGCTTTATAACCCGTGTGGCGGTCACGAGCTGTCTGTCGTCGATGCTCATTGTCCCAATCCAATTACAGTGCTTGAATGCAGCGTCTTTGTGCAGTGATTGCCACGTAGTGGACACTGCATTCCAGAAAGCCACGGTGCGTGTCTGTAAAGTGCAAGACAATTTCTTTACGCGCGACATGCAACTTCCGCTGCCGCTGCTGTCAGAATGCCATTCCCAGGAGAACAGCGTTGGCTTTATAACCCGTGTGGCGGTCACGTGCTGTCTGTCGTCGATGCTCATTGTCCCAATCCGATGACAGTGCTTGAAAGCAGCATCTTTGTCCTGTGTTTGCCTCGTTGTGGACGATGGATTCTAGAAAGCCACGGTGCCTGTCAGTAAAGTGGAAGACAATTTCGTTACGCTCCACGTGCAACTTCTGCTGCCGCTGCTGTGAGAACCCCGATCCCAAGAGAACAGCGTTATCTTTATAACCCGTGTGCCGGTCACGTGCTGTCTGTCGTCGATGCTCGTTGACCCAATCCGATGACAGAGCTTGAAGGCGGCGTCTTTGTCCAGTGATTGCCACGTTGTGGACGATGGGTACCAGAAAGCCAGGGTGTGTATATGTAAAGTGCAAGACGATTTCTTTAGGCCAGAGTGCGACTTTCGCTGCCGCTGCTGCCAGAATGCCACTCCCAAGAGAACAGCGTTGGCTTTATAACCCGTGTGGCGGCCACGTGCTGTCTGTCGTCGATGCTCATTGCCCCAATCCGATGACAGTGCTTTAAAGCAGCGTCTTTGTCCAGTGTGTGCCTCGTAGTGGACGATGGATTCTAGAAACCCACGGTGCGTACTGTAAAGTGCAAGACAATTTCTTTAGGCGCGACGTGCAACTTCCGCTGCCGCTGCTGCCAGAATGCCACTCCCTGGAGAACAGCGTTGGGTTTATAACCCGTGTGGCGGTCACGAGCTGTCTGTCGTCGATGCTCGTTGTCCCAATCCAATGACAGTGCTTGAAGGCAGCGTCTTTGTCCAGTGATTGCCACGTAGTGGACACTGCATTCCAGACAGCCACGGTGCGTGTCTGTAAAGTGCAAGACAATTTCTTTAGGCGCGACGTGCAACTTCCGCTGCCGCTGCTGCCATAATGCCGCTCCCAGGAGAACAGCTTTGGCTTTATAGCCCGTCTGGCGGTCACGTGATGTCTGTCGTCGATGCTCATTGTAGCAACGCGATGACCGTGCTTGAAAGCAGCGTCTTTGTCCAGTGATTGCCTTGTTGTGGACGATGGATTCGAGAAAGCCACGGTGCCTGTCTGTAAAGTACAAGACAATTTCTTTAGGCGCGACGTGCAACTTCCGCTGCCGCTGCCGTCAGAATGCCATTCTCAGGAGAACAGCGTTGGCTTTATAACCCGTGTGGCGGTCACGTGCTGTCTGTCGTCGATGCTCATTGTCCCAATAAAATTACAGTGCTTGAATGCAGCGTCTTTGTGCAGTGATTGCCACGTAGTGGACACTGCATTCCAGAAAGCCACGGTGCGTGTCTGTAAAGTGCAAGACAATTTCTTTACGCGCGACATGCAACTTACGCTGCCGCTGCTGCCAGAATGCCGCTCCCAGGAGAACAGCTTTGGCTTTATAGCCCGTCTGGCGGTCACGTGCTGTCTGTCGTCGATGCTAATTGTAGCAACGCGATGACCGTGCTTGAAAGCAGCGTCTTTGTCCAGTGATTTCCTTGTTGTGGACGATGGATTCCAGAAAGCCACGGTGCCTGTCTGTAAAGTACAAGACAATTTCTTTAGGCGCGACGTGCAACTTCCGCTGCCGCTGCTGTCAGAATGCCATTCCCAGGAGAACAGCGTTGGCTTTATAACCCGTGTGGCGGTCACGTGCTGTCTGTCGTCGATGCTCATTGTCCCAATCCGATGACAGTGCTTGAAAGCAGCATCTTTGTCCTGTGTTTGCCTCGTTGTGGACGATGGATTCTAGAAAGCCACGGTGCCTGTCAGTAAAGTGCAAGACAATTTCGTTACGCTCCACGTGCAACTTCTGCTGCCGCTGCTGTGAGAACCCCGATCCCAAGAGAACAGCGTTATCTTTATAACCCGTGTGCCGGTCACGTGCTGTCTGTCGTCGATGCTCGTTGACCCAATCCGATGACAGAGCTTGAAGGCGGCGTCTTTGTCCAGTGATTGCCACGTTGTGGACGATGGGTACCAGAAAGCCAGGGTGTGTATATGTAAAGTGCAAGACGATTTCTTTAGGCCAGAGTGCGACTTTCGCTGCCGCTGCTGCCAGAATGCCACTCCCAAGAGAACAGCGTTGGCTTTATAACCCGTGTGGCGGCCACGTGCTGTCTGTCGTCGATGCTCATTGCCCCAATCCGATGACAGTGCTTTAAAGCAGCGTCTTTGTCCAGTGTTTGCCTCGTAGTGGACGATGGATTCTAGAAACCCACGGTGCGTACTGTAAAGTGCAAGACAATTTCTTTAGGCGCGACGTGCAACTTCCGCTGCCGCTGCTGCCAGAATGCCGCTCCCAGGAGAACAGCGTTGGCTTTATAACCCGTGTGGCTGTCACGTGCTGTCTGTCGTCGATGCTCATTGTACCAATCCGATGACCGTGCTTGAAAGCAGCGTCTTTGTCTAGTGATTGCATCGTTGTGGACGATGGATTCCAGAAAGCCACGGTGCGTGTCTGTAAAGTGCGAGATAATTTCTTTAGGCCAGAGTGCGACTTTCGTTGCCGCTTCTGTCAGAATGCCACTCCCAAGAGAACAGCGTTGGCTTTATAACCCGTGTGGCGGTCACGAGCTGTCTGTCGTCGATGCTCATTGTCCCAATCCAATTACAGTGCTTGAATGCAGCGTCTTTGTGCAGTGATTGCCACGTAGTGGACACTGCATTCCAGAAAGCCACGGTGCGTGTCTGTAAAGTGCAAGACAATTTCTTTACGCGCGACATGCAACTTACGCTGCCGCTGCTGCCAGAATGCCGCTCCCAGGAGAACAGCTTTGGCTTTATAGCCCGTCTGGCGGTCACGTGCTGTCTGTCGTCGATGCTAATTGTAGCAACGCGATGACCGTGCTTGAAAGCAGCGTCTTTGTCCAGTGATTGCCTTGTTGTGGACGATGGATTCCAGAAAGCCACGGTGCCTGTCTGTAAAGTACAAGACAATTTCTTTTGGCGCGACGTGCAACTTCCGCTGCCGCTGCTGTCAGAATGCCATTCCCAGGAGAACAGCGTTGGCTTTATAACCCGTGTGGCGGTCACGTGCTGTCTGTCGTCGATGTTCATTGTCCCAATCCGATGACAGTGCTTGAAAGCAGCATCTTTGTCCTGTGTTTGCCTCGTTGTGGACGATGGATTCTAGAAAGCCACGGTGCCTGTCAGTAAAGTGCAAGACAATTTCGTTACGCTCCACGTGCAACTTCTGCTGCCGCTGCTGTGAGAACCCCGATCCCAAGAGAACAGCGTTATCTTTATAACCCGTGTGCCGGTCACGTGCTGTCTGTCGTCGATGCTCGTTGACCCAATCCGATGACAGAGCTTGAAGGCGGCGTCTTTGTCCAGTGATTGCCACGTTGTGGACGATGGGTACCAGAAAGCCAGGGTGTGTATATGTAAAGTGCAAGACGATTTCTTTAGGCCAGAGTGCGACTTTCGCTGCCGCTGCTGCCAGAATGCCACTCCCAAGAGAACAGCGTTGGCTTTATAACCCGTGTGGCGGCCACGTGCTGTCTGTCGTCGATGCTCATTGCCCCAATCCGATGACAGTGCTTTAAAGCAGCGTCTTTGTCCAGTGTTTGCCTCGTAGTGGACGATGGATTCCAGACAGCCACGGTGCGTGTCTGTAAAGTGCAAGACAATTTCTTTAGGCGCGACGTGCAACTTCCGCTGCCGCTGCTGCCATAATGCCGCTCCCAGGAGAACAGCTTTGGCTTTATAGCCCGTCTGGCGGTCACGTGATGTCTGTCGTCGATGCTCATTGTAGCAACGCGATGACCGTGCTTGAAAGCAGCGTCTTTGTCCAGTGATTGCCTTGTTGTGGACGATGGATTCCAGAAAGCCACGGTGCCTGTCTGTAAAGTACAAGACAATTTCTTTAGGCGCGACGTGCAACTTCCGCTGCCGCTGCCGTCAGAATGCCATTCTCAGGAGAACAGCGTTGGCTTTATAACCCGTGTGGCGGTCACGTGCTGTCTGTCGTCGATGCTCATTGTCCCAATCCAATTACAGTGCTTGAATGCAGCGTCTTTGTGCAGTGATTGCCACGTAGTGGACACTGCATTCCAGAAAGCCACGGTGCGTGTCTGTAAAGTGCAAGACAATTTCTTTACGCGCGACATGCAACTTACGCTGCCGCTGCTGCCAGAATGCCGCTCCCAGGAGAACAGCTTTGGCTTTATAGCCCGTCTGGCGGTCACGTGCTGTCTGTCGTCGATGCTAATTGTAGCAACGCGATGACCGTGCTTGAAAGCAGCGTCTTTGTCCAGTGATTGCCTTGTTGTGGACGATGGATTCCAGAAAGCCACGGTGCCTGTCTGTAAAGTACAAGACAATTTCTTTAGGCGCGACGTGCAACTTCCGCTGCCGCTGCTGTCAGAATGCCATTCCCAGGAGAACAGCGTTGGCTTTATAACCCGTGTGGCGGTCACGTGCTGTCTGTCGTCGATGCTCATTGTCCCAATCCGATGACAGTGCTTGAAAGCAGCATCTTTGTCCTGTGTTTGCCTCGTTGTACACGATGGATTCTAGAAAGCCACGGTGCGTGTCAGTAAAGTGCAAGACAATTTCGTTACGCTCCACGTGCAACTTCTGCTGCCGCTGTTGCCAGAATGCCACTCCCTGGAGAACAGCGTTGGGTTTATAACCCGTGTGGCGGTCACGAGCTGTCTGTCGTCGATGCTCGTTGTCCCAATCCAATGACAGTGCTTGAAGGCAGCGTCTTTGTCCAGTGATTGCCACGTAGTGGACACTGCATTCCAGACAGCCACGGTGCGTGTCTGTAAAGTGCAAGACAATTTCTTTAGGCGCGACGTGCAACTTCCGCTGCCGCTGCTGCCATAATGCCGCTCCCAGGAGAACAGCTTTGGCTTTATAGCCCGTCTGGCGGTCACGTGATGTCTGTCGTCGATGCTCATTGTAGCAACGCGATGACCGTGCTTGAAAGCAGCGTCTTTGTCCAGTGATTGCCTTGTTGTGGACGATGGATTCCAGAAAGCCACGGTGCCTGTCTGTAAAGTACAAGACAATTTCTTTAGGCGCGACGTGCAACTTCCGCTGCCGCTGCTGTCAGAATGCCAGTCTCAGGAGAACAGCGTTGGCGTTATAACCCGTGTGGCGGTCACGTGCTGTCTGTCGTCGATGCTCATTGTCCCAATCCGATGACAGTGCTTGAAAGCAGCATCTTTGTCCTGTGTTTGCCTCGTTGTAGGCGATGGATTCTAGAAAGCCACGGTGCGTGTCAGTAAAGTGCAAGACAATTTCGTTACGCTCCACGTGCAACTTCTGCTGCCGCTGCTGTGAGAACCCCGATCCCAAGAGAACAGCGTTATCTTTATAACCCGTGTGCCGGTCACGTGCTGTCTGTCGTCGATGCTCGTTGACCCAATCCGATGACAGAGCTTGAAGGCGGCGTCTTTGTCCAGTGATTGCCACGTTGTGGACGATGGGTACCAGAAAGCCAGGGTGTGTATATGTAAAGTGCAAGACGATTTCCTTAGGCCAGAGTGCGATTTCCGCTGCCGCTGCTGCCAGAATGCCGGTCCCAGGAGAACAGCTATGGCTTTATAGCCCATATGGCGGTCACGTGCTGTCTGTCGTCGATGCTCATTGTACCAACGCGATGACCGTGTTTGAAAGCAGCGTCTTTATCCAGTGATTGCCTTGTTGTGGACGATGGATTCCAGAAAGCGACGGTCCTGTATGTAAAGTGCAAGACAATTTCTTTAGGCGCGACATGCTACTTCCGCTGCCGCTGCTGCCAGAATGCCGCTCCCAGGAGAACAGCGTTGGCTTTATAACCCGTGTGGCTGTCACGTGCTGTCTGTCGTCGATGCTCATTGTACCAATCCGATGACCGTGCTTGAAAGCAGCGTCTTTGTCTAGTGATTGCATCGTTGTGGACGATGGATTCCAGAAAGCCACGGTGCGTGTCTGTAAAGTGCGAGATAATTTCTTTAGGCCAGAGTGCGACTTTCGTTGCCGCTTCTGTCAGAATGCCACTCCCAAGAGAACAGCGTTGGCTTTATAACCCGTGTGGCGGTCACGAGCTGTCTGTCGTCGATGCTCATTGTCCCAATCCAATTACAGTGCTTGAATGCAGCGTCTTTGTGCAGTGATTGCCACGTAGTGGACACTGCATTCCAGAAAGCCACGGTGCGTGTCTGTAAAGTGCAAGACAATTTCTTTACGCGCGACATGCAACTTACGCTGCCGCTGCTGCCAGAATGCCGCTCCCAGGAGAACAGCTTTGGCTTTATAGCCCGTCTGGCGGTCACGTGCTGTCTGTCGTCGATGCTAATTGTAGCAACGCGATGACCGTGCTTGAAAGCAGCGTCTTTGTCCAGTGATTGCCTTGTTGTGGACGATGGATTCCAGAAAGCCACGGTGCCTGTCTGTAAAGTACAAGACAATTTCTTTAGGCGCGACGTGCAACTTCCGCTGCCGCTGCTGTCAGAATGCCATTCCCAGGAGAACAGCGTTGGCTTTATAACCCGTGTGGCGGTCACGTGCTGTCTGTCGTCGATGCTCATTGTCCCAATCCGATGACAGTGCTTGAAAGCAGCATCTTTGTCCTGTGTTTGCCTCGTTGTGGACGATGGATTCTAGAAAGCCACGGTGCCTGTCAGTAAAGTGCAAGACAATTTCGTTACGCTCCACGTGCAACTTCTGCTGCCGCTGCTGTGAGAACCCCGATCCCAAGAGAACAGCGTTATCTTTATAACCCGTGTGCCGGTCACGTGCTGTCTGTCGTCGATGCTCGTTGACCCAATCCGATGACAGAGCTTGAAGGCGGCGTCTTTGTCCAGTGATTGCCACGTTGTGGACGATGGGTACCAGAAAGCCAGGGTGTGTATATGTAAAGTGCAAGACGATTTCTTTAGGCCAGAGTGCGACTTTCGCTGCCGCTGCTGCCAGAATGCCACTCCCAAGAGAACAGCGTTGGCTTTATAACCCGTGTGGCGGCCACGTGCTGTCTGTCGTCGATGCTCATTGCCCCAATCCGATGACAGTGCTTTAAAGCAGCGTCTTTGTCCAGTGTTTGCCTCGTAGTGGACGATGGATTCTAGAAACCCACGGTGCGTACTGTAAAGTGCAAGACAATTTCTTTAGGCGCGACGTGCAACTTCCGCTGCCGCTGCTGCCAGAATGCCACTCCCTGGAGAACAGCGTTGGGTTTATAACCCGTGTGGCGGTCACGAGCTGTCTGTCGTCGATGCTCGTTGTCCCAATCCAATGACAGTGCTTGAAGGCAGCGTCTTTGTCCAGTGATTGCCACGTAGTGGACACTGCATTCCAGACAGCCACGGTGCGTGTCTGTAAAGTGCAAGACAATTTCTTTAGGCGCGACGTGCAACTTCCGCTGCCGCTGCTGCCATAATGCCGCTCCCAGGAGAACAGCTTTGGCTTTATAGCCCGTCTGGCGGTCACGTGATGTCTGTCGTCGATGCTCATTGTAGCAACGCGATGACCGTGCTTGAAAGCAGCGTCTTTGTCCAGTGATTGCCTTGTTGTGGACGATGGATTCCAGAAAGCCACGGTGCCTGTCTGTAAAGTACAAGACAATTTCTTTAGGCGCGACGTGCAACTTCCGCTGCAGCTGCCGTCAGAATGCCATTCTCAGGAGAACAGCGTTGGCTTTATAACCCGTGTGGCGGTCACGTGCTGTCTGTCGTCGATGCTCATTGTCCCAATCCAATTACAGTGCTTGAATGCAGCGTCTTTGTGCAGTGATTGCCACGTAGTGGACACTGCATTCCAGAAAGCCACGGTGCGTGTCTGTAAAGTGCAAGACAATTTCTTTACGCGCGACATGCAACTTACGCTGCCGCTGCTGCCAGAATGCCGCTCCCAGGAGAACAGCTTTGGCTTTATAGCCCGTCTGGCGGTCACGTGCTGTCTGTCGTCGATGCTAATTGTAGCAACGCGATGACCGTGCTTGAAAGCAGCGTCTTTGTCCAGTGATTGCCTTGTTGTGGACGATGGATTCCAGAAAGCCACGGTGCCTGTCTGTAAAGTACAAGACAATTTCTTTAGGCGCGACGTGCAACTTCCGCTGCCGCTGCTGTCAGAATGCCATTCCCAGGAGAACAGCGTTGGCTTTATAACCCGTGTGGCGGTCACGTGCTGTCTGTCGTCGATGCTCATTGTCCCAATCCGATGACAGTGCTTGAAAGCAGCATCTTTGTCCTGTGTTTGCCTCGTTGTAGACGATGGATTCTAGAAAGCCACGGTGCGTGTCAGTAAAGTGCAAGACAATTTCGTTACGCTCCACGTGCAACTTCTGCTGCCGCTGCTGCCAGAATGCCACTCCCTGGAGAACAGCGTTGGGTTTATAACCCGTGTGGCGGTCACGAGCTGTCTGTCGTCGATGCTCGTTGTCCCAATCCAATGACAGTGCTTGAAGGCAGCGTCTTTGTCCAGTGATTGCCACGTAATGGACACTGCATTCCAGACAGCCACGGTGCGTGTCTGTAAAGTGCAAGACAATTTCTTTAGGCGCGACGTGCAACTTCCGCTGCCGCTGCTGCCATAATGCCGCTCCCAGGAGAACAGCTTTGGCTTTATAGCCCGTCTGGCGGTCACGTGATGTCTGTCGTCGATGCTCATTGTAGCAACGCGATGACCGTGTTTGAAAGCAGCGTCTTTGTCCAGTGATTGCCTTGTTGTGGACGATGGATTCCAGAAAGCCACGGTGCCTGTCTGTAAAGTACAAGACAATTTCTTTAGGCGCGACGTGCAACTTCCGCTGCCGCTGATGTCAGAATGCCATTCTCAGGAGAACAGCGTTGGCTTTATAACCCGTGTGGCGGTCACGTGCTGTCTGTCGTCGATGCTCATTGTCCCAATCCGATGACAGTGCTTGAAAGCAGCATCTTTGTCCTGTGTTTGCCTCGTTGTTGACGATGGATTCTAGAAAGCCACGGTGCGTGTCAGTAAAGTGCAAGACAATTTCGTTACGCTCCACGTGCAACTTCTGCTGCCGCTGCTGTGAGAACCCCGATCCCAAGAGAACAGCGTTATCTTTATAACCCGTGTGGCGGTCACGAGCTGTCTGTCGTCGATGCTCGTTGTCCCAATCCAATGACAGTGCTTGAAGGCAGCGTCTTTGTCCAGTGATTGCCACGTAGTGGACACTGCATTCCAGACAGCCACGGTGCGTGTCTGTAAAGTGCAAGACAATTTCTTTAGGCGCGACGTGCAACTTCCGCTGCCGCTGCTGCCATAATGCCGCTCCCAGGAGAACAGCTTTGGCTTTATAGCCCGTCTGGCGGTCACGTGATGTCTGTCGTCGATGCTCATTGTAGCAACGCGATGACCGTGCTTGAAAGCAGCGTCTTTGTCCAGTGATTGCCTTGTTGTGGACGATGGATTCGAGAAAGCCACGGTGCCTGTCTGTAAAGTACAAGACAATTTCTTTAGGCGCGACGTGCAACTTCCGCTGCCGCTGCCGTCAGAATGCCATTCTCAGGAGAACAGCGTTGGCTTTATAACCCGTGTGGCGGTCACGTGCTGTCTGTCGTCGATGCTCATTGTCCCAATCCAATTACAGTGCTTGAATGCAGCGTCTTTGTGCAGTGATTGCCACGTAGTGGACACTGCATTCCAGAAAGCCACGGTGCGTGTCTGTAAAGTGCAAGACAATTTCTTTACGCGCGACATGCAACTTACGCTGCCGCTGCTGCCAGAATGCCGCTCCCAGGAGAACAGCTTTGGCTTTATAGCCCGTCTGGCGGTCACGTGCTGTCTGTCGTCGATGCTAATTGTAGCAACGCGATGACCGTGCTTGAAAGCAGCGTCTTTGTCCAGTGATTTCCTTGTTGTGGACGATGGATTCCAGAAAGCCACGGTGCCTGTCTGTAAAGTACAAGACAATTTCTTTAGGCGCGACGTGCAACTTCCGCTGCCGCTGCTGTCAGAATGCCATTCCCAGGAGAACAGCGTTGGCTTTATAACCCGTGTGGCGGTCACGTGCTGTCTGTCGTCGATGCTCATTGTCCCAATCCGATGACAGTGCTTGAAAGCAGCATCTTTGTCCTGTGTTTGCCTCGTTGTAGACGATGGATTCTAGAAAGCCACGGTGCGTGTCAGTAAAGTGCAAGACAATTTCGTTACGCTCCACGTGCAACTTCTGCTGCCGCTGCTGCCAGAATGGCACTCCCTGGAGAACAGCGTTGGGTTTATAACCCGTGTGGCGGTCACGAGCTGTCTGTCGTCGATGCTCGTTGTCCCAATCCAATGACAGTGCTTGAAGGCAGCGTCTTTGTCCAGTGATTGCCACGTAGTGGACACTGCATTCCAGACAGCCACGGTGCGTGTCTGTAAAGTGCAAGACAATTTCTTTAGGCGCGACGTGCAACTTCCGCTGCCGCTGCTGCCATAATGCCGCTCCCAGGAGAACAGCTTTGGCTTTATAGCCCGTCTGGCGGTCACGTGATGTCTGTCGTCGATGCTCATTGTAGCAACGCGATGACCGTGCTTGAAAGCAGCGTCTTTGTCCAGTGATTGCCTTGTTGTGGACGATGGATTCCAGAAAGCCACGGTGCCTGTCTGTAAAGTACAAGACAATTTCTTTAGGCGCGACGTGCAACTTCCGCTGCCGCTGCTGTCAGAATGCCATTCTCAGGACAACAGCTTTGGCTTTATAACCCGTGTGGCGGTCACGTGCTGTCTGTCGTCGATGCTCATTGTCCCAATCCGATGACAGTGCTTGAAAGCAGCATCTTTGTCCTGTGTTTGCCTCGTTGTAGACGATGGATTCTAGAAAGCCACGGTGCGTGTCAGTAAAGTGCAAGACAATTTCGTTACGCTCCACGTGCAACTTCTGCTGCCGCTGCTGTGAGAACCCCGATCCCAAGAGAACAGCGTTATCTTTATAACCCGTGTGCCGGTCACGTGGTGTCTGTCGTCGATGCTCGTTGACCCAATCCGATGACAGAGCTTGAAGGCGGCGTCTTTGTCCAGTGATTGCCACGTTGTGGACGATGGGTACCAGAAAGCCAGGGTGTGTATATGTAAAGTGCAAGACGATTTCTTTAGGCCAGAGTGCGACTTTCGCTGCCGCTGCTGCCAGAATGCCACTCCCAAGAGAACAGCGTTGGCTTTATAACCCGTGTGGCGGCCACGTGCTGTCTGTCGTCGATGCTCATTGCCCCAATCCGATGACAGTGCTTTAAAGCAGCGTCTTTGTCCAGTGTTTGCCTCGTAGTGGACGATGGATTCTAGAAACCCACGGTGCGTACTGTAAAGTGCAAGACAATTTCTTTAGGCGTGACGTGCAACTTCCGCTGCCGCTGCTGCCAGAATGCCACTCCCTGGAGAACAGCGTGGGGTTTATAACCCGTGTGGCGGTCACGAGCTGTCTGTCGTCGATGCTCGTTGTCCCAATCCAATGACAGTGCTTGAAGGCAGCGTCTTTGTCCAGTGATTGCCACGTAGTGGACACTGCATTCCAGACAGCCACGGTGCGTGTCTGTAAAGTGCAAGACAATTTCTTTAGGCGCGACGTGCAACTTCCGCTGCCGCTGCTGCCATAATGCCGCTCCCAGGAGAACAGCTTTGGCTTTATAGCCCGTCTGGCGGTCACGTGATGTCTGTCGTCGATGCTCATTGTAGCAACGCGATGACCGTGCTTGAAAGCAGCGTCTTTGTCCAGTGATTGCCTTGTTGTGGACGATGGATTCCAGAAAGCCACGGTGCCTGTCTGTAAAGTACAAGACAATTTCTTTAGGCGCGACGTGCAACTTCCGCTGCCGCTGCTGTCAGAATGCCATTCTCAGGACAACAGCGTTGGCTTTATAACCCGTGTGGCGGTCACGTGCTGTCTGTCGTCGATGCTCATTGTCCCAATCCGATGACAGTGCTTGAAAGCAGCATCTTTGTCCTGTGTTTGCCTCGTTGTAGACGATGGATTCTAGAAAGCCACGGTGCGTGTCAGTAAAGTGCAAGACAATTTCGTTACGCTCCACGTGCAAATTCTGCTGCCGCTGCTGCGAGAACCCCGATCCCAAGAGAACAGCGTTGGCTTTATAACCCGTGTGCCGGTCACGTGCTGTCTGTCGTCGATGCTCGTTGACCCAATCCGATGACAGAGCTTGAAGGCGGCGTCTTTGTCCAGTGATTGCCACGTTGTGGACGATGGGTACCAGAAAGCCAGGGTGTGTATATGTAAAGTGCAAGACGATTTCCTTAGGCCAGATGGCGATTTCCGCTGCCGCTGCTGCCAGAATGCCGCTCCCAGGAGAACAGCTATGGCTTTATAGCCCATGTGGCGGTCACGTGCTGTCTGTCGTCGATGCTCATTGTACCAACGCGATGACCGTGTTTGAAAGCAGCATCTTTATCCTGTGATTGCCTTGTTGTGGACGATGGATTCCAGAAAGTGACGCTCCTGTATGTAAAGTGCAAGACAATTTCTTTAGGCGCGACATGCTACTTCCGCTGCCGCTGCTGCCAGAATGCCGCTCCCAGGAGAACAGCGTTGGCTTTATAACCCGTGTGGCTGTCACGTGCTGTCTGTCGTCGATGCTCATTGTACCAATCCGATGACCGTGCTTGAAAGCAGCGTCTTTGTCTAGTGATTGCATCGTTGTGGACGTTGGATTCCAGAAAGCCACGGTGCGTGTCTGTAAAGTGCTAGATAATTTCTTTAGGCCAGAGTGCGACTTTCGTTGCCGCTTCTGTCAGAATGCCACTCCCAAGAGAACAGCGTTGGCTTTATAACCCGTGTGGCGGTCACGAGCTGTCTGTCGCCGATGCTCGTTGTCCCAATCCAATTACAGTGCTTGAAGGCAGCGTCTTTGTGCAGTGATTGCCACGTAGTGGACACTGCATTCCAGAAAGCCACGGTGCGTGTCTGTAAAGTGCAAGACAATTTCTTTACGCGCGACATGCAACTTACGCTGCCGCTGCTGCCAGAATGCCGCTCCCAGGAGAACAGCTTTGGCTTTATAGCCCGTCTGGCGGTCACGTGCTGTCTGTCGTCGATGCTCATTGTAGCAACGCGATGACCGTGCTTGAAAGCAGCGTCTTTGTCCAGTGATTGCCTTGTTGTGGACGATGGATTCCAGAAAGCCACGGTGCCTGTCTGTAAAGTACAAGACAATTTCTTTAGGCGCGACGTGCAACTTCCGCTGCCGCTGCTGTCAGAATGCCATTCCCAGGAGAACAGCGTTGGCTTTATAACCCGTGTGGCGGTCACGTGCTGTCTGTCGTCGATGCTCATTGTCCAAATCCGATGACAGTGCTTGAAAGCAGCATCCTTGTCCTGTGTTTGCCTCGTTGTGGACGATGGATTCTAGAAAGCCATGGTGCCTGTCAGTAAAGTGCAAGACAATTTCGTTACGCTCCACTTGCAACTTCTGCTGCCGCTGCTGTGAGAACCCCGATCCCAAGAGAACAGCGTTGGCTTTATAACCCGTGTGCCGGTCACGTGCTGTCTGTCGTCGATGCTCGTTGACCCAATCCGATGACAGAGCTTGAAGGCGGCGTCTTTGTCCAGTGATTGCCACGTTGTGGACGATGGGTACCAGAAAGCCAGGGTGTGTATATGTAAAGTGCAAGACGATTTCCTTAGGCCAGAGTGCGATTTCCGCTGCCGCTGCTGCCAGAATGCCGCTCCCAGGAGAACAGCTATGGCTTTATAGCCCATGTGGCGGTCACGTGCTGTCTGTCGTCGATGCTCATTGTACCAACGCGATGACCGTGTTTGAAAGCAGCGTCTTTATCCAGTGATTGCCTTGTTGTGGACGATGGATTCCAGAAAGGGACGGTCCTGTATGTAAAATGCAAGACAATTTCTTTAGGCGCGAAATGCTACTTCCGCTGCCGCTGCTGCCAGAATGCCGCTCCCAGGAGAACAGCGTTGGCTTTATAACCCGTGTGGCTGTCACGTGCTGTCTGTCGTCGATGCTCATTGTACCAATCCGATGACCGTGCTTGAAAGCAGCGTCTTTGTCTAGTGATTGCATCGTTGTGGACGATGGATTCCAGAAAGCCACGGTGCGTGTCTGTAAAGTGCAAGACAATTTCTTTAGGCGCGACGTGCAACTTCCGCTGCCGCTGCTGCCAGAATGCCACTCCCAGGAGAACAGCGTTGGCTTTATAACCCGTGTGGCGGTCACGTGCTGTCTGTCGTCGATGCTCATTGTCCCAATCCGATGACAGTGCTTGAAAGCAGCGTCTTTGTCCAGTGATTGCCCCGTTGTGGACGATGGATTCCAGAAAGGCACGGTGCTTGTCTGCAAAGTGCAAGACAATTTCTTTACGCGCGACGTGCAACTTCTGCTGCCGCTGCTGCCAGAATGCCGCTCGCAAGAGAACAGCGTTGGCTTTATAACCCGTGTGGCGGTCACGTGCTGTCTGTCGTCGATGCTCATTGTCCCAATCCGATGACAGAGCTTGAAGGCAGCGTTTTTGTCCAGTGATTGCCACGTTGTGGACGATGGGTACCAGAGAGCCAGGGTGTGTATATGTAAAGTGCAAGACAATTTTTTTACGCGCGACGTGCAAGTTCCGCTGCCGCTGCTGCCAGAATGCCGCTCCCAGGAGAACAGCTGTGGCTTTATATCCCGTGTGGCGGTCACGTGCTGTCTGTCGTCGATGCTCATTGTACCAACGCTATGACCGTGCTTGAAAGCAGCGTCCTTGTCCAGTGATAGCCTTGCTGTGGACGATAGATTCCAGAAAGCCACAGTGTCTGTCTGTAAAGTGCAAGACAATTTCTTTAGGCGCGACATGCAACTTCCGCTGCCGCTGCTGCCAGAATGAAGCTCCCAGGAGAACAGCGTTGGCTTTATAACCCGTGTGGAGGTCACGTGCTGTCTGTCGTCGATGCTCATTGTCCCAATCCGATGACAGTGCTTGAAAGCAGCGTCTTTGTCCAGTGATTGCCCCGTTGTGGACGATGGATTGCAGAAAACCATGGTGCATGTCTGTAAAGTGCAAGACAATTTCTATACGCGAGATGTGCTACTTCCGCTGCCGCTGCTGCCAGAATGCCGCTCCCAGGAGAACAGCTTTGGATTTATAGCCCGAGTGGCGGTCACGTGCTGTCTGTCGTTGATGCTCATTGTACCACTCCGATGGCCGTGCTTGAAAGCAGCGTCTTTGTACAGTGATTGCCTCGTTGTGGACGATGGATTCTAGAAAGCCACGGTGCGTGTCTGTAAAGTGCAAGACAATTTTTTTACGCGCGACGTGCAACTTCTGCTGCCGCTGCTGCCACAATCCCGCTCCCAAGAGAACAGCGTTGGCTTTATAACCCGTGTGGCGGTCACGTGCTGTCTGTCGTCGATGCTCGTTGTCCCAATTCGATGACAGAGCTTGAAGGCAGCGTCTTTGTCCAGTGATTGAAACGTTGTGGACGATGGGCACCAGAAAGCCAGGGTGTGTATATGTAAAGTGCAAGACGATTTCTTTAGGCCAGAGTGCGACTTTCGCTGCCGCTGCTGCCAGAATGCCACTCCCAAGAGAACAGCGTTGGCTTTATAACCCGTGTGGCGGTCACGTGCTGTCTGTCGTCGATGCTCATTGTCCCAATCCGATGACAGATCTTGAAAGCAGTCTTTGTCCAGTGTTTACCTCGCTGTGGACGATGGATTCTAGAAAGCCACGGTGCGTACTGTAAAGTGCAAGACAATTTCTTTAGGCGCGACGTGCAACTTCCGCTGCCGCTGCTGCAGAATGCCACTCGCAGGAGAACAGCGTTGGCTTTATAACCCGTGTGGCGGTCACGTGCTGTCTGTCGTTGATGCTCGTTGTCCCAATTCGATGACAGAGTTTGAAGGCAGCGTCTTTGTCCAGTGATTGCCACGTTGTGGACGATGGATTCTAGAAAGCCACAGTGCGTGTCTTTATATTTCAAGACAATTTTTTTACGCGCGACGTGCAACTTCCGCTGCCGCTGCTGCCAGAATGCCGCTCCCAGGAGAACAGCGTTGGCTTTGTAACCCGTGTGGCGGTCACGTGCTGTTTGTTGTCGATGCTCGTTGTACCAATCCGATGACAGTGCTTGAAAGCAGCGTCTTTGTCCAGTGATTGCCTCGTTGTGGACGATGGATTCCAGAAAGCCACTGTGCGTGTCGGTAAAGTGCAAGATAATTTCTTTAGGCCAGAGTGCAACTTCCGCTGCCGCTGCTGCCAGAATGCCACTCCCAGGAGAACAGCGTTGGCTTCATAACCCGTGTGGCGGTCACGTGCTGTCTGTCGTCGATGCTCGTTGTCCCAATCCGATGACAGTGCTTGAAAGCAGCGTGTTTGTCTAGTGTTTGCCTCGTTGTGGACGATGGATTCTAGAAAGCCAGGGTGCGTGTCTGTAAAGTGCAAGACGATTTCTTTAGGCCAGAGTGCGACTTCTGCTGCCGCTGCTGCCGGAATCTCGCTCCCAAGTGAACAGCGTTGACTTTATAATCCGTGTGGCGGTCACGTGCTGTCTGTCGTCGATGCTCCTTGTCCCAATTTGATGACAGAGCTTGAAGGCAGCGTCTTTGTCCAGTGATTGCCTTGTTGTGGACGATGGGTACCAGAAAGCCAGGGTGTGTATATGTAAAGTGCAAGACGATTTCTTTAGCCCAGAGTGCGACTTTCGTTGCCGCTTCTGTCAGAATGCCACTCCCAAGAGAACAGCGTTGGCTTTATAACCCGTGTGGCGGTCACGTGCTGTCTGTCGTCGATGCTCATTTTCCCAATCCGATGACAGTGCTTGAAAGCAGCGTCTTTGTCCAGTGTTTGCCTCGTTGTGGACGATGGATTCTAGAAAGCCACGGTGCGTGTCTGTAAAGTGCAAGAAAATTTCTTTACGCGCGACGTGCAACTTCTGCTGGCGCTGCTGCCAGAATGCCTCTCAAAAGAGAACAGCGTTGACTTTATAACCCGTGTGGTGGTCACGTGCTGTCTGTCGTCGATGCTCATTGTCCCATTTCGACGACAGTGCTTGAAAGCAGCGTCCTTGTCCCGTGATTGCCACGTAGTGGACACTGGATTCCAGAAAGCCACGGTGCGTGTCTGTAAAGTGCAAGACAATTTCTTTACGCGCGACGTGCAACTTCCGCTGCCGCTGCTGCCAGAATGCCACTCCCAGGAGAACAGCGTTGGCTTTGTAACCCGTGTGGCGGTCACCTGCTGTCTGTCGTCGATGCTCAGTGTCCCAATCCGATGGCAGTGCTTGAAAGCAGCGTGTTTGTCCAGTGTTTGCCTCGTTGTGGACGATGGATTCTAGAACGCCACGGTGCGTGTCTGTAAAGTGCAAGATAATTTCTTTTCGTGCGACGTGCAACTTCTGCTGCCGCTGCTGCCAGAATCCCGTCCCAAGAGAACAGCGTTGGCTTTATAACCCGTGTGGCGGTCACGTGCTGTCTGTCGTCGATGCTCGTTGTCCCATTTCGATGACAGAGCTTGAAGGCAGCGTCTTTGTCCAGTGATTGCCACGTTGTGGACGATGGGTACCAGAAAGCCAGGGTGTGTATATGTAAAGTGCAAGACGATTTCTTTAGGCCAGAGTGCGCCTTTCGCTGCCGCTGCCGCCAGAATGCCGCTCCCAAGAGAACAGCGTTGGCTTTATAATAAACCCGTGTGGCAGTCACGTGCTGTCTGTCGTCGATGCTCGTTGTCCCAATCCGATGACAGTGCTTGAAAGCAGCGTGTTTGTCCAGTGTTTGCCTTGTTGTGGACGATGGATTCTAGAAAGCCACGGTGCGTGTCTGTAATGTGCAAGACAATTTCTTTAGGCGCGACGTGCAAATTCCACTGCCGCTGCTGCCAGAATGCCACTCCCAGGAGAACAGCGTTGGCATTATGACCCGTGTGGCGGTCACGTGCTGTCTGTCGTCGATGCTCATTGTCCCAATCCGATGACAGTGCTTGAAAGCAGCATCTTTGTCCAGTGTTTGCCTCGTTGTGGACGATGGATTCTAGAAAGCCACGGTGCGTGTCTGTAAAGTGCAAGACAATTTCTTTACGCTCGACGTGCAACTTCTGATGCCGCTGCTGCGAGAATCCCGATCCCAAGCGTTGGCTTTATAAGCCGTGTGCCGGTCACGTGCTGTCTGTCGTCGATGCTCGTTGACCCAATCCGATGACAAAGCTTGAAGGCGGCGTCTTTGTCCAGTGATTGCCACGTTGTGGACGATGGGTACCAGAAAGCCAGGGTGCGTGTCTGTAAAGTGCAAGCCAATTTCTTTACGCGCGACGTGCAACTTCCGCTGCCGCTGCTGCCAGAATGCCGCTCCCAGGAGAACAGCTTTGGAATTATAGCCCGTGTGGCGGTCACGTGCTGTCTGTCGTCGATGCTCATTGTACTAACGCGATGACCGTGTTTGAAAGCAGCGTCTTTGTCCAGTGATTGCCTTGTTGTGGACGATGGATTCAAGAAAGCGACGGTGTCTGTCTGTAAAGTGCAAGACAATTTCTTTAGGCGCGACATGCAACTTCCGCTGCCGCTGCTGCAGGAATCCCGCTCAAAAGAGAACAGCGTTGGCTTTATAACCCCTGTGGCGGTCACGTGCTGTCTGTCGTCGATGCTCGTTGTCCCAATTTGATGACAGAGCTTGAAGGCAGCGTCTTTGTCCAGTGATTGCCACGTTGTGGACGATGGGTACCAGAAAGCCAGGGTGTGTATATGTGAAGTGCAAGACGATTTCTTTAGGCCAGAGTGCGACTTTCGCTGCCGCTGCTGCCAGAATTCCGCTCCCAAGAGAACAGCGTTGTCTTTATAACCCGGGTGGCAGTCACGTGCTGTCTGTCGTCGATGCTCATTGTCCCAATCCGATGACAGTGCTTGAAAGCAGCGTGTTTGTCCAGTGTTTGCCTTGTTGTGGACGATGGATACCAGAAAGCCACGTGCGTGTCTGTAAATTTCAAGACAATTTCTTAACGCGCGACGTGCAACTTCCGCTGGCGCTGGTGCCAGAATCCCGCTCCCAAGAAAACTGCGTTGGCTTTATAACCCGTGTGGCGGACACGTGCTGTCTGTCGTCGATGCTCATTGTCCCAATCCGATGACAGTGCTTGAAAGCAGCGTCTTTGTACATTGATTGCCCCGTTGTGGACGATGGATTGCAGAAAACCACGGTGCGTGTCTGTAAAGTGCAAGACAATTTCTTTACGCGCGATGTGCAACTTCCGCTGCCGCTGCTGCCAGAATGCCGCTCCCAGGAGAACAGCTTTGGCTTTATAGCCCGAGTGGCGGTCACGTGCTGTGTGTCGTCGATGCTCATTGTACCACTCCGATGACCGTGCTTGAAAGCAGCGTCTTTGTACAGTGATTGCCTCGTTGTGGACGATGGGTACAAGAAAGCCACGGTGCGTGTCTGTAAAGTGCAAGAAAATTTCTTTAGGCGCGACGTGCAACTTCCGCTGCCACTGCTGCCAGAATGCCACTCCCAGGAGAACAGCGTTAGCTTTATAACCCGTGTGGCGGTCACGTGGTGTCTGTCGTCTATGCTCATTGCCCCAATCCGATGACAGTGATTGAAAGCACCGTCTTTGTCCAGTGTTTTCCTCGTTGTGGACGATGGATTCTAGAAAGCCACGGTGCGTGTCTGTAAAGTGCAAGACAATTTCTTTACGCGCGACGTGCAACTTCTGCTGCCGCTGCTGCCACAATCCCGCTCCCAAGAGAACAGCGTTGGCTTTATAACCCGTGTGGCGGTCACGTGCTGTCTGTCGTCGATGCTCGTTGTCCCAATTCGATGACAGAGCTTGAAGGCAGCGTCTTTGTCCAGTGATTGCCACGTTGTGGACGATGGGCACCACAAAGCCAGGGTGTGTATATGTAAAGTGCAAGACGATTTCTTTAGGCCAGAGTGCGACTTTCGCTGCCGCTGTTGCCAGAATGCCACTTCCAAGAGAACAGCGTTCGCTTTATAACCCGTGTGGCGGTCACGTGCTCTCTGTCGTCGATGCTCATTGTCCCAATCCGATGACAGTGCTTGAAACCAGAGTCCTTGTCCAGTGTTTGCCTCGTTGTGGACGATGCATTCTAGAAAGCCACGGTGCGTACTGTAAAGTGCACGACAATTTCTTTACGCGCGACGTGCAGCTTCCGCTGCCGCTGCTGCAGAATGTCACACCCAGGAGAAGAGCGTTGGCTTTATAACCCGTGCGGCGGTCACGTGCTGTCTGTCGTCGATGCTCATTGTCCCAATCCGATGACAGTGCTTGAAAGCAGCGTCTTTGTCCAGTGATTGCCACGTAGTGGACACTGGACTCCAGAAAGCCACGGTGCGTGTCTGTAAAGTGCAAGACAATTTTTTTACGCGCGACGTGCAACTTCCGCTGCCGCTGCTGCCAGAATGAAGCTCCCAGGAGAACAGCTGTGTCTTTATAGCCCGTGTGGCGGTCACGTGCTGTCTGCCGTCGAAGCTCATTGTACCAACGCGATGACCGTGCTTGAAAGCAGCGTCCTTGTCCAGTGATTGCCTTGCTGTGGACGATAGATTCCAGAAAGCCACGGTGTCTGTCTGTAAAGTGCAAGACAATTTCTTTAGGCGCGACATGCAACTTCCGCTGCCGCTGCTGCCAGAATGCCGCTCCCAGGAGAACAGCGTTGGCTTTATAACCCGTGTGGCGGTCACGTGCTGTCTGTCGTCGATGCTCATTGTCCCAATCCGATGACAGTGCTTGAAAGCAGCGTCTTTGTCCAGTGATTGCCACGTAGTGGACAGTGGACTCCAGAAAGCCACGGTGCGTGTCTGTAAAGTGCAAGACAATTTTTTTACGCGCGACGTGCAACTTCCGCTGCCGCTGCTGCCAGAATGAAATTCCCAGGAGAACAGCTGTGTCTTTATAGCCCGTGTGGCGGTCACGTGCTGTCTGTCGTCGATGCTCATTGTCCCAATCCGATGACAGTGCTTGAAAGCAGCGTCTTTGTCCAGTGATTGCCCCGTTGTGGACGATGGATTGCAGAAAACCACGGTGCATGTCTGTAAAGTGCAAGACAATTTCTTTACGCGCGATGTGCAACTTACGCTGCCGCTGCTGCCAGAATGCCGCTCCCAGGAGAACAGCTTTGGCTTTATAGCCCGAGTGGCGGTCACGTGCTGTCTGTCGTCGATGCTCATTGTACCACTCCGATGACCGTGCTTGAAAGCAGCGTCTTTGTACAGTGATTGTCTCGTTGTGGAGAGATGGGTACCAGAAAGCCACGGTGCGTGTCTGTAAAGTGCAAGAAAATTTCGGCGCGAAGTGCAACTTCCGCTGCCACTGCTGCCAGAATGCCACTCCCAGGAGAACAGCGTTTGCTTTATAACCAGTGTGGCGGTCACGTGCTGTCTGTCGTCTATGCTCATTGTCCCAATCCGATGACAGTGCTTGAAAGCAGCGTCATTGTCCAGTGTTTGCCTCGTTGTGGGCGATGGATTCTAAAAAGCCACGGTGCGTGTCTCTAAAGTGCAAGACAATTTCTTTACGCGCGACGTGCAACTTCTGCTGCCGCTGCTGCCACAATCCCGCTCCCAAGAGAACAGCGTTGGCTGCATAACCCGTGTGGCGGTCACGTGCTGTCTGTCGTCGATGCTCGTTGTCCCAATTCGATGACAGAGCTTGAAGGCAGCGTCTTTGTGCAGTGATTGCCACGTTGTGGACGATGGGCACCAGAAAGCCAGGGTGTGTATATGTAAAGTGCAAGACGATTTCTTTAGGCCAGAGTGCGACTTTCGCTGCCGCTGTTGCCAGAATGCCACTTCCAAGAGAACAGCGTTCGCTTTATAACCCGTGTGGCGGTCACGTGCTCTCTGTCGTCGATGCTCATTGTCCCAATCCGATGACAGTGCTTGAAACCAGAGTCCTTGTCCAGTGTTTGCCTCGTTGTGGACGATGCATTCTAGAAAGCCACGGTGCGTACTGTAAAGTGCACGACAATTTCTTTACGCGCGACGTGCAGCTTCCGCTGCCGCTGCTGCAGAATGCCACTCCCAGGAGAACAGCGTTGGCATTATGACCCGTGTGGCGGTCACGTGCTGTCTGTCGTCGATGCTCATTGTCCCAATCCGATGACAGTGCTTGAAAGCAGCATCTTTGTCCAGTGTTTGCCTCGTTGTGGACGATGGATTCTAGAAAGCCACGGTGCGTGTCTGTAAAGTGCAAGACAATTTCTTTACGCTCGACGTGCAACTTCTGATGCCGCTGCTGCGAGAATCCCGATCCCAAGCGTTGGCTTTATAAGCCGTGTGCCGGTCACGTGCTGTCTGTCGTCGATGCTCGTTGACCCAATCCGATGACAAAGCTTGAAGGCGGCGTCTTTGTCCAGTGATTGCCACGTTGTGGACGATGGGTACCAGAAAGCCAGGGTGCGTGTCTGTAAAGTGCAAGCCAATTTCTTTACGCGCGACGTGCAACTTCCGCTGCCGCTGCTGCCAGAATGCCGCTCCCAGGAGAACAGCTTTGGAATTATAGCCCGTGTGGCGGTCACGTGCTGTCTGTCGTCGATGCTCATTGTACTAACGCGATGACCGTGTTTGAAAGCAGCGTCTTTGTCCAGTGATTGCCTTGTTGTGGACGATGGATTCAAGAAAGCGACGGTGTCTGTCTGTAAAGTGCAAGACAATTTCTTTAGGCGCGACATGCAACTTCCGCTGCCGCTGCTGCAGGAATCCCGCTCAAAAGAGAACAGCGTTGGCTTTATAACCCCTGTGGCGGTCACGTGCTGTCTGTCGTCGATGCTCGTTGTCCCAATTTGATGACAGAGCTTGAAGGCAGCGTCTTTGTCCAGTGATTGCCACGTTGTGGACGATGGGTACCAGAAAGCCAGGGTGTGTATATGTGAAGTGCAAGACGATTTCTTTAGGCCAGAGTGCGACTTTCGCTGCCGCTGCTGCCAGAATTCCGCTCCCAAGAGAACAGCGTTGTCTTTATAACCCGGGTGGCAGTCACGTGCTGTCTGTCGTCGATGCTCATTGTCCCAATCCGATGACAGTGCTTGAAAGCAGCGTGTTTGTCCAGTGTTTGCCTTGTTGTGGACGATGGATACCAGAAAGCCACGTGCGTGTCTGTAAATTTCAAGACAATTTCTTAACGCGCGACGTGCAACTTCCGCTGGCGCTGGTGCCAGAATCCCGCTCCCAAGAAAACTGCGTTGGCTTTATAACCCGTGTGGCGGACACGTGCTGTCTGTCGTCGATGCTCATTGTCCCAATCCGATGACAGTGCTTGAAAGCAGCGTCTTTGTACATTGATTGCCCCGTTGTGGACGATGGATTGCAGAAAACCACGGTGCGTGTCTGTAAAGTGCAAGACAATTTCTTTACGCGCGATGTGCAACTTCCGCTGCCGCTGCTGCCAGAATGCCGCTCCCAGGAGAACAGCTTTGGCTTTATAGCCCGAGTGGCGGTCACGTGCTGTGTGTCGTCGATGCTCATTGTACCACTCCGATGACCGTGCTTGAAAGCAGCGTCTTTGTACAGTGATTGCCTCGTTGTGGACGATGGGTACAAGAAAGCCACGGTGCGTGTCTGTAAAGTGCAAGAAAATTTCTTTAGGCGCGACGTGCAACTTCCGCTGCCACTGCTGCCAGAATGCCACTCCCAGGAGAACAGCGTTAGCTTTATAACCCGTGTGGCGGTCACGTGGTGTCTGTCGTCTATGCTCATTGCCCCAATCCGATGACAGTGATTGAAAGCACCGTCTTTGTCCAGTGTTTTCCTCGTTGTGGACGATGGATTCTAGAAAGCCACGGTGCGTGTCTGTAAAGTGCAAGACAATTTCTTTACGCGCGACGTGCAACTTCTGCTGCCGCTGCTGCCACAATCCCGCTCCCAAGAGAACAGCGTTGGCTTTATAACCCGTGTGGCGGTCACGTGCTGTCTGTCGTCGATGCTCGTTGTCCCAATTCGATGACAGAGCTTGAAGGCAGCGTCTTTGTCCAGTGATTGCCACGTTGTGGACGATGGGCACCACAAAGCCAGGGTGTGTATATGTAAAGTGCAAGACGATTTCTTTAGGCCAGAGTGCGACTTTCGCTGCCGCTGTTGCCAGAATGCCACTTCCAAGAGAACAGCGTTCGCTTTATAACCCGTGTGGCGGTCACGTGCTCTCTGTCGTCGATGCTCATTGTCCCAATCCGATGACAGTGCTTGAAACCAGAGTCCTTGTCCAGTGTTTGCCTCGTTGTGGACGATGCATTCTAGAAAGCCACGGTGCGTACTGTAAAGTGCACGACAATTTCTTTACGCGCGACGTGCAGCTTCCGCTGCCGCTGCTGCAGAATGTCACACCCAGGAGAAGAGCGTTGGCTTTATAACCCGTGCGGCGGTCACGTGCTGTCTGTCGTCGATGCTCATTGTCCCAATCCGATGACAGTGCTTGAAAGCAGCGTCTTTGTCCAGTGATTGCCACGTAGTGGACACTGGACTCCAGAAAGCCACGGTGCGTGTCTGTAAAGTGCAAGACAATTTTTTTACGCGCGACGTGCAACTTCCGCTGCCGCTGCTGCCAGAATGAAGCTCCCAGGAGAACAGCTGTGTCTTTATAGCCCGTGTGGCGGTCACGTGCTGTCTGCCGTCGAAGCTCATTGTACCAACGCGATGACCGTGCTTGAAAGCAGCGTCCTTGTCCAGTGATTGCCTTGCTGTGGACGATAGATTCCAGAAAGCCACGGTGTCTGTCTGTAAAGTGCAAGACAATTTCTTTAGGCGCGACATGCAACTTCCGCTGCCGCTGCTGCCAGAATGCCGCTCCCAGGAGAACAGCGTTGGCTTTATAACCCGTGTGGCGGTCACGTGCTGTCTGTCGTCGATGCTCATTGTCCCAATCCGATGACAGTGCTTGAAAGCAGCGTCTTTGTCCAGTGATTGCCACGTAGTGGACAGTGGACTCCAGAAAGCCACGGTGCGTGTCTGTAAAGTGCAAGACAATTTTTTTACGCGCGACGTGCAACTTCCGCTGCCGCTGCTGCCAGAATGAAATTCCCAGGAGAACAGCTGTGTCTTTATAGCCCGTGTGGCGGTCACGTGCTGTCTGTCGTCGATGCTCATTGTCCCAATCCGATGACAGTGCTTGAAAGCAGCGTCTTTGTCCAGTGATTGCCCCGTTGTGGACGATGGATTGCAGAAAACCACGGTGCATGTCTGTAAAGTGCAAGACAATTTCTTTACGCGCGATGTGCAACTTACGCTGCCGCTGCTGCCAGAATGCCGCTCCCAGGAGAACAGCTTTGGCTTTATAGCCCGAGTGGCGGTCACGTGCTGTCTGTCGTCGATGCTCATTGTACCACTCCGATGACCGTGCTTGAAAGCAGCGTCTTTGTACAGTGATTGTCTCGTTGTGGAGAGATGGGTACCAGAAAGCCACGGTGCGTGTCTGTAAAGTGCAAGAAAATTTCGGCGCGAAGTGCAACTTCCGCTGCCACTGCTGCCAGAATGCCACTCCCAGGAGAACAGCGTTTGCTTTATAACCAGTGTGGCGGTCACGTGCTGTCTGTCGTCTATGCTCATTGTCCCAATCCGATGACAGTGCTTGAAAGCAGCGTCATTGTCCAGTGTTTGCCTCGTTGTGGGCGATGGATTCTAAAAAGCCACGGTGCGTGTCTCTAAAGTGCAAGACAATTTCTTTACGCGCGACGTGCAACTTCTGCTGCCGCTGCTGCCACAATCCCGCTCCCAAGAGAACAGCGTTGGCTGCATAACCCGTGTGGCGGTCACGTGCTGTCTGTCGTCGATGCTCGTTGTCCCAATTCGATGACAGAGCTTGAAGGCAGCGTCTTTGTGCAGTGATTGCCACGTTGTGGACGATGGGCACCAGAAAGCCAGGGTGTGTATATGTAAAGTGCAAGACGATTTCTTTAGGCCAGAGTGCGACTTTCGCTGCCGCTGTTGCCAGAATGCCACTTCCAAGAGAACAGCGTTCGCTTTATAACCCGTGTGGCGGTCACGTGCTCTCTGTCGTCGATGCTCATTGTCCCAATCCGATGACAGTGCTTGAAACCAGAGTCCTTGTCCAGTGTTTGCCTCGTTGTGGACGATGCATTCTAGAAAGCCACGGTGCGTACTGTAAAGTGCACGACAATTTCTTTACGCGCGACGTGCAGCTTCCGCTGCCGCTGCTGCAGAATGTCACACCCAGGAGAAGAGCGTTGGCTTTATAACCCGTGCGGCGGTCACGTGCTGTCTGTCGTCGATGCTCATTGTCCCAATCCGATGACAGTGCTTGAAAGCAGCGTCTTTGTCCAGTGATTGCCACGTAGTGGACACTGGACTCCAGAAAGCCACGGTGCGTGTCTGTAAAGTGCAAGACAATTTTTTTACGCGCGACGTGCAACTTCCGCTGCCGCTGCTGCCAGAATGAAGCTCCCAGGAGAACAGCTGTGTCTTTATAGCCCGTGTGGCGGTCACGTGCTGTCTGCCGTCGAAGCTCATTGTACCAACGCGATGACCGTGCTTGAAAGCAGCGTCCTTGTCCAGTGATTGCCTTGCTGTGGACGATAGATTCCAGAAAGCCACGGTGTCTGTCTGTAAAGTGCAAGACAATTTCTTTAGGCGCGACATGCAACTTCCGCTGCCGCTGCTGCCAGAATGCCGCTCCCAGGAGAACAGCGTTGGCTTTATAACCCGTGTGGCGGTCACGTGCTGTCTGTCGTCGATGCTCATTGTCCCAATCCGATGACAGTGCTTGAAAGCAGCGTCTTTGTCCAGTGATTGCCACGTAGTGGACAGTGGACTCCAGAAAGCCACGGTGCGTGTCTGTAAAGTGCAAGACAATTTTTTTACGCGCGACGTGCAACTTCCGCTGCCGCTGCTGCCAGAATGAAATTCCCAGGAGAACAGCTGTGTCTTTATAGCCCGTGTGGCGGTCACGTGCTGTCTGTCGTCGATGCTCATTGTCCCAATCCGATGACAGTGCTTGAAAGCAGCGTCTTTGTCCAGTGATTGCCCCGTTGTGGACGATGGATTGCAGAAAACCACGGTGCATGTCTGTAAAGTGCAAGACAATTTCTTTACGCGCGATGTGCAACTTACGCTGCCGCTGCTGCCAGAATGCCGCTCCCAGGAGAACAGCTTTGGCTTTATAGCCCGAGTGGCGGTCACGTGCTGTCTGTCGTCGATGCTCATTGTACCACTCCGATGACCGTGCTTGAAAGCAGCGTCTTTGTACAGTGATTGTCTCGTTGTGGAGAGATGGGTACCAGAAAGCCACGGTGCGTGTCTGTAAAGTGCAAGAAAATTTCGGCGCGAAGTGCAACTTCCGCTGCCACTGCTGCCAGAATGCCACTCCCAGGAGAACAGCGTTTGCTTTATAACCAGTGTGGCGGTCACGTGCTGTCTGTCGTCTATGCTCATTGTCCCAATCCGATGACAGTGCTTGAAAGCAGCGTCATTGTCCAGTGTTTGCCTCGTTGTGGGCGATGGATTCTAAAAAGCCACGGTGCGTGTCTCTAAAGTGCAAGACAATTTCTTTACGCGCGACGTGCAACTTCTGCTGCCGCTGCTGCCACAATCCCGCTCCCAAGAGAACAGCGTTGGCTGCATAACCCGTGTGGCGGTCACGTGCTGTCTGTCGTCGATGCTCGTTGTCCCAATTCGATGACAGAGCTTGAAGGCAGCGTCTTTGTGCAGTGATTGCCACGTTGTGGACGATGGGCACCAGAAAGCCAGGGTGTGTATATGTAAAGTGCAAGACGATTTTTTTAGGCCAGAGTGCGACTTTCGCTGCCGCTGCTGCCAGAATGCCACTCCCAAGAGAACAGCGTTGGCTTTATAACCCGTGTGGCGGTCACGTGCTGTCTGTCGTCGATGCTCATTGTCCCACTTCGATGACAGTGCTTGAAAGCAGCGTGTTTGTCTAGTGCTTGCCTCGTTGTGGACGATGGATTCTAGAAAGCCAGGGTGCGTGTCTGTAAAGTGCAAGACGATTTCTTTAGGCCAGAGTGCGACTTCTGGTGCCGGAATCCCGCTCCCAAGTGAACAGCGTTGGCTTTATAACCCGTGTGGCGGTCACGTGCTGTCTGTCGTCGATGCTCCTTGTCCCAATTTGATGACAGATCTTGAAGGCAGCGTCTTTGTCCAGTGATTCTCACCTTGTGGACGATGGATTCTAGAAAGCCACGGTGCGTGTCTGTAAAGTGCAAGACAATTTGCTTACGCGCGACGTGCAACTTCTGCTGCCGCTGCTGCCAGAATCCCGCTCCCAAGAGAACAGCGTTGGCTTTATAACCCGTGTGGCGGTCACGTGCTGTCTGTCGTAGATGCTCGTTGTCCCAATTCGATGACACAGCTTGAAGGCAGCGCCTTTGTCCAGTGATTGCCACGCTGTGGACGATGGGCACCAGAAAGCCAGGGTGTGTATATGTCAAGTGCAAGACGATTTTTTTAGGCCAGAGTGCGACTTTCGCTGCCGCTGCTACCAGAATGCCACTCCCAAGAGAACAGCGTTGGCTTTATAACCCGTGTGGCGGTCATGTGCTATCTATCGTCGATGCTCATTGTCCCAATCCGTTGACAGTGCTTGAAAGCAGAGTCTTTGTCCAGTGTTTGCCTCGTTGTGGACGATGGATTCTAGAAAGCCACGGTGCGTACATTTAAGTGCAAGACAATTTCTTTAGGCGCGACGTGCAACTTCCGCTGCCGCTGCTGCAGAATGCCACTCCCAGGAGAACAGCGTTGACTTTATAACCCGTGTGGCGGTCACGTGCTGTCTGTCGTCGATGCTCATTGTCCCAATCCGACGACAGTGCTTGAAAGCAGCGTCTTTGTCCCGTGATTGCCACGTAGTGGACACTGGATTCCAGAAAGCCACGGTGCGTATCTGTAAAGTGCAAGACAATTTCTTTACGCGCGACGTGCAACTTCCGCTGCCGCTGCTGCCAGAATGCCACTCCCAGGAGTACAGCGTTGGCTATATAACCCGTGTGGCGGTCACCTGCTGTCTGTCGTCGATGCTCAGTGTCCCAATCCGATGGCAGTGCTTGAAAGCAGCGTGTTTGTCCAGTGTTTGCCTCGTTGTGGACGATGGATTCTAGAACGCCACGGTCCGTGTCTGTAATGTGCAAGATAATTTCTTTTCGTGCGACGTGCAACTTCTGCTGCCGCTGCTGCCAGAATCCCGCTCCCAACAGAACAGCGTTGGCTTTATAACCCGTGTGGATGTCACGTGCTGTCTGTCGTCGATGCTCATTGTCCCAATCCGATGACAGTGCTTGAAAGCAGCGTGTTTGTCCAGTGTTTGCCTTGTTGTTTACGATGGATTCTAGAAAGCCACGGTGCGTGTCTGTAAATTTGAAGACAATTTCTTTACGCGCGATGTGCAACTTCCGCTGCCGCTGGTGCCAGAATCCCGCTCCCAAGAAAACAGCGTTGGCTTTATAACCCGTGTGGCGTTCACGTGCTGTCTGTCGTCGATGCGCATTGTCCCAATTAGATGACAGTGCTTGAAAGCGGCGTCTTTCTCCAGTGATTGCCCCGTTGTGGACGATGGATTGGAGAAAGTCACGGTGTCTGTATGTAAAGTGCAAGACAATTTCTTTAGGCGCGACATGCAACTTCCGCTGCCGCTGCTGCCAAAATGCCGCTCCCAGGAGAACAGCGTTGGCTTTATAACCCGTGTGGCGGTCACGTGCTGTCTGTCGTCGATGTTCATTGTCCCAATCCGATGACCGAGCTTGAAAGCAGCGTCTTTGTCCAGTGATTACCTCGTTGTGGACGATGGATTCCAGGAAGCCACAGCGGGTGTCTGTAATGTGCAAGACAATTTCTTTAGGCGCGACGTGCAAATTCCACTGCCGCTGCTGCCAGAATGCCTCGCCCAGGAGAACAGCGTTGGCTTTATGACCCGTGTGGCGGTCACGTGCTGTCTGTCGTCGATGCTCATTGTCCCAATCAGATGACAGTGCTTGAAAGCAGCATCTTTGTCCAGTGTTTGCCTCGTTGTGGACGATGGATTCTAGAAAGCCACGGTGCGTGTCTGTAAAGCGCAAGACAATTTCTTTACGCTCGACGTGCAACTTCTGATGCCACTGCTGCGAGAATCCCGATCCCAAGCGTTGTCTTTATAACCCGTGTGCCGGTCACGTGCTGTCTGTCGTCGATGCTCGTTGACCCAATCCGATGACAGAGCTTGAAGGCGGCGTCTTTGTACAGTGATTGCCACGTTGTGGACGATGGGTACCAGAAAGCCAGGGTGTGTTTATGTAAAGTGCAAGACGATTTCTTTAGGCCAGAGTGCGATTTCCGCTGCCACTGCTGCCAGAATGCCGCTCCCAAGAGAACAGCGTTGACTTTTTACCCGTGTGGCGGTCACGTGCTTTCTGTCGTCGATGCTCGTTGTCCCAATCCGATGACAGTGCTTGAAGGCAGCGTCTTTGTCCAGTGATTGCCCCGTTGTGGACGATGGATTCCAGAATGCCACGGTGCGTGTCTGTAAAGTGCAAGACAATTTCTTTACGCGCGACGTGCAACTTCTGCTGCCGCTGCTGCGAGAATCCCGATCCCAAGAGAACAGTGTTGGCTTTATATCCCGTGTGCTGGTCACGTGCTGTCTGTCGTAGATGCTCGTTGTCCCAATTCGATGACAGAGTTTGAAGGCAGCGTCTTTGTCCAGTGATTGCCACGTTGTGGACGATGGGTACCAGAAAGCCAGGGTGTGTATATGTAAAGTGCAAGACGATTTCTTTAGGCCAGAGTGCGACTTTCGCTGCCGCTGCTGCCAGAATGCCGCTCCCAAGAGAACAGCGTTGGCTTTATAACCCGTGTGGCAGTCACGTGCTGTTGTCGTCGATGCTCATTGTCCCAATCCGATGACAGTGCTTGAAAGCAGCGTGTTTGTCCAGTGTTTGCCTTGTTGAGGACGATGGATTCTAGAAAGCCACGGTGCGTGTCTGTAAATTTCAAGACAATTTTTTTACGCGCGACATGCAACTTCCGCTGCCGCTGCTGCCAGAATGCCGCTCCCAGGAGAACAGCGTTGGCTTTGTAACCCGTTTGGCGGTCACGTGCTGTTTGTCGTCGATGCTCGTTGTACCAATCCGATGACCGTGCTTGAAAGCAGCGTCTTTGTCCAGTGATTGCCTCGTTGTGGACGATGGATTCCAGAAAGCCACGGTGCGTGTCTGTAAAGTGCAAGATAATTTCTTTAAGCCAAAGTGCAACTTCCGCTGCCGCTGCTGCCAGAATGCCACTCCCAGGAGAACAGTGTTGGCTTCATAACCCGTGTGGCGGTCACGTGCTGTCTGTCGTCGATGCTCGTTGTCCCAATCCGATGACAGTGCTTGAAAGCAGCGTGTTTGTCTAGTGCTTGCCTCGTTGTGGACGATGGATTCTAGAAAGCCAGGGTGCGTGTCTGTAAAGTGCAAGACGATTTCTTTACGCCAGAGTGCGACTTCTGCTACCGCTGCTGCCGGAATCTCGCTCCCAAGTGAACAGCGTTGACTTTATATTCCGTGTGGCGGTCACGTGCTGTCTGTCGTCGATGCTCCTTGTCCCAATTTGATGACAGAGCTTGAAGGCAGCGTCTTTGTCCAGTGGTTGCCACGTTGTGGACGATGGGTACCCGAAAGCCAGGGTGTGTATATGTAAAGTGCAAGACGATTTCTTTAGCCCAGAGTGCGACTTTCGTTGCCGCTTCTGTCAGAATGCCACTCCCAAGAGAACAGCGTTGGCTTTATAACCCGTGTGGCGGTCATGTGCTGTCTGTCGTCGATGCTCATTTTCCCAATCCGATGACAGTGCTTGAAAGCAGCGTCTTTGTCCAGTGTTTGCCTCGTTGTGGACGATGGATTCTAGAAAGCTACGGTGCGTGTCTGTAAAGTGCAAGACAATTTCTTTACGCGGGACGTGCAACTTCTGCTGCCGCTGATGCCAGAATCCCGCTCCCAAGAGAACAGCGTTGGTTTATAACCCGTGTGGCTGTCACGTGTTGTCTGTCGTCGATGCTCGTTGTCCCAATTCGATGACAGAGCTTGAAGGCAGCGTCTTTGTCCAGTGATTGCCTCGTTGTGGACGATGGATTCTAGAAAGCCTCGGTGCGTACTGTAAAGTGCAAGACACTTTCTTTAGGCGCGACGTGCAACTTACGCTGCCGCTGCTGCCAGAATGCCGCTCCCAGGAGAACAGCTTTGGCTTTATAGCCCGTCTGGTGGTCACGTGCTGTCTGTCGTCGATGCTCATTGTACAACGCGATGACCGTGCTTGAAAGCAGCGTCTTTGTCCAGTGATTGCCTTGTTGTGGACGATGGATTCCAGAAAGCCACGGTGCCTGTGTGTAAAGTACAAGACAATTTCTTTAGGCGCGACATGCAACTTCTGCTGCCGCTGCTGCCAGAATCCCGCTCCCAAGAGAACAGCGTTGGCTTTAAAACCCGGGTGGCGGTCAAGTGCTGTCTGTCGTCGATGCTCATTGTCCCAATCCGATGACAGAGCTTGAAGGGGGCGTCTTTGTCCAGTGATTGCCACGTTGTGGACGATGGGTACCAGAAAGCCAGGGTGTGTATATGTAAAGTGCAAGACGATTTCTTTAGGCCAGAGTGCGATTTCCGCTGCCGCAGCTGCCAGAATGCCGCTCCCAAGAGAACAGCGTTGGCTTTTTAACCAGTGTGGCGGTCCCGTGCTGTCTGTCGTCGATGCTCGTTGTCCCAATCCGATGACTGTGCTTGAAGGCAGCGTCTTTGTCCAGTGATTGCCTTGTTGTGGACGATGGATTCCAGAAAGCGACTGTGCCTGTCTGTAAAGTGCAAGACAATTTCTTTAGGCGCGACATGCTACTTCCGCTGCCGCTGCTGCCAGAATACCGCTCCCAGGAGAACAGCGTTGGCTTTATAACCCGTGTGGCTGTCACGTGCTGTCTGTCGTCGATGCTCATTGTACCAATCCGATGACCGTGCTTGAAAGCAGCGTCTTTGTCCAGTGATTGCATCGTTGTGGACGATGGATTCCAGAAAGCCACGGTGCGTGTCTGCAATGTGCAAGACATTTTCTTTAGGCGCGACTTGCAACTTCTGACGCCGCTGCTGCGAGAATCCCGATCCCAAGAATTGGCTTTATAACCCGTGTGCCGGTCACGTGCTGTCTGTCGTCGATGCTCGTTGTACCAATCCGATGACCGTGCTTGAAAGCAGCGTCTTTGTCCAGTGATTGCATCGTTGTGGACGATGGATTCCAGAAAGCCACGGTGCGTGTCTGCAATGTGCAAGACATTTTCTTTAGGCGCGACTTGCAACTTCTGACGCCGCTGCTGCGAGAATCCCGATCCCAAGAATTGGCTTTATAACCCGTGTGCCGGTCACGTGCTGTCTGTCGTCGATGCTCGTTGAACCAATCCGATGACAGAGCTTGAAGGCGGCGTCTTTGTCCAGTGATTGCCACGTTGTGGACGATGGGTACCAGAAAGCCAGGGTGTGTATATGTAAAGTGCAAGACGATTTCTTTAGGCCAGAGTGCGATTTCCGCTGCCGCTGCTGCCAGAATGCCCTTCCCAAGAGAACAGCGTTGGCTTTTTAACCCGTGTGGCGGTCACGTGCTTTCTGTCGTCGATGCTCGTTGTCCCAATCCGATGACAGTGCTTGAAGGCAGCGTCTTTGTCCAGTGATTGCCCCGTTGTGGACGATGGATTCCAGAAAGGCACGGTGCGTGTCTGTAAAGTGCAAGACAATTTCTTTACGCTGACGTGCAACTTCTGCTGCCGCTGCTGCGAGAATCTCGATCACAAGAGAACAGTGTTGGCTTTATAACCCGTGTGCTGGTCACGTGCTGTCTGTCGTCGATGCTCATTGTCCCAATCCGATGACAGGGCTTGAAAGGAGCCTGTTTGTCCAGTGTTTGCCTTGTTGTGGACGATGGATTCTAGAAAGCCACGGTGCGTGTCTGTAAATTTCAAGACAATTTCTTTACGCGCGACGTGCAACTTCCGCTGCCGCTGGTGCCAGAATCCCGCTCCCAAGAAAACAGCGTTGGCTTTATAACCCGTGTGGCGGTCACGTGCTGTCTGTCGTCGATGCGCATTGTCCCAATCCGATGACAGTGCTTGAAAGCAGCGTCTTTGTCCAGTGATTGCCCCGTTGTGGACGATGGATTGCAGAAAACCACGGTGCGTGTCTGTAAAGCGCAAGACAATTTCTTTACGCGCGACGTGCAACTTCGGCTGCCGCTGCTGCCAGAATGCCGCTCCCAGGAGAACAGCGTTGGCTTTATAACCCGTGTGGCGGTCACGTGCTGTCTGTCGTCGATGCTCATTGTACCAATCCGATGACCATGCTTGAAAGCAGCGTCTTTGTCCAGTGATTGCATCGTTGTGGACGATTGATTCTAGAAAGCCACGGTGCGTGTCTCTAAAGTGCAAGACAATTTCTTTTCGCGCGACGTGCAACTTCTGCTGCCGCTGCTTCCAGAATCCCGCTCCCAAGAGAACAGCGTTGGCTTTATAACCCCTGTGGCGGTCACGTGCTGTCTGTCGTCGATGCTCGTTGTCCCAATTCAATGACAGAGCTTGAAGGCGGCATCTTTGTCCAGTGATTGCCACGTTGTGGACGATGGGTACCAGAAAGCCACGGTGCGTGTCTGTAAAGTGCAAGAAAATTTCTTTAGGCGCGACGTGCAACTTCCGCTGCCACTGCTGCCAGAATGCCACTCCCAGGAGAACAGCGTCAGCTTTATAACCCGTGTGGCGGTCACGTGCTGTCTCTCGTCGATGCTCATTGTCCCAATCCGATGACAGTGCTTGAAGGCAGCGTCTTTGTCCAGTGATTGCCACGTAGTGGACACTGGATTCCAGAAAGCCACGGTGCGTGTCTGCAAAGTGCAAGACAATTTCTTTACGCGCGACGTGCAACTTCCGCTGCCGCTGCTGCCAGAATGCCGCTCCCAGGAGAACAGCGTTGGCTTTATAACCCGTGTGGCGGTCACGTGCTGTCTGTCGTCGATGCTCATTGTACCAATCCGATGACCATGCTTGAAAGCAGCGTCTTTGTCCAGTGATTGCATCGTTGTGGACGATTGATTCTAGAAAGCCACGGTGCGTGTCTCTAAAGTGCAAGACAATTTCTTTTCGTGCGACGTGCAACTTCTGCTGCCGCTGCTGCCAGAATCCCGCTCCCAAGAGAACAGCGTTGGCTTTAAAACCCCTGTGGCGGTCACGTGCTGTCTGTCGTCGATGCTCGTTGTCCCAATTCGATGACAGAGCTTGAAGGCAGCGTCTTTGTCCAGTGATTGCCACGTTGTGGACGATGGGTACCAGAAAGCCACGGTGCGTGTCTGTAAATTTCAAGAAAATTTCTTTACGCGCGACGTGCAACTTCCGCTGCCGCTGGTGCCAGAATACCGCTCCCAAGAAAACTGCGTTGGCTTTATAACCCGTGTGGCGGTCACATGCTGTCTGTCGTCGATGCTCATTGTCCCAATCCGATGACAGTGCTTGAAAGCAGCGTCTTTGTACAGTGATTGCCCCGTTGTGGACGATGGATTGCAGAAAACCACGGTGCGTGTCTGTAAAGTGCAAGAGAATTTCTTTACGCGCGATGTGCAACTTCCTCTGCCGCTGCTGCCAGAATGCCGCTCCCAGGAGAACAGCTTTGGCTTTATAGCCCGAGTGGCGGTCACGTGCTGTGTGTCGTCGATGCTCATTGTACCACTCCAATGACCGTGCTTGAAAGCAGCGTCTTTGTACAGTGATTGCCTCGTTGTGGACGATGGGTACCAGAAAGCCACGGTGCGTGTCTGTAAAGTGCAAGAAAATTTCTTTAGGCGCGACGTGCAACTTCCGCTGCCACTGCTGCCAGAATGCCACTCCCAGGAGAACAGCGTTAGCTTTATAACGCGAGTGGCGGTCACGTGCTGTGTGTCGTCGATGCTCATTGTACCACTCCGATGACCGTGCTTGAAAGCAGCGTCTTTGTACAGTGATTGCCTCGTTGTGGACGATGGGTACCAGAAAGCCACGGTGCGTGTCTGTAAAGTGCAAGAAAATTTCTTTAGGCGCGACGTGCAACTTCCGCTGCCACTGCTGCCAGAATGCCACTCCCAGGAGAACAGCGTTAGCTTTATAACCCGTGTGGCGGTCACGTGGTGTCTGTCGTCTATGCTCATTGCCCCAATCCGATGACAGTGATTGAAAGCAGCGTCTTTGTCCAGTGTTTGCCTCGTTGTGGACGATGGATTCTAGAAAGCCACGATGCGTGTCTGTAAAGTGCAAGACAATTTCTTTACGCGCGACGTGCAACTTCTGCTGCCGCTGCTGCCACAATCCCGCTCCCAAGAGAACAGCGTTGGCTTTATAACCCGTGTGGCGGTCACGTGCTGTCTGTCGTCGATGCTCGTTGTCCCAATTCGATGACAGAGCTTGAAGGCAGCGTCTTTGTCCAGTGGTTGCCACGTTGTGGACGATGGGCACCAGAAAGCCAGGGCGTGTATATTTAAAGTGCAAGACGATTTCTTTAGGCCAGAGTGCGACTTTCGCTGCCGCTGTTGCCAGAATGCCACTTCCAAGAGAACAGCGTTCGCTTTATAACCCGTGTGGCGGTCACGTGCTCTCTGTCGTCGATGCTCATTGTCCCAATCCGATGACAGTTCTTGAAAGCAGAGTCCTAGTCCAGTGTTTGCCTCGTTGTGGACGATGTATTCTAGAAAGCCACGGTGCGTGCTGTAAAGTGCAAGACAATTTCTTTAGGCGCGACGTGCTACTTCCGCTGCCGCTGCTGCAGAATGCCACACCCAGGAGAACAGCGTTGGCTTTATAACCTGTGTGGCGGTCACGTGCTGTATGTCGTCGATGCTCATTGTCCCAATCCGATGACAGTGCTTGAAAGCAGCGTCTTTGTCCAGTGATTGCCACATAGTGGACACTGGACTCCAGAAAGCGACGGTGCGTGTCTGTAAAGTGCAAGAAAGACAATTTTTTTACGCGCGACGTGCAACTTCCGCTGCCGCTGCGGCCAGAATGAAGCTCCCAGGAGAACAGCTGTGTCTTTATAGCCTGTGTGGCGGTCCCGTGCTGTCTGTCGTCGATGCTCATTGTACCAACGCGATGACCGTGCTTGAAAGCAGCGTCTTTGTCCAGTGATTGCCTCGTTGTGGACGATGGATTCCAGAAAGCCACGGTGCGTGTCTGTAATGTGCAAGACATTTTCTTTAGGCGCGACGTGCAACTTCTGACGCCGCTGCTGCGAGAATCCCGATCCCAAGAATTGGCTTTATAACCCGTGTGCCGGTCACGTGCTGTCTGTCGTCGATGCTCGTTGACCCAATCCGATGACAGAGCTTGAAGGCGGCGTCTTTGTCCAGTGATTGCCACGTTGTGGACGATGGGTACCAGAAAGCCAGGGTGTGTATATGTAAAGTGCAAGACGATTTCTTTAGGCCAGAGTGCGATTTCCGCTGCCGCTGCTGCCAGAATGCCGCTCCCAAGAGAACAGCGTTGGCTTTTTAACCCGTGTGGCGGTCACGTGCTTTCTGTCGTCGATGCTCGTTGTCCCAATCCGATGACAGTGCTTGAAGGCAGCGTCTTTGTCCAGTGATTGCCCCGTTGTGGACGATGGATTCCAGAAAGGCACGGTGCGTGCCTGTAAAGTGCAAGACAATTTCTTTACGCTGACGTGCAACTTCTGCTGCCGCTGCTGCGAGAATCTCCATCACAAGAGAACAGTGTTGGCTTTATAACCCGTGTGCTGGTCACGTGCTGTCTGTCGTCGATGCTCATTGTCCCAATCCGATGACAGGGCTTGAAAGGAGCCTGTTTGTCCAGTGTTTGCCTTGTTGTGGACGATGGATTCTAGAAAGCCACGGTGCGTGTCTGTAAATTTCAAGACAATTTCTTTACGCGCGACGTGCAACTTCCGCTGCCGCTGGTGCCAGAATCCCGCTCCCAAGAAAACAGCGTTGGCTTTATAACCCGTGTGGCGGTCACGTGCTGTCTGTCGTCGATGCGCATTGTCCCAATCCGATGACAGTGCTTGAAAGCAGCGTCTTTGTCCAGTGATTGCCCCGTTGTGGACGATGGATTGCAGAAAACCACGGTGCGTGTCTGTAAAGTGCAAGACAATTTCTTTACGCGCGACGTGCAACTTCCGCGGCCGCTGCTGAAGAATGCCGCTCCCAGGAGAACAGCTTTGGCTTTATAGCCCGAGTGGCGGTCACGTGCTCTCTGTCGTCGATGCTCATTGTACCACTCCGATGACTGTGCTTGAAAGCAGCGTCTTTGGCCAGTGATTGCCTTGTTGTGGACGATAGATTCCAGAAAGCCACGGTGCCTGTCTGTAAAGTACAAGACAATTTCTTTAGGCGCGACGTGCAACTTCCGCTGCCGCTGCTGCGAGAATCCCGATCCGAAGAGAACAGCGTTGGCTTTTTAACCCGTGTGGCGGTCACGTGCTGTCTGTCGACGATGCTCGTTGACCCAATCCGATGACAGAGCTTGAAGGCGGCGTCTTTGTCCAGTGATTGCCACGTTGTGGACGATGGGTACCAGAAAGCCGGGGTGAGTATATATAAAGTGCAAGGCGATTTCTTTAGGCCAGAGTGCGATTCCCGTTGCCGCTGCTGCCAGAATGCCGCTCCCAAGAGAACAGCGTTGGCTTTTTAACCCGTGTGGCGGCCACGTGCTTTCTGTCGTCGATGCTCGTTGTCCTAATCCGATGACAGTGCTTGAAGGCAGCGTCTTTGTCCATTGTTTGCCTCGTTTTGGACGATGGATTCTAGAACACCACGGTGCGTGTCTGTAAAGTGCAAGATAATTTCTTTTCGTGCGACGTGCAACTTCTGCTGCCGCTGCTGCCAGAATTCCGCTCCCAAGAGAACAGCGTTGGCTTTATAACCCGTGTGGCAGTCACGTGCTGTCTGTCGTCGATGCTCGTTGTCCCATTTCGATGACAGAGCTTGAAGGCAGCGTCTTTGTCCAGTGATTGCCACGTTGTGGACGATGGGTACTAGAAAGCCAGGTTGTGTATATGTAAAGTGCAGGACGATTTCTTTAGGCCAGAGTGCGACTCTCGCTGCCGCTGCTGCCAGAATGCCGCTCCCAAGAGAACAGCGTTGGCATTATAACCCGTGTGGCGGTCACGTGCTGTCTGTCGTCGATGCTCATTGTCCCAATCCGATGACCGTGCTTGAAAGCAGCGTCTTTGTCCAGTGATTGCCTCGTTGTGGACGATGGATTCCAGGAAGCCACGGTGCGTGTCTGTAATGTGCAACACAATTTCTTTAGGCGCGACGTGCAACTTCCGCTGCCGCTGCTGCCAGAATGCCATTCCCAGGAGAACAGCTTTGGCTTTATGACCCGTGTGGCGCTCACGTGCTGTCTGTCGTCGATGCTCATTGTCCCAATCCGATGACAGTGCTTGAAAGCAGCATCTTTGTCCAGTGTTTGCCTCGTTGTGGACGATTGATTCTAGAAATCCACGGTGCGTGTCTGTAAAGTGCAAGACGATTTCTTTAGGCCAGAGTGCGATTTCCGCAGCCGCTGCTGCCAGAATGCCGCTCCCAAGAGAACAGCGTTGGCTTTTTAACCCGTGTGGCGGTCACGTGCTTTCTGTCGTCTATGCTCGTTGTCCCAATCCGATGACAGTGCTTGAAGGCAGCGTCTTTGTCCAGTGATTGCCCCGTTGTGGACGATGGATTCCAGAAAGGCACGGTGCGTGTCTGTAAAGTGCAAGACAATTTCTTTACGCGCGACGCGCGACTTTTGCTCCCGCTGCTGCGAGAATCTCGATCCCAAGATAACAGTGTTGGCTTTATAACCCGTGTGCTGTTCACGTGCTGTCTGTCGTCGATGCTCGTTGTCCCAATTCGATGACAGTGCTTAAAAGCAGCGCCTATGTCCAGTGATTGCCACGTAGTGGACACTGGATTCCAGAAAGCCACGGTGCGTGTCTGTAAAGTGCAAGACAATTTCTTTACGCGCAACGTGCAACTTCCGCTGCCGCTGCTGCCAGAATGCCGCTCCCAGGAGAACAGCTTTGGCTTTATAGCCCGTGTGGCGGTCAAGTGCTGTCTGTCGTCGATGCTCATTGTACTACTCCGATGACTGTGCTTGAAAGCAGCGTCTTTGGCCACTGATTGCCTTGTTGTGGACGATAGATTCCAGAAAGCCAAGGTGCCTGTCTGTAAAGTACAAGACAATATCTTTAGGCGCGTCGTGCAACTTCCGCTGCCGCTGCTGCCAGAATGCCACTCCCAGGAGAACAGCGTTGGCTTTATAACCCGTGTGGCGGTCACGTGCTGTCTGTCGTCGATGCTCATTGTCCCAATCCGATGACAGTTCTTGAAAGCAGCGTGTTTGTCCAGTGTTTGCCTCGTTGTGGACGATGGATTCTAGAAAGCCATGGTGCGTGACTGTAAAGTGCAAGATAATTTCTTTTCGCGCGACGTGCAACTTCTGCTGCCGCTGCTGCCAGAATCCCGCTCCCAAGAGAACAGCGTTGGCTTTAAAACCCCTGTGGCGGTCACGTGCTGTCTGTCGTCGATGCTCTTTGTCCCAATCCGATGACCGTGCTTGAAATCAGCGTCATTGTCTATTGATTGCCTCGTTGTGGACGATGGATTCTAGAAAGCCAGGGTGTGTATATGTAAAGTGCAAGACGATTTCTTTAGGCCAGAGTGCGATTTCCGCTGCCGCTGCTGCCAGAATGCCGCTCCCAAGAGAACAGTGTTGGCTTTATAACCCGTGTGCTGGTCACGTGCTGTCTGTCGTCGATTCTCGTTGTCCCAATTCGATGACAGAGCTTGAAGGCGGCGTCTTTGTCCAGTGATTGCCACGTTGTGGACGATGGGTACCAGAAAGCCACGGTGCGTGTCTGTAAAAAGCAAGAAAATTTCTTTAGACGCGACGTGCAACTTCCGCTGCCACTGCTGCCAGAATGCCACTCCCAGGAAAACAGCGTTAGCTTTATAACCCGTGTGGCGGTCACGTGCTGTCTGTCGTCGATGCGCATTGTCCCAATCCGATGACAGTGCTTGAAAGCAGCGTCTTTGTCCAGTGATTGCCCCGTTGTGGACGATGGTTTGCAGAAAACCACGGTGCGTGTCTGTAAAGTGCAAGACAATTTCTTTACGCGCGACGTGCAACTTCCGCTGCCGCTGCTGCCAGAATGCCGCTCCCAGGAGAACAAGAGTTGGCTTTATAACCCGTGTGGCGGTCACGTGCTGTCTGTCGTCGATGCTCTTTGTCCCAATCCGATGACCGTGCTTGAAACCAGCGTCATTGTCCAGTGATTGCCTCGTTGTGGACGCTGGATTCCAGAAAGCCACGGTACGTGTCTGTAATGTGCAAGACATTTTCTTTAGGCGCGACGTGCAACATCTGACGCCGCTGCTGCGAGAATCCCGATCCCAAGAATTGGCTTTATAACCCGTGTGCCGGTCACGTGCTGTCTGTCGTCGATGCTCGTTGACCCGATCCGATGACAGAGCTTGAAGGCGGCGTCTTTGTCCAGTGATTGCCACGTTGTGGAAGATGGGTACCAGAAAGCCAGGGTGTGTATATGTAAAGTGCAAGACGATTTCTTTAGGCCAGAGTGCGATTTCCGCTGCCGCTGCCTCCAGAATGCCGCTCCCAAGAGAACAGCGTTGGCTTTTTAACCCGTGTGGCGGTCACGTGCTTTCTGTCGTCGATGCTCGTTGTCTTAATCCGATGACAGTGCTTGAAGGCAGCGTCTTTGTCCAGTGATTGCCCCGTTGTGGACGATGGATTCCAGAAAGGCACGGTGCGTGCCTGTAAAGTGCAAGACAATTTCTTTACGCGCGACGTGCAACTTCTTCTGCCGCTGCTGCGAGAATCTCGATCACAAGAGAACAGTGTTGGCTTTATAACCCGTGTGCTGGTCACGTGCTGTCTCTCGTCGATGCTCGTTGTCCCAATTCGATGACAGAGCTTGAAGGCGGCGTCTTTGTCCAGTGATTGCCACGTTGTGGACAATGGGTACCAGAAAGCCACGGTGCGTGTCTGTAAAGTGCAAGACAATTTCTTTAGACGCGACGTGCAACTTCCGCTGCCACTGCTGCCAGAATGCCACTCCCAGGAGAACAGCGTTAGCTTTATAACCCGTGTGGCGGTCACGTGCTGTCTCTCGTCGATGCTCATTGTCCCAATCCGATGACAGTGCTTATAGGCAGCGTCTATGTCCAGTGGTAGCCACGTAGTGGACACTGGATTCCAGAAAGCCAAGGTGCGTGTCTGTAAAGTGCAAGACAATTTCTTTACGCGCGACGTGCAACTTCCGCTGCCGCTGCTGCCAGAATGCCGCTCCCAGGAGAAAAGCTTTGGCTTTATAGCCCGTGTGGCAGTCACGTGCTGTCTGTCGTCGATGCTCATTGTCCCAATCCGATGACAGGGCTTGAAAGGAGCCTGTTTGTCCAGTGTTTGCCTTGTTGTGGACGATGGATTCTAGAAAGCCACGGTGCGTGTCTGTAAATTTCAAGACAATTTCTTTGGCGCGGGACGTGCAATTTCCGCTGCCGCTGGTGCCAGAATCCCGCTCCCAAGAAACCAGCGTTGGCTTTATAACCCGTGTGGCGGTCACGTGCTGTCTGTCGTCGATGCGCATTGTCCCAATCCAATGACAGTGCTTGAAAGCAGCGTCTTTGTCCAGTGTAGGCCCCGTTGTGGACGATGGATTGCAGAAAACCACGGTGCGTGTCTGTAAAGTGCAAGACAATTTCTTTACGCGCGACGTGCAACTTCCGCGGCCGCTGCTGAAGAATGCCGCTCCCAGGAGAACAGCTTTGGCTTTATAGCCCGAGTGGCGGTCACGTGCTGTCTGTCGTCGATGCTCATTGTACCACTCCGATGACTGTGCTTGAAAGCAGCGTCTTTGGCCAGTGATTGCCTTGTTGTGGACGATATATTCCAGAAAGCCACGGTGCCTGTCTGCAAAGTACAAGACAATTTCTTTAGGCGCGACGTGCAACTTCCTCTGCCGCTGCTGCGAGAATCCCGATCCGAAGAGAACGGCGTTGGCTTTTTAACCCGTGTGGCGGTCACGTGCTGTCTGTCGACGATGCTCGTTGACCCAATCCGATGGCAGAGCTTGAAGGCGGCGTCTTTGTCCAGTGATTGCCACGTTGTGGACGATGGGTACCAGAAAGCCAGGGTGAGTATATATAAAGTGCAAGGCGATTTCTTTAGGCCAGAGTGCGATTCCCGTTGCCGCTGCTGCCAGAATGCCGCTCCCAAGAGAACAGCGTTGGCTTTTTAACCCGTGTGGCGGTCACGTGCTTTCTGTCGTCGATGCTCGTTGTCCTATTCCGATGACAGTGCTTGAAGGCAGCGTCTTTGTCCATTGTTTGCCTCGTTTTGGACGATGGATTCTAGAACACCACGGTGCGTGTCTGTAAAGTGCAAGATAATGCGATACAGCGCGAATAAAGACGGGGACGAAGCGAGACAAGACACCACAGCGCTGACCTAGGCTGAGAACACGAGCCACTTTGTCCGGGAGCACCACATCTCCAAGGGTGTGCACTCGATTGCTTTGACTTGAGCGCTGTTTCGGTGAGATGGCACGAAGGTAGCAAAGCTCATGTTGCCATAAGGCTTCAGCAGTTCTGTTAGCAAGCGCGGAAAGCTCACGCCACTTCATCCTGGCCCTTGGGGATCTGTCGAGGCGATGAAGCTGCAGGTACAGCGCTTCTCGGAAGAAGCGTGCTTGGCGCTGCCACTCTGACCGTAGGATCTTCATGATTCTTATGCCATGATGGAGCGAGGGCTGGAAACCTCCCAGGAGGGTCTTAATCGCGCCAGGAAGCAGCTTGACACGGATGCAAAAGCCGAGAGAGCGGGCGCGACAGACAGCAGTAGCGAAGAGGGCAATGAGGCAGGAAGGTTCAGCAGAGAAACACATGAAAGGGCCCGAGGAACTAGAAATATAACTTGCAAGAGTGGCAGATCGGGCTAGTTGGTAATTTTCCATAATGCGATACAGCGCGAATAAAGACGGGGACGAAGCGAGACAAGACACCACAGCGCTGACCTAGGCTGAGAACACGAGCCACTTTGTCCGGGAGCACCACATCTCCAAGGGTGTGCACTCGATTGCTTTGACTTGAGCGCTGTTTCGGTGAGATGGCACGAAGGTAGCAAAGCTCATGTTGCCATAAGGCTTCAGCAGTTCTGTTAGCAAGCGCGGAAAGCTCACGCCACTTCATCCTGGCCCTTGGGGATCTGTCGAGGCGATGAAGCTGCAGGTACAGCGCTTCTCGGAAGAAGCGTGCTTGGCGCTGCCACTCTGACCGTAGGATCTTCATGATTCTTATGCCATGATGGAGCGAGGGCTGGAAACCTCCCAGGAGGGTCTTAATCGCGCCAGGAAGCAGCTTGACACGGATGCAAAAGCCGAGAGAGCGGGCGCGACAGACAGCAGTAGCGAAGAGGGCAATGAGGCAGGAAGGTTCAGCAGAGAAACACATGAAAGGGCCCGAGGAACTAGAAATATAACTTGCAAGAGTGGCAGATCGGGCTAGTTGGTAATTTTCCATAATGCGATACAGCGCGAATAAAGACGGGGACGAAGCGAGACAAGACACCACAGCGCTGACCTAGGCTGAGAACACGAGCCACTTTGTCCGGGAGCACCACATCTCCAAGGGTGTGCACTCGATTGCTTTGACTTGAGCGCTGTTTCGGTGAGATGGCACGAAGGTAGCAAAGCTCATGTTGCCATAAGGCTTCAGCAGTTCTGTTAGCAAGCGCGGAAAGCTCACGCCACTTCATCCTGGCCCTTGGGGATCTGTCGAGGCGATGAAGCTGCAGGTACAGCGCTTCTCGGAAGAAGCGTGCTTGGCGCTGCCACTCTGACCGTAGGATCTTCATGATTCTTATGCCATGATGGAGCGAGGGCTGGAAACCTCCCAGGAGGGTCTTAATCGCGCCAGGAAGCAGCTTGACACGGATGCAAAAGCCGAGAGAGCGGGCGCGACAGACAGCAGTAGCGAAGAGGGCAATGAGGCAGGAAGGTTCAGCAGAGAAACACATGAAAGGGCCCGAGGAACTAGAAATATAACTTGCAAGAGTGGCAGATCGGGCTAGTTGGTAATTTTCCATAATGCGATACAGCGCGAATAAAGACGGGGACGAAGCGAGACAAGACACCACAGCGCTGACCTAGGCTGAGAACACGAGCCACTTTGTCCGGGAGCACCACATCTCCAAGGGTGTGCACTCGATTGCTTTGACTTGAGCGCTGTTTCGGTGAGAAGGCACGAAGGTAGCAAAGCTCATGTTGCCATAAGGCTTCAGCAGTTCTGTTAGCAAGCGCGGAAAGCTCACGCCACTTCATCCTGGCCCTTGGGGATCTGTCGAGGCGATGAAGCTGCAGGTACAGCGCTTCTCGGAAGAAGCGTGCTTGGCGCTTCCGAGAAGCGCTGTACCTGCAGCTTCATCGCCTCGACAGATCCCCAAGGGCCAGGATGAAGTGGCGTGAGCTTTCCGCGCTTGCTAACAGAACTGCTGAAGCCTTATGGCAACATGAGCTTTGCTACCTTCGTGCCATCTCACCGAAACAGCGCTCAAGTCAAAGCAATCGAGTGCACACCCTTGGAGATGTGGTGCTCCCGGACAAAGTGGCTCGTGTTAGCCTAGGTCAGCGCTGTGGTGTCTTGTCTCGCTTCGTCCCCGTCTTTATTCGCGCTGTATCGCATTATGGAAAATTACCAACTACCCGATCTGCCACTCTTGCAAGTGCAAGATAATTTCTTTGCGTGCGACGAGCAACTTCTGCTGCCGCTGCTGCCAGAATCCCGCTCCCAAGAGAACACCGTTTGCTTTATAACCCGTGTGGCAGTCACGTGCTGTCTTTCGTCGATGCTCGTTGTCCCATTTCGATGACAGAGCTTGAAGGCAGCGTCTTTGTCCAGTGATTGCCACGTTGTGGACGATGGGTACTAGAAAGCCAGGGTGTGTATATGTAAAGAGCAGGACGATTTCTTTAGGCCAGAGTGCGACTCTCGCAGCCGCTGCTGCCAGAATGCCGCTCCCAAGAGAACAGCGTTGGCTTTATAACCCGTGTGGCAGTCAAGTGCAGTCTGTCGTCTACGCTCATTGTCCCAATCCGATGACAGTGCTTGAAAGCAGCGTGTTTTTCCAGTGTTTGCCTTGTTGTGGACGATGGATTCTAGAAAGCCACGGTGCGTGTCTGTAAATTTCATGACAATTTCTTTACGCGCGACGTGCAACTTCCGCTGCCGATGCTGCCAGAATGCCGCTCCCAGGAGAACAGCGTTGGCTTTATAACCCGTGTGGCGGTCACGTGCTGTCTGTCGTCGATGCTCATTGTCCCAATCCGATGACCGTGCTTGAAAGCAGCGTCTTTGTCCAGTGATTGCCTCGTTGTGGACGATGGATTCCAGGAAGCCACGGTGCGTGCCTGTAATGTGCAAGACAATTTCTTTAGGCGCGACGTGCAACTTCCGCTGCCGATGCTGCCAGAATGCCACTCCCAGGAGAACAGCTTTGGCTTTATGACCCGTGTGGCGCTCACGTGCTGTCTATCGTCGATGCTCATTGTTCCAATCCGATGACAGTGCTTGAAAGCAGCATCTTTGCCCAGTGTTTGCCTCGTTGTGGACGATTGATTCTAGAAATCCACGGTGCGTGTCTGTAAAGTGCAAGACGATTTCTTTAGGCCAGAGTGCGATTTCCGCAGCCGCTGCTGCCAGAATGCCGCACCCAAGAGAACAACGTTGGCTTTTTAACCCGTGTGGTGGTCACGCGCTTTCTGTCGTCTATGCTCGTTGTCCCAATCTGATGACAGTGCTTGAAGGCAGCGTCTTTGTCCAGTGATTGCCCCGTTGTGGACGATGGATTCCAGAAAGGCACGGTGCGTGTCTGTAAAGTGCAAGACAATTTCTTTACGCGCGACGCGCGACTTCTGCTGCCGCTGCTGCGAGAATCTCGATCCCAAGAGAACAGTGTTGGCTTTATAACCCGTGTGCTGGTCACGTGCTGTCTGTCGTCGATGCTCGTTGTCCCAATTCGATGACAGAGCTTGAAGGCGGCGTCTTTGTCCAGTGATTGCCACGTTGTGGACGATGGGTACCAGAAAGCCACGGTGCGTGTCTGTAAAGTGCAAGAAAATTTCTTTACGCGCGACGTGCAACTTCCGCTGCCACTGCTGCCAGAATGCCACTCCCAGGAGAACAGCGTTGGCTTTATAACCCGTGTGGCGGTCACGTGCTGTCTCTCGTCGATGCTCATTGTCCCAATCCGATGACAGTGCTTAAAAGCAGCGTCTATGTCCAGTGATTGCCACGTAGTGGACACTGGATTCCAGAAAGCCACGGTGCGTGTCTGTAAAGTGCAAGACAATTTCTTTACGCGCGACGTGCAACCTCCGCTGCCGCTGCTGCCAGAATGCCGCTCCCAGGAGGACAGCTTTGGATTTATAGCCCGTGTGGCGGTCAAGTGCTGTCTGTCGTCGATGCTCATTGTACCACTCCGATGACTGTGCTTGAAAGCAGCGTCTTTGGCCAGTGATTGCCTTGTTGTGGACGATAGATTCCAGAAAGCCAAGGTGTCTGTCTGTAAAGTACAAGACAATATCTTTAGGCGCGACGTGCAACTTCCGCTGCCGCTGCTGCCAGAATGCCACTCCCAGGAGAACAGCGTTGGCTTTATAACCCGTTTGGGGGTCACGTGCTGTCTGTCGTCGATGCTCATTGTCCCAATCCGATGACAGTTCTTGAAAGCAGCGTGTTTGTCCAGTGTTTGCCTCGTTGTGGACGATGGATTCTAGAAAGCCACGGTGCGTGACTGTAAAGTGCAAGATAATTTCTTTTAGCGCGACGTGCAACTTCTGCTGCCGCCGCTGCCAGATTCCCGCTCCCAAGAGAACAGCGTTGGCTTTATAACCCCTGTGGCGGTCACGTGCTGTCTGTCGTCGATGCTCGTTGTCCCAATTCGATGACAGAGGTTGAAGGCAGCGTCTTTGTCCAGTGATTGCCACGCTGTGGACGATGGGTACCAGAAAGCCAGGGTGTGTATATGTGAAGTGCAAGACTATTTCTTTAGGCCAGAGTGCGACTTTCGCTGCCGCTGCTGCCAGAATGCCGCTCCCAAGAGAACAGCGTTGTCTTTATAACCCGGGTGGCAGTCACGTGCTGTCTGTCGTCGATGCTCATTGTCCCAATCCGATGACAGTGCTTGAAAGCAGCGTGTTTGTCCGGTGTTTGCTTGTTGTGGACGATGGATACCAGAAAGCCACGGTGCGTGTCTGTAAATTTCAAGACAATTTCTTTACGCGCGACGTGCAACTTCCGCTGCCGATGCTGCCAGAATGCCGCTCCCAAGAGAACAGCGTTGGCTTTATATCCCGTGTGGCGGTCACGTGCTGTCTATCGTCGATGCTCATTGTCCCAATCCGATGACAGTGCTTGAAAGCAGCATCTTTGTCCAGTGTTTGCCTCGTTGTGGACGATTGATTCTAGAAATCCACGGTGCGTGTCTGTAAAGTGCAAGACGATTTCTTTAGGCCAGAGTGCGATTTCCGCAGCCGCTGCTGCCAGAATGCCGCTCCCAAGAGAACAGCGTTGGCTTTTTAACCCGTGTGGCGGTCACGTGCTTTCTGTCGTCTATGCTCGTTGTCCCAATCCGATGACAGTGCTTGAAGGTAGCGTCTTTTTCCAGTGATTGCCCCGTTGTGGACGATAGATTCCAGAAAGCCAAGGTGCCTGTCTTTAAAGTACAAGACAATATCTTTAGGCGCGACGTGCAACTTCCGCTGCCGCTGCTGCCAGAATGCCAGTCCCAGGAGAACAGCGTTGGCTTTATAACCCGTGTGGGGGTCACGTGCTGTCTGTCGTCGATGCTCATTGTCCCAATCCGATGACAGTTCTTGAAAGCAGCGTGTTTGTCCAGTGTTTGCCTCGTTGTGGACGATGGATTCTAGAAAGCCACGGTGCGTGACTGTAAAGTGCAAGATAATTTCTTTTAGCGCGACGTGCAACTTCTGCTGCCGCCGCTGCCAGATTCCCGCTCCCAAGAGAACAGCGTTGGCTTTATAACCCCTGTGGCGGTCACGTGCTGTCTCTTGTCGATGCTCATTGTCCCAAACCGATGACAGTGCTTAAAAGCAGCGTCTATGTCCAGTGATTGCCACGTAGTGGACACTGGATTCCAGAAAGCCACGGTGCGTGTCTGTAAAGTGCAGGACAATTTCTTTACGCGCGACGTGCAACTTCCGCTGCCGCTGCTGCCAGAATGCCGCTCCCAGGAGAACAGCTTTGGCTTTATAGCCCGTGTGGCGGTCACGTGCTGTCTGTCGTCTATGCTCATTGCCCCAATCCGATGACAGTGATTGAAAGCAGCGTCTTTGTCCAGCGTTTGCCTCGTTGTGGACCATGGATTCTAGAAAGCCACGGTGCGTGTCTGTAAAGTGCAAGACAATTTCTTTACGCGCGACGTGCAACTTCTGCTGCCGCTGCTGCCACAATCCCGCTCCAAAGAGAACAGCGTTGGCTTTATAACCCGTGTGGCGGTCACGTGCTGTCTGTCGTCGATGCTCGTTGTCCCAATTCGATGACAGAGCTTGAAGGCAGCGTCTTTGTCCAGTGATTGCCACGTTGTGGACGATGGGCACCAGAAAGCCAGGGTGTGTATATGTAAAGTGCAAGACGATTTCTTTACGTGCGACGTGCAACTTCTACTGCCGCTGCTGCGAGAATCCCGATCCCAAGAGAACAGTGTTGGCTTTATAACCCGTGTTCTGTTCACGTGCTGTCTGTCGTTGATGCTCGTTGTCCCAATTCGATGACAGAGCTTGAAGGCGGCGTCTTTGTCCAGTGATTGCCACGTTGTGGACGATGGGTACCAGAAAGCGACGGTGCGTGTCTGTAAAGTGCAAGAAAATTTCTTTAGGCGCGACGTGCAACTTCCGCTGCCACTGCTGCCAGAATGCCACCCCCAGGAGAACAGCGTTAGCTTTATAACCCGTGTGGCGGTCACGTGCTGTCTCTCGTCGATGCTCATTGTCCCAATCCGATGACAGTGCTTGAAGGCAGCGTCTTTGTCCAGTGATTGCCACGTAGTGGACACTGGATTCCAGAAAGCCACGGTGCGTGTCTGTAAAGTGCAAGACAATTTCTTTACGCGCGACGTGCAACTTCCCGCTGCCGCTGCTGCCAGAATGCCGCTCCCAGGAGAACAGCTTTGGATTTATAGCCCGTGTGGCGGTCACGTGCTGTCTGTCGTCGATGCTCATTGTACCAACGCGATGACCGTGTTTGAAAGCAGCGTCTTTGTCCAGTGATTGCCTTGTTGTGGAGGATGGATTCCAGAAAGCGACGGTGTCTGTCTGTAAAGTGCAAGACAATTTCTTTAGGCGCGACATGCAACTTCCGCTGCTGCTGCTGGCAGAATGCCGCTCCCAGGAGAACAGCGTTGGCTTTATAACCCGTGTGGTGGTCACGTGCTGTCTGTCGTCGATGCTCATTGTACCAATCCGATGACAGTTCTTGAAAGCAGCGTGTTTGTCCAGTGTTTGCCTCGTTGTGTACGATGGATTCTAGAAAGCCACGGTGCGTGACTGTAAAGTGCAAGATAATTTCTTTTCGCGCGACGTGCAACTTCTGCTGCCGCTGCTGCCAGAATACCGCTCCCAAGAGAAGAGCGTTGGCTTTAAAACCCCTGTGGCGGTCACGTGCTGCCTGTCGTCGATGCTCGTTGTCCCAATTCGATGACAGAGCTTGAAGGCAGCGTCTTTGTCCAGTGATTGCCACGTTGTGGACGATGGGTACCAGAAAGCCAGGGTGTGTATATGTGAAGTGCAAGACGATTTCTTTAGGCCAGATTGCAACTTTCGCTGCCGCTGCTGCCAGAATGCCGCTGCTGCCAGAATGCCGCTCCCAAGAGAACAGCGTTGTCTTTATGACCCGGGTGGCAGTCACGTGCTGTCTGTCGTCGATGCTCATTGTCCCAATCCGATGACAGTGCTTGAAAGCAGCGTGTTTGTCCAGTGTTTGCCTTGTTGTGGACGATGGATACCAGAAAGCCACGGTGCGTGTCTGTAAATTTCAAGACAATTTCTTTACGCGCGACGTGCAACTTCCGCTGCCGCTGGTGCCAGAATTCCGCTCCCAAGAAAACTGCGTTGACTTTATAACCCGTGTGGCGGTCACGTGCTGTCTGTCGTCGATGCTCATTGTCCCAATCCGATGACAGTGCTTGAAAGCAGCGTCGTTGTACAGTGATTGCCCCGTTGTGGACGATGGATTGCAGAAAACCACGGTGCGTGTCTGTAAAGTGCAAGACAATTTCTTTACGCGCGATGTGCAACTTCCGCTGCCGCTGCTGCCAGAATGCCGCTCCCAGGAGAACAGCTTTGGCTTTATAGCCCGACTGGCGGTCACGTGCTGTGTGTCGTCGATGCTCATTGTACCACTCCGATGACCGTGCTTGAAAGCAGCGTCTTTGTACAGTGATTGCCTCGTTGTGGACGATGGGTACCAGAAAGCCACGGTGCGCGTCTGTAAAGTGCAAGAAAATTTCTTTAGGCGCGACGTGCAACTTCCGCTGCCACTGCTGCCAGAATGCCACTCCCAGGAGAACAGCGTTAGCTTTATAACCCGTGTGGCGGTCACGTGGTGTCTGTCGTCTATGCTCATTGCCCCAATCCGATGACAGTGATTGAAAGCAGCGTCTTTGTCCAGTGTTTGCCTCGTTGTGGACGATGGGCACCAGAAAGCCAGGGTGTGTGTATGTAAAGTGCAAGACGATTTCTTTAGGCCAGAGTGCGATTTTCGCTGCCGCTGTTGCCAGAATGCCACTTCCAAGAGAACAGCGTTCGCTTTATAACCCGTGTGGCGGTCACGTGCTCTCTGTCGTCGATGCTCATTGTCCCAATCCGATGACAGTGCTTGAAAGCAGAGTCCTTGTCCAGTGTTTGCCTCGTTGTGGACGATGTATTCTAGAAAGCCACGGTGCGTACTGTAAAGTGCAAGACAATTTCTTTAGGCGCAACGTGCAACTTCCGCTGCCGCTGCTGCAGAATGCCACACCCAGGAGAACAGCGTTGGCTTTATAACCCGTGTGGCGGTCACGTGCTGTCTGTCGTCGATGCTCATTGTCCCAATCCGATGACAGTGCTTGAAAGCAGCGTCTTTGTCCAGTGATTGCCACGTAGCGGACACTGGACTCCAGAAAGCCACGGTGCGTGTCTATAAAGTGCAAGACAATTTTTTTACGCGCGACGTGCAATTTCCGCTGCCGCTGCTGCCATAATGAAGCTCCCAGGAGAACAGCTGTGTCTTTATAGCCTGTGTGGCGGTCACGTGCTGTCTGTCGTCGATGCTCATTGTACCAACGCGATGACCGTGCTTGAAAGCAGCGTCCTTGTCCAGTGATTGCCTTGCTGTGGACGACAGATTCCAGAAAGCCACGGTGTCTGTCTGTAAAGTGCAAGACAATTTCTTTAGGCGCGACATGCAACTTCCGCTGCCGCTGCTGCCAGAATGCCGCTCCCAGGAGAACAGCGTTGGCTTTATAACCCGTGTGGCGGTCACGTGCTGTCTGTCGTCGATGCTCTTTGTCCCAATCCGATGACCGTGCTTGAAAGCAACGTCTTTGTCCAGTGATTGCCTCGTTGTGGACGATGGATTCCAGAAAGCCACGGTGCGTGTCTGTAATGTGCAAGACAATTTCTTTACGCGCGACGTGCAACTTCCGCGGCCGCTGCTGAAAAATGCCGCTCCCAGGAGAACAGCTTTGGCTTTATAGCCCGAGTGGCGGTCACGTGCTGTCTGTCGTCGATGCTCGTTGTACCACTCCGATGACTGTGCTTGAAAGCAGCGTCTTTGGCCAGTGATTGCCTTGTTGTGGACGATAGATTCCAGAAAGCCACGGTGCCTGTCTGCAAAGTACAAGACAATTTCTTTAGGTGCGACGTGCAACTTCCGCTGCCGCTGCTGCCACAATCCCGCTCCCAAGAGAACAGCGTTGGCTTTATAACCCGTGTGGCGGTCACGTGCTGTCTGTCGTCGATGCTCGTTGTCCCAATTCGATGACAGAGCTTGAAGGCGGCGTCTTTGTCCAGTGATTGCCACGTTGTGGACGATGGGTACCAGAAAACCAGGGTGAGTATATATAAAGTGCAAGGCGATTTCTTTAGGCCAGAGTGCGATTCCCGTTGCCGCTGCTGCCAGATTACCGCTCCCAAGAGAACAGCGTTGGCTTTTTAACCCGTGTGGCGGTCACGGGCTTTCTGTCGTCGATGTTCGTTGTCCTAATCCGATGACAGTGCTTGAAGGCAGCGTCTTTGTCCATTGTTTGCCTCGTTTTGGACGATGGATTCTAGAACACCACGGTGCGTGTCTGTAAAGTGCAAGATAATTTCTTTTCGTGCGACGTGCAACTTCGCTGCCGCTGCTGCCAGAATCCCGCTCCCAAGAGAACAGCGTTGGCTTTATAACCCGTGTGGCAGTCACGTGCTGTCTGTCGTCGATGCTCGTTGTCCCATTTCGATGACAGAGCTTGAAGGCAGCGTCTTTGTCCAGTGATTGCCACGTTGTGGATGATGGGTACTAGAAAGCCAGGGTGTGTATATGTAAAGTGCAAACGATTTCTTTAGGCCAGAGTGCGACTCTCGCTGCCGCTGCTGCCAGAATGCCGCTCCCAAGAGAACAGCGTTGGCTTTATAACCCGTGTGGCGGTCACGTGCTGTCTCTCGTCGATGCTCATTGTCCCAATCCGATGACAGTGCTTAAAAGCAGCGTCTATGTCAAGTGATTGCCACGTAGTGGACACTGGATTCCAGAAAGCCACGGTGCGTGTCTGTAAAGTGCAAGACAATTTCTTTACGCGCGACGTGCAACTTCCGCTGCCGCTGCTGCCAGAATGCCGCTCCCAGGAGAACAGCTTTGGCTTTATAGCCCGAGTGGCGGTCACGTGCTGTGTGTCGTCGATGCTCATTGTGCCACTCCGATGACCGTGCTTGAAAGCAGCGTGTTTTTCCAGTGTTTGCCTTGTTGTGGACGATGGATTCTAGAGAGCCACGGTGCGTGTCTGTAAATTTCATGACAATTTCTATACGCGCGATGTGCAACTTCCGCTGCCGATGCTGCCAGAATGCCGCTCCCAGGAGAACAGCGTTGGCTTTATAACCCGTGTGGCGGTCACGTGCTGTGTGTCGTCGATGCTCATTGTACCACTCCGATGACCGTGCTTGAAAGCAGCGTCTTTGTACAGTGATTGCCTCGTTGTGGACGATGAGTACCAGAAAGCCACAGTGCGTGTCTGTAATGTGCAAGACATTTTCTTTAGGCGCGACGTGCAAATTCTGATGCCGCTGCTGCGAGAATCCCGATCCTAAGAATTGGTTTTATAACCCGTGTGCCGGTCACGTGCTGTCTGTCGTCGATGCTCGTTGACCCAATCCGATGACATAGCTTGAAGGCGGCGTCTTTGTCCAGTGATTGCCACGTTGTGGACGATGGGTACCAGAAAGCCAGGGTGTGTATATGTAAAGTGCAAGACGATTTCTTTAGGCCAGAGTGCGATTTCCGCTGCCGCTGCTGCCAGAATGCCACTCCCAAGAGAACAGCGCTGGCTTTTTAACCCGTGTGGCGGTCACGTGCTTTCTGTCGTCGATGCTCGTTGTCCCAATCCGATGACAGTGCTTGAAGGCAGCGTCTTTGTCCAGTAATTGCCCCGTTGTGGACGATGGATTCCAGAAATTCACGGTGCGTGTCTGTAAAGTGCAAGACAATTTCTTTACGCGCGACGTGCAACTTCTGCTGCCGCTGCTGCGAGAATCTCGATCACAAGAGAACAGTGTTGGCTTTATAACCCGTGTGCTGGTCACGTGCTGTCTGTCGTCGATGCTCGTTGTCCCATTTCGATGACAGTGCTTAAAAGCAGCGCCTATGTCCAGTGATTGCCACGTAGTGGACACTGGATTCCAGAAAGCCACGGTGCGTGTCTGTAAAGTGCAAGACAATTTCTTTACGCGCGACGTGCAACTTCCGCTGCCGCTGCTGCCAGAATGCCGCTCCCAGGAGAACAGCTTTGGCTTTATAGCCCGTGTGGCGGTCAAGTGCTGTCTGTCGTCGATGCTCATTGTACTACTCCGATGACTGTGCTTGAAAGCAGCGTCTTTGGCCAGTGATTGCCTTGTTGTGGACGATAGATTCCAGAAAGCCAAGGTGCCTGTCTGTAAAGTACAAGACAATATCTTTAGGCGCGTCGTGCAACTTCCGCTGCCGCTGCTGCCAGAATGCCACTCCCAGGAGAACAGATAACCCGTGTGGCGGTCACGTGCTGTCTGTCGTCGATGCTCATTGTCCCAATCCGATGACAGTTCTTGAAAGCAGCGTGTTTGTCCAGTGTTTGCCTCGTTGTGGACGATGGATTCTAGAAAGCCATGGTGCGTGACTGTAAAGTGCAAGATAATTTCTTTTCGCGCGATGTGCAACTTCTGCTGCCGCTGCTGCCAGAATCCCGCTCCCAAGAGAACAGCGTTGGCTTTAAAACCCCTGTGGCGGTCACGTGCTGTCTGTCGTCGATGCTCATTGTCCCAATCCGATGACAGTGCTTGAAAGCAGTGGCTTTGTCCAGTGATTGCCACGTAGTGGACACTGGACTCCAGAAAGCCAGGGTGCGTGTCTGTAAAGTGCAAGACATTTTCTTTAGGCGCGACGTGCAACTTCTGCTGCAGCTGCTGCCAGAATCCCGCTCCCAAGAGAACAGCGTTGGCTTTTTAACCCGTGTAGCGGTCACGTGCTGTTTGTTGTCGATGCTCGTTGTACCAATCCGATGACAGTGCTTGAAAGCAGCGTCTTTGGCCAGTGATTGCCTTGTTGTGGACGATAGATTCCAGAAAGCCAAGGTGCCTGTCTGTAAAGTACAAGACAATATCTTTAGGCGCGTCGTGCAACTTCCGCTGCCGCTGCTGCCAGAATGCCACTCCCAGGAGAACAGCGTTGGCTTTATAACCCGTGTGGCGGTCACGTGCTGTCTGTCGTCGATGCTCATTGTCCCAATCCGATGACAGTTCTTGAAAGCAGCGTGTTTGTCCAGTGTTTGCCTTGTTGTGGACGATGGATACCAGAAAGCCACGGTGCGTGTCTGTAAATTTCAAGACAATTTCTTTACGCGCGACGTGCAACTTCCGCTGCCGCTGGTGCCAGAATTCTGCTCCCAAGAAAACTGCGTTGACTTTATAACCCGTGTGGCGGTCACGTGCTGTCTGTCGTCGATGCTCTTTGTCCCAATCCGATGACCGTGCTTGAAATCAGCGTCATTGTCTATTGATTGCCTCGTTGTGGACGATGGATTCTAGAAAGCCAGGGTGTGTATATGTAAAGTGCAAGACGATTTCTTTAGGCCAGAGTGCGATTTCCGCTGCCGCTGCTGCCAGAATGCCGCTCCCAAGAGAACAGTGTTGGCTTTATAACCCGTGTGCTGGTCACGTGCTGTCTGTCGTCGATGCTCGTTGTCCCAATTCGATGACAGAGCTTGAAGGCGGCGTCTTTGTCCAGTGATTGCCACGTTGTGGACGATGGGTACCAGAAAGCCACGGTGCGTGTCTGTAAAAAGCAAGAAAATTTCTTTAGACGCGACGTGCAACTTCCGCTGCCACTGCTGCCAGAATGCCACTCCCAGGAAAACAGCGTTAGCTTTATAACCCGTGTGGCGGTCACGTGCTGTCTGTCGTCGATGCGCATTGTCCCAATCCGATGACAGTGCTTGAAAGCAGCGTCTTTGTCCAGTGATTGCCCCGTTGTGGACGATGGATTGCAGAAAACCACGGTGCGTGTCTGTAAAGTGCAAGACAGTTTCTTTACGCGCGACGTGCAACTTCCGCTGCCGCTGCTGCCAGAATGCCGCTCCCAGGAGAACAAGAGTTGGCTTTATAACCCGTGTGGCGGTCACGTGCTGTCTGTCGTCGATGCTCTTTGTCCCAATCCGATGACCGTGCTTGAAACCAGCGTCATTGTCCAGTGATTGCCTCGTTGTGGACGCTGGATTCCAGAAAGCCACGGTACGTGTCTGTAAAGTGCAAGACAATTTCTTTACGCGCGACGTGCAACTTCTGCTGCCGCTGCTGCGAGAATCTCGATCACAAGAGAACAGTGTTGGCTTTATAACCCGTGTGCTGGTCACGTGCTGTCTCTCGTCGATGCTCGTTGTCCCAATTCGATGACGGAGCTTGAAGGCGGCGTCTTTGTCCAGTGATTGCCACGTTGTGGACAATGGGTACCAGAAAGCCACGGTGCGTGTCTGTAAAGTGCAAGACAATTTCTTTAGACGCGACGTGCAACTTCCGCTGCCACTGCTGCCAGAATGCCACTCCCAGGAGAACAGCGTTAGCTTTATAACCCGTGTGGCGGTCACGTGCTGTCTCTCGTCGATGCTCATTGTCCCAATCCGATGACAGTGCTTATAGGCAGCGTCTATGTCCAGTGGTAGCCACGTAGTGGACACTGGATTCCAGAAAGCCAAGGTGCGTGTCTGTAAAGTGCAAGACAATTTCTTTACGCGCGACGTGCAACTTCCGCTGCCGCTGCTGCCAGAATGCCGCTCCCAGGAGAAAAGCTTTGGCTTTATAGCCCGTGTGGCAGTCACGTGCTGTCTGTCGTCGATGCTCATTGTCCCAATCCGATGACAGGGCTTGAAAGGAGCCTGTTTGTCCTGTGTTTGCCTTGTTGTGGACGATGGATTCTAGAAAGCCACGGTGCGTGTCTGTAAATTTCAACACAATTTCTTTGGCGCGGGACGTGCAATTTCCGCTGCCGCTGGTGCCAGAATCCCGCTCCCAAGAAAACAGCGTTGGCTTTATAACCCGTGTGGCGGTCACGTGCTGTCTGTCGTCGATGCGCATTGTCCCAATCCGATGACAGTGCTTGAAAGCAGCGTCTTTGTCCAGTGTAGGCCCCGTTGTGGACGATGGATTGCAGAAAACCACGGTGCGTGTCTGTAAAGTGCAAGACAATTTCTTTACGCGCGACGTGCAACTTCCGCGGCCGCTGCTGAAGAATGCCGCTCCCAGGAGAATAGCTTTGGCTTTATAGCCCGAGTGGCGGTCACGTGCTGTCTGTCGTCGATGCTCATTGTACCACTCCGATGACTGTGCTTGAAAGCAGCGTCATTGGCCAGTGATTGCCTTGTTGTGGACGATATATTCCAGAAAGCCACGGTGCCTGTCTGTAAAGTACAAGACAATTTCTTTAGGCGCGACGTGCAACTTCCTCTGCCGCTGCTGCGAGAATCCCGATCGGAAGAGAACGGCGTTGGCTTTTTAACCCGTGTGGCGGTCACGTGCTGTCTGTCGACGATGCTCGTTGACCCAATCCGATGACAGAGCTTGAAGGCGGCGTCTTTGTCCAGTGATTGCCACGTTGTGGACGATGGGTACCAGAAAGCCAGGGTGAGTATATATAAAGTGCAAGGCGATTTCTTTAGGCCAGAGTGCGATTCCCGTTGCCGCTGCTGCCAGAATGCCGCTCCCAAGAGAACAGCGTTGGCTTTGTAACCCGTGTGGCGGTCACGTGCTTTCTGTCGTCGATGCTCGTTGTCCTATTCCGATGACAGTGCTTGAAGGCAGCATCTTTGTCCATTGTTTGCCTCGTTTTGGACGATGGATTCTAGAACACCACGGTGCGTGTCTGTAAAGTGCAAGATAATGCGATACAGCGCGAATAAAGACGGGGACGAAGCGAGACAAGACACCACAGCGCTGACCTAGGCTGAGAACACGAGCCACTTTGTCCGGGAGCACCACATCTCCAAGGGTGTGCACTCGATTGCTTTGACTTGAGCGCTGTTTCGGTGAGATGGCACGAAGGTAGCAAAGCTCATGTTGCCATAAGGCTTCAGCAGTTCTGTTATCAAGCGCGGAAAGCTCACGCCACTTCATCCTGGCCCTTGGGGATCTGTCGAGGCGATGAAGCTGCAGGTACAGCGCTTCTCGGAAGAAGCGTGCTTGGCGCTTCCGAGAAGCGCTGTACCTGCAGCTTCATCGCCTCGACAGATCCCCAAGGGCCAGGATGAAGTGGCGTGAGCTTTCCGCGCTTGCTAACAGAACTGCTGAAGCCTTATGGCAACATGAGCTTTGCTACCTTCGTGCCATCTCACCGAAACAGCGCTCAAGTCAAAGCAATCGAGTGCACACCCTTGGAGATGTGGTGCTCCCGGACAAAGTGGCTCGTGTTCTCAGCCTAGGTCAGCGCTGTGGTGTCTTGTCTCGCTTCGTCCCCGTCTTTATTCGCGCTGTATCGCATTATGGAAAATTACCAACTAGCCCGATCTGCCATTCTTGCAAGTTATATTTCTAGTTCCTCGGGCCCTTTCATGTGTTTCTCTGCTGAACCTTCCTGCCTCATTGCCCTCTTCGCTACTGCTGTCTGTCGCGCCCGCTCTCTCGGCTTTTGCATCCGTGTCAAGCTGCTTCCTGGCGCGATTAAGACCCTCCTGGGAGGTTTCCAGCCCTCGCTCCATCATGGCATAAGAATCATGAAGATCCTACGGTCAGAGTGGCAGCGCCAAGCACGCTTCTTCCGAGAAGCGCTGTACCTGCAGCTTCATCGCCTCGACAGATCCCCAAGGGCCAGGATGAAGTGGCGTGAGCTTTCCGCGCTTGCTAACAGAACTGCTGAAGCCTTATGGCAACATGAGCTTTGCTACCTTCGTGCCATCTCACCGAAACAGCGCTCAAGTCAAAGCAATCGAGTGCACACCCTTGGAGATGTGGTGCTCCCGGACAAAGTGGCTCGTGTTCTCAGCCTAGGTCAGCGCTGTGGTGTCTTGTCTCGCTTCGTCCCCGTCTTTATTCGCGCTGTATCGCATTATGGAAAATTACCAACTAGCCCGATCTGCCACTCTTGCAAGTTATATTTCTAGTTCCTCGGGCCCTTTCATGTGTTTCTCTGCTGAACCTTCCTGCCTCATTGCCCTCTTCGCTACTGCTGTCTGTCGCGCCCGCTCTCTCGGCTTTTGCATCCGTGTCAAGCTGCTTCCTGGCGCGATTAAGACCCTCCTGGGAGGTTTCCAGCCCTCGCTCCATCATGGCATAAGAATCATGAAGATCCTACGGTCAGAGTGGCAGCGCCAAGCACGCTTCTTCCGAGAAGCGCTGTACCTGCAGCTTCATCGCCTCGACAGATCCCCAAGGGCCAGGATGAAGTGGCGTGAGCTTTCCGCGCTTGCTAACAGAACTGCTGAAGCCTTATGGCAACATGAGCTTTGCTACCTTCGTGCCATCTCACCGAAACAGCGCTCAAGTCAAAGCAATCGAGTGCACACCCTTGGAGATGTGGTGCTCCCGGACAAAGTGGCTCGTGTTCTCAGCCTAGGTCAGCGCTGTGGTGTCTTGTCTCGCTTCGTCCCCGTCTTTATTCGCGCTGTATCGCATTATGGAAAATTACCAACTAGCCCGATCTGCCACTCTTGCAAGTTATATTTCTAGTTCCTCGGGCCCTTTCATGTGTTTCTCTGCTGAACCTTCCTGCCTCATTGCCCTCTTCGCTACTGCTGTCTGTCGCGCCCGCTCTCTCGGCTTTTGCATCCGTGTCAAGCTGCTTCCTGGCGCGATTAAGACCCTCCTGGGAGGTTTCCAGCCCTCGCTCCATCATGGCATAAGAATCATGAAGATCCTACGGTCAGAGTGGCAGCGCCAAGCACGCTTCTTCCGAGAAGCGCTGTACCTGCAGCTTCATCGCCTCGACAGATCCCCAAGGGCCAGGATGAAGTGGCGTGAGCTTTCCGCGCTTGCTAACAGAACTGCTGAAGCCTTATGGCAACATGAGCTTTGCTACCTTCGTGCCATCTCACCGAAACAGCGCTCAAGTCAAAGCAATCGAGTGCACACCCTTGGAGATGTGGTGCTCCCGGACAAAGTGGCTCGTGTTCTCAGCCTAGGTCAGCGCTGTGGTGTCTTGTCTCGCTTCGTCCCCGTCTTTATTCGCGCTGTATCGCATTATGGAAAATTACCAACTAGCCCGATCTGCCACTCTTGCAAGTTATATTTCTAGTTCCTCGGGCCCTTCCATGTGTTTCTCTGCTGAACCTTCCTGCCTCATTGCCCTCTTCGCTACTGCTGTCTGTCGCGCCCGCTCTCTCGGCTTTTGCATCCGTGTCAAGCTGCTTCCTGGCGCGATTAAGACCCTCCTGGGAGGTTTCCAGCCCTCGCTCCATCATGGCATAAGAATCATGAAGATCCTACGGTCAGAGTGGCAGCGCCAAGCACGCTTCTTCCGAGAAGCGCTGTACCTGCAGCTTCATCGCCTCGACAGATCCCCAAGGGCCAGGATGAAGTGGCGTGAGCTTTCCGCGCTTGCTAACAGAACTGCTGAAGCCTTATGGCAACATGAGCTTTGCTACCTTCGTGCCATCTCACCGAAACAGCGCTCAAGTCAAAGCAATCGAGTGCACACCCTTGGAGATGTGGTGCTCCCGGACAAAGTGGCTCGTGTTCTCAGCCTAGGTCAGCGCTGTGGTGTCTTGTCTCGCTTCGTCCCCGTCTTTATTCGCGCTGTATCGCATTATGGAAAATTACCAACTAGCCCGATCTGCCACTCTTGCAAGTGCAAGATAATTTCTTTGCGTGCGACGAGCAACTTCTGCTGCCGCTGCTGCCAGAATCCCGCTCCCAAGAGAACACCGTTTGCTTTATAACCCGTGTGGCAGTCACGTGCTGTCTGTCGTCGATGCTCTTTGTCCCATTTCGATGACAGAGCTTGAAGGCAGCGTCTTTGTCCAGTGATTGCCACGTTGTGGACGATGGGTACTAGAAAGCCAGGGTGTGTATTTTTTTTTTTTTTTATTCGAGAAGTGTGCCATGAGGCATAAGTTGAAAAAGGAAAGGGGGGAAGGAATGCACGGGATTGAAAGTTAAAAGAAGGAGTGAAGAACCGTTGCGCTGAGGTAGTCGCAGAGGTTGTTAATGAAACGGTTGTCCATTGTCCACTTCACGAAGTCACTTTCGCGGTTCCACCGCAGGCCCACCTCCCTGAGGAGCCGTTTTCTGATAGCAGCCGTCGCTGGGCACGTCCACAACAAGTGCCGCACATCACATATGTCCGGTGCAGCGCCACAGTGAGGGCACCTGTCAGGTAGTGGCAGATCTTTGGCACGCCACCGATGACGGACAGATGGTGTCAGAGCCGCCCCTGCCCGAATCCGGCGCACGGATACCTCCTCCTGCCGAGTAAGACTACGGGGGAGAGGGTGCGAACACGGAGGAATTAGAGCGCGTGTTCGCTGGCGCAGAACTTCGGAATCGGAAACGTGGGACAGGAACGGATCTGGGGGAAGAGGGGAAGGTGGCGGATCGTCTAATGTATGAAGATGAGTCATAGCATCCGCTTGAATGTTATGTGGATCCTGGGCATGGCCGCGAATCCAGTGTATGCGCACAGGACATGGATACTTTGCGCAGAGCACATGAATAGATTGTGAAATCTGGAACGTTCGTCGAACAGCCTTCAGCTGTTTAAGGGCGGCGCGGGAGTCGGTGTAAATGTGAACTGTATTGAATGTTGGAACGAGCGGAAGGGAAGCAATGGCATTGTAAATGGCTTGAAGTTCCAATGCCAGGGGAGTGCACGTATCCGCATTATACGTCGCGCGAGAGTTGAGATGCGGATGAGATGGACTGTACACAGCAGTAACTCCCCTCTCTGCAGAATGAGATGCATCCGTGTATAATATGCACCCTTCAGGCAGATACGCTGCTGATACCGACGGGGAAACAGTGGGGCGATTGTCAGTGAGCTGGCAATAGGACCACGGTGGAAGTGTCTTTAAACGATGAAGTTTGAGAGACTGTTTTCGAGCTCTATTTGCCACCCGTTGGTCGATGATCTCACTGAGAGTATTAAGTTGGGCGAACTCCTGTAGCACAGGTATGGGTGTTAAACGAGGCAGATATGTTATGACGCGCATAGCCTCACGATTGATAGCTTCAAGGGAGTCCCACTGTCTGCGGGTGAGACGTTGAAATTGAGCCTGATATACTATCCGTGGCTGAAGGATAGAGCGCACAAGCTGGCGGGCCGTATGAGCACGTGCGCCACCAGAGCGCATAGCTATGCGACGAATCAGACCTAGAGTAGCGTGAGCCGATTGACGGGTGGCTGTCAGCCACGGGGTGCCAGTCCCAGATGTATGGAGGAGAAGACCAAGAATACGAACAGTTTCTACCTGAGGAATCAGAGAATTATGTACCGTAAAATTTAAAGGGGGAGCTTTCCGTAAGGCGCCTTTATTTCCAATTCGAATGAAACATGATTTAGTAGGAGAGAGTGTTAGACCCAAAGGTGGGAGGCGAGATGTCAATACATCCAGCGCGTGTTGAAGGACCGACTGATGAATAGACGCATCTGGATGACAGCACCACAAGGTGATATCATCGGCATATGCAAGCACGCGGATAGAAGGGATGGTCTCTAGGGCTCGAACCAGAGGAATTAAAGCCACATTAAATAATGTGGGGGCGAGAACGGAGCCCTGCGGCACTCCTCTATTGGAAGTGAAATTACCAAAGGGCTTTCCGTGGACACGCACGCTGAAGGTTCGATTTGCTAAAAAGGCGTGAATGGAGAGGAGGAACCGGTGAGGGAGACCAAGAGTTTGAAGGGAGGCAAGAATGGCAGAGTGAAGGATGTTATCATATGCCTTTGTTATGTCTGTAGCGATTACGGTTCGTACAAGGTGACTCTGTGGAGAGTGGTCAAGCACGTCAGCAGCCAAAGTAGCAAGGCCGTCCTCCGTTCCAATATGTGGGCGGAAACCAATTTGGGAATCTGGGTAACAATCATGGGATTCCAGCCACCATGATAAGCGTGCGGCTAGAATGTTTTCATAAAGCTTGCAGATGGTAGGGGTAAGGGAAATTGGACGAAGGGCCGAGAGAGATACTGGAGGCTGACCTGACTTGGGGATTGGAACCACAATAGAATGCTTCCAGTCTCCCGGCATGATGCCAGAAAGCCACACTTCGTTAAAAGTATCAAGTAGGGTTTCCAAAGCCCTCCCTTCCAAGTTACGGAATAAGGAGTTAGGTATGCCGTCGTGCCCGGGAGTAGTAGTAGTTTTTAAACGGTCAATGGAGGCCAGCAGCTCTGCCATGGTGAGGTCAGAAGTAATCCCATCGGGGGGCTCTGTTACCGATAAGTCAGGTGGAGACGTAGCGGTGCAGTCATGGTTTGGAAAAAAATGACGGGCCGCTTGTTGTGCAAATGTGTCCTCATCCACATTTAGCGCGAGGCGAATGCTCTCTGTGTAATCTGCAACCTGAGAAGGGCGCTCCATGGCGTGAAACACTCTCCAAAGATGTCGATTGCCCTGCGTAGAGGACAGGCGGGCACACCATGCAGCCCAGCGTTGCCTGCCTAGCCGCTTTGCATAGCGCCGCGCCCGTGCGGTAGCGCGGTGAAGAGTAGGAAGAGCCGAAGGGTCATCGGGGTGACGAGTAGCGTAAAGATCCGCCTGGCGACGAAGAGCCCACAGATTCAAGAGATGTATGTCCGGGTTTGGGTCATCTTCATTTACAGTAGTGGTAATAGTGTGAGTAGCGAGAACATCAGATAGAGTAGACAATGCTGAAGAGGGGTTGAATGTAGATAAATGATTGTCTGCGCGTACAGAATCCCATGATGTTATTCGTACAGTGCGGCGTATTTTCCGTAGACGCGTAGGCGTGAGGGAGATAAAAATAGGGCTGTGATCGCTACCCCAAGTATCAGAATCAACAGCCCAACGAGGGTTACCGGGGCCTAACCACCAAGTCAAATCAGGTGAATACAGGCCACCTCGTGGGCGGGTAGAAGTATTCGGGTGGTTTAAAAGTTGAAAGGAATGATCTGAAAAGCTCCCTTGGATGTGTGAACCCCTTGAGGAATCCGATGGGTAACCCCACGCAGTGTGTGCGCCGTTGAAGTCACCGCCAACTAGAATAGGGATACCCGAGTTGGTAGAACGTAGAAAACGAACCCATCCCAGATTGGGAGATGCGGAGCCAGGACGACTATAAAAAGAAACTAGAATAAGGGGTGTGCGTGCAGGTTTTACGAGAAGGGCGACAACCTCTTGACGTGTGTTGCACCACCGTGAAAGGTCGAGCGGTGTGTGCGGAACTGAACTGTGAATACAAATTGCAGATTTACCTGGGCTGAGGGAGGAGGCGGTGCAACGGCGATCAGGGATAGATGGTGAATGGTATGCGCAGAAACCTGAAAGGCGTGGGAGTGCATTATGCTCTTGCAGTAGGAACGCCCATGCCCTCAGCTTTCCGTCGCGAAGGCGGATGTTCACTTCAGAGGCCTTATTAGCGAAACCTCGACAGTTCCACTGCACCACCACCGATGATGATGCGCTATCCATGACGAGGCCGAAGAGCTTCCACGATGAGGGATGTCACCTGCTTCATCAGCGCTAATATCTTGTCCACTGTCGGGGTAGTCACGGCTAACAGGTGGTCGGCACCTGATTGTGGGCCAGTGCTTACCCTAGGTGATTCCTCTGATGATTGCTCCCGAGTTATGAGAATTCTTCGAGAGGATTGAGAACGACGCTGTTCCCGGCGCTGGGTGAGTTCGTCTAGTCGGCGGCGAGCCTCCGCGATGGCATTGTCTAAAGCTGTGTCTTCATCTGTAGTATCCACATGTGATGGATGCACTGGACGTTTGGGCGTACCATTTGATCCCGGAAGGTGAGCCGCTTGTGCATATGTACGCTGGCGAGGAGACGTATGGTGAGCAGCAGGCTCAGATAAAGGAAGTTCAGGGAAATCGTTGTCGTCACATGCGAGAGCTGCAAAGCGATTACTTGTAGGGACATCCATTTTTGCAGGCGACTTGTGAAACTTCTTCGCTTGCTTCTTCTTTGGACAAGCGGGGGAGCGAATGTCATGGTCCGGCGATTTGCACAGGGCACAATGAGCTGTTGGTTCATTCATGTCGGCCACAGCTGCTGGATTCGGGCAGGTATTTTGCATATGTCCTTCTTTGTGGCAGTGATAGCAAAAAATACGACGAGGTCGGAAGGGCTGTGGTTTGACGATCGCACCGTAGTAGGTAAGGTACTTCGGGAGAGTCAACGGGCCTTGCAGGATGAGCAGGTATGAGCCCCGGCGACCCATAGGCCGTGCTTGCAGTACAACATGAGTTGAGCAGCGAATATTTGCGCGCACCTCCTCGGGAGGGCTCGTGCTGTCGACATGATAAACCATGCAGCGGAGTGTGTCAGGACCAGATGCAAAATATATTTGCACCGGGACATGCTTGCTGTCATCCAGGGGGATCCGCGTAACTGCGCAAAGTTTCTGGGCGTCCATCAAGGATGACAAGTTTACCGTGATGGTGTTCGATGGGCGATGGACGACAAACCCGCAGTAGTTCGAAGAGCCAAGGGCATGGTCAATTGTGGCTTGAACATTCCGGGCAGGGATGGCAGTCATATCAAAGCGCAATGTAGGCTTGATGGTAACGCGGAACGAGTTCGCAGCAGGCGAAAGAGAGCCTTGACTCACGGGAGGCATCTGTGGAGGAGGCTCAGACGCTGGTGACGGCCCTTGGTGGGAATACTGAACTGGCGCGACGGGCACAGTTTCTTGAGGGAGTGCCACGGGCACGGAGGCGGTAGAGCAGTCCATGTCACAGGCCAAAGTCGTAGCATCGGAAGACGGCGCAGGCTGGAGGCCTAGAGGCGCTGACGATTGCGTGGACGTGGAGGCTGCGTCAGGTGGCAACACAGCGGGCATCCGCGTAGCCGTCGTCGACAACGCAGAATCCATGCAGACGCGTAGCGCGGCCTCGCTCGGCAGCGCCGAGCTAAGCCTAGCTTGCCCCTGAGGGTTCCGGTTGGGTTTTCTCACTTGAGAATGCGCCCGCCGTGCCGGGAATTTCTCCGTAGGGGCGTCGTCAGCATTCGGTCGCACGGAGGGCACTGTCCGACCCACGCCACACACGAGAAGACAGCGAAAAGCGAAAACACAGACCTAGAAGCAGACACGTATCCACCCACTAGGTCTTCGTCTTCTTCTTCCGGGTGTGTATATGTAAAGTGCAGGACGATTTCTTTAGGCCAGAGTGCGACTCTCGCAGCCGCTGCTGCCAGAATGCCGCTCCCAAGAGAACAGCGTTGGCTTTATAACCCGTGTGGCAGTCAAGTGCAGTCTGTCGTCTACGCTCATTGTCCCAATCCGATGACAGTGCTTGAAAGCAGCGTGTTTTTCCAGTGTTTGCCTTGTTGTGGACGATGGATTCTAGAAAGCCACGGTGCGTGTCTGTAAATTTCATGACAATTTCTTTACGCGCGACGTGCAACTTCCGCTGCCGCTGCTGCCAGAATGCCACTCCCAGGAGAACAGCTTTGGCTTTATGACCCGTGTGGCGCTCACGTGCTGTCTATCGTCGATGCTCATTGTCCCAATCCGATGACAGTGCTTGAAAGCAGCATCTTTGTCCAGTGTTTGCCTCGTTGTGGACGATTGATTCTAGAAATCCACGGTGCGTGTCTGTAAAGTGCAAGACGATTTCTTTAGGCCAGAGTGCGATTTCCGCAGCCGCTGCTGCCAGAATGCCGCACCCAAGAGAACAGCGTTGGCTTTTTAACCCGTGTGGTGGTCACGCGCTTTCTGTCGTCTATGCTCGTTGTCCCAATCCGATGACAGTGCTTGAAGGCAGCGTCTTTGTCCAGTGATTGCCCCGTTGTGGACGATGGATTCCAGAAAGGCACGGTGCGTGTCTGTAAAGTGCAAGACAATTTCTTTACGCGCGACGCGCGACTTCTGCTGCCGCTGCTGCGAGAACCTCGATCCCAAGAGAACAGTGTTGGCTTTATAACCCGTGTGCTGGTCACGTGCTGTCTGTCGTCGATGCTCGTTGTCCCAATTCGATGACAGAGCTTGAAGGCGGCGTCTTTGTCCAGTGATTGCCACGTTGTGGACGATGGGTACCAGAAAGCCACGGTGCGTGTCTGTAAAGTGCAAGAAAATTTCTTTAGGCGCGACGTGCAACTTCCGCTGCCACTGCTGCCAGAATGCCACTCCCAGGAGAACAGCGTTGGCTTTATAACCCGTGTGGCGGTCACGTGCTGTGTCTCGTCGATGCTCATTGTCCCAATCCGATGACAGTGCTTAAAAGCAGCGTCTATGTCCAGTGATTGCCACGTAGTGGACACTGGATTCCAGAAAGCCACGGTGCGTGTCTGTAAAGTGCAAGACAATTTCTTTACGCGCGACGTGCAACTTCCGCTGCCGCTGCTGCCAGAATGCCGCTCCCAGGAGGACAGCTTTGGATTTATAGCCCGTGTGGCGGTCAAGTGCTGTCTGTCGTCGATGCTCATTGTACCACTCCGATGACTGTGCTTGAAAGCAGCGTCTTTGGCCAGTGATTGCCTTGTTGTGGACGATAGATTCCAGAAAGCCAAGGTGCCTGTCTGTAAAGTACAAGACAATATCTTTAGGCGCGACGTGCAACTTCCGCTGCCGCTGCTGCCAGAATGCCACTCCCAGGAGAACAGCGTTGGCTTTATAACCCGTGTGGGGGTCACGTGCTGTCTGTCGTCGATGCTCATTGTCCCAATCCGATGACAGTTCTTGAAAGCAGCGTGTTTGTCCAGTGTTTGCCTCGTTGTGGACGATGGATTCTAGAAAGCCACGGTGCGTGACTGTAAAGTGCAAGATAATTTCTTTTAGCGCGACGTGCAACTTCTGCTGCCGCCGCTGCCAGATTCCCGCTCCCAAGAGAACAGCGTTGGCTTTATAACCCCTGTGGCGGTCACGTGCTGTCTGTCGTCGATGCTCGTTGTCCCAATTCGATGACAGAGGTTGAAGGCAGCGTCTTTGTCCAGTGATTGCCACGCTGTGGACGATGGGTACCAGAAAGCCAGGGTGTGTATATGTGAAGTGCAAGACTATTTCTTTAGGCCAGAGTGCGACTTTCGCTGCCGCTGCTGCCAGAATGCCACTCCCAGGAGAACAGCTTTGGCTTTATGACCCGTGTGGCGCTCACGTGCTGTCTATCGTCGATGCTCATTGTCCCAATCCGATGACAGTGCTTGAAAGCAGCATCTTTGTCCAGTGTTTGCCTCGTTGTGGACGATTGATTCTAGAAATCCACGGTGCGTGTCTGTAAAGTGCAAGACGATTTCTTTAGGCCAGAGTGCGATTTCCGCAGCCGCTGCTGCCAGAATGCCGCTCCCAAGAGAACAGCGTTGGCTTTTTAACCCGTGTGGCGGTCACGTGCTTTCTGTCGTCTATGCTCGTTGTCCCAATCCGATGACAGTGCTTGAAGGTAGCGTCTTTTTCCAGTGATTGCCCCGTTGTGGACGATAGATTCCAGAAAGCCAAGGTGCCTCTCTGTAAAGTACAAGACAATATCTTTAGGCGCGACGTGCAACTTCCGCTGCCGCTGCTGCCAGAATGCCAGTCCCAGGAGAACAGCGTTGGCTTTATAACCCGTGTGGGGGTCACGTGCTGTCTGTCGTCGATGCTCATTGTCCCAATCCGATGACAGTTCTTGAAAGCAGCGTGTTTGTCCAGTGTTTGCCTCGTTGTGGACGATGGATTCTAGAAAGCCACGGTGCGTGACTGTAAAGTGCAAGATAATTTCTTTTAGCGCGACGTGCAACTTCTGCTGCCGCCGCTGCCAGATTCCCGCTCCCAAGAGAACAGCGTTGGCTTTATAACCCCTGTGGCGGTCACGTGCTGTCTCTTGTCGATGCTCATTGTCCCAAACCGATGACAGTGCTTAAAAGCAGCGTCTATGTCCAGTGATTGCCACGTAGTGGACACTGGATTCCAGAAAGCCACGGTGCGTGTCTGTAAAGTGCAAGACAATTTCTTTACGCGCGACGTGCAACTTCCGCTGCCGCTGCTGCCAGAATGCCGCTCCCAGGAGAACAGCTTTGGCTTTATAGCCCGTGTGGCGGTCAAATGCTGTCTGTCGTCGATGCTCATTGTACCACTCCGATGACCGTGCTTGAAAGCAGCGTCTTTGTACAGTGATTGTCTCGTTGTGGACGATGGGTACCAGAAAGCCACGGTGCGTGCCTGTAAAGTGCAAGAAAATTTCTTTAGGCGCGACGTGCAACTTCCGCTGCCACTGCTGCCAGAATGCCACTCCCAGGAGAACAGCGTTAGCTTTATAACCCGTGTGGCGGTCACGTGCTGTCTGTCGTCTATGCTCATTGCCCCAATCCGATGACAGTGATTGAAAGCAGCGTCTTTGTCCAGTGATTGCCACGTTGTGGACGATGGGCACCAGAAAGCCAGGGTGTGTATATGTAAAGTGCAAGACGATTTCTTTACGTGCGACGTGCAACTTCTACTGCCGCTGCTGCGAGAATCCCGATCCCAAGAGAACAGTGTTGGCTTTATAACCCGTGTTCTGTTCACGTGCTGTCTGTCGTTGATGCTCGTTGTCCCAATTCGATGACAGAGCTTGAAGGCGGCGTCTTTGTCCAGTGATTGCCACGTTGTGGACGATGGGTAGCAGAAAGCGACGGTGCGTGTCTGTAAAGTGCAAGAAAATTTCTTTAGGCGCGACGTGCAACTTCCGCTGCCACTGCTGCCAGAATGCCACCCCCAGGAGAACAGCGTTAGCTTTATAACCCGTGTGGCGGTCACGTGCTGTCTCTCGTCGATGCTCATTGTCCCAATCCGATGACAGTGCTTGAAGGCAGCGTCTTTGTCCAGTGATTGCCACGTAGTGGACACTGGATTCCAGAAAGCCACGGTGCGTGTCTGTAAAGTGCAAGACAATTTCTTTACGCGCGACGTGCAACTTCCGCTGCCGCTGCTGCCAGAATGCCGCTCCCAGGAGAACAGCTTTGGATTTATAGCCCGTGTGGCGGTCACGTGCTGTCTGTCGTCGATGCTCATTGTACCAACGCGATGACCGTGTTTGAAAGCAGCGTCTTTGTCCAGTGATTGCCTTGTTGTGGAGGATGGATTCCAGAAAGCGACGGTGTCTGTCTGTAAAGTGCAAGACAATTTCTTTAGGCGCGACATGCAACTTCCGCTGCTGCTGCTGGCAGAATGCCGCTCCCAGGAGAACAGCGTTGGCTTTATAACCCGTGTGGTGGTCACGTGCTGTCTGTCGTCGATGCTCATTGTACCAATCCGATGACAGTTCTTGAAAGCAGCGTGTTTGTCCAGTGTTTGCCTCGTTGTGGACGATGGATACCAGAAAGCCACGGTGCGTGTCTGTAAATTTCAAGACAATTTCTTTACGCGCGACGCGCAACTTCCGCTGCCGCTGGTGCCAGAATTCTGCTCCCAAGAAAACTGCGTTGACTTTATAACCCGTGTGGCGGTCACGTGCTGTCTGTCGTCGATGCTCATTGTCCCAATCCGATGACAGTGCTTGAAAGCAGAGTCCTTGTCCAGTGTTTGCCTCGTTGTGGACGATGTATTCTAGAAAGCCACGGTGCGTACTGTAAAGTGCAAGACAATTTCTTTAGGCGCAACGTGCAACTTCCGCTGCCGCTGCTGCAGAATGCCACACCCAGGAGAACAGCGTTGGCTTTATAACCCGTGTGGCGGTCACGTGCTGTCTGTCGTCGATGCTCATTGTCCCAATCCGATGACAGTGCTTGAAAGCAGCGTCTTTGTCCAGTGATTGCCACGTAGCGGACACTGGACTCCAGAAAGCCACGGTGCGTGTCTGTAAAGTGCAAGACAATTTTTTTACGCGCGACGTGCAATTTCCGCTGCCGCTGCTGCCATAATGAAGCTCCCAGGAGAACAGCTGTGTCTTTATAGCCTGTGTGGCGGTCACGTGCTGTCTGTCGTCGATGCTCATTGTACCAACGCGATGATCGTGCTTGAAAGCAGCGTCCTTGTCCAGTGATTGCCTTGCTGTGGACGACAGATTCCAGAAAGCCACGGTGTCTGTCTGTAAAGTGCAAGACAATTTCTTTAGGCGCGACATGCAACTTCCGCTGCCGCTGCTGCCAGAATGCCGCTCCCAGGAGAACAGCGTTGGCTTTATAACCCGTGTGGCGGTCACGTGCTGTCTGTCGTCGATGCTCTTTGTCCCAATCCGATGACCGTGCTTGAAAGCAACGTCTTTGTCCAGTGATTGCCTCGTTGTGGACGATGGATTCCAGAAAGCCACGGTGCGTGTCTGTAATGTGCAAGACATTTTCTTTAGGCGCGACGTGCAACTTCTGATGCCGCTGCTGCGAGAATCCCGATCCCAAGAATTGGTTTTATAACCCGTGTGCCGGTCACGTGCTGTCTGTCGTCGATGCGCATTGTCCCAATCCGATGACAGTGCTTGAAAGCAGCGTCTTTGTCCAGTGATTGCCCCGTTGTGGACGATGGATTGCAGAAAACCACGGTGCGTGTCTGTAAAGTGCAAGACAATTTCTTTACGCGCGACGTGCAACTTCCGCGGCCGCTGCTGAAGAATGCCGCTCCCAGGAGAACAGCTTTGGCTTTGTAGCCCGAGTGGCGGTCACGTGCTGTCTGTCGTCGATGCTCGTTGTACCACTCCGATGACTGTGCTTGAAAGCAGCGTCTTTGGCCAGTGATTGCCTTGTTGTGGACGATAGATTCCAGAAAGCCACGGTGCCTGTCTGCAAAGTACAAGACAATTTCTTTAGGCGCGACGTGCAACTTCCGCTGCCACTGCTGCCAGAATGCCACTCCCAGGAGAACAGCGTTGGCTTTATAACCCGTGTGGGGGTCACGTGCTGTCTGTCGTCGATGCTCATTGTCCCAATCCGATGACAGTGCTTAAAAGCAGCGTCTATGTCCAGTGATTGCCACGTAGTGGACACTGGATTCCAGAAAGCCACGGTGCGTGTCTGTAAAGTGCAAGACAATTTCTTTACGCGCGACGTGCAACTTCCGCTGCCGCTGCTGCCAGAATGCCGCTCCCAGGAGGACAGCTTTGGATTTATAGCCCGTGTGGCGGTCAAGTGCTGTCTGTCGTCGATGCTCATTGTACCACTCCGATGACTGTGCTTGAAAGCAGCGTCTTTGGCCAGTGATTGCCTTGTTGTGGACGATAGATTCCAGAAAGCCAAGGTGCCTGTCTGTAAAGTACAAGACAATATCTTTAGGCGCGACGTGCAACTTCCGCTGCCGCTGCTGCCAGAATGCCACTCCCAGGAGAACAGCGTTGGCTTTATAACCCGTGTGGGGGTCACGTGCTGTCTGTCGTCGATGCTCATTGTCCCAATCCGATGACAGTTCTTGAAAGCAGCGTGTTTGTCCAGTGTTTGCCTCGTTGTGGACGATGGATTCTAGAAAGCCACGGTGCGTGACTGTAAAGTGCAAGATAATTTCTTTTAGCGCGACGTGCAACTTCTGCTGCCGCCGCTGCCAGATTCCCGCTCCCAAGAGAACAGCGTTGGCTTTATAACCCCTGTGGCGGTCACGTGCTGTCTGTCGTCGATGCTCGTTGTCCCAATTCGATGACAGAGGTTGAAGGCAGCGTCTTTGTCCAGTGATTGCCACGCTGTGGACGATGGGTACCAGAAAGCCAGGGTGTGTATATGTGAAGTGCAAGACTATTTCTTTAGGCCAGAGTGCGACTTTCGCTGCCGCTGCTGCCAGAATGCCACTCCCAGGAGAACAGCTTTGGCTTTATGACCCGTGTGGCGCTCACGTGCTGTCTATCGTCGATGCTCATTGTCCCAATCCGATGACAGTGCTTGAAAGCAGCATCTTTGTCCAGTGTTTGCCTCGTTGTGGACGATTGATTCTAGAAATCCACGGTGCGTGTCTGTAAAGTGCAAGACGATTTCTTTAGGCCAGAGTGCGATTTCCGCAGCCGCTGCTGCCAGAATGCCGCTCCCAAGAGAACAGCGTTGGCTTTTTAACCCGTGTGGCGGTCACGTGCTTTCTGTCGTCTATGCTCGTTGTCCCAATCCGATGACAGTGCTTGAAGGTAGCGTCTTTTTCCAGTGATTGCCCCGTTGTGGACGATAGATTCCAGAAAGCCAAGGTGCCTGTCTGTAAAGTACAAGACAATATCTTTAGGCGCGACGTGCAACTTCCGCTGCCGCTGCTGCCAGAATGCCAGTCCCAGGAGAACAGCGTTGGCTTTATAACCCGTGTGGGGGTCACGTGCTGTCTGTCGTCGATGCTCATTGTCCCAATCCGATGACAGTTCTTGAAAGCAGCGTGTTTGTCCAGTGTTTGCCTCGTTGTGGACGATGGATTCTAGAAAGCCACGGTGCGTGACTGTAAAGTGCAAGATAATTTCTTTTAGCGCGACGTGCAACTTCTGCTGCCGCCGCTGCCAGATTCCCGCTCCCAAGAGAACAGCGTTGGCTTTATAACCCCTGTGGCGGTCACGTGCTGTCTCTTGTCGATGCTCATTGTCCCAAACCGATGACAGTGCTTAAAAGCAGCGTCTATGTCCAGTGATTGCCACGTAGTGGACACTGGATTCCAGAAAGCCACGGTGCGTGTCTGTAAAGTGCAAGACAATTTCTTTACGCGCGACGTGCAACTTCCGCTGCCGCTGCTGCCAGAATGCCGCTCCCAGGAGAACAGCTTTGGCTTTATAGCCCGTGTGGCGGTCAAATGCTGTCTGTCGTCGATGCTCATTGTACCACTCCGATGACCGTGCTTGAAAGCAGCGTCTTTGTACAGTGATTGCCTCGTTGTGGACGATGGGTAGCAGAAAGCGACGGTGCGTGTCTGTAAAGTGCAAGAAAATTTCTTTAGGCGCGACGTGCAACTTCCGCTGCCACTGCTGCCAGAATGCCACCCCCAGGAGAACAGCGTTAGCTTTATAACCCGTGTGGCGGTCACGTGCTGTCTCTCGTCGATGCTCATTGTCCCAATCCGATGACAGTGCTTGAAGGCAGCGTCTTTGTCCAGTGATTGCCACGTAGTGGACACTGGATTCCAGAAAGCCACGGTGCGTGTCTGTAAAGTGCAAGACAATTTCTTTACGCGCGACGTGCAACTTCCGCTGCCGCTGCTGCCAGAATGCCGCTCCCAGGAGAACAGCTTTGGATTTATAGCCCGTGTGGCGGTCACGTGCTGTCTGTCGTCGATGCTCATTGTACCAACGCGATGACCGTGTTTGAAAGCAGCGTCTTTGTCCAGTGATTGCCTTGTTGTGGAGGATGGATTCCAGAAAGCGACGGTGTCTGTCTGTAAAGTGCAAGACAATTTCTTTAGGCGCGACATGCAACTTCCGCTGCTGCTGCTGGCAGAATGCCGCTCCCAGGAGAACAGCGTTGGCTTTATAACCCGTGTGGTGGTCACGTGCTGTCTGTCGTCGATGCTCATTGTACCAATCCGATGACAGTTCTTGAAAGCAGCGTGTTTGTCCAGTGTTTGCCTCGTTGTGGACGATGGATACCAGAAAGCCACGGTGCGTGTCTGTAAATTTCAAGACAATTTCTTTACGCGCGACGCGCAACTTCCGCTGCCGCTGGTGCCAGAATTCTGCTCCCAAGAAAACTGCGTTGACTTTATAACCCGTGTGGCGGTCACGTGCTGTCTGTCGTCGATGCACATTGTCCCAATCCGATGACAGTGCTTGAAAGCAGAGTCCTTGTCCAGTGTTTGCCTCGTTGTGGACGATGTATTCTAGAAAGCCACGGTGCGTACTGTAAAGTGCAAGACAATTTCTTTAGGCGCAACGTGCAATTTCCGCTGCCGCTGCTGCAGAATGCCACACCCAGGAGAACAGCGTTGGCTTTATAACCCGTGTGGCGGTCACGTGCTGTCTGTCGTCGATGCTCATTGTCCCAATCCGATGACAGTGCTTGAAAGCAGCGTCTTTGTCCAGTGATTGCCACGTAGCGGACACTGGACTCCAGAAAGCCACGGTGCGTGTCTGTAAAGTGCAAGACAATTTTTTTACGCGCGACGTGCAATTTCCGCTGCCGCTGCTGCCATAATGAAGCTCCCAGGAGAACAGCTGTGTCTTTATAGCCTGTGTGGCGGTCACGTGCTGTCTGTCGTCGATGCTCATTGTACCAACGCGATGATCGTGCTTGAAAGCAGCGTCCTTGTCCAGTGATTGCCTTGCTGTGGACGACAGATTCCAGAAAGCCACGGTGTCTGTCTGTAAAGTGCAAGACAATTTCTTTAGGCGCGACATGCAACTTCCGCTGCCGCTGCTGCCAGAATGCCGCTCCCAGGAGAACAGCGTTGGCTTTATAACCCGTGTGGCGGTCACGTGCTGTCTGTCGTCGATGCTCTTTGTCCCAATCCGATGACCGTGCTTGAAAGCAACGTCTTTGTCCAGTGATTGCCTCGTTGTGGACGATGGATTCCAGAAAGCCACGGTGCGTGTCTGTAATGTGCAAGACATTTTCTTTAGGCGCGACGTGCAACTTCTGATGCCGCTGCTGCGAGAATCCCGATCCCAAGAATTGGTTTTATAACCCGTGTGCCGGTCACGTGCTGTCTGTCGTCGATGCGCATTGTCCCAATCCGATGACAGTGCTTGAAAGCAGCGTCTTTGTCCAGTGATTGCCCCGTTGTGGACGATGGATTGCAGAAAACCACGGTGCGTGTCTGTAAAGTGCAAGACAATTTCTTTACGCGCGACGTGCAACTTCCGCGGCCGCTGCTGAAGAATGCCGCTCCCAGGAGAACAGCTTTGGCTTTGTAGCCCGAGTGGCGGTCACGTGCTGTCTGTCGTCGATGCTCGTTGTACCACTCCGATGACTGTGCTTGAAAGCAGCGTCTTTGGCCAGTGATTGCCTTGTTGTGGACGATAGATTCCAGAAAGCCACGGTGCCTGTCTGCAAAGTACAAGACAATTTCTTTAGGCGCGACGTGCAACTTCCGCTGCCGCTGCTGCCACAATCCCGCTCCCAAGAGAACAGCGTTGGCTTTATAACCCGTGTGGCGGTCACGTGCTGTCTGTCGTCGATGCTCGTTGTCCCAATTCGATGACAGAGCTTGAAGGCGGCGTCTTTGTCCAGTGATTGCCACGTTGTGGACGATGGGTACCAGAAAACCAGGGTGAGTATATATAAAGTGCAAGGCGATTTCTTTAGGCCAGAGTGCGATTCCCGTTGCCGCTGCTGCCAGATTACCGCTCCCAAGAGAACAGCGTTGGCTTTTTAACCCGTGTGGCGGTCACGTGCTTTCTGTCGTCGATGTTCGTTGTCCTAATCCGATGACAGTGCTTGAAGGCAGCGTCTTTGTCCATTGTTTGCCTCGTTTTGGACGATGGATTCTAGAACACCACGGTGCGTGTCTGTAAAGTGCAAGATAATTTCTTTTCGTGCGACGTGCAACTTCTGCTGCCGCTGCTGCCAGAATCCCGCTCCCAAGAGAACAGCGTTGGCTTTATAACCCGTGTGGCAGTCACGTGCTGTCTGTCGTCGATGCTCGTTGTCCCATTTCGATGACAGAGCTTGAAGGCAGCGTCTTTGTCCAGTGATTGCCACGTTGTGGATGATGGGTACTAGAAAGCCAGGGTGTGTATATGTAAAGTGCAAACGATTTCTTTAGGCCAGAGTGCGACTCTCGCTGCCGCTGCTGCCAGAATGCCGCTCCCAAGAGAACAGCGTTGGCTTTATAACCCGTGTGGCGGTCACGTGCTGTCTCTCGTCGATGCTCATTGTCCCAATCCGATGACAGTGCTTAAAAGCAGCGTCTATGTCAAGTGATTGCCACGTAGTGGACACTGGATTCCAGAAAGCCACGGTGCGTGTCTGTAAAGTGCAAGACAATTTCTTTACGCGCGACGTGCAACTTCCGCTGCCGCTGCTGCCAGAATGCCGCTCCCAGGAGAACAGCTTTGGCTTTATAGCCCGAGTGGCGGTCACGTGCTGTGTGTCGTCGATGCTCATTGTGCCACTCCGATGACCGTGCTTGAAAGCAGCGTGTTTTTCCAGTGTTTGCCTTGTTGTGGACGATGGATTCTAGAGAGCCACGGTGCGTGTCTGTAAATTTCATGACAATTTCTATACGCGCGACGTGCAACTTCCGCTGCCGATGCTGCCAGAATGCCGATCCCAGGAGAACAGCGTTGGCTTTATAACCCGTGTGGCGGTCACGTGCTGTGTGTCGTCGATGCTCATTGTACCACTCCGATGACCGTGCTTGAAAGCAGCGTCTTTGTACAGTGATTGCCTCGTTGTGGACGATGAGTACCAGAAAGCCACAGTGCGTGTCTGTAATGTGCAAGACATTTTCTTTAGGCGCGACGTGCAAATTCTGATGCCGCTGCTGCGAGAATCCCGATCCTAAGAATTGGTTTTATAACCCGTGTGCCGGTCACGTGCTGTCTGTCGTCGATGCTCGTTGACCCAATCCGATGACAGAGCTTGAAGGCGGCGTCTTTGTCCAGTGATTGCCACGTTGTGGACGATGGGTACCAGAAAGCCAGGGTGTGTATATGTAAAGTGCAAGACGATTTCTTTAGGCCAGAGTGCGATTTCCGCTGCCGCTGCTGCCAGAATGCCACTCCCAAGAGAACAGCGCTGGCTTTTTAACCCGTGTGGCGGTCACGTGCTTTCTGTCGTCGATGCTCGTTGTCCCAATCCGATGACAGTGCTTGAAGGCAGCGTCTTTGTCCAGTAATTGCCCCGTTGTGGACGATGGATTCCAGAAATTCACGGTGCGTGTCTGTAAAGTGCAAGACAATTTCTTTACGCGCGACGTGCAACTTCTGCTGCCGCTGCTGCGAGAATCTCGATCACAAGAGAACAGTGTTGGCTTTATAACCCGTGTGCTGGTCACGTGCTGTCTGTCGTCGATGCTCGTTGTCCCAATTCGATGACAGTGCTTAAAAGCAGCGCCTATGTCCAGTGATTGCCACGTAGTGGACACTGGATTCCAGAAAGCCACGGTGCGTGTCTGTAAAGTGCAAGACAATTTCTTTACGCGCGACGTGCAACTTCCGCTGCCGCTGCTGCCAGAATGCCGCTCCCAGGAGAACAGCTTTGGCTTTATAGCCCGTGTGGCGGTCAAGTGCTGTCTGTCGTCGATGCTCATTGTACTACTCCGATGACTGTGCTTGAAAGCAGCGTCTTTGGCCAGTGATTGCCTTGTTGTGGACGATAGATTCCAGAAAGCCAAGGTGCCTGTCTGTAAAGTACAAGACAATATCTTTAGGCGCGTCGTGCAACTTCCGCTGCCGCTGCTGCCAGAATGCCACTCCCAGGAGAACAGCGTTGGCTTTATAACCCGTGTGGCGGTCACGTGCTGTCTGTCGTCGATGCTCATTGTCCCAATCCGATGACAGTTCTTGAAAGCAGCGTGTTTGTCCAGTGTTTGCCTCGTTGTGGACGATGGATTCTAGAAAGCCATGGTGCGTGGCTGTAAAGTGCAAGATAATTTCTTTTCGCGCGATGTGCAACTTCTGCTGCCGCTGCTGCCAGAATCCCGCTCCCAAGAGAGCAGCGTTGGCTTTAAAACCCCTGTGGCGGTCACGTGCTGTCTGTCGTCGATGCTCTTTGTCCCAATCCGATGACCGTGCTTGAAATCAGCGTCATTGTCTATTGATTGCCTCGTTGTGGACGATGGATTCTAGAAAGCCAGGGTGTGTATATGTAAAGTGCAAGACGATTTCTTTAGGCCAGAGTGCGATTTCCGCTGCCGCTGCTGCCAGAATGCCGCTCCCAAGAGAACAGTGTTGGCTTTATAACCCGTGTGCTGGTCACGTGCTGTCTGCCGTCGATGCTCGTTGTCCCAATTCGATGACAGAGCTTGAAGGCGGCGTCTTTGTCCAGTGATTGCCACGTTGTGGACGATGGGTACCAGAAAGCCACGGTGCGTGTCTGTAAAAAGCAAGAAAATTTCTTTAGACGCGACGTGCAACTTCCGCTGCCACTGCTGCCAGAATGCCACTCCCAGGAAAACAGCGTTAGCTTTATAACCCGTGTGGCGGTCACGTGCTGTCTGTCGTCGATGCGCATTGTCCCGATCCGATGACAGTGCTTGAAAGCAGCGTCTTTGTCCAGTGATTGCCCCGTTGTGGACGATGGATTGCAGAAAACCACGGTGCGTGTCTGTAAAGTGCAAGACAGTTTCTTTACGCGCGACGTGCAACTTCCGCTGCCGCTGCTGCCAGAATGCCGCTCCCAGGAGAACAAGAGTTGGCTTTATAACCCGTGTGGCGGTCACGTGCTGTCTGTCGTCGATGCTCTTTGTCCCAATCCGATGACCGTGCTTGAAACCAGCGTCATTTTCCAGTGATTGCCTCGTTGTGGACGCTGGATTCCAGAAAGCCACAGTACGTGTCTGTAATGTGCAAGACATTTTCTTTAGGCGCGACGTGCAACATCTGACGCCGCTGCTGCGAGAATCCCGATCCCAAGAATTGGCTTTATAACCCGTGTGCCGGTCACGTGCTGTCTGTCGTCGATGCTCGTTGACCCGATCCGATGACAGAGCTTGAAGGCGGCGTCTTTGTCCAGTGATTGCCACGTTGTGGACGATGGGTACCAGAAAGCCAGGGTGTGTATATGTAAAGTGCAAGACGATTTCTTTAGGCCAGAGTGCGATTTCCGCTGCCGCTGCCTCCAGAATGCCGCTCCCAAGAGAACAGCGTTGGCTTTTTAACCCGTGTGGCGGTCACGTGCTTTCTGTCGTCGATGCTCGTTGTCTTAATCCGATGACAGTGCTTGAAGGCAGCGTCTTTGTCCAGTGATTGCCCCGTTGTGAACGATGGATTCCAGAAAGGCACGGTGCGTGTCTGTAAAGTGCAAGAAAATTTCTTTACGCGCGACGTGCAACTTCCGCTGCCACTGCTGCCAGAATGCCACTCCCAGGAGAACAGCGTTGGCTTTATAACCCGTGTGGCGGTCACGTGCTGTGTCTCGTCGATGCTCATTGTCCCAATCCGATGACAGTGCTTAAAAGCAGCGTCTATGTCCAGTGATTGCCACGTAGTGGACACTGGATTCCAGAAAGCCACGGTGCGTGTCTGTAAAGTGCAAGACAATTTCTTTACGCGCGACGTGCAACTTCCGCTGCCGCTGCTGCCAGAATGCCGCTCCCAGGAGGACAGCTTTGGATTTATAGCCCGTGTGGCGGTCAAGTGCTGTCTGTCGTCGATGCTCATTGTACCACTCCGATGACTGTGCTTGAAAGCAGCGTCTTTGGCCAGTGATTGCCTTGTTGTGGACGATAGATTCCAGAAAGCCAAGGTGCCTGTCTGTAAAGTGCAAGATAATTTCTTTTAGCGCGACGTGCAACTTCTGCTGCCGCCGCTGCCAGATTCCCGCTCCCAAGAGAACAGCGTTGGCTTTATAACCCCTGTGGCGGTCACGTGCTGTCTGTCGTCGATGCTCGTTGTCCCAATTCGATGACAGAGGTTGAAGGCAGCGTCTTTGTCCAGTGATTGCCACGCTGTGGACGATGGGTACCAGAAAGCCAGGGTGTGTATATGTGAAGTGCAAGACTATTTCTTTAGGCCAGAGTGCGACTTTCGCTGCCGCTGCTGCCAGAATGCCACTCCCAGGAGAACAGCTTTGGCTTTATGACCCGTGTGGCGCTCACGTGCTGTCTATCGTCGATGCTCATTGTCCCAATCCGATGACAGTGCTTGAAAGCAGCATCTTTGTCCAGTGTTTGCCTCGTTGTGGACGATTGATTCTAGAAATCCACGGTGCGTGTCTGTAAAGTGCAAGACGATTTCTTTAGGCCAGAGTGCGATTTCCGCAGCCGCTGCTGCCAGAATGCCGCTCCCAAGAGAACAGCGTTGGCTTTTTAACCCGTGTGGCGGTCACGTGCTTTCTGTCGTCTATGCTCGTTGTCCCAATCCGATGACAGTGCTTGAAGGTAGCGTCTTTTTCCAGTGATTGCCCCGTTGTGGACGATAGATTCCAGAAAGCCAAGGTGCCTGTCTGTAAAGTACAAGACAATATCTTTAGGCGCGACGTGCAACTTCCGCTGCCGCTGCTGCCAGAATGCCAGTCCCAGGAGAACAGCGTTGGCTTTATAACCCCTGTGGCGGTCACGTGCTGTCTCTTGTCGATGCTCATTGTCCCAAACCGATGACAGTGCTTAAAAGCAGCGTCTATGTCCAGTGATTGCCACGTAGTGGACACTGGATTCCAGAAAGCCACGGTGCGTGTCTGTAAAGTGCAAGACAATTTCTTTACGCGCGACGTGCAACTTCCGCTGCCGCTGCTGCCAGAATGCCGCTCCCAGGAGAACAGCTTTGGCTTTATAGCCCGTGTGGCGGTCAAGTGCTGTCTGTCGTCGATGCTCATTGTACCACTCCGATGACCGTGCTTGAAAGCAGCGTCTTTGTACAGTGATTGCCTCGTTGTGGAAGATGGGTACCAGAAAGCCACGGTGCGTGCCTGTAAAGTGCAAGAAAATTTCTTTAGGCGCGACGTGCAACTTCCGCTGCCACTGCTGCCAGAATGCCACTCCCAGGAGAACAGCGTTAGCTTTATAACCCGTGTGGCGGTCACGTGCTGTCTGTCGTCTATGCTCATTGCCCCAATCCGATGACAGTGATTGAAAGCAGCGTCTTTGTCCAGTGATTGCCACGTTGTGGACGATGGGCACCAGAAAGCCAGGGTGTGTATATGTAAAGTGCAAGACGATTTCTTTACGTGCGACGTGCAACTTCTACTGCCGCTGCTGCGAGAATCCCGATCCCAAGAGAACAGTGTTGGCTTTATAACCCGTGTTCTGTTCACGTGCTGTCTGTCGTTGATGCTCGTTGTCCCAATTCGATGACAGAGCTTGAAGGCGGCGTCTTTGTCCAGTGATTGCCACGTTGTGGACGATGGGTAGCAGAAAGCGACGGTGCGTGTCTGTAAAGTGCAAGAAAATTTCTTTAGGCGCGACGTGCAACTTCCGCTGCCACTGCTGCCAGAATGCCACCCCCAGGAGAACAGCGTTAGCTTTATAACCCGTGTGGCGGTCACGTGCTGTCTCTCGTCGATGCTCATTGTCCCAATCCGATGACAGTGCTTGAAGGCAGCGTCTTTGTCCAGTGATTGCCACGTAGTGGACACTGGATTCCAGAAAGCCACGGTGCGTGTCTGTAAAGTGCAAGACAATTTCTTTACGCGCGACGTGCAACTTCCGCTGCCGCTGCTGCCAGAATGCCGCTCCCAGGAGAACAGCTTTGGATTTATAGCCCGTGTGGCGGTCACGTGCTGTCTGTCGTCGATGCTCATTGTACCAACGCGATGACCGTGTTTGAAAGCAGCGTCTTTGTCCAGTGATTGCCTTGTTGTGGAGGATGGATTCCAGAAAGCGACGGTGTCTGTCTGTAAAGTGCAAGACAATTTCTTTTCGCGCGACGTGCAACTTCTGCTGCCGCTGCTGCCAGAATACCGCTCCCAAGAGAAGAGCGTTGGCTTTAAAACCCCTGTGGCGGTCACGTGCTGCCTGTCGTCGATGCTCGTTGTCCCAATTCGATGACAGAGCTTGAAGGCAGCGTCTTTGTCCAGTGATTGCCACGTTGTGGACGATGGGTACCAGAAAGCCAGGGTGTGTATATGTGAAGTGCAAGACGATTTCTTTAGGCCAGAGTGCGACTTTCGCTGCCGCTGCTGCCAGAATGCCGCTCCCAAGAGAACAGCGTTGTCTTTATAACCCGGGTGGCAGTCACGTGCTGTCTGTCGTCGATGCTCATTGTCCCAATCCGATGACAGTGCTTGAAAGCAGCGTGTTTGTCCAGTGTTTGCCTTGTTGTGGACGATGGATACAAGAAAGCCACGGTGCGTGTCTGTAAATTTCAAGACAATTTCTTTACGCGCGACGTGCAACTTCCGCTGCCGCTGGTGCCAGAATTCTGCTCCCAAGAAAACTGCGTTGACTTTATAACCCGTGTGGCGGTCACGTGCTGTCTGTCGTCGATGCTCATTGTCCCAATCCGATGACAGTGCTTGAAAGCAGCGTCGTTGTACAGTGATTGCCCCGTTGTGGACGATGGATTGCAGAAAACCACGGTGCGTGTCTGTAAAGTGCAAGACAATTTCTTTACGCGCGATGTGCAACTTCCGCTGCCGCTGCTGCCAGAATGCCGCTCCCAGGAGAACAGCTTTGGCTTTATAGCCCGACTGGCGGTCACGTGCTGTGTGTCGTCGATGCTCATTGTACCACTCCGATGACCGTGCTTGAAAGCAGCGTCTTTGTACAGTGATTGCCTCGTTGTGGACGATGGGTACCAGAAAGCCACGGTGCGTGTCTGTAAAGTGCAAGAAAATTTCTTTAGACGCGACGTGCAACTTCCGCTGCCACTGCTGCCAGAATGCCACTCCCAGGAGAACAGCGTTAGCTTTATAACCCGTGTGGCGGTCACGTGGTGTCTTTCGTCTATGCTCATTGCCCCAATCCGATGACAGTGGTTGAAAGCAGCGTCTTTGTCCAGTGTTTGCCTCGTTGTGGACGATGGGCACCAGAAAGCCAGGGTGTGTGTATGTAAAGTGCAAGACGATTTCTTTAGGCCAGAGTGCGACTTTCGCTGCCGCTGTTGCCAGAATGCCACTTCCAAGAGAACAGCGTTCGCTTTATAACCCGTGTGGCGGTCACGTGCTCTCTGTCGTCGATGCTCATTGTCCCAATCCGATGACAGTGCTTGAAAGCAGAGTCCTTGTCCAGTGTTTGCCTCGTTGTGGACGATGTATTCTAGAAAGCCACGGTGCGTACTGTAAAGTGCAAGACAATTTCTTTAGGCGCGACGTGCAACTTCCGCTGCCGCTGCTGCAGAATGCCACACCCAGGAGAACAGCGTTGGCTTTATAACCCGTGTGGCGGTCACGTGCTCTCTGCCGTCGATGCTCATTGTCCCAATCCGATGACAGTGCTTGAAAGCAGCGTCTTTGTCCAGTGATTGCCACGTAGCGGACACTGGACTCCAGAAAGCCACGGTGCGTGTCTGTAAAGTGCAAGACAATTTTTTTACGCGCGACGTGCAATTTCCGCTGCCGCTGCTGCCAGAATGAAGCTCCCAGGAGAACAGCTGTGTCTTTATAGCCTGTGTGGCGGTCACGTGCTGTCTGTCGTCGATGCTCATTGTACCAACGCGATGACCGTGCTTGAAAGCAGCGTCCTTGTCCAGTGATTGCCTTCCTGTGGACGACAGATTCCAGAAAGCCACGGTGTCTGTCTGTAAAGTGCAAGACAATTTCTTTAGGCGCGACATGCAACTTCCGCTGCCGCTGCTGCCAGAATGCCGCTCCCAGGAGAACAGCGTTGGCTTTATAACCCGTGTGGCGGTCACGTGCTGTCTGTCGTCGATGCTCTTTGTCCCAATCCGATGACCGTGCTTGAAAGCAACGTCTTTGTCCAGTGATTGCCACGTAGCGGACACTGGACTCCAGAAAGCCACGGTGCGTGTCTGTAAAGTGCAAGACAATTTTTTTACGCGCGACGTGCAATTTCCGCTGCCGCTGCTGCCAGAATGAAGCTCCCAGGAGAACAGCTGTGTCCTTATAGCCTGTGTGGCGGTCACGTGCTGTCTGTCGTCGATGCTCATTGTACCAACGCGATGACCGTGCTTGAAAGCAGCGTCCTTGTCCAGTGATTGCCTTCCTGTGGACGACAGATTCCAGAAAGCCACGGTGTCTGTCTGTAAAGTGCAAGACAATTTCTTTAGGCGCGACATGCAACTTCCGCTGCCGCTGCTGCCAGAATGCCGCTCCCAGGAGAACAGCGTTGGCTTTATAACCCGTGTGGCGGTCACGTGCTGTCTGTCGTCGATGCTCTTTGTCCCAATCCGATGACCGTGCTTGAAAGCAACGTCTTTGTCCAGTGATTGCCTCGTTGTGGACGATGGATTCCAGAAAGCCACGGTGCGTGTCTGTAATGTGCAAGACATTTTCTTTAGGCGCGACGTGCAACTTCTGATGCCGCTGCTGCGAGAATCCCGATCCCAAGAATTGGTTTTATAACCCGTGTGCCGGTCACGTGCTGTCTGTCGTCGATGCTCGTTGACCCAATCCGATGACAGAGCTTGAAGGCGGCGTCTTTGTCCAGTGATTGCCACGTTGTGGACGATGGGTACCAGAAAGCCAGGGTGTGTATATGTAAAGTGCAAGACGATTTCTTTAGGCCAGAGTGCGATTTCCGCTGCCGCTGCTGCCAGAATGCCGCTCCCAAGAGAACAGCGTTGGCTTTTTAACCCGTGTGGCGGTCACGTGCTTTCTGTCGTCGATGCTCGTTGTCCCAATCCGATGACAGTGCTTGAAGGCAGCGTCTTTGTCCAGTGATTGCCCCGTTGTGGACGATGGATTCCAGAAAGGCACGGTGCGTGTCTGTAAAGTGCAAGACAATTTCTTTACGCGCGACGTGCAACTTCTGCTGCCACTGCTGCCAGAATGCCACTCCCAGGAGAACAGCTTTAGCTTTATAACCCGTGTGGCGGTCACGTGCTGTCTCTCGTCGATGCTCATTGTCCCAATCCGATGACAGTGCTTAAAGGCAGCGTGTATGTCCAGTGATAGCCACGTAGTGGACACTGGATTCCAGAAAGCCAAGGTGCGTGTCTGTAAAGTGCAAGACAATTTCTTTACGCGCGACGTGCAACTTCCGCTGCCGCTGCTCCCAGAATGCCGCTCCCAGGAGAACAGCTTTGGCTTTATAGCCCGTGTGGCAGTCACGTGCTGTCTGTCGTCGATGCTCATTGTCCAAATCCGATGACAGGGCTTGAAAGGAGCCTGTTTGTCCAGTGTTTGCCTTGTTGTGGACAATGGATTCTAGAAAGCCACGGTGGGTGTCTGTAAATTTCAAGACAATTTCTTTACGCGCGACGCGCAACTTCCGCTGCCGCTGGTGCCAGAATCCCGCTCCCAAGAAAACAGCGTTGGCTTTATAACCCGTGTGGCGGTCACGTGCTGTCTGTCGTCGATGCGCATTGTCCCAATCCGATGACAGTGCTTGAAAGCAGCGTCTTTGTCCAGTGATTGCCCCGTTGTGGACGATGGATTGCAGAAAACCACGGTGCGTGTCTGTAAAGTGCAAGACAAATTCTTTACGCGCGACGTGCAACTTCCGCGGCCGCTGCTGAAGAATGCCGCTCCCAGGAGAACAGCTTTGGCTTTATAGCCCGAGTGGCGGTCACGTGCTGTCTGTCGTCGATGCTCGTTGTACCACTCCGATGACTGTGATTGAAAGCAGCGTCTTTGGCCATTGATTGCCTTGTTGTGGACGATAGATTCCAGAAAGCCACGGTGCCTGTCTGCAAAGTACAAGACAATTTCTTTAGGCGCGACGTGCAACTTCCGCTGCCGCTGCTGCCACAATCCCGCTCCCAAGAGAACAGCGTTGGCTTAATAACCCGTGTGGCGGTCACGTGCTGTCTGTCGTCGATGCTCGTTGTCCCAATTCGATGACAGAGCTTGAAGGCGGCGTCTTTGTCCAGTGATTGCCACGTTGTGGACGATGGGTACCAGAAAACCAGGGTGAGTATATATAAAGTGCAAGGCGATTTCTTTAGGCCAGAGTGCGATTCCCGTTGCCGCTGCTGCCAGATTACCGCTCCCAAGAGAACAGCGTTGGCTTTTTAACCCGTGTGGCGGTCACGTGCTTTCTGTCGTCGATGTTCGTTGTCCTAATCCGATGACAGTGCTTGAAGGCAGCGTCTTTGTCCATTGTTTGCCTCGTTTTGGACGATGGATTCTAGAACACCACGGTGCGTGTCTGTAAAGTGCAAGATAATTTCTTTTCGTGCGACGTGCAACTTCTGCTGCTGCTGCTGCCAGAATCCCGCTCCCAAGAGAACAGCGTTGGCTTTATAACCCGTGTGGCAGTCACGTGCTGTCTGTCGTCGATGCTCGTTGTCCCATTTCGATGACAGAGCTTGAAGGCAGCGTCTTTGTCCAGTGATTGCCACGTTGTGGATGATGGGTACTAGAAAGCCAGGGTGTGTATATGTAAAGTGCAAGACGATTTCTTTAGGCCAGAGTGCGACTCTCGCTGCCGCTGCTGCCAGAATGCCGCTCCCAAGAGAACAGCGTTGGCTTTATAACCCGTGTGGCGGTCACGTGCTGTCTCTCGTCGATGCTCAATGTCCCAATCCGATGACAGTGCTTAAAAGCAGCGTCTATGTCCAGTGATTGCCACGTAGTGGACACTGGATTCCAGAAAGCCACGGTGCGTGTCTGTAAAGTGCAAGACAATTTCTTTACGCGCGACGTGCAACTTCCGCTGCCGCTGCTGCCAGAATGCCGCTCCCAGGAGAACAGCTTTGGCTTTATAGCCCGAGTGGCGGTCACGTGCTGTGTGTCGTCGATGCTCATTGTGCCACTCCGATGACCGTGCTTGAAAGCAGCGTGTTTTTCCAGTGTTTGCCTTGTTGTGGACGATGGACTCTAGAGAGCCACGGTGCGTGTCTGTAAATTTCATGACAATTTCTATACGCGCGACGTGCAACTTCCGCTGCCGATGCTGCCAGAATGCCGCTCCCAGGAGAACAGCGTTAGCTTTATAACCCGTGTGGCGGTCACGTGGTGTCTGTCGTCTATGCTCATTGCCCCAATCCGATGACAGTGATTGAAAGCAGCGTCTTTGTCCAGTGTTTGCCTCGTTGTGGACGATGGATTCTAGAAAGCCACGGTGCGTGTCTGTAAAGTGCAAGACAATTTCTTTACGCGCGACGTGCAACTTCTGCTGCCGCTGCTGCCACAATCCCGCTCCCAAGAGAACAGCGTTGGCTTTATAACCCGTGTGGCGGTCACGTGCTGTCTGTCGTCGATGCTCGTTGTCCCAATTCGATGACAGAGCTTGAAGACAGCGTCTTTGTCCAGTGATTTCCACGTTGTGGACGATGGGCACCAGAAAGCCAGGGTGTGTATATCTAAAGTGCAAGACGATTTCTTTAGGCCAGAGTGCGACTTTCGCTGCCGCTGTTGCCAGAATGCCACTTCCAAGAGAACAGCGTTCGCTTTATAACCCGTGTGGCGGTCACGTGCTCTCTGTCGTCGATGCTCATTGTCCCAATCCGATGACAGTGCTTGAAAGCAGAGTTCTTGTCCAGTGTTTGCCTCGTTGTGGACGATGTATTCTAGAAAGCCACGGTGCGTACTGTAAAGTGCAAGACAATTTCTTTAGGCGCGACGTGCAACTTCCGCTGCCGCTGCTGCAGAATGCCACACCCAGGAGAACAGCGTTGGCTTTATAACCCGTGTGGCGGTCACGTGCTGTCTGTCGTCGATGCTCATTGTCCCAATCCGATGACAGTGCTTGAAAGCAGCGTCTTTGTCCAGTGATTGCCACGTAGCGGACACTGGACTCCAGAAAGCCACGGTGCGTGTCTGTAAAGTGCAAGACAATTTTTTTACGCGCGACGTGCAATTTCCGCTGCTGCTGCTGCCAGAATGAAGCTCCCAGGAGAACAGCTGTGTCTTTATAGCCTGCGTGGCGGTCATGTGCTGTCTGTCGTCGATGCTCATTGTACCAACGCGATGACCGTGATTGAAACCAACGTCCTTGTCCAGTGATTGCCTTGCTGTGGACAACAGATTCCAGAAGGCCACGGTGTCTGTCTGTAAAGTGCAAGACAATTTCTTTAGGCGCGACATGCAACTTCCGCTGCCGCTGCTGCCAGAATGCCGCTCCCAGGAGAACAGCGTTGGCTTTATAACCCGTGTGGCGGTCACGTGCTGTCTGTCGTCGATGCTCTTTGTCCCAATCCGATGACCGTGCTTGAAAGCAGCGTCTTTGTCCAGTGATTGCCTCGTTGTGGACGATAGATTCCAGAAAGCCACGGTGCGTGTCTGTAATGTGCAAGACATTTTCTTTAGGCGCGACGTGCAAATTCTGATGCCGCTGCTGCGAGAATCCCGATCCTAAGAATTGGTTTTATAACCCGTGTGCCGGTCACGTGCTGTCTGTCGTCGATGCTCGTTGACCCAATCCGATGACAGAGCTTGAAGGCGGCGTCTTTGTCCAGTGATTGCCACGTTGTGGACGATGGCTACCAGAAAGCCAGGGTGTGTATATGTAAAGTGCAAGACGATTTCTTTAGGCCAGAGTGCGATTTCCGCTGCCGCTGCTGCCAGAATGCCACTCCCAAGAGAACAGCGCTGGCTTTTTAACCCGTGTGGCGGTCACGTGCTTTCTGTCGTCGATGCTCGTTGTCCCAATCCGATGACAGTGCTTGAAGGCAGCGTCTTTGTCCAGTAATTGCCCCGTTGTGGACGATGAATTCCAGAAATTCACGGTGCGTGTCTGTAAAGTGCAAGACAATTTCTTTACGCGCGACGTGCAACTTCTGCTGCCGCTGCTGCGAGAATCTCGATCACAAGAGAACAGTGTTGGCTTTATAACCCGTGTGCTGGTCACGTGCAGTCTGTCGTCGATGCTCGTTGTCCCAATCCGATGACAGTGCTTAAAGGCAGCGTCTATGTCCAGTGATAGCCACGTAGTGGACACTGGATTCCAGAAAGCCAAGGTGCGTGTCTGTAAAGTGCAAGACAATTTCTTTACGCGTGACGTGCAACTTCCGCTGCCGCTGCTGCCAGAATGCAGCTCCCAGGAGAACAGCTTTGGCTCTATAGCCCGTGTGGCGGTCACGTGCTCTCTGTCGTCGATGCTCATTGTACCAATTCGATGACCGTGCTTGAAAGCAGCGTCTTTCTCCAGTTATTGCATCGTTGTGGACGATGGATTCTAGAAAGCCACGGTGCGTGTCTGTAAAGTGCAAGACAATTTCTTTACGCGTGACGTGCAACTTCCGCTGCCGCTGCTGCCAGAATGCCGCTCCCAGGAGAACAGCTTTGCCTTTATGGCCCGTGTGGCAGTCACGTGCTGTCTGTCGTCGATGCTCATTGTCCCAATCCGATGACAGGGCTTGAAAGGAGCCTGTTTGTCCAGTGTTTGCCTTGTTGTGGACGATGGATTCTAGAAAGCCACGGTGCGTGTCTGTAAATTTCAAGACAATTTCTTTACGCGCGACGTGCAACTTCCGCTGCCGCTGGTGCCAGAATCCCGCTCCCAAGAAAACAGCGTTGGCTTTATAACCCGTGTGGCGGTCACGTGCTGTCTGTCGTCGATGCTCGTTGACCCAATCCGATGACAGAGCTTGAAGGCGGCGTCTTTGTCCAGTGATTGCCACGTTGTGGACGATGGGTACCAGAAAGCCAGGGTGTGTATATGTAAAGTGCAAGACGATTTCTTTAGGCCAGAGTGCGATTTCCGCTGCCGCTGCTGCCAGAATGCCACTCCCAAGAGAACAGCGCTGGCTTTTTAACCCGTGTGGCGGTCACGTGCTTTCTGTCGTCGATGCTCGTTGTCCCAATCCGATGACAGTGCTTGAAGGCAGCGTCTTTGTCCAGTAATTGCCCCGTTGTGGACGATGGATTGCAGAAAACCACGGTGCGTGTCTGTAAAGTGCATGACAATTTCTTTACGAGCGACGTGCAACTTCCGCGGCCGCTGCTGAAGAATGCCGCTCCCAGGAGAACAGCTTTGGCTTTATAGCCCGAGTGGCGGTCACGTGCTGTCTGTCGTCGATGCTCATTGTACCACTCCGATGACTGTGCTTGAAAGCAGCGTCTTTGGCCAGTGATTGCCTTGTTGTGGACGATAGATTCCAGAAAGCCACGGTGCCTGTCTGTAAAGTACAAGACAATTTCTTTAGGCGCGACGTGCAACTTCCGCTGCCGCTGCTGCCACAATCCCGCTCCCAAGAGAACAGCGTTGGCTTTATAACCCGTGTGGCGGTCACGTGCTGTCTGTCGTCGATGCTCGTTGTCCCAATTCGATGACAGAGCTTGAAGGCGGCGTCTTTCTCCAGTGATTGCCACGTTATGGACGATGGGTACCAGAAAGCCAGGGTGAGTATATATAAAGTGCAAGGCGATTTCTTTAGGCCAGAGTGCGATTCCCGTTGCCGCTGCTGCCAGATTGCCCCTCCCAAGAGAACAGCGTTGGCTTTTTAACCCGTGTGGCGGTCACGTGCTTTCTGTCGTAGATGCTCGTTGTCCTAATCTGATGACAGTGCTTGAAGGCAGCGTCTTTGTCCATTGTTTGCCTCGTTTTGGACGATGGATTCTAGAACACCACGGTGCCTGTCTGTAAAGTGCAAGATAATTTCTTTTCGTGCGACGTGCAACTTCTGCTGCCGCTGCTGCCAGAATCCCGCTCCCAAGAGAACAGCGTTGGATTTATAACCCGTGTGGCAGTCACGTGCTGTCTGTCGTCGATGCTCGTTGTCCCATTTTGATGACAGAGCTTGAAGGCAGCGTCTTTGTCCAGTGATTGCCACGTTGTGGACGATGGGTACTAGAAAGCCAGGGCGTGTATATGTAAAGTGCAAGACGATTTCTTTAGGCCACAGTGCGACTCTCGCTGCCGCTGCTGCCTGAATGCCGCTCCCAAGAGAACAGCGTTGGCTTTATAACCCGTGTGGCAGTCACGTGCAGTCTGTCGTCGATGCTAATTGTCCAAATCCGCAGACAGTGCTTGAAAGCAGCGTGTTTTTCCAGTGTTTGCCTTGTTGTGGACGATGGATTCTAGAAAGCCACGGTGTGTGTCTGTAAATTTCATGACAATTTCTTTACGCGCGACGTGCAACTTCCGCTGCCGATGCTGCCAGAATGCCGCTCCCAGGAGAACAGCATTGGCTTTATAACCCGTGTGGCGGTCACGTGCTGTCTGTCGTCGATGCTCATTGTCCCAATCCGATGACCGTGCTTGAAAGCAGCGTCTTTGTCCAGTGATTGCCTCGTTGTGGACGATGGGTACCAGAAAGCCAGGGTGTGTATATGGAAAGTGCAAGACGATTTCTTTAGGCCAGAGTGCGATTTCCGCAGCCGCTGCTGCCAGAATGCCGCTCCCAAGAGAACAGCGTTGGCTTTTTAACCCGTGTGGCGGTCACGTGCTTTCTGTCGTCTATGCTCGTTGTCCCAATCCGATGACAGTGCTTGAAGGCAGCGTCTTTGTCCAGTGATTGCCCCGTTGTGGACGATGGATTCCAGAAAGGCACGGTGCGTGTCTGTAAAGTGCAAGACAATTTCTTTACGCGCGACGCGCAACTTCTGCTGCCGCTGCTGCGAGAATCTCGATCCCAAGAGAACAGTGTTGGCTTTATAACCCGTGTGCTGGTCACGTGCTGTCTGTCGTCGATGCTCGTTGTCCCATTTCGATGACAGAGCTTGAAGGCGGCGTCTTTGTCCAGTGATTGCCACGTTGTGGACGATGGGTACCAGAAAGCCACGGTGCGTGTCTGTAAAGTGCAAGAAAATTTCTTTAGGCGCGACGTGCAACTTCCGCTGCCACTGCTGCCAGAATGCCACTCCCAAGAGAACCGCGTTGGCTTTATAACCCGTGTGGCGGTCACGTGCTGTCTCTCGTCGATGCTCATTGTCCCAATCCGATGACAGTGCTTAAAAGCAGCGTCTATGTCCAGTGATTGCCACGTAGTGGACACTGGATTCCAGAAAGCCACGGTGCGTGTCTGTAAAGTGCAAGACAATTTCTTTACGCGCGACGTGCAACTTCCGCTGCCGCTGCTGCCAGAATGCCGCTCCCAGGAGAACAGCTTTGGCTTTATAGCCCGTGTGGCGGTCATGTGCTGTCTGTCGTCGATGCTCATTGTCCCAATCCGATGACAGTTCTTGAACGCAGCGTGTTTGTCCAGTGTTTGCCTCGTTGTGGGCTATGGATTCTAGAAAGCCACGGTGCGTGACTGTAAAGAGCAAGATAATTTCTTTTCGCGCGACTTGCAACTTCTGCTGCCGCTGCTGCCAGAATCCCGCTCCCAAGAGAACAGCGTTGGCTTTATAACCCCTGTGGCGGTCACGTGCTGTCTGTCGTCGATGCTCGTTGTCCCAATTCGATGACAGAGCTTGAAGGCTGCGTCTTTGCCCAGTGATTGCCACGCTGTGGACGATGGGTACCAGAAAGCCAGGGTGTGTATATGTGAAGTGCAAGACGATTTCTTTAGGCCAGAGTGCGACTTTCGCTGCCGCTGCTGCCAGAATGCCGCTCCCAAGAAAACTGCGTTGGCTTTATAACCCGTGTGGCGGTCACGTGCTGTCTCTCGTCGATGCTCATTGTCCCAATCCGATGACAGTGCTTAAAAGCAGCGTCTATGTCCAGTGATTGCCACGTAGTGGACACTGGATTCCAGAAAGCCACGGTGCGTGTCTGTAAAGTGCAAGACAATTTCTTTACGCGCGACGTGCAACTTCCGCTGCCGCTGCTGCCAGAATGCCGCTCCCAGGAGAACAGCTTTGGCTTTATAGCCCGTGTGGCGGTCAAGTGCTGTCTGTCGTCGATGCTCATTATACCACTCCGATGACCGTGCTTGAAAGCAGCGTCTTTGTACAGTGATTGCCTCGTTGTGGACGATGGGTACCAGAAAGCCACGGTGCGTGTCTGTAAAGTGCAAGAAAATTTCTTTAGGCGCGACGTGCAACTTCCGCTGCCACTGCTGCCAGAATGCCACTCCCAGGAGAACAGCGTTAGCTTTATAACCCGTGTGGCGGTCACGTGCTCTCTGTCGTCGATGCTCATTGTCCCAATCCGATGACAGTGCTTGAAAGCAGAGTCCTTGTCCAGTGTTTGCCTCGTTGTGGACGATGGATTCTAGAAAGCCACGGTGCGTACTGTAAAGTGCAAGACAATTTCTTTACGCGCGACGTGCAACTTCAGCTGCCGCTGCTGCAGAATGCCACACCCAGGAGAAGAGCGTTGGCTTTATAACCCGTGTGGCGGTCACGTGCTGTCTGTCGTCGATGCTCATTGTCCCAATCCGATGGCAGTGCTTGAAAGCAGCGTCTTTGTCCAGTGATTGCCACGTAGTGGACACTGGACTCCAGAAAGCCACGGTGCGTGTCTGTAAAGTGCAAGACAATTTTTTTACGCGCGACGTGCAACTTCCACTGCCGCTGCTGCCAGAATGAAGCTCCCAGGAGAACAGCTGTGTCTTTATAGCCCGTGTGGAGGTCACGCGTGGTCTGTCGTCGATGCTCATTGTACCAACGCGATGACCGTGCTTGAAAGCAGCGTCCTTGTCCAGTGATTGCCTTGCTGGGGACGATAGATTCCAGAAAGCCACGGTGTCTGTCTGTAAAGTGCAAGACAATTTCTTTAGGCGCGACATGCAACTTCCGCTGCCGCTGCTGCCAGAATGCCGCTCCCAGGAGAACAGCGTTGGCTTTATAACCCGTGTGGCGGTCACGTGCTGTCTGTCGTCGATGCTCTTTGTCCCAATCCGATGATGGTGCTTGAAAGCAGCGTCTTTGTCTAGTGATTGCCTCGTTGTGGACGATGGATTCCAGAAAGCCACGGTGCGTGTCTGTAATGTGCAAGACATTTTCTTTAGGCGCGACGTGCAACTTCTGATGCCGTTGCTGCGAGAATCCCGATCCCAAGCGTTGGCTTTATAACCCGTGTGCCGGTCACGTGCTGTCTGTCGTCGATGCTCGTTGACCCAATCCGATGACAGAGCTTGAAGGCGGCGTCTTTGTCCAGTGATGGCCACGTTGTGGACGATGGGTACCAGAAAGCCAGGGTGTGTATATGTAAAGTGCAAGACGATTTCTTTAGGCCAGAGTGCGATTTCCGCTGCCGCTGCTGCCAGAATGCCGCTCCCAAGAGAACAGCGTTGGCTTTTTAAACCGTGTGGCGGTCACGTGCTTTCTGTCGTCGATGCTCGTTGTCCCAATCCGATGACAGTGCTTGAAGGCAGCGTCTTTGTCCAGTGATTGCCCCGTTGTGGACGATGGATTCCAGAAAGGCACGGTGCGTGTCTGTAAAGTGCAAGACAATTTCTTTACGCGCGACGTGCAACTGCTGCTGCCGCTGCTGCGAGAATCTCGATCCCAAGAGAACAGTGTTGGCTTTATAACCCGTGTGCTGGTCACGTGCTGTCTGTCGTCGATGCTCGTTGTCCCAATTCGATGACAGAGCTTGAAGTTGGCGTCTTTGTCCAGTGATTGCCACGTTGTGGACGATGGGTACCAGAAAGCCACGGTGCGTGTCTGTAAAGTGCAAGAAAATTTCTTTAGATGCGACGTGCAACTTCCGCTGCCACTGCTGCCAGAATGCCACTCCAAGGAGAACAGCGTTAGCTTTATAACCCGTGTGGCGGTCACGTGCTGTCTCTCGTCGATGCTCATTGTCCCAATCCGATGACAGTGCTTAAAGGCAGCGTCTATGTCCAGTGATTGCCACGTAGTGGACACTGGATTCCAGAAAGCCACGGTGCGTGTCAGTAAAGTGCAAGACAATTTCTTTACGCGCGACGTGCAACTTCCGCTGCCGCTGCTGCCAGAATGCCGCTCCCAGGAGAACAGCTTTGGCTTTATAGCCCGTGTGGCAGTCACGTGCTGTCTGTCGTCGATGCTCATTGTCCCAATCCGATGACAGGGCTTGAAAGGAGCCTGTTTGTCCAGTGTTTGCCTTGTTGTGGACGATGGATTCTAGAAAGCCACGGTGCGTGTCTTTAAATTTCAAGACAATTTCTTTACGCGCGACGTGCAACTCCCGCTGCCGCTGGTGCCAGAATCCCGCTCCCAAGAAAACAGCGTTGGCTTTATAACCCGTGTGGCGGTCGCGTGCTGTCTGTCGTCGATGCGCATTGTCCCAATCCGATGACAGTGCTTGAAAGCAGCGTCTTTGTCCAGTGATTGCCCCGTTGTGGACGATGGATTGCAGAAAACCACGGTGCGTGTCTGAAAAGTGCAAGACAATTTCTTTACGCGCGACGTGCAACTTCCGCGGCCGCTGCTGAAGAATGCCGCTCCCAGGAGAACAGCATTGGCTTTATAGCCCGAGTGGCGGTCACGTGCTGTCTGTCGTCGATGCTCATTGTACCACTCCGATGACTGTGCTTGAAAGCAGCGTCTTTGGCCAGTGATTGCCTTGTTGTGGACGATGGATTCTAGAAAGCCACGGTGCGTGTCTGTAAATTTCATGACAATTTCTTTACGCGCGACGTGCAACTTCCGCTGCCGCTGGTGCCAGAATCCCGCTCCCAAGAAAACAGCGTAGGCTTTATAACCCGTGTGGCGGTCACGTGCTGTCTGTCGTCGATGCGCATTGTCCCAATCTGATGACAGTGCTTGAAAGCGGCGTCTTTCTCCAGTGATTGCCCCGTTGTGGACGATGGATTCCAGAAATCCACGGTGTCTGTCTGTAAAGTGCAAGACAATTTCTTTAGGCGCGACATGCAACTTCCGCTGCCGATGCTGCCAGAATGCCGCTCCCAGGAGAACAGCGTTGGCTTTATAACGCGTGTGGCGGTCACGTGCTGTCTGTCGTTGATGCTCATTGTCCCAATCCGATGACCGTGCTTGAAAGCAGCGTCTTTGTCCAGTGATTGCCTCGTTGTGGACGATGGATTCTAGGAAGCCACGGTGCGTGTCTGTAATGTGCAAGACAATTTCTTTAGGCGCGACGTGCAACTTCCGCTGCCGCTGCTGCCAGAATGCCACACCCAGGAGAACAGCTTTGGCTTAATGACCCGTGTGGCGCTCACGTGCTGTCTGTCGTCGACGCTCATTGTCCCAATCCGATGACAGTGCTTGAAAGCAGCATCTTTGTCCAGTGTTTGCCTCGTTGTGGACGATGGATTCTAGAAATCCACGGTGCGTGTCTGTAAAGTGCAAGACAATTTCTTTACGCTTGACTTGCAACTTCTGATGCCGCTGCTGCCAGAATGCCGCTTCCAGGAGAGCAGCTTTGGCTCTATAGCCCGTGTGGCGGTCACGTGCTGTCTGTCGTCGATGCTCATTGTACCAATCCGATGACCGTGCTTGAAAGCAGCGTCTTTGTCCAGTTATTGCATCGTTGTGGACGATGGATTCTAGAAAGCCACGGTGCGTGTCTGTAAAGTGCAAGACAATTTCTTTACGCGCGACGTGCAACTTCCGCTGCCGCTGCTGCCAGAATGCCGCTCCCAGGAGAACAGCTTTGGCTCTATAGCCCGTGTGGCGGTCACGTGCTGTCTGTCGTCGATGCTCATTGTACCAATCCGATGACCGTGCTTGAAAGCAGCGTCTTTGTCCAGTTATTGCATCGTTGTGGAAGATGGATTCTAGAAAGCCACGGTGCGTGTCTGTAAAGTGCAAGACAATTTCTTTAGGCGCGACGGGCAACTTCCGCTGCCGCTGCTGCCAGAATGCCACTCCCAGGAGAACAGCGTTGGCTTTATAACCCGTGTGGCGGTCACGTGCTGTCTGTTGTCGATGCTCATTGTCCCAATCCGATGACAGTTCTTGAAAGCAGCGTGTTTGTCCAGTGTTTGCCTCGTTGTGGCCGATGGATTCTAGAAATCCACGGTGCGTGACTGTAATGTGCAAGATAATTTTTTTTCGCTCGACGTGCAACTTCTGCTGCCGCTGCTGCCAGAATCCCGCTCCCAAGAGAACAGCGTTGGCTTTATAACCCGTGTGGCGGTCACGTGCTGTCTGTCGTCGATGCTCGTTGTCCCAATTCGATGACAGAGCTTGAAGGCAGCGTCTTTGTCCAGTGATTGCCACGTTGTGGACGATGGGTACCAGAAAGCCAGGGTGTGTATATGTGAAGTGCAAGACGATTTCTTTAGGCCAGAGTGCGACTTTCGCTGCCGCTGCTGCCAGAATGCCACTCCCAGGAGAACAGCATTGGCTTTATAACCCGTGTGGCGGTCACGTGCTGTCTGTTGTCGATGCTCATTGTCCCAATCCGATGACAGTTCTTGAAAGCAGCGTGTTTGTCCAGTGTTTGCCTCGTTGTGGCCGATGGATTCTAGAAATCCACGGTGCGTGACTGTAATGTGCAAGATAATTTCTTTTCGCGCGACGTGCAACTTCTGCTGCCGCTGCTGCCAGAATCCCGCTCCCAAGAGAGCAGCGTTGGCTTTATAACCCGTGTGGCGGTCACGTGCTGTCTGTCGTCGATGCTCGTTGTCCCAATTCGATGACAGAGCTTGAAGGCAGCGTCTTTGTCCAGTGATTGGCACGTTGTGGACGATGGGTACCAGAAAGCCAGGGTGTGTTTATGTGAAGTGCAAGACGATTTCTTTAGGCCAGAGTGCGACTATCGCTGCCGCTGCTGCCAGAATGCCGCTCCCAAGAGAACAGCGTTGTCTTTATAACCCGGGTGGCAGTCACGTGCTGTCTGTTGTCGATGCTCATTGTCCCAATCCGATGACAGTGCTTGAAAGCAGCGTGTTTGTCCAGTGTTTGCCTTGTTGTGGACGATGGATTGCAGAAACCCACGGTGCGTGAATGTAAATTTCAATACAATTTCTTTAGGCGTGACATGCAACTTCCGCTGCCGATGCTGCCAGAATGCCGCCCCCAGGAGAACAGCGTTGGCTTTATAACCCGTGTGGCGGTCACGTGCTGTCTGTCGTCGATGCTCATTGTCCCAGTCCGATGACCGTGCTTGAAAGCAGCGTCTTTGTCCAGTGATTGCCTCGTTGTGGACGATGGATTCCAGGAAGCCACGGTGCGTGTCTGTAATGTGCAAGACAATTTCTTTAGGCGCGACGTGCAACTTCCGCTGCCGCTGCTTCCAGAATGCCACTCCCAGGAGAACAGCTTTGGCTTTATGACCCGTGTGGCGCTCACGTGCTGTCTGTCGTCGATGCTCATTGTCCCAATCCGATGACAGGGCTTGAAAGCAGCATCTTTGTCCAGTGTTTGCCTCGTTGTGGACGATGGATTCTAGAAATCCACGGTGCGTGTCTGTAAAATGCAAGACAATTTCTTTACGCTCGACTTGCAACTTCTGATGCCGCTGCTGCCAGAATGCCGCTTCCAGGAGAACAGCTTTGGCTCTATAGCCCGTGTGGCGGTCACGTGCTGTCTGTCGTCGATGCTCATTGTACCAATCCGATGACCGTGCTTGAAAGCAGCGTCTTTGTCCAGTTATTGCATCGTTGTAGACGATGGATTCTAGAAAGCCACGGTGCGTGTCTGTAAAGTGCAAGACAATTTCTTTACGCGCGACGTGCAACTTCCGCTGCCGCTGCTGCCAGAATGCAGCTCCCAGGAGAACAGCTTTGGCTCTATAGCCCGTGTGGCGGTCACGTGCTCTCTGTCGTCGATGCTCATTGTACCAATCCGATGACCGTGCTTGAAAGCAGCGTCTTTGTCCAGTGATTGCCCCGTTATGGACGATGGATTCCAGAAAGCCACCGTGCGTGTCTGTAAGGTGCAAGACAATTTCTTTACGCGCGACGTGCAACTTCTGCTGCCGCTGCTGCGAGAATCCCGATCCCAAGAGAACAGTGTTGGCTTTATAACCCGTGTGCTGGTCACGTGCTGTCTGTCGTCGATGTTCGTTGTCCCAATTCGATGACAGAGCTTGAAGGCGGCGTCTTTGTCCAGAGATTGCCAGGTTGTGGACGATGGGTACCAGAAAGCCACGGTGCGTGTCTGTAAAGTGCAAGAAAAGTTCTTTAGGCCCGACTTGCAACTTCCGCTGCCACTGCTGCCAGAATGCCACTCCCAGGAGAACAGCGTTAGCTTTATAACCCGTGTGGCGGTCACATGCTGTCTCTCGTCGATGCTCATTGTCCCAATCCGATGACAGTGCTTGAAGGCAGCGTCTTTGTCCAGTGATTGCCACGCAGTGGACACTGGATTCCAGAAAGCCACGGTGCGTGTCTGTAAAGTGCAAGACATTTTCTTTACGCGCGACGTGCAACTTCCGCTGCCGCTGCTACCAGAATGCCGCTCCCAGAAGAACAGCTTTGGCTTTATAGCCCGTGTGGCGGTCACGTGCTGTCTGTCGTCGATGCTCATTGTAGCAACCCAATGACCGTCCTTGAAAGCAGCGTCTTTGCCCAGTGATTGCATCGTTGTGGACGATGGATTCTAGAAAGCCACGGTGCGTGTCTGTAAAGTGCAAGACAATTTCTTTAAGCGCGACGTGCAACTTCCGCTCCCGCTGCTGCCAGAATGCCACTCCCAGCAGAACAGCGTTGGCTTTATAACCCGTGTGGCGGTCACGTGCTGTCTGTCGTCGATGCTCGTTGTCCCAATCCGATGACAGTGCTTGAAAGCAGCGTCTTTGTCCAGTGATTGCCCCGTTGTTGACGATGGATTGGAGAAAACCACGGTGCGTGTCTGTAGAGTGCAAGACAATTTCTTTACGCGCGATGTGCAACTTCCGCTGCCGCTGCTGCCAGAATGCCGCTCCCAGGAGAACCGCTTTGGCTTTATAGCCCGAGTGGCGGTCACGTGCTGTCTGTCGTCGATGCTCATTGTACCACTCCGATGACTGTGCTTGAAAGCAGCGTCTTTGGCCAGTGATTGCCTTGTTGTGGACGATGGATTCCAGAAAGCCACGGTGCCTGCCGGTAAAGTACAAGACAATTGCTTTAGGCGCGACGTGCAACTTCCGCTGCCGCTGCTGCGAGAATCCCGATCCCAAGAGAACAGTGTTGGCTTTATAACCCGTGTGGCGGTCACGTGCTGTCTGTCGTCGATGCTCGTTGTCCCAATTCGATGACAGAGCTTGAAGGCAGCGTCTTTGTCCAGTGATTGCCACGTTGTGGACGATGGGTACCAGAAAGCCAGGGTGCGTGACTGTAATGTGCAAGATAATTTCTTTTCGCGCGACGTGCAACTTCTGCTGCCGCTGCTGCCAGAATCCCGCTCCCAAGAGAGCAGCGTTGGCTTTATAACCCGTGTGGCGGTCACGTGCTGTCTGTTGTCGATGCTCATTGTCCCAATCCGATGACAGTTCTTGAAAGCAGCGTGTTTGTCCAGTGTTTGCCTCGTTGTGGCCGATGGATTCTAGAAATCCACGGTGCGTGACTGTAATGTGCAAGATAATTTCTTTTCGCGCGACGTGCAACTTCTGCTGCCGCTGCTGCCAGAATCCCGCTCCCAAGAGAGCAGCGTTGGCTTTATAACCCGTGTGGCGGTCACGTGCTGTCTGTCGTCGATGCTCGTTGTCCCAATTCGATGACAGAGCTTGAAGGCAGCGTCTTTGTCCAGTGATTGCCACGTTGTGGACGATGGGTACCAGAAAGCCAGGGTGTGTATATGTGAAGTGCAAGACGATTTCTTTAGGCCAGAGTGCGACTTTCGCTGCCACTGCTGCCAGAATGCCACTCCCAGGAGAACAGCGTTAGCTTTATAACCCGTGTGGCATTCACGTGCTGTCTCTCGTCGATGCTCATTGTCCCAATCCGATGACAGTGCTTGAAGGCAGCGTCTTTGTCCAGTGATTGCCACGCAGTGGACACTGGATTCCAGAAAGCCACGGTGCGTGTCTGTAAAGTGCAAGACATTTTCTTTACGCGCGACGTGCAACTTCCGCTGCCGCTGCTACCAGAATGCCGCTCCCAGAAGAACAGCTTTGGCTTTATAGCCCGTGTGGCGGTCACGTGCTGTCTGTCGTCGATGCTCATTGTAGCAACCCAATGACCGTCCTTGAAAGCAGCGTCTTTGCCCAGTGATTGCATCGTTGTGGACGATGGATTCTAGAAAGCCACGGTGCGTGTCTGTAAAGTGCAAGACAATTTCTTTAAGCGCGACGTGCAACTTCCGCTCCCGCTGCTGCCAGAATCCCGCTCCCAGGAGAACAGCGTTGGCTTTATAACCCGTGTGGCGGTCACGTGCTGTGTGTCGTCGATGCTCGTTGTCCCAATTCGATGACAGAGCTTGAAGGCAGCGTCTTTGTCCAGTGATTGCCACGTTGTGGACGATGGGTGCCAGAAAGCCAGGGTGTGTATATGTGAAGTGCAAGACGATTTCTTTAGGCCAGAGTGCGACTTTCGCTGCCGCTGCTGCCAGAATGCCGCTCCCAAGAGAACAGCGTTGTCTTTATAACCCGGGTGGCAGTCACGTGCTGTCTGTTGTCGATGCTCATTGTCCCAATCCGATGACAGTGCTTGAAAGCAGCGTGTTTGTCCAGTGTTTGCCTTGTTGTGGACGATGGATTGCAGAAACCCACGGTGCGTGAATGTAAATTTCAAGACAATTTCTTTAGGCGTGACATGCAACTTCCGCTGCCGATGCTGCCAGAATGCCGCCCCCAGGAGAACAGCGTTGGCTTTATAACCCGTGTGGCGGTTACGTGCTGTCTGTCGTCGATGCTCATTGTCCCAATCCGATGACCGTGCTTGAAAGCAGCGTCTTTGTCCAGTGATTGCCTCGTTGTGGACGCTGGATTCCAGGAAGCCACGGTGCGTGTCTGTAATGTGCAAGACAATTTCTTTAGGCGCGACGTGCAACTTCCGCTGCCGCTGCTGCCAGAATGCCACTCCCAGGAGAACAGCTTTGGCTTTATGACCCGTGTGGCGCTCACGTGCTGTCTGTCGTCGATGTTCGTTGTCCCAATTCGATGACAGAGCTTGAAGGCGGCGTCTTTGTCCACTGATTGCCAGGTTGTGGACGATGGGTACCAGAAAGCCATGGTGCGTGTCTGTAAAGTGCAAGAAAATTTCTTTAGGCCCGACTTGCAACTTCCGCTGCCACTGCTGCCAGAATGCCACTCCCAGGAGAACAGCGTTAGCTTTATAACCCGTGTGGCGGTCACGTGCTGTCTCTCGTCGATGCTCATTGTCCCAATCCGATGACAGTGCTTGAAGGCAGCGTCTTTGTCCAGTGATTGGCACGCAGTGGACACTGGATTCCAGAAAGCCACGGTGCGTGTCTGTAAAGTGCAAGACATTTTCTTTACGCGCGACGTGCAACTTCCGCTGCCGCTGCTACCAGAATGCCGCTCCCAGAAGAACAGCTTTGGCTTTATAGCCCGTGTGGCGGTCACGTGCTGTCTGTCGTCGATGCTCATTGTAGCAACCCAATGACCGTCCTTGAAAGCAGCGTCTTTGCCCAGTGATTGCATCGTTGTGGACGATGGATTCTAGAAAGCCACGGTGCGTGTCTGTAAAGTGCAAGACAATTTCTTTAAGCGCGACGTGCAACTTCCGCTCCCGCTGCTGCCAGAATGCCACTCCCAGCAGAACAGCGTTGGCTTTATAACCCGTGTGGCGGTCACGTGCTGTCTGTCGTCGATGCTCGTTGTCCCAATCCGATGACAGTGCTTGAAAGCAGCGTGTTTGTCCAGTGTTTGCCTCGTTGTGGACGATGGATTCTAGAAAGCCACGGTGCGTGACTGTAAAATGCAAGATAATTTCTTTTCGCGCGACGTGCAACTTCTGCTGCCGCTGCTGCCAGAATCCCGCTCCCAGGAGAACAGCGTTGGCTTTATAACCCGTGTGGCGGTCACGTGCTGTCTGTCGTCGATGCTCATTGTCCCAATCCGATGACAGTGCTTGAAAGCAGCGTGTTTGTCCAGTGTTTGCCTTGTTGTGGACGATGGATACTAGAAAGCCACGGTGCGTGTCTGTATATTTCAAGACAATCTCTTAACCGCGACGTGCAACTTCCGCTGCCGCTGGTGCCAGAATCCCGCTTCCAAGAAAACAGCGTTGGCTTTATAACCCGCGTGGCGGTCACGTGGTGTCTGTCGTCGATGATCATTGTCCCAATCCGATGACAGTGCTTGAAAGCAGCGTCTTGGTCCAGTGATTGCCCCGTTGTTGACGATGGATTGCAGAAAACCACGGTGCGTGTCTGTAGAGTGCAAGACAATTTCTTTACGCGCGATGTGCAACTTCCGCTGCCGCTGCTGCCAGAATGCCGCTCCCAGGAGAACCGCTTTGGCTTTATAGCCCGAGTGGCGGTCACGTGCTGTCTGTCGTCGATGCTCATTGTACCACTCCGATGACTGTGCTTGAAAGCAGCGTCTTTGGCCAGTGATTGCCTTGTTGTGGACGATGGATTCCAGAAAGCAACGGTGCCTGTCTGTAAAGTACAAGACAATTGCTTTAGGTGCGACGTGCAACTTCCGCTGCCGCTGCTGCGAGAATCTTGATCCCAAGAGAACAGTGTTGGCTTTATAGCCCGTGTGGCGGTCACGTGCTGTCTGTCGTCGATGCTCATTGTACCAATCCGATGACCGTGCTTGAAAGCAGCGTCTTTCTCCAGTTATTGCATCGTTGTGGACGATGGATTCTAGAAAGCCACGCTGCGTGTCTGTAAAGTGCAAGACAATTTCTTTAGGTGCGACGTGCAACTTCCGCTGCCGCTGCTGCCAGAATGCCACTCCCAGGAGAACAGCATTGGCTTTATAACCCGTGTGGCGGTCACGTGCTGTCTGTTGTCGATGCTCATTGTCCCAATCCGATGACAGTTCTTGAAAGCAGCGTGTTTGTCCAGTGTTTGCCTCGTTGTGGCCGATGGATTCTAGAAATCCACGGTGCGTGACTGTAATGTGCAAGATAATTTCTTTTCGCGCGACGTGCAACTTCTGCTGCCGCTGCTGCCAGAATCCCGCTCCCAAGAGAACAGTGTTGGCTTTATAGCCCGTGTGGCGGTCACGTGCTGTCTGTCGTCGATGCTCATTGTACCAATCCGATGACCGTGCTTGAAAGCAGCGTCTTTCTCCAGTTATTGCATCGTTGTGGACGATGTATTCTAGAAAGCCACGGTGCGTGTCTGTAAAGTGCAAGACAATTTCTTTACGCGCGATGTGAAACTTCCGCTGCCGCTGCTGCCAGAATGCCGCTCCCAGGAGAACAGCTTTGGCTTTATAGCCCGAGTGGCGGTCACGTGCTGTCTGTCGTCGATGCTCATTGTACCACTCCGATGACCGTGCTTGAAAGCAGCGTCTTTGTACAGTGATTGCCTCGTGTTGGACGATGGGTACCAGAAAGCCACGGTGCGTGTCTGTAAAGTGCAAGAAAATTTCGGCGCGACGTGCAACTTCCGCTGCCGCTGCTGCCAGAATGCAGCTCCCAGGAGAACAGCTTTGGCTCTATAGCCCGTGTGGCGGTCACGTGCTCTCTGTCGTCGATGCTCATTGTACCAATTCGATGACCGTGCTTGAAAGCAGCGTCTTTCTCCAGTTATTGCATCGTTGTGGACGATGGATTCTAGAAAGCCACGGTGCGTGTCTGTAAAGTGCAAGACAATTTCTTTAGGTGCGACGTGCAACTTCCGCTGCCGCTGCTGCCAGAATGCCACTCCCAGGAGAACAGCATTGGCTTTATAACCCGTGTGGCGGTCACGTGCTGTCTGTTGTCGATGCTCATTGTCCCAATCCGATGACAGTTCTTGAAAGCAGCGTGTTTGTCCAGTGTTTGCCTCGTTGTGGCCGATGGATTCTAGAAATCCACGGTGCGTGACTGTAATGTGCAAGATAATTTCTTTTCGCGCGACGTGCAACTTCTGCTGCCGCTGCTGCCAGAATCCCGCTCCCAAGAGAGCAGCGTTGGCTTTATAACCCGTGTGGCGGTCACGTGCTGTCTGTCGTCGATGCTCGTTGTCCCAATTCGATGACAGAGCTTGAAGGCAGCGTCTTTGTCCAGTGATTGCCACGTTGTGGACGATGGGTACCAGAAAGCCAGGGTGTGTATATGTGAAGTGCAAGACGATTTCTTTAGGCCAGAGTGCGACTTTCGCTGCCACTGCTGCCAGAATGCCACTCCCAGGAGAACAGCGTTAGCTTTATAACCCGTGTGGCATTCACGTGCTGTCTCTCGTCGATGCTCATTGTCCCAATCCGATGACAGTGCTTGAAGGCAGCGTCTTTGTCCAGTGATTGCCACGCAGTGGACACTGGATTCCAGAAAGCCACGGTGCGTGTCTGTAAAGTGCAAGACATTTTCTTTACGCGCGACGTGCAACTTCCGCTGCCGCTGCTACCAGAATGCCGCTCCCAGAAGAACAGCTTTGGCTTTATAGCCCGTGTGGCGGTCACGTGCTGTCTGTCGTCGATGCTCATTGTAGCAACCAAATGACCGTCCTTGAAAGCAGCGTCTTTGCCCAGTGATTGCATCGTTGTGGACGATGGATTCTAGAAATCCACGGTGCGTGACTGTAATGTGCAAGATAATTTCTTTTCGCGCGACGTGCAACTTCTGCTGCCGCTGCTGCCAGAATCCCGCTCCCAAGAGAACAGTGTTGGCTTTATAGCCCGTGTGGCGGTCACGTGCTGTCTGTCGTCGATGCTCATTGTACCAATCCGATGACCGTGCTTGAAAGCAGCGTCTTTCTCCAGTTATTGCATCGTTGTGGACGATGTATTCTAGAAAGCCACGGTGCGTGTCTGTAAAGTGCAAGACAATTTCTTTACGCGCGATGTGAAACTTCCGCTGCCGCTGCTGCCAGAATGCCGCTCCCAGGAGAACAGCTTTGGCTTTATAGCCCGAGTGGCGGTCACGTGCTGTCTGTCGTCGATGCTCATTGTACCACTCCGATGACCGTGCTTGAAAGCAGCGTCTTTGTACAGTGATTGCCTCGTGTTGGACGATGGGTACCAGAAAGCCACGGTGCGTGTCTGTAAAGTGCAAGAAAATTTCGGCGCGACGTGCAACTTCCGCTGCCGCTGCTGCCAGAATGCAGCTCCCAGGAGAACAGCTTTGGCTCTATAGCCCGTGTGGCGGTCACGTGCTCTCTGTCGTCGATGCTCATTGTACCAATTCGATGACCGTGCTTGAAAGCAGCGTCTTTCTCCAGTTATTGCATCGTTGTGGACGATGGATTCTAGAAAGCCACGGTGCGTGTCTGTAAAGTGCAAGACAATTTCTTTAGGTGCGACGTGCAACTTCCGCTGCCGCTGCTGCCAGAATGCCACTCCCAGGAGAACAGCATTGGCTTTATAACCCGTGTGGCGGTCACGTGCTGTCTGTTGTCGATGCTCATTGTCCCAATCCGATGACAGTTCTTGAAAGCAGCGTGTTTGTCCAGTGTTTGCCTCGTTGTGGCCGATGGATTCTAGAAATCCACGGTGCGTGACTGTAATGTGCAAGATAATTTCTTTTCGCGCGACGTGCAACTTCTGCTGCCGCTGCTGCCAGAATCCCGCTCCCAAGAGAGCAGCGTTGGCTTTATAACCCGTGTGGCGGTCACGTGCTGTCTGTCGTCGATGCTCGTTGTCCCAATTCGATGACAGAGCTTGAAGGCAGCGTCTTTGTCCAGTGATTGCCACGTTGTGGACGATGGGTACCAGAAAGCCAGGGTGTGTATATGTGAAGTGCAAGACGATTTCTTTAGGCCAGAGTGCGACTTTCGCTGCCACTGCTGCCAGAATGCCACTCCCAGGAGAACAGCGTTAGCTTTATAACCCGTGTGGCATTCACGTGCTGTCTCTCGTCGATGCTCATTGTCCCAATCCGATGACAGTGCTTGAAGGCAGCGTCTTTGTCCAGTGATTGCCACGCAGTGGACACTGGATTCCAGAAAGCCACGGTGCGTGTCTGTAAAGTGCAAGACATTTTCTTTACGCGCGACGTGCAACTTCCGCTGCCGCTGCTACCAGAATGCCGCTCCCAGAAGAACAGCTTTGGCTTTATAGCCCGTGTGGCGGTCACGTGCTGTCTGTCGTCGATGCTCATTGTAGCAACCCAATGACCGTCCTTGAAAGCAGCGTCTTTGCCCAGTGATTGCATCGTTGTGGACGATGGATTCTAGAAAGCCACGGTTCGTGTCTGTAAAGTGCAAGACAATTTCTTTAAGCGCGACGTGCAACTTCCGCTCCCGCTGCTGCCAGAATCCCGCTCCCAGGAGAACAGCGTTGGCTTTATAACCCGTGTGGCGGTCACGTGCTGTCTGTCGTCGATGCTCATTGTCCCAATCCGATGACAGTGCTTGAAAGCAGCGTGTTTGTCCAGTGTTTGCCTTGTTGTGGACGATGGATACTAGAAAGCCACGGTGCGTGTCTGTATATTTCAAGACATTCTCTTAACCGCGACGTGCAACTTCCGCTGCCGCTGGTGCCAGAATCCCGCTTCCAAGAAAACAGCGTTGGCTTTATAACCCGAGTGGCGGTCACGTGCTGTCTGTCGTCGATGCTCATTGTACCACTCCGATGACCGTGCTTGAAAGCAGCGTCTTTGTACAGTGATTGCCTCGTGTTGGACGATGGGTACCAGAAAGCCACGGTGCGTGTCTGTAAAGTGCAAGAAAATTTCGGCGCGACGTGCAACTTCCGCTGCCGCTGCTGCCAGAATGCAGCTCCCAGGAGAACAGCTTTGGCTCTATAGCCCGTGTGGCGGTCACGTGCTCTCTGTCGTCGATGCTCATTGTACCAATTCGATGACCGTGCTTGAAAGCAGCGTCTTTCTCCAGTTATTGCATCATTGTGGACGATGGATTCTAGAAAGCCACGGTGCGTGTCTGTAAAGTGCAAGACAATTTCTTTAGGTGCGACGTGCAACTTCCGCTGCCGCTGCTGCGAGAATCCCGATCCCAAGAGAACAGTGTTGGCTTTATAGCCCGTGAGGCGGTCACGGTGCGTGTCTGTAGAGTGCAAGACAATTTCTTTACGCGCGATGTGCAACTTCCGCTGCCGCTGCTGCCAGAATGCCGCTCCCAGGAGAACCGCTTTGGCTTTATAGCCCGAGTGGCGGTCACGTGCTGTCTGTCGTCGATGCTCATTGTACCACTCCGATGACTGTGCTTGAAAGCAGCGTCTTTGGCCAGTGATTGCCTTGTTGTGGACGATGGATTCCAGAAAGCCACGGTGCCTGTCTGTAAAGTACAAGACAATTGCTTTAGGTGCGACGTGCAACTTCCGCTGCCACTGCTGCCAGAATGCCACTCCCAGGAGAACAGCGTTAGCTTTATAAACCGTGTGGCGGTCACGTGCTGTCTCTCGTCGATGCTCATTGTCCCAATCCGATGACAGTGCTTGAAGGCAGCGTCTTTGTCCAGTGATTGCCACGCAGTGGACACTGGATTCCAGAAAGCCACGGTGCGTGTCTGTAAAGTGCAAGACATTTTCTTTACGCGCGACGTGCAACTTCTGCTGCCGCTGCTGCCAGAATCCCGCTCCCAAGAGAGCAGCGTTGGCTTTATAACCCGTGTGGCGGTCACGTGCTGTCTGTCGTCGATGCTCGTTGTCCCAATTCGATGACAGAGCTTGAAGGCAGCGTCTTTGTCCAGTGATTGCCACGTTGTGGACGATGGGTACCAGAAAGCCAGGGTGTGTATATGTGAAGTGCAAGACGATTTCTTTAGGCCAGAGTGCGACTTTCGCTGCCGCTGCTGCCAGAATGCCGCTCCCAAGAGAACAGCGTTGTCTTTATAACCCGGGTGGCAGTCACGTGCTGTCTGTTGTCGATGCTCATTGTCCCAATCCGATGACAGTGCTTGAAAGCAGCGTGTTTGTCCAGTGTTTGCCTTGTTGTGGACGATGGATTGCAGAAACCCACGGTGCGTGAATGTAAATTTCAAGACAATTTCTTTAGGCGTGACATGCAACTTCCGCTGCCGATGCTGCCAGAATGCCGCCCCCAGGAGAACAGCGTTGGCTTTATAACCCGTGTGGCGGTTACGTGCTGTCTGTCGTCGATGCTCATTGTCCCAATCCGATGACCGTGCTTGAAAGCAGCGTCTTTGTCCAGTGATTGCCTCGTTGTGGACGCTGGATTCCAGGAAGCCACGGTGCGTGTCTGTAATGTGCAAGACAATTTCTTTAGGCGCGACGTGCAACTTCCGCTGCCGCTGCTGCCAGAATGCCACTCCCAGGAGAACAGCTTTGGCTTTATGACCCGTGTGGCGCTCACGTGCTGTCTGTCGTCGATGTTCGTTGTCCCAATTCGATGACAGAGCTTGAAGGCGGCGTCTTTGTCCACTGATTGCCAGGTTGTGGACGATGGGTACCAGAAAGCCATGGTGCGTGTCTGTAAAGTGCAAGAAAATTTCTTTAGGCCCGACTTGCAACTTCCGCTGCCACTGCTGCCAGAATGCCACTCCCAGGAGAACAGCGTTAGCTTTATAACCCGTGTGGCGGTCACGTGCTGTCTCTCGTCGATGCTCATTGTCCCAATCCGATGACAGTGCTTGAAGGCAGCGTCTTTGTCCAGTGATTGCCACGCAGTGGACACTGGATTCCAGAAAGCCACGGTGCGTGTCTGTAAAGTGCAAGACATTTTCTTTACGCGCGACGTGCAACTTCCGCTGCCGCTGCTACCAGAATGCCGCTCCCAGAAGAACAGCTTTGGCTTTATAGCCCGTGTGGCGGTCACGTGCTGTCTGTCGTCGATGCTCATTGTAGCAACCCAATGACCGTCCTTGAAAGCAGCGTCTTTGCCCAGTGATTGCATCGTTGTGGACGATGGATTCTAGAAAGCCACGGTGCGTGTCTGTAAAGTGCAAGACAATTTCTTTAAGCGCGACGTGCAACTTCCGCTCCCGCTGCTGCCAGAATGCCACTCCCAGCAGAACAGCGTTGGCTTTATAACCCGTGTGGCGGTCACGTGCTGTCTGTCGTCGATGCTCGTTGTCCCAATCCGATGACAGTGCTTGAAAGCAGCGTGTTTGTCCAGTGTTTGCCTCGTTGTGGACGATGGATTCTAGAAAGCCACGGTGCGTGACTGTAAAATGCAAGATAATTTCTTTTCGCGCGACGTGCAACTTCTGCTGCCGCTGCTGCCAGAATCCCGCTCCCAGGAGAACAGCGTTGGCTTTATAACCCGTGTGGCGGTCACGTGCTGTCTGTCGTCGATGCTCATTGTCCCAATCCGATGACAGTGCTTGAAAGCAGCGTGTTTGTCCAGTGTTTGCCTTGTTGTGGACGATGGATACTAGAAAGCCACGGTGCGTGTCTGTATATTTCAAGACAATCTCTTAACCGCGACGTGCAACTTCCGCTGCCGCTGGTGCCAGAATCCCGCTTCCAAGAAAACAGCGTTGGCTTTATAACCCGCGTGGCGGTCACGTGGTGTCTGTCGTCGATGATCATTGTCCCAATCCGATGACAGTGCTTGAAAGCAGCGTCTTGGTCCAGTGATTGCCCCGTTGTTGACGATGGATTGCAGAAAACCACGGTGCGTGTCTGTAGAGTGCAAGACAATCTCTTTACGCGCGATGTGCAACTTCCGCTGCCGCTGCTGCCAGAATGCCGCTCCCAGGAGAACCGCTTTGGCTTTATAGCCCGAGTGGCGGTCACGTGCTGTCTGTCGTCGATGCTCATTGTACCACTCCGATGACTGTGCTTGAAAGCAGCGTCTTTGGCCAGTGATTGCCTTGTTGTGGACGATGGATTCCAGAAAGCAACGGTGCCTGTCTGTAAAGTACAAGACAATTGCTTTAGGTGCGACGTGCAACTTCCGCTGCCGCTGCTGCGAGAATCTTGATCCCAAGAGAACAGTGTTGGCTTTATAGCCCGTGTGGCGGTCACGTGCTGTCTGTCGTCGATGCTCATTGTACCAATCCGATGACCGTGCTTGAAAGCAGCGTCTTTCTCCAGTTATTGCATCGTTGTGGACGATGGATTCTAGAAAGCCACGCTGCGTGTCTGTAAAGTGCAAGACAATTTCTTTAGGTGCGACGTGCAACTTCCGCTGCCGCTGCTGCCAGAATGCCACTCCCAGGAGAACAGCATTGGCTTTATAACCCGTGTGGCGGTCACGTGCTGTCTGTTGTCGATGCTCATTGTCCCAATCCGATGACAGTTCTTGAAAGCAGCGTGTTTGTCCAGTGTTTGCCTCGTTGTGGCCGATGGATTCTAGAAATCCACGGTGCGTGACTGTAATGTGCAAGATAATTTCTTTTCGCGCGACGTGCAACTTCTGCTGCCGCTGCTGCCAGAATCCCGCTCCCAAGAGAACAGTGTTGGCTTTATAGCCCGTGTGGCGGTCACGTGCTGTCTGTCGTCGATGCTCATTGTACCAATCCGATGACCGTGCTTGAAAGCAGCGTCTTTCTCCAGTTATTGCATCGTTGTGGACGATGGATTCTAGAAAGCCACGCTGCGTGTCTGTAAAGTGCAAGACAATTTCTTTGGGTGCGACGTGCAACTTCCGCTGCCGCTGCTGCCAGAATGCCACTCCCAGGAGAACAGCATTGGCTTTATAACCCGTGTGGCGGTCACGTGCTGTCTGTTGTCGATGCTCATTGTCCCAATCCGATGACAGTTCTTGAAAGCAGCGTGTTTGTCCAGTGTTTGCCTCGTTGTGGCCGATGGATTCTAGAAATCCACGGTGCGTGACTGTAATGTGCAAGATAATTTCTTTTCGCGCGACGTGCAACTTCTGCTGCCGCTGCTGCCAGAATCCCGCTCCCAGGAGAACAGCGTTGGCTTTATAACCCGTGTGGCGGTCACGTGCTGTCTGTCGTCGATGCTCATTGTCCCAATCCGATGACAGTGCTTGAAAGCAGCGTGTTTGTCCAGTGTTTGCCTTGTTGTGGACGATGGATACTAGAAAGCCACGGTGCGTGTCTGTATATTTCAAGACAATCTCTTAACCGCGACGTGCAACTTCCGCTGCCGCTGGTGCCAGAATCCCGCTTCCAAGAAAACAGCGTTGGCTTTATAACCCGCGTGGCGGTCACGTGGTGTCTGTCGTCGATGATCATTGTCCCAATCCGATGACAGTGCTTGAAAGCAGCGTCTTTGTCCAGTGATTGCCCCGTTGTTGACGATGGATTGCAGAAAACCACGGTGCGTGTCTGTAGAGTGCAAGACAATTTCTTTACGTGCGATGTGCAACTTCCGCTGCCGCTGCTGCCAGAATGCCACTCCCAGGAGAACCGCTTTGGCTTTATAGCCCGAGTGGCGGTCACGTGCTGTCTGTCGTCGATGCTCATTGTACCACTCCGATGACTGTGCTTGAAAGCAGCGTCTTTGGCCAGTGATTGCCTTGTTGTGGACGATGGATTCCAGAAAGCCACGGTGCCTGTCTGTAAAGTACAAGACAATTGCTTTAGGCGCGACGTGCAACTTCCGCTGCCGCTGCTGCAAGAATCCCGATCCCAAGAGAACAGTGTTGGCTTTATAGCCCGTGTGGCGGTCACGTGCTGTCTGTCGTCGATGCTCATTGTACCAATCCGATGACCGTGCTTGAAAGCAGCGTCTTTCTCCAGTTATTGCATCGTTGTGGACGATGGAGTCTAGAAAGCCACGGTGCGTGTCTGTAAAGTGCAAGACAATTTCTTTAGGTGCGACGTGCAACTTCCGCTGCCGCTGCTGCCAGAATGCCACTCCCAGGAGAACAGCATTGGCTTTATAACCCGTGTGGCGGTCACGTGCTGTCTGTTGTCGATGCTCATTGTCCCAATCCGATGACAGTTCTTGAAAGCAGCGTGTTTGTCCAGTGTTTGCCTCGTTGTGGCCGATGGATTCTAGAAATCCACGGTGCATGACTGTAATGTGCAAGATAATTTCTTTTCGCGCGACGTGCAACTTCTGCTGCCGCTGCTGCCAGAATCCCACTCCCAAGAGAGCAGCGTTGGCTTTATAACCCGTGTGGCGGTCACGTGCTGTCTGTCGTCGATGCTCATTGTCCCAATCCGATGACAGGGCTTGAAAGCAGCATCTTTGTCCAGTTATTGCATCGTTGTAGACGATGGATTCTAGAAAGCCACGGTGCGTGTCTGTAAAGTGCAAGACAATTTCTTTACGCGCGACGTGCAACTTCCGCTGCCGCTGCTGCCAGAATGCAGCTCCCAGGAGAACAGCTTTGGCTCTATAGCCAGTGTGGCGGTCACGTGCTCTCTGTCGTCGATGCTCATTGTACCAATCCGATGACCGTGCTTGAAAGCAGCGTCTTTGTCCAGTTATTGCATCGTTGTGGACGATGGATTCTAGAAAGCCACGGTGCGTGTCTGTAAAGTGCAAGACAATTTCTTTAGGTTCGACGTGCAACTTCCGCTGCCGCTGCTGCCAGAATGCCACTCCCAGGAGAACAGCGTTGGCTTTTTAACCCGTGTGGCGGTCACGTGCTTTCTGTCGTCGATGCTCGTTGTCCCAATCCGATGACAGTGCTTGAAGACAGCGTCTTTGTCCAGTGATTGCCCCGTTATGGACGATGGATTCCAGAAAGCCACCGTGCGTCTCTGTAAGGTGCAAGACAATTTCTTTACGCGCGACGTGCAACTTCTGCTGCCGCTGCTGCGAGAATCCCGATCCCAAGAGAACAGTGTTGGCTTTATAACCCGTGGGCTGGTCACGTGCTGTCTGTCGTCGATGTTCGTTGTCCCAATTCGATGACAGAGCTTGAAGGCGGCGTCTTTGTCCAGTGATTGCCAGGTTGTGGACGATGGGTACCAGAAAGCCACGGTGCGTGTCTGTAAAGTGCAAGAAAATTTCTTTAGGCCCGACTTGCAACTTCCGCTGCCACTGCTGCCAGAATGCCACTCCCAGGAGAACAGCGTTAGCTTTATAACCCGTGTGGCGGTCACGTGCTGTCTCTCGTCGATGCTCATTGTCCCAATCCGATGACAGTGCTTGAAGGCAGCGTCTTTGTCCAGTGATTGCCACGCAGTGGACACTGGATTCCAGAAAGCCACGGTGCGTGTCTGTAAAGTGCAAGACATTTTCTTTACGCGCGACGTGCAACTTCCGCTGCCGCTGCTACCAGAATGCCGCTCCCAGAAGAACAGCTTTGGCTTTATAGCCCGTGTGGCGGTCACGTGCTGTCTGTCGTCGATGCTCATTGTAGCAACCCAATGACCGTCCTTGAAAGCAGCGTCTTTGCCCAGTGATTGCCTCGTTGTGGACGATGGATTCTAGAAAGCCACGGTGCGTGTCTGTAAAGTGCAAGACAATTTCTTTAAGCGCGACGTGCAACTTCCGCTCCCGCTGCTGCCAGAATGCCACTCCCAGCAGAACAGCGTTGGCTTTATAACCCGTGTGGCGGTCACGTGCTGTCTGTCGTCGATGCTCGTTGTCCCAATCCGATGACAGTGCTTGAAAGCAGCGTGTTTGTCCAGTGTTTGCCTCGTTGTGGACGATGGATTCTAGAAAGCCACGGTGCGTGACTGTAAAATGCAAGATAATTTCTTTTCGCGCGACGTGCAACTTCTGCTGCCGCTGCTGCCAGAATCCCGCTCCCAGGAGAACAGCGTTGGCTTTATAACCCGTGTGGCGGTCACGTGCTGTCTGTCGTCGATGCTCATTGTCCCAATCCGATGACAGTGCTTGAAAGCAGCGTGTTTGTCCAGTGTTTGCCTTGTTGTGGACGATGGATACTAGAAAGCCACGGTGCGTGTCTGTATATTTCAAGACAATCTCTTAACCGCGACGTGCAACTTCCGCTGCCGCTGGTGCCAGAATCCCGCTTCCAAGAAAACAGCGTTGGCTTTATAACCCGCGTGGCGGTCACGTGGTGTCTGTCGTCGATGATCATTGTCCCAATCCGATGACAGTGCTTGAAAGCAGCGTCTTTGTCCAGTGATTGCCCCGTTTTGACGATGGATTGCAGAAAACCACGGTGCGTGTCTGTAGAGTGCAAGACAATTTCTTTACGCGCGATGTGCAACTTCCGCTGCCGCTGCTGCCAGAATGCCGCTCCCAGGAGAACCGCTTTGGCTTTATAGCCCGAGTGGCGGTCACGTGCTGTCTGTCGTCGATGCTCATTGTACCACTCCGATGACTGTGCTTGAAAGCAGCGTCTTTGGCCAGTGATTGCCTTGTTGTGGACGATGGATTCCAGAAAGCCACGGTGCCTGTCTGTAAAGTACAAGACAATTGCTTTAGGTGCGACGTGCAACTTCCGCTGCCGCTGCTGCGAGAATCTTGATCCCAAGAGAACAGTGTTGGCTTTATAGCCCGTGTGGCGGTCACGTGCTGTCTGTCGTCGATGCTCATTGTACCAATCCGATGACCGTGCTTGAAAGCAGCGTCTTTCTCCAGTTATTGCATCGTTGTGGACGATGGATTCTAGAAAGCCACGCTGCGTGTCTGTAAAGTGCAAGACAATTTCTTTGGGTGCGACGTGCAACTTCCGCTGCCGCTGCTGCCAGAATGCCACTCCCAGGAGAACAGCATTGGCTTTATAACCCGTGTGGCGGTCACGTGCTGTCTGTTGTCGATGCTCATTGTCCCAATCCGATGACAGTTCTTGAAAGCAGCGTGTTTGTCCAGTGTTTGCCTCGTTGTGGCCGATGGATTCTAGAAATCCACGGTGCGTGACTGTAATGTGCAAGATAATTTCTTTTCGCGCGACGTGCAACTTCTGCTGCCGCTGCTGCCAGAATCCCGCTTCCAAGATAGCAGCGTTGGCTTTATAACCCGTGTGGCGGTCACGTGCTGTCTGTCGTCGATGCTCATTGTCCCAATCCGATGACAGGGCTTGAAAGCAGCATCTTTGTCCAGTTATTGCATCGTTGTAGACGATGGATTCTAGAAAGCCACGGTGCGTGTCTGTAAGTGCAAGACAATTTCTTTACGCGCGACGTGCAACTTCCGAGCCGCTGCTGCCAGAATGCAGCTCCCAGGAGAACAGCTTTGGCTCTATAGCCCGTGTGGCTTTCACGTGCTCTCTGTCGTCGATGCTCATTGTACCAATCCGATGACCGTGCTTGAAAGCAGCGTCTTTGTCCAGTTATTGCATCGTTGTGGACGATGGATTCTAGAAAGCCACGGTGCGTGTCTGTAAAGTGCAAGACAATTTCTTTAGGTTCGACGTGCAACTTCCGCTGCCGCTGCTGCCAGAATGCCACTCCCAGGAGAACAGCGTTGGCTTTTTAACCCGTGTGGCGGTCACGTGCTTTCTGTCGTCGATGCTCGTTGTCCCAATCCGATGACAGTGCTTGAAGGCAGCGTCTTTGTCCAGTGATTGCCCCGTTATGGACGATGGATTCCAGAAAGCCACCGTGCGTGTCTGTAAGGTGCAAGACAATTTCTTTACGCGCGACGTGCAACTTCTGCTGCCGCTGCTGCGAGAATCCCGATCCCAAGAGAACAGTGTTGGCTTTATAACCCGTGTGCTGGTCACGTGCTGTCTGTCATCGATGTTCGTTGTCCCAATTCGATGACAGAGCTTGAAGGCGGCGTCTTTGTCCAGTGATTGCCAGGTTGTGGACGATGGGTACCAGAAAGCCACGGTGCGTGTCTGTAAAGTGCAAGAAAATTTCTTTAGGCCCGACTTGCAACTTCCGCTGCCACTGCTGCCAGAATGCCACTCCCAGGAGAACAGCGTTAGCTTTATAACAAGTGTGGCGGTCACGTGCTGTCTCTCGTCGATGCTCATTGTCCCAATCCGATGACAGTGCTTGAAGGCAGCGTCTTTGTCCAGTGATTGCCACGCAGTGGACACTGGATTCCAGAAAGCCACGGTGCGTGTCTGTAAAGTGCAAGACATTTTCTTTACGCGCGACGTGCAACTTCCGCTGCCGCTGCTACCAGAATGCCGCTCCCAGAAGAACAGCTTTGGCTTTATAGCCCATGTGGCGGTCACGTGCTGTCTGTCGTCGATGCTCATTGTAGCAACCCAATGACCGTCCTTGAAAGCAGCGTCTTTGCCCAGTGATTGCATCGTTGTGGACGATGGATTCTAGAAAGCCACGGTGCGTGTCTGTAAAGTGCAAGACAATTTCTTTAAGCGCGACGTGCAACTTCCGCTCCCGCTGCTGCCAGAATGCCACTCCCAGCAGAACAGCGTTGGCTTTATAACCCGTGTGGCGGTCACGTGCTGTCTGTCGTCGATGCTCGTTGTCCCAATCCGATGACAGTGCTTGAAAGCAGCGTGATTGTCCAGTGTTTGCCTCGTTGTGGACGATGGATTCTAGAAAGCCACGGTGCGTGACTGTAAAATGCAAGATAATTTCTTTTCGCGCGACGTGCAGCTTCTGCTGCCGCTGCTGCCAGAATCCCGCTCCCAGGAGAACAGCTTTGGCTTTATAGCCCGTGTGGCGGTCACGTGCTGTCTGTCGTCGATGCTTATTGTAGCAACCCAATGACCGTCCTTGAAAGCAGCGTCTTTGCCCAGTGTTTGCCTCGTTGTGTGCGACGGATTCTAGAAAGCCACGGTGCGTGACTGTAAAATGCAAGATAATTTCTTTTCGCGTGACGTGCAACTTCTGCTGCCGCTGCTGCCAGAATCCCGCTCCCAGGAGAACAGCGTTGGCTTTATAACCCGTGTGGCGGTCATGTGCTGTCTGTCGTCGATGCTCATTGTCCCAATCCGATGACAGTGCTTGAAAGCAGCGTGTTTGTCCAGTGTTTGCCTTGTTGTGGACGATGGATACTAGAAAGCCACGGTGCGTGTCTGTATATTTCAAGACAATCTCTTAACCGCGACGTGCAACTTCTGCTGCCGCTGCTGCCAGAATCCCGCTCCCAAGAGAGCAGCGTTGGCTTTATAACCCGTGTGGCGGTCACGTGCTGTCTGTCGTCGATGCTCGTTGTCCCAATTCGATGAAAGAGCTTGAAGGCAGCGTCTTTGTCCAGTGATTGCCACGTTGTGGACGATGGGTACCAGAAAGCCAGGGTGTGTATATGTGAAGTGCAAGACGATTTCTTTAGGCCAGAGTGCGACTTTCGCTGCCGCTGCTGCCAGAATGCCGCTCCCAAGAGAACAGCGTTGTCTTTATAACCCGGGTGGCAGTCACGTGCTGTCTGTTGTCGATGCTCATTGTCCCAATCCGATGACAGTGGTTGAAAGCAGCGTGTTTGTCCAGTGTTTGCCTTGTTGTGGACGATGGATTGCAGAAACCCACGGTGCGTGAATGTAAATTTCAAGACAATTTCTTTAGGCGTGACATGCAACTTCCGCTGCCGATGCTGCCAGAATGCCGCCCCCAGGAGAACAGCGTTGGCTTTATAACCCGTGTGGCGGTCACGTGCTGTCTGTCGTCGATGCTCATTGTCCCAATCTGATGACCGTGCTTGAAAGCAGCGTCTTTGTCCAGTGATTGCCTCGTTGTGGACGATGGATTCCAGGAAGCCACGGTGCGTGTCTGTAATGTGCAAGACAATTTCTTTAGGCGCGACGTGCAACTTCCGCTGCCGCTGCTGCCAGAATGCCACTCCCAGGAGAACAGCTTTGGCTTTATGACCCGTGTGGCGCTCACGTGCTGTCTGTCGTCGATGCTCATTGTCCCAATCCGATGACAGTGCTTGAAAGCAGCGTCTTTGTCCAGTTATTGCATCGTTGTGGACGATGGATTCTAGAAAGCCACGGTGCGTGTCTGTAAAGTGCAAGACAATTTCTTTAGGTTCGACGTGGAACTTCCGCTGCCGCTGCTGCCAGAATGTCACTCCCAGGAGAACAGCGTTGGCTTTTTAACCCGTGTGGCGGTCACGTGCTTTCTGTCGTCGATGCTCGTTGTCCCAATCCGATGACAGTGCTTGAAGGCAGCGTCTTTGTCCAGTGATTGCCCCGTTATGGACGATGCATTCCAGAAAGCCACCGTGCGTGTCTGTAAGGTGCAAGACAATTTCTTTACGCGCGACGTGCAACTTCTGCTGTCGCTGCTGCGAGAATCCCGATCCCAAGAGAACAGTGTTGGCTTTATAACCCGTGTGCTGGTCACGTGCTGTCTTTCGTCGATGTTCGTTGTCCCAATTCGATGACAGAGCTTGAAGGCGGCGTCTTTGTCCAGTGATTGCCAGGTTGTGGACGATGGGTAATAGAAAGCCACGGTGCGTGTCTGTAAAGTGCAAGAAAATTTCTTTAGGCCCGACTTGCAACTTCCGCTGCCACTGCTGCCAGAATGCCACTCCCAGGAGAACAGCGTTAGCTTTATAACCCGTGTGGCGGTCACGTGCTGTCTCTCGTCGATGCTCATTGTCCCAATCCGATGACTGTGCTTGAAGGCAGCGTCTTTGTCCAGTGATTGCCACGCAGTGGACACTGGATTCCAGAAAGCCACGGTGCGTGTCTGTAAAGTGCAAGACATTTTCTTTACGCGCGATGTGCAACTTCCGCTGCCGCTGCTGCCAGAATGCCGCTCCCAGGAGAACCGCTTTGGCTTTATAACCCGTGCGGCGGTCACGTGCTGTCTGTCGTCGATGCTCATTGTACCAATCCGATGACCGTGCTTGTAAGCAGCGTCTTTGTCCTGTGATTGCCTCGTTGTGGACGATGGATTCCAGAAAGCCACGGTGCGTGTCTGTAAAGTGCAAGACAATTTCTTTAGGCGCGACGTGCAACTTCTGCTGCCGCTGCTGCCAGAATCCCGATCCCAAGAGAACAGCGTTGGCTTTATAACCCGTGTGGCGGTCACGTCCTCCCTGTCGTCGACGTTCGTTGTCCCAATTCGATGACAGAGTTTGAAGGCAGCGTCTTTGTCCAGTTATTGCATCGTTGTGGACGATGGATTCTAGAAAGCCACGGTGCGTGTCTGTAAAGTGCAAGACAATTTCTTTAGGTGCGACGTGCAACTTCCGCTGCCGCTGCTGCCAGAATGCCACTCCCAGGAGAACAGCGTTGGCTTTATAACCCGTGTGGCGGTCACGTGCTGTCTGTCGTCGATGCTCGTTGTCCCAATTCGATGACAGAGCTTGACGGCAGCGTCTTTGTCCAGTGATTGCCACGTTGTGGACGATGGGTACCAGAAAGCCAGGGTGTGTATATGTGAAGTGCAAGACGATTTCTTTAGGCCAGAGCGCGACTTTCGCTGCCGCTGCTGCCAGAATGCCGCTCCCAAGAGAACAGCGTTGTCTTTATAACCCGGGTGGCAGTCACGTGCTGTCTGTTGTCGATGCTCATTGTCCCAATCCGATGACAGTGCTTGAAAACAGCGTTTTTGTCCAGTGTTTGCCTTGTTGTGGACGATGGATTGCAGAAACCCACGGTGCGTGAATGTAAATTTCAAGACAATTTCTTTAGGCGCGACGTGCAACTTCCGCTGCCGCTGGTGCCAGAATCCCGCTCCCAAGAAAACTGCGTTGGCTTTATAACCCGTGTGGCGGTCACGGGCTGTCTGTCGTCGATGCTCATTGTCCCAATCCGATGACAGTGCTTGAAAGCAGCGTCTTTGTCCAGTGATTGCCCCGTAGTGGACGATGGATTGCAGAAAACCACGGTGCATGTCTGTAAAGTGCAAGACAATTTCTTTACGCGCGATGTGAAACTTCCGCTGCCGCGGCAGCCAGAATGCCGCTCCCAGGAGAACAGCTTTGGCTTTATAGCCCGAGTGGCGGTCACGTGCTGTCTGTCGTCGATGCTCATTGTACCACTCCGATGACCGTGCTTGAAAGCAGCGTCTTTGTAAAGTGATTGCCTCGTGTTGGACGATGGGTACCAGAAAGCCACGGTGCGTGTCTGTAAAGTGCAAGAATATTTCGGCGCGACGTGCAACTTCCGCTGCCACTGCTGCCAGAATGCCACTCCCAGGAGAACAGCGTTAGCTTTATAACCCGTGTGGCGGTCACGTGCTGTCTGTCGTCGATGCTCATTGTAACACTCCGATGACCATGCTTGAAAGCAGCGTCTTTGTACAGTGATTGCCTCGTGTTGGACGATGGGTACCAGAAAGCCATGGTGCGTGTCTGTAAAGTGCAAGAAAATTTCGGCGCGACGTGCAACTTCCGCTGCCACTGCTGCCAGAATGCCACTCCCAGGAGAACAGCGTTAGCTTTATAACCCGTGTGGCGGTCACGTGCTGTCTGTCGTCTATGCTCATTGTCCCAATCCGATGACAGTGCTTGAAAGCAGCGTCTTTGTCCAGTGTTTGACTCGTTGTGGACGATGGAATCTAGAAAGCCACGGTGCGTGTCTGTAAAGTGCAAGACAATTTCTTTACGCGCGACGTGCAACTTCTGCTGCCGCTGCTGCCACAATCCCGCTCCCAAGAGAACACCGTTGGCTTTATAAGCCGTGTGGCGGTCACGTGCTGTCTGTCGTCGATGCTCGTTGTCCCAATTCGATGACAGAGCTTGAAGGCAGCGTCTTTGTCCAGTGATTGCCATGTTGTGGACGATGGGCACCAGAAAGCCAGGGTGTGTATATGTAAAGTGCAAGACGACTTCTTTAGGCCAGAGTGCGACTTTCGCTGCCGCTGCTGCCGGAATGCCGCTCCCAAGAGAACAGCGTTGGCTTTATAACCCGTGTGGCAGTCACGTGCTGTCTGTCGTCGATGCTCATTGTCCCAATCCGATGACAGTGCTTGAAAGCAGCGTCATTGTCCAGTGATTGCCCCGTTGTGGACGATGGATTGCAGAAAACCACGGTGCGTGTCTGTAAAGTGCAAGACAATTTCTTTACGCGCGATGTGCAACTTCCGCTGCCGCTGCTGCCAGAATGCCGCTCCCAGGAGAACAGCTTTGGCTTTATAGCCCGAGTGGCGGTCACGTGCTGTCTGTCGTCGATGCTCATTGTACCACTCCGATGACTGTGCTTGAAAGCAGCGTCTTTGGCCAGTGATTGCCTTGTTGTGGACGATCGATTCCAAAAAGCCGCGGTGCCTGTCTTTAAAGTACAAGACAATTTCTTTACGCGCGACGTGCAACTTCCGCTGCCGCTATTTCCAGAATGCCACTCCCAGGAGAACAGCGTTAGATTTATAACCCGTGTGGCGGTCACGTGCTGTCTCTCGTCGATGCTCATTGTCCCAATCCGATGACAGTGCTTGAAGGCAGCGTCTTTGTCCAGTGATTGCCACGCAGTGGACACTGGATTCCAGAAAGCCACGGTGCGTGTCTGTAAAGTGCAAGACATTTTCTTTACGCGCGACGTGCAACTTCCGCTGCCGCTGCTACCAGAATGCTGCTCCCAGAAGAACAGCTTTGGCTTTATAGCCCGTGTGGCGGTCACGTGCTGTCTGTCGTCGATGCTCATTGTACCAACCCAATGACCGTCCTTGAAAGCAGCGTCTTTGTCCAGTGATTGCCTTGTTGTGGACGATGGATTCCAGAAAGCGACGGTGTCTGTCTGTAAAGTGCAAGACAATTTCTTTAGGCGCGACATGCAACTTCCGCTCCCGCTGGTGCCAGAATGCCACTCCCAGCAGAACAGCGTTGGCTTTATAACCCGTGTGGCGGTCACGTGCTGTCTGTCGTCGATGCTCGTTGTCCCAATCCGATGACAGTGCTTGAAAGCAGCGTGTTTGTCCAGTGTTTGCCTCGTTGTGGACGATGGATTCTAGAAAGCCACGGTGCGTGACTGTAAAATGCAAGATAATTTCTTTTCGCGCGACGTGCAACTTCTGCTGCCGCTGCTGCCAGAATCCCGCTCCCAGGAGAACAGCGTTGGCTTTATAACCCGTGTGGCGGTCACGTGCTGTCTGTCGTCGATGCTCATTGTCCCAATCCGATGACAGTGCTTGAAAGCAGCGTGTTTGTCCAGTGTTTGCCTTGTTGTGGACGATGGATACTAGAAAGCCACGGTGCGTGTCTGTATATTTCAAGACAATCTCTTAACTGCGACGTGCAACTTCCGCTGCCGCTGGTGCCAGAATCCCGCTTCCAAGAAAACAGCGTTGGCTTTATAACCCGCGTGGCGGTCACGTGGTGTCTGTCGTCGATGATCATTGTCCCAATCCGATGACAGTGCTCGAAAGCAGCGTCTTTGTCCAGTGATTGCCCCGTTGTTGACGATGGATTGCAGAAAACCACGGTGCGTGTCTGTAGAGTGCAAGACAATTTCTTTACGCGCGATGTGCAACTTCCGCTGCCGCTGCTGCCAGAATGCCGCTCCCAGGAGAACCGCTTTGGCTTTATAACCCGTGCGGCGGTCACGTGCAGTCTGTCGTCGATGCTCATTGTACCAATCCGATGACCGTGCTTGTAAGCAGCGTCTTTGTCCTGTGATTGCCTCGTTGTGGACGATGGATTCCAGAAAGCCACGGTGCGTGTCTGTAAAGTGCAAGACAATTTCTTTAGGCGCGACGTGCAACTTCTGCTGCCGCTGCTGCCAGAATCCCGATCCCAAGAGAACAGCGTTGGCTTTATAACCCGTGTGGCGGTCACGTCCTCCCTGTCGTCGATGTTCGTTGTCCCAATTCGATGACAGAGTTTGAAGGCAGCGTCTTTGTCCAGTGATTGGCACGTTGTGGGCGATGTGTACCAGAAAGCCAGGGTGTGTATATGTTAAGTGCAAGACGATTTCTTTAGGCCAGAGTGCGACTTCCGTTGCCGCTGCTGCCAGAATGCCGCTGCCAAGAGAACAGCGTTGGCTTTATAACCCGTGTGGCGGTCACGTACTGTCTGTTGTCGATGCTCATTGTCCCAATCCGATGACAGTGCTTGAAAGCAGCGTGTTTGTCCAGTGTTTGCCTTGTTGTGGACGATGGATTGCAGAAACCCACGGTGCGTGAATGTAAATTTCAAGACAATTTCTTTAGGCGTGACATGCAACTTCCGCTGCCGATGCTGCCAGAATGCCGCTCCCAGGAGAACAGCGTTGGCTTTATAACCCGTGTGGCGGTCACGTGCTGTCTGTCGTCGATGCTCATTGTCCCAATCCGATGACCGTGCTTGAAAGCAGCGTCTTTGTCCAGTGATTGCCTCGTTGTGGACGATGGATTCCAGGAAGCCACGGTGCGTGTCTGTAATGTGCAAGACAATTTCTTTAGGCGCGACGTGCAACTTCCGCTGCCGCTGCTGCCAGAATGCCACTCCCAGGAGAACAGCTTTGGCTTTATGACCCGTGTGGCGCTCACGTGCTGTCTGTCGTCGATGCTCATTGTCCCAATCCGATGACAGTGCTTGAAAGCAGCATCTTTGTCCAGTGTTTGCCTCGTTGTGGACGATGGATTCTAGAAATCCACGGTGCGTGTCTGTAAAGTGCAAGACAATTTCTTTACGCTCGACTTGCAACTTCTGATGCCGCTGCTGCCAGAATGCCGCTTCCAGGAGAACAGCTTTGGCTCTATAGCCCGTGTGGCGGTCACGTGCTGTCTGTCGTCGATGCTCATTGTACCAATCCGATGACCGTGCTTGAAAGCAGCGTCTTTGTCCAGTTATTGCATCGTTGTGGACGATGGATTCTAGAAAGCCACGGTGCGTGTCTGTAAAGTGCAAGACAATTTCTTTAGGTGCGACGTGCAACTTCCGCTGCCGCTGCTGCCAGAATGCCACTCCCAGGAGAACAGCGTTGGCTTTATAACCCGTGTGGCGGTCACGTGCTGTCTGTCGTCGATGCTCGTTGTCCCAATTCGATGACAGAGCTTGACGGCAGCGTCTTTGTCCTGTGATTGCCACGTTGTGGACGATGGGTACCAGAAAGCCAGGGTGTGTATATGTGAAGTGCAAGACGATTTCTTTAGGCCAGAGTGCGACTTTCGCTGCCGCTGCTGCCAGAATGCCGCTCCCAAGAGAACAGCGTTGTCTTTATAACCCGGGTGGCAGTCACGTGCTGTCTGTTGTCGATGCTCATTGTCCCAATCCGATGACAGTGCTTGAAAGCAGCGTGTTTGTCCAGTGTTTGCCTTGTTGTGGACGATGGATTGCAGAAACCCACGGTGCGTGAATGTAAATTTCAAGACAATTTCTTTACGCGCGACGTGCAACTTCCGCTGCCGCTGGTGCCAGAATCCCGCTCCCAAGAAAACTGCGTTGGCTTTATAACCCGTGTGGCGGTCACGGGCTGTCTGTCGTCGATGCTCATTGTCCCAATCCGATGACAGTGCTTGAAAGCAGCGTCTTTGTCCAGTGATTGCCCCGTAGTGGACGATGGATTGCAGAAAACCACGGTGCATGTCTGTAAAGTGCAAGACAATTTCTTTACGCGCGATGTGAAACTTCCGCTGCCGCTGCTGCCAGAATGCCGCTCCCAGGAGAACAGCTTTGGCTTTATAGCCCGAGTGGCGGTCACGTGCTGTCTGTCGTCGATGCTCATTGTACCACTCCGATGACCGTGCCTGAAAGCAGCGTCTTTGTAAAGTGATTGCCTCGTGTTGGACGATGGGTACCAGAAAGCCACGGTGCGTGTCTGTAAAGTGCAAGAATATTTCGGCGCGACGTGCAACTTCCGCTGCCACTGCTGCCAGAATGCCACTCCCAGGAGAACAGCGTTAGCTTTATAACCCGTGTGGCGGTCACGTGCTGTCTGTCGTCGATGCTCATTGTAACACTCCGATGACCATGCTTGAAAGCAGCGTCTTTGTACAGTGATTGCCTCGTGTTGGACGATGGGTACCAGAAAGCCATGGTGCGTGTCTGTAAAGTGCAAGAAAATTTCGGCGCGACGTGCAACTTCCGCTGCCACTGCTGCCAGAATGCCACTCCCAGGAGAACAGCGTTAGCTTTATAACCCGTGTGGCGGTCACGTGCTGTCTGTCGTCTATGCTCATTGTCCCAATCCGATGACAGTGCTTGAAAGCAGCGTCTTTGTCCAGTGTTTGACTCGTTGTGGACGATGGAATCTAGAAAGCCACGGTGCGTGTCTGTAAAGTGCAAGACAATTTCTTTACGCGCGACGTGCAACTTCTGCTGCCGCTGCTGCCACAATCCCGCTCCCAAGAGAACACCGTTGGCTTTATAACCCGTGCGGCGGTCACGTGCTGTCTGTCGTCGATGCTCGTTGTCCCAATTCGATGACAGAGCTTGAAGGCAGCGTCTTTGTCCAGTGATTGCCATGTTGTGGACGATGGGCACCAGAAAGCCAGGGTGTGTATATGTAAAGTGCAAGACGACTTCTTTAGGCCAGAGTGCGACTTTCGCTGCCGCTGCTGCCGGAATGCCGCTCCCAAGAGAACAGCGTTGGCTTTATAACCCGTGTGGCAGTCACGTGCTGTCTGTCGTCGATGCTCATTGTCCCAATCCGATGACAGTGCTTGAAAGCAGCGTCATTGTCCAGTGATTGCCCCGTTGTGGACGATGGATTGCAGAAAACCACGGTGCGTGTCTGTAAAGTGCAAGACAATTTCTTTACGCGCGATGTGCAACTTCCGCTGCCGCTGCTGCCAGAATGCCGCTCCCAGGAGAACAGCTTTGGCTTTATAGCCCGAGTGGCGGTCACGTGCTGTCTGTCGTCGATGCTCATTGTACCACTCCGATGACTGTGCTTGAAAGCAGCGTCTTTGGCCAGTGATTGCCTTGTTGTGGACGATCGATTCCAAAAAGCCGCGGTGCCTGTCTTTAAAGTACAAGACAATTTCTTTACGCGCGACGTGCAACTTCCGCTGCCGCTATTTCCAGAATGCCACTCCCAGGAGAACAGCGTTAGATTTATAACCCGTGTGGCGGTCACGTGCTGTCTCTCGTCGATGCTCATTGTCCCAATCCGATGACAGTGCTTGAAGGCAGCGTCTTTGTCCAGTGATTGCCACGCAGTGGACACTGGATTCCAGAAAGCCACGGTGCGTGTCTGTAAAGTGCAAGACATTTTCTTTACGCGCGACGTGCAACTTCCGCTGCCGCTGCTACCAGAATGCTGCTCCCAGAAGAACAGCTTTGGCTTTATAGCCCGTGTGGCGGTCACGTGCTGTCTGTCGTCGATGCTCATTGTACCAACCCAATGACCGTCCTTGAAAGCAGCGTCTTTGTCCAGTGATTGCCTTGTTGTGGACGATGGATTCTAGAAAGCCACGGTGCGTGTCTGTAAAGTGCAAGACAATTTCTTTAAGCGCGACGTGCAACTTCCGCTCCCGCTGCTGCCAGAATGCCACTCCCAGCAGAACAGCGTTGGCTTTATAACCCGTGTGGCGGTCACGTGCTGTCTGTCGTCGATGCTCGTTGTCCCAATCCGATGACAGTGCTTGAAAGCAGCGTGTTTGTCCAGTGTTTGCCTCGTTGTGGACGATGGATTCTAGAAAGCCACGCTGCGTGACTGTAAAATGCAAGATAATTTATTTTCGCGCGACGTGCAACTTCTGCTGCCGCTGCTGCCAGAATCCCGCTCCCAGGAGAACAGCGTTGGCTTTATAACCCGTGTGGCGGTCACGTGCTGTCTGTCGTCGATGCTCATTGTCCCAATTCGATGACAGTGCTTGAAAGCAGCGTCTTTGTCCAGTGATTGCCCCGTTGTTGACGATGGATTGCAGAAAACCACGGTGCGTGTCTGTAGAGTGCAAGACAATTTCTTTACGCGCGATGTGCAACTTCCGCTGCCGCTGCTGCCAGAATGCCGCTCCCAGGAGAACCGCTTTGGCTTTATAGCCCGAGTGGCGGTCACGTGCTGTCTGTCGTCGATGCTCATTGTACCACTCCGATGACTGTGCTTGAAAGCAGCGTCTTTGGCCAGTGATTGCCTTGTTGTGGACGATGGATTCCAGAAAGCCACGGTGCCTGTCTGTAAAGTACAAGACAATTTCTTTAGGCGCGACGTGCAACTTCCGCTGCCGCTGCTGCGAGTATCCCGATCCCAAAAAAACAGTGTTGGCTTTATAACCCGTGTGGCGGTCACGTGCTGTCTGTCGTCGATGCTCATTGTCCCAATTCGATGACAGAGCTTGAAGGCAGCGCCTTTGTCCAGTGATTGCCACGTTGTGGACGATGGGCACCAGAAAGCCAGGGTGTGTATATGTAAAGTGCAAGACGATTTCTTTAGGCCACAGTGCGACTTTCGCTGCCGCTGCTGCCAGAATGCCACTCCCAAGAGAACAGCATTGGCTTTATAACCCGTGTGGCGGTCACGTGCTGTCTGTCGTCGATGCTCATTGTCCCAATCCGATGACAGTGCTTGAAGGCAGCGTCTTTGTCCAGTGATTGCCACGCAGTGGACACTGGATTCCAGAAAGCCTCGGTGCGTGTCTTTAAAGTGAAAGACATTTTCTTTACGCGCGACGTGCAACTTCCGCTGCCGCTGCTGCAGAATGCCACTCCCAGGAGAACAGCTTTGGCTTTATAGCCCGTGTGGCGGTCACGTGCTGTCTGTCGTCGATGCTCATTTTACCAATCCGATGATCGTGCTTGAAAGCAGCGTCTTTTTACAGTGATTGCCTCGTTGTGGACGATGGATTACAGAAAACCACGGTGCCTGTCTGTAAAGTGCAAGACAATTTCTTGACGCGCGACGTGCAACTTCTGCTGCCGCTGCTGCCAGAATGCCGCTCCCAGGAGAACAGCGCTGGCTTTATAACCCGTGCGGCGGTCACGTGCTGTCTGTCGTCGATGCTCATTGTACCAATCCGATGACCGTGCTTGTAAGCAGCGTCTTTGTCCTGTGATTGCCTCGTTGTGGATGATGGATTCCAGAAAGCCACGGTGCGTGTCTGTAAAGTGCAAGACAATTTCTTTAGGCGCGACGTGCAACTTCTGCTGCCGCTGCTGCCAGAATCCCGATCCCAAGAGAACAGCGTTGGCTTTATAACCCGTGTGGCGGTCACGTCCTCCCTGTCGTCGATGCTCGTTGTCCCAATTCGATGACAGAGTTTGAAGGCAGCGTCTTTGTCCAGTGATTGGCACGTTGTGGGCGATGTGTACCAGAAAGCCAGGGTGTGTATATGTAAAGTGCAAGACGATTTCTTTAGGCCACAGTGCGACTTTCGCTGCCGCTGCTGCCAGAATGCCACTCCCAAGAGAACAACTTTGGCTTTATAACCCGTGTGGCGGTCACGTGCTGTCTGTCGTCGATGCTCATTGTCCCAATCCGATGACAGTGCTTGAAAGCAGCGTGTTTGTCCAGTGTTTGCCTTGTTGTGGACGATGGATACTAGAAAGCCACGGTGCGTGTCTGTATATTTCAAGACAATCTCTTAACTGCGACGTGCAACTTCTGCTGCCGCTGGTGCCAGAATCCCGCTTCCAAGAAAACAGCGTTGGCTTTATAACCCGCGTGGCGGTCACGTGGTGTCTGTCGTCGATGATCATTGTCCCAATCCGATGACAGTGCTCGAAAGCAGCGTCTTTGTCCAGTGATTGCCCCGTTGTTGACGATGGATTGCAGAAAACCACGGTGCGTGTCTGTAGAGTGCAAGACAATTTCTTTACGCGCGATGTGCAACTTCCGCTGCCGCTGCTGCCAGAATGCCGCTCCCAGGAGAACCGCTTTGGCTTTATAACCCGTGCGGCGGTCACGTGCAGTCTGTCGTCGATGCTCATTGTACCAATCCGATGACCGTGCTTGTAAGCAGCGTCTTTGTCCTGTGATTGCCTCGTTGTGGACGATGGATTCCAGAAAGCCACGGTGCGTGTCTGTAAAGTGCAAGACAATTTCTTTAGGCGCGACGTGCAACTTCTGCTGCCGCTGCTGCCAGAATCCCGATCCCAAGAGAACAGCGTTGGCTTTATAACCCGTGTGGCGGTCACGTCCTCCCTGTCGTCGATGTTCGTTGTCCCAATTCGATGACAGAGTTTGAAGGCAGCGTCTTTGTCCAGTGATTGGCACGTTGTGGGCGATGTGTACCAGAAAGCCAGGGTGTGTATATGTTAAGTGCAAGACGATTTCTTTAGGCCAGAGTGCGACTTCCGTTGCCGCTGCTGCCAGAATGCCGCTGCCAAGAGAACAGCGTTGGCTTTATAACCCGTGTGGCGGTCACGTACTGTCTGTTGTCGATGCTCATTGTCCCAATCCGATGACAGTGCTTGAAAGCAGCGTGTTTGTCCAGTGTTTGCCTTGTTGTGGACGATGGATTGCAGAAACCCACGGTGCGTGAATGTAAATTTCAAGACAGTTTCTTTAGGCGTGACATGCAACTTCCGCTGCCGATGCTGCCAGAATGCCGCTCCCAGGAGAACAGCGTTGGCTTTATAACCCGTGTGGCGGTCACGTGCTGTCTGTCGTCGATGCTCATTGTCCCAATCCGATGACCGTGCTTGAAAGCAGCGTCTTTGTCCAGTGATTGCCTCGTTGTGGACGATGGATTCCAGGAAGCCACGGTGCGTGTCTGTAATGTGCAAGACAATTTCTTTAGGCGCGACGTGCAACTTCCGCTGCCGCTGCTGCCAGAATGCCACTCCCAGGAGAACACCTTTGGCTTTATGACCCGTGTGGCGCTCACGTGCTGTCTGTCGTCGATGCTCATTGTCCCAATCCGATGACAGTGCTTGAAAGCAGCATCTTTGTCCAGTGTTTGCCTCGTTGTGGACGATGGATTCTAGAAATCCACGGTGCGTGTCTGTAAAGTGCAAGACAATTTCTTTACGCGCGATGTGCAACTTCCGCTGCCGCTGCTGCCAGAATGCCGCTCCCAGGAGAACCGCTTTGGCTTTATAGCCCGAGTGGCGGTCACGTGCTGTCTGTCGTCGATGCTCATTGTACCACTCCGATGACTGTGCTTGAAAGCAGCGTCTTTGGCCAGTGATTGCCTTGTTGTGGACGATGGATTCCAGAAAGCCACGGTGCCTGTCTGTAAAGTACAAGACAATTTCTTTAGGCGCGACGTGCAACTTCCGCTGCCGCTGCTGCGAGTATCCCGATCCCAAAAAAACAGTGTTGGCTTTATAACCCGTGTGGCGGTCACGTGCTGTCTGTCGTCGATGCTCATTGTCCCAATTCGATGACAGAGCTTGAAGGCAGCGCCTTTGTCCAGTGATTGCCAAGTTGTGGACGATGGGCACCAGAAAGCCAGGGTGTGTATATGTAAAGTGCAAGACGATTTCTTTAGGCCACAGTGCGACTTTCGCTGCCGCTGCTGCCAGAATGCCACTCCCAAGAGAACAGCATTGGCTTTATAACCCGTGTGGCGGTCACGTGCTGTCTGTCGTCGATGCTCATTGTCCCAATCCGATGACAGTGCTTGAAGGCAGCGTCTTTGTCCAGTGATTGCCACGCAGTGGACACTGGATTCCAGAAAGCCTCGGTGCGTGTCTTTAAAGTGAAAGACATTTTCTTTACGCGCGACGTGCAACTTCCGCTGCCGCTGCTGCAGAATGCCACTCCCAGGAGAACAGCTTTGGCTTTATAGCCCGTGTGGCGGTCACGTGCTGTCTGTCGTCGATGCTCATTTTACCAATCCGATGATCGTGCTTGAAAGCAGCGTCTTTTTACAGTGATTGCCTCGTTGTGGACGATGGATTACAGAAAACCACGGTGCCTGTCTGTAAAGTGCAAGACAATTTCTTGACGCGCGACGTGCAACTTCTGCTGCCGCTGCTGCCAGAATGCCGCTCCCAGGAGAACAGCGCTGGCTTTATAACCCGTGCGGCGGTCACGTGCTGTCTGTCGTCGATGCTCATTGTACCAATCCGATGACCGTGCTTGTAAGCAGCGTCTTTGTCCTGTGATTGCCTCGTTGTGGATGATGGATTCCAGAAAGCCACGGTGCGTGTCTGTAAAGTGCAAGACAATTTCTTTAGGCGCGACGTGCAACTTCTGCTGCCGCTGCTGCCAGAATCCCGATCCCAAGAGAACAGCGTTGGCTTTATAACCCGTGTGGCGGTCACGTCCTCCCTGTCGTCGATGCTCGTTGTCCCAATTCGATGACAGAGTTTGAAGGCAGCGTCTTTGTCCAGTGATTGGCACGTTGTGGGCGATGTGTACCAGAAAGCCAGGGTGTGTATATGTAAAGTGCAAGACGATTTCTTTAGGCCACAGTGCGACTTTCGCTGCCGCTGCTGCCAGAATGCCACTCCCAAGAGAACAACTTTGGCTTTATAACCCGTGTGGCGGTCACGTGCTGTCTGTCGTCGATGCTCATTGTCCCAATCCGATGACAGTGCTTGAAAGCAGCGTGTTTGTCCAGTGTTTGCCTTGTTGTGGACGATGGATACTAGAAAGCCACGGTGCGTGTCTGTATATTTCAAGACAATCTCTTAACTGCGACGTGCAACTTCTGCTGCCGCTGGTGCCAGAATCCCGCTTCCAAGAAAACAGCGTTGGCTTTATAACCCGCGTGGCGGTCACGTGGTGTCTGTCGTCGATGATCATTGTCCCAATCCGATGACAGTGCTCGAAAGCAGCGTCTTTGTCCAGTGATTGCCCCGTTGTTGACGATGGATTGCAGAAAACCACGGTGCGTGTCTGTAGAGTGCAAGACAATTTCTTTACGCGCGATGTGCAACTTCCGCTGCCGCTGCTGCCAGAATGCCGCTCCCAGGAGAACCGCTTTGGCTTTATAACCCGTGCGGCGGTCACGTGCAGTCTGTCGTCGATGCTCATTGTACCAATCCGATGACCGTGCTTGTAAGCAGCGTCTTTGTCCTGTGATTGCCTCGTTGTGGACGATGGATTCCAGAAAGCCACGGTGCGTGTCTGTAAAGTGCAAGACAATTTCTTTAGGCGCGACGTGCAACTTCTGCTGCCGCTGCTGCCAGAATCCCGATCCCAAGAGAACAGCGTTGGCTTTATAACCCGTGTGGCGGTCACGTCCTCCCTGTCGTCGATGTTCGTTGTCCCAATTCGATGACAGAGTTTGAAGGCAGCGTCTTTGTCCAGTGATTGGCACGTTGTGGGCGATGTGTACCAGAAAGCCAGGGTGTGTATATGTTAAGTGCAAGACGATTTCTTTAGGCCAGAGTGCGACTTCCGTTGCCGCTGCTGCCAGAATGCCGCTGCCAAGAGAACAGCGTTGGCTTTATAACCCGTGTGGCGGTCACGTACTGTCTGTTGTCGATGCTCATTGTCCCAATCCGATGACAGTGCTTGAAAGCAGCGTGTTTGTCCAGTGTTTGCCTTGTTGTGGACGATGGATTGCAGAAACCCACGGTGCGTGAATGTAAATTTCAAGACAGTTTCTTTAGGCGTGACATGCAACTTCCGCTGCCGATGCTGCCAGAATGCCGCTCCCAGGAGAACAGCGTTGGCTTTATAACCCGTGTGGCGGTCACGTGCTGTCTGTCGTCGATGCTCATTGTCCCAATCCGATGACCGTGCTTGAAAGCAGCGTCTTTGTCCAGTGATTGCCTCGTTGTGGACGATGGATTCCAGGAAGCCACGGTGCGTGTCTGTAATGTGCAAGACAATTTCTTTAGGCGCGACGTGCAACTTCCGCTGCCGCTGCTGCCAGAATGCCACTCCCAGGAGAACACCTTTGGCTTTATGACCCGTGTGGCGCTCACGTGCTGTCTGTCGTCGATGCTCATTGTCCCAATCCGATGACAGTGCTTGAAAGCAGCATCTTTGTCCAGTGTTTGCCTCGTTGTGGACGATGGATTCTAGAAATCCACGGTGCGTGTCTGTAAAGTGCAAGACAATTTCTTTACGCTCGACTTGCAACTTCTGATGCCGCTGCTGCCAGAATGCCGCTTCCAGGAGAACAGCTTTGGCTCTATAGCCCGTGTGGCGGTCACGTGCTGTCTGTCGTCGATGCTCATTGTACCAATCCGATGACCGTGCTTGAAAGCAGCGTCTTTGTCCAGTTATTGCATCGTTGTGGACGATGGATTCTAGAAAGCCACGGTGCGTGTCTGTAAAGTGCAAGACAATTTCTTTAGGTGCGACGTGCAACTTCCGCTGCCGCTGCTGCCAGAATGCCACTCCCAGGAGAACAGCGTTGGCTTTATAACCCGTGTGGCGGTCACGTGCTGTCTGTCGTCGATGCTCGTTGTCCCAATTCGATGACAGAGCTTGACGGCAGCGTCTTTGTCCTGTGATTGCCACGTTGTGGACGATGGGTACAGGAAAGCCAGGGTGTGTATATGTGAAGTGCAAGACGATTTCTTTAGGCCAGAGTGCGACTTTCGCTGCCGCTGCTGCCAGAATGCCGCTCCCAAGAGAACAGCGTTGTCTTTATAACCCGGGTGGCAGTCACGTGCTGTCTGTTGTCGATGCTCATTGTCCCAATCCGATGACAGTGCTTGAAAGCAGCGTGTTTGTCCAGTGTTTGCCTTGTTGTGGACGATGGATTGCAGAAACCCACGGTGCGTGAATGTAAATTTCAAGACAATTTCTTTACGCGCGACGTGCAACTTCCGCTGCCGCTGGTGCCAGAATCCCGCTCCCAAGAAAACTGCGTTGGCTTTATAACCCGTGTGGCGGTCACGGGCTGTCTGTCGTCGATGCTCATTGTCCCAATCCGATGACAGTGCTTGAAAGCAGCGTCTTTGTCCAGTGATTGCCCCGTAGTGGACGATGGATTGCAGAAAACCACGGTGCATGTCTGTAAAGTGCAAGACAATTTCTTTACGCGCGATGTGAAACTTCCGCTGCCGCTGCTGCCAGAATGCCGCTCCCAGGAGAACAGCTTTGGCTTTATAGCCCGAGTGGCGGTCACGTGCTGTCTGTCGTCGATGCTCATTGTACCACTCCGATGACCGTGCTTGAAAGCAGCGTCTTTGTAAAGTGATTGCCTCGTGTTGGACGATGGGTACCAGAAAGCCACGGTGCGTGTCTGTAAAGTGCAAGAATATTTCGGCGCGACGTGCAACTTCCGCTGCCACTGCTGCCAGAATGCCACTCCCAGGAGAACAGCGTTAGCTTTATAACCCGTGTGGCGGTCACGTGCTGTCTGTCGTCGATGCTCATTGTAACACTCCGATGACCATGCTTGAAAGCAGCGTCTTTGTACAGTGATTGCCTCGTGTTGGACGATGGGTACCAGAAAGCCATGGTGCGTGTCTGTAAAGTGCAAGAAAATTTCGGCGCGACGTGCAACTTCCGCTGCCACTGCTGCCAGAATGCCACTCCCAGGAGAACAGCGTTAGCTTTATAACCCGTGTGGCGGTCACGTGCTGTCTGTCGTCTATGCTCATTGTCCCAATCCGATGACAGTGCTTGAAAGCAGCGTCTTTGTCCAGTGTTTGACTCGTTGTGGACGATGGAATCTAGAAAGCCACGGTGCGTGTCTGTAAAGTGCAAGACAATTTCTTTACGCGCGACGTGCAACTTCTGCTGCCGCTGCTGCCACAATCCCGCTCCCAAGAGAACACCGTTGGCTTTATAACCCGTGCGGCGGTCACGTGCTGTCTGTCGTCGATGCTCGTTGTCCCAATTCGATGACAGAGCTTGAAGGCAGCGTCTTTGTCCAGTGATTGCCATGTTGTGGACGATAAGCACCAGAAAGCCAGGGTGTGTATATGTAAAGTGCAAGACGACTTCTTTAGGCCAGAGTGCGACTTTCGCTGCCGCTGCTGCCGGAATGCCGCTCCCAAGAGAACAGCGTTGGCTTTATAACCCGTGTGGCAGTCACGTGCTGTCTGTCGTCGATGCTCATTGTCCCAATCCGATGACAGTGCTTGAAAGCAGCGTCATTGTCCAGTGATTGCCCCGTTGTGGACGATGGATTGCAGAAAACCACGGTGCGTGTCTGTAAAGTGCACGACAATTTCTTTACGCGCGATGTGCAACTTCCGCTGCCGCTGCTGCCAGAATGCCGCTCCCAGGAGAACAGCGTTAGATTTATAGCCCGAGTGGCGGTCACGTGCTGTCTGTCGTCGATGCTCATTGTACCACTCCGATGACTGTGCTTGAAAGCAGCGTCTTTGGCCAGTGATTGCCTTGTTGTGGACGATCGATTCCAAAAAGCCGCGGTGTCTGTCTTTAAAGTACAAGACAATTTCTTTACGCGCGACGTGCAACTTCCGCTGCCGCTATTTCCAGAATGCCACTCCCAGGAGAACAGCGTTAGATTTATAACCCGTGTGGCGGTCACGTGCTGTCTCTCGTCGATGCTCATTGTCCCAATCCGATGACAGTGCTTGACGGCAGCGTCTTTGTCCAGTGATTGCCACGTTGTGGACGATGGGTACCAGAAAGCCAGGGTGTGTATATGTGAAGTGCAAGACGATTTCTTTAGGCCAGAGTGCGACTTTCGCTGCCGCTGCTGCCAGAATGCCGCTCCCAAGAGAACAGCGTTGTCTTTATAACCCGGGTGGCAGTCACGTGCTGTCTGTTGTCGATGCTCATTGTCCCAATCCGATGACAGTGCTTGAAAGCAGCGTTTTTGTCCAGTGTTTGCCTTGTTGTGGACGATGGATTGCAGAAACCCACGGTGCGTGAATGTAAATTTCAAGACAATTTCTTTACGCGCGACGTGCAACTTCCGCTCCCGCTGCTGCCAGAATGCCACTCCCAGCAGAACAGCGTTGGCTTTATAACCCGTGTGGCGGTCACGTGCTGTCTGTCGTCGATGCTCGTTGTCCCAATCCGATGACAGTGCTTGAAAGCAGCGTGTTTGTCCCAGTGTTTGCCTCGTTGTGGACGATGGATTCTAGAAAGCCACGGTGCGTGACTGTAAAATGCAAGATAATTTCTTTTCGCGCGACGTGCAACTTCTGCTGCCGCTGCTGCCAGAATGCCGCTCCCAGGAGAACCGCTTTGGCTTTATAACCCGTGCGGCGGTCACGTGCAGTCTGTCGTCGATGCTCATTGTACCAATCCGATGACCGTGCTTGTAAGCAGCGTCTTTGTCCTGGATTGCCTCGTTGTGGACGATGGATTCCAGAAAGCCACGGTGCGTGTCTGTAAAGTGCAAGACAATTTCTTTAGGCGCGACGTGCAACTTCTGCTGCCGCTGCTGCCAGAATCCCGATCCCAAGAGAACAGCGTTGGCTTTATAACCCGTGTGGCGGTCACGTCCTCCCTGTCGTCGATGTTCGTTGTCCCAATTCGATGACAGAGTTTGAAGGCAGCGTCTTTGTCCAGTGATTGGCACGTTGTGGGCGATGTGTACCAGAAAGCCAGGGTGTGTATATGTTAGGTGCAAGACGATTTCTTTAGGCCAGAGTGCGACTTCCGTTGCCGCTGCTGCCAGAATGCCGCTGCCAAGAGAACAGCGTTGGCTTTATAACCCGTGTGGCGGTCACGTACTGTCTGTTGTCGATGCTCATTGTCCCAATCCGATGACAGTGCTTGAAAGCAGCGTGTTTGTCCAGTGTTTGCCTTGTTGTGGACGATGGATTGCAGAAACCCACGGTGCGTGAATGTAAATTTCAAGACAATTTCTTTAGGCGTGACATGCAACTTCCGCTGCCGATGCTGCCAGAATGCCGCTCCCAGGAGAACAGCGTTGGCTTTATAACCCGTGTGGCGGTCACGTGCTGTCTGTCGTCGATGCTCATTGTCCCAATCCGATGACCGTGCTTGAAAGCAGCGTCTTTGTCCAGTGATTGCCTCGTTGTGGACGATGGATTCCAGGAAGCCACGGTGCGTGTCTGTAATGTGCAAGACAATTTCTTTAGGCGCGACGTGCAACTTCCGCTGCCGCTGCTGCCAGAATGCCACTCCCAGGAGAACAGCTTTGGCTTTATGACCCGTGTGGCGCTCACGTGCTGTCTGTCGTCGATGCTCATTGTCCCAATCCGATGACAGTGCTTGAAAGCAGCATCTTTGTCCAGTGTTTGCCTCGTTGTGGACGATGGATTCTAGAAATCCACGGTGCGTGTCTGTAAAGTGCAAGACAATTTCTTTACGCTCGACTTGCAACTTCTGATGCCGCTGCTGCCAGAATGCCGCTTCCAGGAGAACAGCTTTGGCTCTATAGCCCGTGTGGCGGTCACGTGCTCTCTGTCGTCGATGCTCATTGTACCAATCCGATGACCGTGCTTGAAAGCAGCGTCTTTGTCCAGTTATTGCATCGTTGTGGACGATGGATTCTAGAAAGCCACGGTGCGTGTCTGTAAAGTGCAAGACAATTTCTTTAGGTGCGACGTGCAACTTCCGCTGCCGCTGCTGCCAGAATGCCACTCCCAGGAGAACAGCGTTGGCTTTATAACCCGTGTGGCGGTCACGTGCTGTCTGTCGTCGATGCTCGTTGTCCCAATTCGATGACAGAACTTGACGGCAGCGTCTTTGTCCAGTGATTGCCACGTTGTGGACGATGGGTACCAGAAAGCCAGGGTGTGTATATGTGAAGTGCAAGACGATTTCTTTAGGCCAGAGTGCGACTTTCGCTGCCGCTGCTGCCAGAATGCCGCTCCCAAGAGAACAGCGTTGTCTTTATAACCCGGGTGGCAGTCACGTGCTGTCTGTTGTCGATGCTCATTGTCCCAATCCGATGACAGTGCTTGAAAGCAGCGTCTTTGTCCAGTGATTGCCCCGTAGTGGACGATGGATTGCAGAAAACCACGGTGCATGTCTGTAAAGTGCAAGACAATTTCTTTACGCGCGATGTGAAACTTCCGCTGCCGCTGCTGCCAGAATGCCGCTCCCAGGAGAACAGCTTTGGCTTTATAGCCCGAGTGGCGGTCACGTGCTGTCTGTCGTCGATGCTCATTGTACCACTCCGATGACCGTGCTTGAAAGCAGCGTCTTTGTAAAGTGATTGCCTCGTGTTGGACGATGGGTACCAGAAAGCCACGGTGCGTGTCTGTAAAGTGCAAGAATATTTCGGCGCGACGTGCAACTTCCGCTGCCACTGCTGCCAGAATGCCACTCCCAGGAGAACAGCGTTAGCTTTATAACCCGTGTGGCGGTCACGTGCTGTCTGTCGTCGATGCTCATTGTAACACTCTGATGACCATGCTTGAAAGCAGCGTCTTTGTACAGTGATTGCCTCGTGTTGGACGATGGGTACCAGAAAGCCATGGTGCGTGTCTGTAAAGTGCAAGAAAATTTCGGCGCGACGTGCAACTTCCGCTGCCACTGCTGCCAGAATGCCACTCCCAGGAGAACAGCGTTAGCTTTATAACCCGTGTGGCGGTCACGTGCTGTCTGTCGTCTATGCTCATTGTCCCAATCCGATGACAGTGCTTGAAAGCAGCGTCTTTGTCCAGTGTTTGACTCGTTGTGGACGATGGAATCCAGAAAGCCACGGTGCGTGTCTGTAAAGTGCAAGAAAATTTCTTTACGCGCGACGTGCAACTTCTGCTGCCGCTGCTGCCACAATCCCGCTCCCAAGAGAACACCGTTGGCTTTATAACCCGTGTGGCGGTCACGTGCTGTCTGTCGTCGATGCTCGTTGTCCCAATTCGATGACAGAGCTTGAAGGCAGCGTCTTTGTCCAGTGATTGCCATGTTGTGGACGATGGGCACCAGAAAGCCAGGGTGTGTATATGTAAAGTGCAAGACGACTTCTTTAGGCCAGAGTGCGACTTTCGCTGCCGCTGCTGCCGGAATGCCGCTCCCAAGAGAACAGCGTTGGCTTTATAACCCGTGTGGCAGTCACGTGCTGTCTGTCGTCGATGCTCATTGTCCCAATCCGATGACAGTGCTTGAAAGCAGCGTCATTGTCCAGTGATTGCCCCGTTGTGGACGATGGATTGCAGAAAACCACGGTGCGTGTCTGTAAAGTGCAAGACAATTTCTTTACGCGCGATGTGCAACTTCCGCTGCCGCTGCTGCCAGAATGCCACTCCCAGGAGAACAGCTTTGGCTTTATAGCCCGAGTGGCGGTCACGTGCTGTCTGTCGTCGATGCTCATTGTACCACTCCGATGACTGTGCTTGAAAGCAGCGTCTTTGGCCAGTGATTGCCTTGTTGTGGACGATCGATTCCAAAAAGCCGCGGTGCCTGTCTTTAAAGTGCAAGACATTTTCTTTACGCGCGACGTGCAACTTCCGCTGCCGCTGCTACCAGAATGCTGCTCCCAGAAGAACAGCTTTGGCTTTATAGCCCGTGTGGCGGTCACGTGCTGTCTGTCGTCGATGCTCATTGTACCAACCCAATGACCGTCCTTGAAAGCAGCGTCTTTGTCCAGTGATTGCCTTGTTGTGGACGATGGATTCTAGAAAGCCACGGTGCGTGTCTGTAAAGTGCAAGACAATTTCTTTAAGCGCGACGTGCAACTTCCGCTCCCGCTGCTGCCAGAATGCCACTCCCAGCAGAACAGCGTTGGCTTTATAACCCGTGTGGCGGTCACGTGCTGTCTGTCGTCGATGCTCGTTGTCCCAATCCGATGACAGTGCTTGAAAGCAGCGTGTTTGTCCAGTGTTTGCCTCGTTGTGGACGATGGATTCTAGAAAGCCACGCTGCGTGACTGTAAAATGCAAGATAATTTATTTTCGCGCGACGTGCAACTTCTGCTGCCGCTGCTGCCAGAATCCCGCTCCCAGGAGAACAGCGTTGGCTTTATAACCCGTGTGGCGGTCACGTGCTGTCTGTCGTCGATGCTCATTGTCCCAATTCGATGACAGTGCTTGAAAGCAGCGTCTTTGTCCAGTGATTGCCCCGTTGTTGACGATGGATTGCAGAAAACCACGGTGCGTGTCTGTAGAGTGCAAGACAATTTCTTTACGCGCGATGTGCAACTTCCGCTGCCGCTGCTGCCAGAATGCCGCTCCCAGGAGAACCGCTTTGGCTTTATAGCCCGAGTGGCGGTCACGTGCTGTCTGTCGTCGATGCTCATTGTACCACTCCGATGACTGTGCTTGAAAGCAGCGTCTTTGGCCAGTGATTGCCTTGTTGTGGACGATGGATTCCAGAAAGCCACGGTGCCTGTCTGTAAAGTACAAGACAATTTCTTTAGGCGCGACGTGCAACTTCCGCTGCCGCTGCTGCGAGTATCCCGATCCCAAAAAAACAGTGTTGGCTTTATAACCCGTGTGGCGGTCACGTGCTGTCTGTCGTCGATGCTCATTGTCCCAATTCGATGACAGAGCTTGAAGGCAGCGCCTTTGTCCAGTGATTGTCACGTTGTGGACGATGGGCACCAGAAAGCCAGGGTGTGTATATGTAAAGTGCAAGACGATTTCTTTAGGCCACAGTGCGACTTTCGCTGCCGCTGCTGCCAGAATGCCACTCCCAAGAGAACAGCATTGGCTTTATAACCCGTGTGGCGGTCACGTGCTGTCTGTCGTCGATGCTCATTGTCCCAATCCGATGACAGTGCTTGAAAGCAGCGTGTTTGTCCAGTGTTTGCCTCGTTGTGGACGATGGATTCTAGAAAGCCACGCTGCGTGACTGTAAAATGCAAGATAATTTATTTTCGCGCGACGTGCAACTTCTGCTGCCGCTGCTGCCAGAATCCCGCTCCCAGGAGAACAGCGTTGGATTTATAACCCGTGTGGCGGTCACGTGCTGTCTGTCGTCGATGCTCATTGTCCCAATTCGATGACAGTGCTTGAAAGCAGCGTCTTTGTCCAGTGATTGCCCCGTTGTTGACGATGGATTGCAGAAAACCACGGTGCGTGTCTGTAGAGTGCAAGACAATTTCTTTACGCGCGATGTGCAACTTCCGCTGCCGCTGCTGCCAGAATGCCGCTCCCAGGAGAACCGCTTTGGCTTTATAGCCCGAGTGGCGGTCACGTGCTGTCTGTCGTCGATGCTCATTGTACCAATCCGATGACCGTGCTTGTAAGCAGCGTCTTTGTCCTGTGATTGCCTCGTTGTGGATGATGGATTCCAGAAAGCCACGGTGCGTGTCTGTAAAGTGCAAGACAATTTCTTTAGGCGCGACGTGCAACTTCTGCTGCCGCTGCTGCCAGAATCCCGATCCCAAGAGAACAGCGTTGGCTTTATAACCCGTGTGGCGGTCACGTCCTCCCTGTCGTCGATGCTCGTTGTCCCAATTCGATGACAGAGTTTGAAGGCAGCGTCTTTGTCCAGTGATTGGCACGTTGTGGGCGATGTGTACCAGAAAGCCAGGGTGTGTATATGTAAAGTGCAAGACGATTTCTTTAGGCCACAGTGCGACTTTCGCTGCCGCTGCTGCCAGAATGCCACTCCCAAGAGAACAACTTTGGCTTTATAACCCGTGTGGCGGTCACGTACTGTCTGTCGTCGATGCTCATTGTGCCAATCCGATGACAGTGCTTGAAAGCAGCGTCTTTGTCAGTGTTTGCCTCGTTCTGGACGATGGATTCTAGAAAACCACGGTGCGTGTCTGTAAAGTGCAAGACAATTTATTTACGCGCGATGTGCAACTTCCGCTGCCGCTGCTGCCAGAATGCCGCTCCCAGGAGAACAGCTTTGGCTTTATAGCCCGAGTGGCGGTCACGTGCTGTCTGTCGGCGATGCTCATTGTACCACTCCGATGACTGTGCTTGAAAGCAGCGTCTTTGGTCAGTGATTGCCTTGTTGTGGACGATCGATTCCAAAAAGCCGCGGTGCCTGTCTTTAAAGTACAAGACAATTTCTTTACGCGCGACGTGCAACTTCCGCTGCCGCTATTTCCAGAATGCCACTCCCAGGAGAACAGCGTTAGATTTATAACCCGTGTGGCGGTCACGTGCTATCTCTCGTCGATGCTCATTGTCCCAATCCGATGACAGTGCTTGAAGGCAGCGTCTTTGTCCAGTGATTGCCACGCAGTGGACACTGGATTCCAGAAAGCCACGGTGCGTGTCTGTAAAGTGCAAGACATTTTCTTTACGCGCGACGTGCAACTTCCGCTGCCGCTGCTACCAGAATGCTGCTCCCAGAAGAACAGCTTTGGCTTTATAGCCCGTGTGGCGGTCACGTGCTGTCTGTCGTCGATGCTCATTGTACCAACCCAATGACCGTCCTTGAAAGCAGCGTCTTTGTCCAGTGATTGCCTTGTTGTGAACGATGGATTCCAGAAAGCGACGGTGTCTGTCTGTAAAGTGCAAGACTTTCTTTAGGCGCGACATGCAACTTCCGCTGCCGCTGCTGCCAGAATGCCGCTCCCAGGAGAACAGCTTTGGCTTTATAACCCGTCTGGCGGTCACGTGCTGTCTGTCGTCGATGCTCATTGTACCAATCCGATGACCGTGCTTGAAAGCAGCGTCTTTGCCCAGTGATTGCATCGTTGTGGACGATGGATTCTAGAAAGCCACGGTGCGTGTCTGTAAAGTGCAAGACAATTTCTTTAAGCGCGACGTGCAACTTCCGCTCCCGCTGCTGCCAGAATGCCACTCCCAGCAGAACAGCGTTGGCTTTATAACCCGTGTGGCGGTCACGTGCTGTCTGTCGTCGATGCTCGTTGTCCCAATCCGATGACAGTGCTTGAAAGCAGCGTGTTTGTCCAGTGTTTGCCTCGTTGTGGACGATGGATTCTAGAAAGCCACGCTGCGTGACTGTAAAATGCAAGATAATTTATTTTCGCGCGACGTGCAACTTCTGCTGCCGCTGCTGCCAGAATCCCGCTCCCAGGAGAACAGCGTTGGCTTTATAACCCGTGTGGCGGTCACGTGCTGTCTGTCGTCGATGCACATTGTCCCAATTCGATGACAGTGCTTGAAAGCAGCGTCTTTGTCCAGTGATTGCCCCGTTGTTGACGATGGATTGCAGAAAACCACGGTGCGTGTCTGTAGAGTGCAAGACAATTTCTTTACGCGCGATGTGCAACTTCCGCTGCCGCTGCTGCCAGAATGCCGCTCCCAGGAGAACCGCTTTGGCTTTATAGCCCGAGTGGCGGTCACGTGCTGTCTGTCGTCGATGCTCATTGTACCACTCCGATGACTGTGCTTGAAAGCAGCGTCTTTGGCCAGTGATTGCCTTGTTGTGGACGATGGATTCCAGAAAGCCACGGTGCCTGTCTGTAAAGTACAAGACAATTTCTTTAGGCGCGACGTGCAACTTCCGCTGCCGCTGCTGCGAGTATCCCGATCCCAAGAGAACAGTGTTGGCTTTATAACCCGTGTGGCGGTCACGTGCTGTCTGTCGTCGATGCTCATTGTCCCAATTCGATGACAGAGCTTGAAGGCAGCGCCTTTGTCCAGTGATTGCCACGTTGTGGACGATGGGCACCAGAAAGCCAGGGTGTGTATATGTAAAGTGCAAGACGATTTCTTTAGGCCACAGTGCGACTTTCGCTGCCGCTGGTGCCAGAATCCCTCTCCCAAGAGAACAGCGTTGGCTTTATAACCCGTGTGGCGGTCACGTGCTGTCTGTCGTCGATGCTCATTGTCCCAATCCGATGACAGTGCTTGAAGGCAGCGTCTTTGTCCAGTGATTGCCACGCAGTGGACACTGGATTCCAGAAAGCCTCGGTGCGTGTCTGTAAAGTGAAAGACATTTTCTTTACGCGCGACGTGCAACTTCCGCTGCCGCTGCTGCAGAATGCCACTCCCAGGAGAACAGCTTTGGCTTTATAGCCCGTGTGGCGGTCACGTGCTGTCTGTCGTCGATGCTCATTTTACCAATCCGATGATCGTGCTTGAAAGCAGCGTCTTTTTACAGTGATTGCCTCGTTGTGGACGATGGATTACAGAAAGCCACGGTGCCTGTCTGTAAAGTGCAAGACAATTTCTTGACGCGCGACGTGCAACTTCTGCTGCCGCTGCTGCCAGAATGCCGCTCCCAGGAGAACAGCGCTGGCTTTATAACGCGTGCGGCGGTCACGTGCTGTCTGTCGTCGATGCTCATTGTACCAATCCGATGACCGTGCTTGTAAGCAGCGTCTTTGTCCTGTGATTGCCTCGTTGTGGACGATGGATTCCAGAAAGCCACGGTGCGTGTCTGTAAAGTGCAAGACAATTTCTTTAGGCGCGACGTGCAACTTCTGCTGCCGCTGCTGCCAGAATCCCGATCCCAAGAGAACAGCGTTGGCTTTATAACCCGTGTGGCGGTCACGTCCTCCCTGTCGTCGATGCTCGTTGTCCCAATTCGATGACAGAGTTTGAAGGCAGCGTCTTTGTCCAGTGATTGGCACGTTGTGGGCGATGTGTACCAGAAAGGCAGGGTGTGTATATGTTAAGTGCAAGACGATTTCTTTAGGCCAGAGTGCGACTTCCGTTGCCGCTGCTGCCAGAATGCCGCTCCCAAGAGAACAGCTTTGGCTTTATAACCCGTGTGGCGGTCACGTACTGTCTGTCGTCGATGCTCATTGTGCCAATCCGATGACAGCGCTTGAAAGCAGCGTCTTTGTCAGTGTTTGCCTCGTTCTGGACGATGGATTCTAGAAAGCCACGGTGTGTGTCTGTAAAGTGCAGGACAATTTCTTTACGCGCGACGTGCAACTTCCGCTGCCGCTGGTGCCAGAATCCCTCTCCCAAGAGAACAGCGTTGGCTTTATAACCCGTGTGGCGGTCACGTGCTGTCTGTCGTCGATGCTCATTGTCCCAATCCGATGACAGTGCTTGAAAGCAGCGTCTTTGTCCAGTGATTGCCCTTTGTGGACGATGGATTGCAGAAAGCCACGGTGCCTGTCTGTAAAGTGCAAGACAATTTCTTTAGGCGCGACGTACAACTTCCGCTGCCGCTGCTGCCAGAATGCCGCTGGTCCCAAGAGAACAGCGTTGGCTTCATAACCCGTGTGGCGGTCACGTGCTGTCTGTCGTCGATGCTCATTGTCCCAATCCGATGACAGTGCTTGAAAGCAGCGTCTTTGTCCAGTGATTGCCCCTTTGTGGACGATGGATTGCAGAAAGCCACGGTGCCTGTCTGTAAAGTGCAAGACAATTTCTTTAGGCGCGACGTACAGCTTCCGCTGCCGCTGCTGCCAGAATGCCACTCCCAGTAGAACAGCGTTGGCTTTATAACCCGTGTGGCGGTCACATGCTGTCTGTCGTCGATGCTCATTGTACCAATCCGATGACAGAGCTTGAAGGCAGCATATTTGTCCAATGATTGCCGCATTGTGGACGATGGGTAACTGAAAGCTAGGGTGTGTATATGTAAAGCGCAAGACGATTTCTTTAGGCCAGAGTGCAACTGCCGCTGCCGCTGCTGCCAGAATGCCGCTACCAGGAGAACAGCGTTGGCTTTATAATCCGTGTGGCGGTCAAGTGCTGTCTGCCGTCGATGCTCGTTGTCCCAATCCGATGACAGTGCTTGAAGGCAGCGTCCTTGTCCAGTGATTGCCACGCTGTGGACGATGGATTCAATAAAACCAGGGTACGTATCTGTAAAGTGCAAGACGTCACGAGACGTTACGTCTCGGCACCATCTAAAATCTATAAGTAAAATAATGGGCCACCTCGTATTTGAGAAATGAAGAAATACAAAATGCTTGATCCGTGCAAGTTTAAAAAACGAAGGTTGCGGAAATCAATCCTGACCTCACATACGTGTATTTCTTCTGACTGCCTCTTTGAGCATTGCATAATAAAAAAGATTTGTCATTGTTTTCAGCTTTGTTGCTAAAGGGAAAATTACACCAAGATTGTTAAGTTATGATCAGCAACTCTGGGAGGATATAAACAGCAAAGCTTCTAGCAAAAGCTTTTTCTTCTTATAAGACATCTTGCTCTGTCTTCTGCTCAGAAAAAAAGATGGTTCGGTTTATTAGGGTTTAACGTCCCGAAGCGACTCAGGCTATGAGGGACGCCGTCGTGAAGGGCTCCAGGAATTTCAACCACCTGGGGTTCTTTTACTTGCATTGACATTGCACAGTACTTGGGCGTCTAGAATTTCGCCTTCAGAGAAATTCCGCCGCCGCGGCCGGGGTCGAACTGACGTCTTCCGGGTCAGGAGCCGGGCGCCGTAACTACTGAGCGACCGCGGCGGGTGCGTACAAAAAAGATGTCTTTTTGATCAACTAGAACTGCCGCGCTTCAGAGTTTACTTAGTAATAAAAAGAATACTGTGCGCTTTTCTTTAAAAAGAACCCGCAGGCATTGAGATTCTGCGCAAGTGCAAACAATGCCGCAGTATTGCCTTGGCCTCCTTCATTTCAGTCACTTAACCCAAAGTGCCCTCTAGAAGAAATCCCAGGAATCATTTTTCCGCCATATTTGGATAAAACACGAAACACAGTTCTCAACACTGACAAAAACGGATAACAATGTGCAACTTTCAGGAAAGAGACTAAACGTCTCGCAGCAGGTATTTCAAGGGTGCAAAGTTATTCCATTCCTGCCAAGAAAAGGTAAAATTCGAAGTTACCCCTTTCTTACACTTTTTTTTTAAGTGTAGCTGGTGCGCGTTGCCGGATCCCGCTGATAGCTTTACGAAAACAGTGACGAAGATTTATGTAAAGTTCTCCCCTCTTTGGGGCGCCTCGGCGCAATGGCTTTGTTTTCTTCTCACATGCATTCATTTGCATTTCTTTGCGAAGGGCAGGTACTGGACTGCCGCCCTCTACTGCCGCGCACTAGTAGTTCAGTGGCTTGTTGAAAGAATGCGAAAAGGAAGGAAATGATGTTGCCGGTCGTGGCAATTGCTTTGCTAGATATAAAGACCCAATGAAAAATAATAACGATACGCGCCAACTCGCAAGGTAATCGCGTTCTCGAAATCTAAAAACTTATATGGGTTTTACCACCAAGCAGCTACAAATCTTTCACTGCAACTAGGCGCCTAATCCTACAAGTTAAAAAGTTAATTATTAAAAATTGGTCAAGCAGTCCACTACATAAAGACGATTCACCATTTTTCTCGTGTAAACGTATACGCTGGTAATAATGTGCCGTAAAAAAGCGTTGTGTGTACCCCAAAAAGCCTAATTTTGACAATTTTTGAAAATGTTTTCTGAAACACCAGGTATATTCGTTATAGTGAATGATGCCCATTCCAGTGATAAATCAGCAACGCAATGATAGACTAGTTCGGTCTTTGCTACCGCGAGGTCACCGCCAGCATTGTCCTGAACGTCGAAGGGGCTGCGTCGATCCTAATTCAGCATTTGCTTCACCGCTGTTGCTCCGTGTAGCTCATTTTCTTCGCTCTTTACCTAGCGCCGTTATTACGCTCAGTCTTCAACTGGAAGGTAAACTGCGGTCTCACTCGTGATAGCGGGGAGCAGTTCTGCCAGTACGCTGGGGCCGAGTCAAACATTGCGATTTTCAGAGCGCGTGGCTTCAGTGCCGCAGCCCAGCAAACCGCCTAACTTGTTCGGTATGCAATGGGGCAGCAGCATAAACCGACATCTTTGGATCCATTTTGGCTTTGACACGGCTATACGTCCTTGGTGGCAACCAAAGCTGGCTGCCGGAGACAAAAGGACGCGACCCGTCGCGCGGACGCGACCCGTTGCAACACCGTCGCACATCCGCCTGTTTTTCATGCAGCCAACTTCGCCATCATCCATGTCTGCGCGGTAAATAAGCTGCACCGATTGTCAGTCGCCCTCTCGTCGCGTTCGAGCTAAGATCCCATGAGATGGTCAAACCGGTTCTGGAGCTTGGAGGTAGGCGGCTAGTGCTTGTGAGAGTTCAACTCAAATTTATCCTCCAATGATTCAAGTGCTTCCAAATGTTAAAGACCCGTGTATTGTGCGATGTCAGTGCAGGTTAAAGAAACCTGGGTGATCGAAATTATCCGGAGCCCTCCACAACGGCGTCCCTTGTACCATGAGTCTCTTTGGGACGTTATATCCCACTCACCTACCCCAGTCATGTGCATCAGTTGTGATTGCAATCCTTTCTTGAGAGAAGCAGTGCAATTCTTGGTAGCCGTCCACTTACCCTCTGGCTCGCCACAGCATCCCAGGTCAGCAGGGAAGGTCGGCTGACTGCTATTTACGAGAGGTCGCGAAATGAACTGCGTTCGCATAGGATCTTTTCTCATAAAAATACTTTGCTAATTCAAGCCTCGTAAACGACACTAGGACTTATTTCCCATGTCCAGCCACTACTCGGCTAGCGAAAACTACTGGATTGCGAGAACCGTTCGGGTGTTCTGCGGCGAATCAAAAGGCTCACGATACCGACAGGAAGGAATGATATCTTTTTTCGCTTTCACATGGGAGTGCGAGGCGGCACGCGGAATTAGGATGCCACGGAGCACGCCTCTTTGTCTGCACTACGGACCAGTAGTTCTAATACAACTTTTACAGTATTTTCAGTGAACGATGGAAGATAACTTGGTTCGAACTCATCAATCGCAATGGCCTTACTGCATTCTGGTCCTGTGGCTCCATTCCCTCTGGCATGCCCACGTGTTTGCACATAGATTGTCTGAACAATTCAAAAGCTGCTTTGTGACCCTTTGTCACCAAAACAGAGTGGGCGGAGAGCGCGCTCAAAGAGAACGAGGAGCTACACAGGGCGCCCTCTAAGAGGCGCCGAGCTTCCGTCGCGCTCGAAGCCGGGGAGGGGCAACGATTCGTCCAGCCGTAGGTTCACGTTTACGGTACGACTCACCCCTGCGGGGGTGAAGGAAGCAATGGTAAGGTCCCTTGGAGCCAGTCTCCGGTTGGTGACTGTGGGTGATATCCACTGATGCCGTTTCGCGCGGCCGCGGTGCTCCTCAACGGCGGCGAACGGTAGCACGTATTCTGCCACTTCACGGAAGTATACGAATGCAAGAGTCCTCCAGCAAAAATGAAATTAAAATTGGCTTTTGGGGAAAGGAAATGGCGCAGTACCTGTCTCACATATCGGCTGAAACCTGAACTGTGCCGTAAGGCAAAGGATAAAGAAAGGAGTGAAAGAAGAAAGGAAGAAAGAGGTGCCTAGTGGAGGAATAATTTTGACCATCTCGAGATCTTTAACGTGCACTTACATCGCTCAGCACGCGGGTGCCTTAGTCTTTCGCCTCCATCGAAATGAAGCCGCCGCGGTCGGGGTCGAACCCGGGAACTTCGGATCAGTAGCTCAGTGCCCTAACCAGTGAGCCACCACGGCGGGTAATCTCCAGCAATATACAAGTTATGGTGTAAGTCGAAGCCTATGCCAGCTTACATGCGTCTTTAAATGAAGCGTCAGCAGTCTTACTGTCCTATCATATTTGTTACTGTATTGTTTTGTATCGCTTTATTTTATTTTCCTTGCGCCACGTACGGCAACACCATTATTGTCATTGCCCTCTCTCTCTCAGCATAACTTATGTCCTATGGTGCCCTTATTACTGTGTTACTGGATTTATGTTCATCCATGGCTGTTATCGCTGCTGTTGAAATTTATGCAAATAAAGTTTTTTTGACTCTACAGAAACAGCTCCAGTAGTAGTAAGAGGCAGCGCACCCGGCTCGGGACGCAGAGTTCGGCGGTTCAACTCCCCCTCTGCTGCACTTTTTTTTTTGAAGATCCGTAATACAATCAGTATATCCACTCCAGCAGAGAGCACACGCTTTGCAGCGATTCTTAAAACGAAAACAGTGCATCATGGCACAAGCGTATACTCCATGGAAAACATTCCCAGCACTCCTTTATTCTAAGAGCGCATTGTAAGTCATGCACCATGTGAATTCCGTGCTGTCCGCAGACACATTATTAACAGACAATAAATACACTGCAGCCGCCAACCAAAGCTAACGTTCTGCAGAGAGAACCACGCGGAATAGAGAGCGCGCTAGGTACGACAGTGAGCGCAGTGTGTGCGCTTGGATCTCAATAAAACAAAAACTTAGTGGGGCAAATATGGAAGATTCAACTTGAAATTGGCGACAAAAATAGGTGGCTTCTGCTCAGCAGCAGGCAGCGCACCGGCGTGGTGACGAGCTACGCGCACACCGTCCTGAAATCTACCGGCCCTTCAGGAATTCTCAACACGGCCTGCTGCAAATCCACGATCCAGTGGTATTGCATTCAAGCAACGGTAACAAGAAGAAATCACCTTATATTACAAAACAAACCCGTGTATTGAATCACAAACAAGGCATACAAGCACGTACCTGCACGTGCGCATGTAACTTAACGACAGACACTAGGCGGCACCACCTCGACGCAAGCTAAGGAAGATGGTGTAGCCTAGAGGGGCGTCATAGGGACCCCAACCTTAAGTTTCCTGCGCGACGACTCCGCCGTGCTCTCCCGTAGCGGCGGAAATCTGAAGTGTCGATCGGGCGCGACGGCGTCGCCGCGGCACTCTGACTGGCCATGTTCGCGTGCTGCGCGCGCTTACGTCTCCTAGCGAGCGCGGCGGATGCGAGCACAGCCTGACGGCTGCACAGTGCGCCGTTTATGCCCATCGGTGGGCAGTTCTTAAGCGGTGATCGAAGTGGCACGCGGACCGGGGTTGCCTAAAGGCGGGGAAACGCCTTACTTGGCTTGCGGGTTTCCCTGAAATCACGCATTTGCTTACTGCAGTGTGTGCTGTCAACAGAAATTACCCATGTGGCAGGAACAGTTTAATGCAATGTACCGGTGCAGTATCGGGCGCTGCAGTATTGATAAAAAAATATGTGCATTTACTCGGCCGACACCATGTAAACAAGCAGTGCATAGAACTGCGATGGCGAAGATGGCAGACACCATTCCACATGTGAACTAACCTTGTGTCTCTGTCGTACACACGCAGTAGCATTGTGGGTTTGCAGATTACAGACTACGGACTGCAGACCTCGGGCGTTACGTGCACCGTCGATGCGCATCAGAACTGAGTCATGCCAGTGGTTGGCAAGGTAAACGTCTCAAAGCTGTACGTTTATTCTGCACACAGCCGTTTTTGAAGGATTCCAGAACAACAGATATTATTTTTAGATATATGTATAGTAAACACACCATCTGCTGTAAATACGACCATAAGACAGAAGCGGCTAGGCAAGCGCGACACCGGAAGGAACGGCAATGCGCTACCATATTGGACGTATCAGCCGCACGCCCATGCTAAAACTGTCAAACCTGAACAGAATGAGATTCATTAATGCGGACCGACATCGCGAAATGCGCTTTCGTATTTCGCACAAATATAAACGTGGCGCGATTCGACCTGTGGCACTGGGTGAGCAGTCTAGCGCCAAAGCCATTGAAACACCTCGGAAAGGGAAAAGAAAAAGGTAGCAGAAACATGTCACCAGCACGCATGGCGGAAGCAAGCAGATCGAGCTGACTTAGCACAATTTGAAGACGCGAAGAAAAAAAAAACGCGAGACTCATTCGTGTCGCAGTTTCGTTCGAAGGTAGGATTTAATTTTAGTTTTGAATTCGACACCACGTGGTTACGAACTCTGGTCAGAAAACTAGGGCGTGACGAAAACAGCACCATTTTAGATTACTTGCTTGACGCCGCGCACACGATCTGCTCCCTCTCTGAAGCACGAGAGCGCGCACAAAATTTTCGCAGCAATGTCAAAGCGCGAGGAGAACCTTCGAGCGGGCGCACTCTTCCCTCACAACGGCGTCCATGCACGAGCGCAGAGAGCATAGCTTGTGCGAGGCGGGCTCCTCTCACAACAGAGCCGAAGCGCGAGCCAGAAAGAACAAGCGCTCGCGCGCAAGTCTAGTTTTCTTCACGTGCGGGCGAGACAGACGCGCACAAGTCAGTGGCGAAGCTCGTCGTCTTACCCGATCAAATAGGAGGAGTCGCTCTGAGAGGGAACTGTTCACTGGCGTCCGCAGCGCCCTCCGGCCCAGGTTGTGTCCCCTATTGGAAAGGTCTATAGGCTCCTTGCAGTAGAGGTGGATGGATGGATGGACGGATGGACGGACGGACGGATGGCTGGATGGATGATGGATGGCTGGATGAATGATGGATGGCTGCATGAATGGATGGACGGATGGGTGCTTGGATGAATGGATGGATGGATGGGAGCGTCCGCGTTGAAACGGGGTTGTGGCAGTTACCATCATGCTATGCTTTTTGCTTTATTTTTGTTTAAGGGTGGTGTGCATTGTTATTAAAATTCGCCATATTCAATAAATACCTTTCCTTACACTTCTAACCTTATGTCACCTTTCTTTTGGTGGCTTTTGAGTTACCAATCTTCCAATCGCTGTATGCTAACTTCCGCCGCAGATTTATTCGCATGACCATTGTTTTCTCTAAACGTGCCTTAGGAAGAGTGACTGCGCCTGCATCGACATCCGGAAGGGTACCATCATATCTCAGTGTGATATTTTCAATTGTTCCTACAGGTTTGCCACACACTATAAATGTCATATTTGTTATATTATTTTTTTTTTAGCGGCGCGTTTTAAGAAACCTTGACCTAGCTTTAAAAACAAGGAACTGCCTTTTGAGATATCACAGAACAATTCCTTCCTGATATGCTTGTACAGCTTGCCGCTAGCAGCGTCACCACCTAGTGGCGGCGCCGCGACGCGACTGTTAAAACTGAGGAAGTCAAAAAATGCTCATGCGATTAGGTGCTCCCGTTGTTTTCTTGGAGAGTGAGAACATCCATTCAATTAGACTTAATTGCCTCTTTTTTATTAGTCTCCTAGGGCTCATTGATGCTTCATATGCTGCGGATCCGGAGCGGAAGAAAAATAAAATAGCTGCGGTTTAACTACCGGTGAACCTCGATAGAGAGCGAATGCTGTGTTGTAACGGGAAATTAGACGCGGCATAACGTGTAACGTTGAGTGCGTTCAGCACAGTGGATAGGTAGCACGCCCATCCTGTCACCCTAGAAGGGGGCAGTTAAATTAATGGTTGATCACGAGAGGTTATTCAGTGCCGCGTGTCTGCCACAGCGTTCGCAGCGCTAAAGCATGCAGACCACATCTCTCTGTCACCACCACCACGTGCCACAAAGCGCGTTTGAGGCGTCCGCTGACACAGGGAGCCAGTTATGCGCCCTTGCTTTCCTCAAAATGATCGCAGTCTGGAACGTTGTCTACGCCAACGCTAAAACATTGGCTGTGGTTTAGCTCTGGTTAACGCTTTTTGAGTTCCGAAAGCTTCGTTTCCTCCACATGTCGTCTACGTAGCGACTGATTCCGACGCTCTCGAGAACTCAAACCGGTCTTCCGCAGTTGAAGAGAGACACCAGGACGTGGCACGGCTTCTTCTAGTCTCATCTTCGTTACGACGCTTCTCGAGTTGTGCTGCGCGTTCCTCTGACGTCTCTTGAGCGCTTTCTCTCTTCTTCGCTTCGTTCTGTCGTTGTTGTGTCTCTTTCGCGCTCTCCATAACGACTACGGTACACTGAGGTGAAGCGCGCATACATACACCCCGCGAGGCGACACCTCCTCTGTCTCTACACAGCGGAGCACATCTGGGGCCAGATTGCAAAACTGCCAATTAGGAAAATTGTCAAAAACTTGTCAAAACGGTGTCAATAAGCCTCGCTCCTCTTGGTCGGTCGTGGCCGGCAGCCATTTTGCTTTTTTGCGTCATGGGTGGATGCAGATTATGTCACTGATGTGGCAGAAGTGGTGGCGTTGCACACCTAACTACGCAGGCGGAAATTGACACATTTTTGTTACAGTCTCGAGGCGGTCACTTTGACTGGCGTTTTTGACAGAAAATGGCGGCGGTGTACGCGGCCATACGACTGAGGCGGCTGCACTGGCGCGAGCAACGGCGAAGGAGGGCGCACAAGGACGAGTTCGACTTGCCGGACGAGCTGTTTCGACGCCTTTTTTGACTGGAGAAGCAGACGGTGGAGTGGCTAGCGACGAAGTCGCCGATGAACTGGGAGGTTCGCGTGAGAGCGCGTTGTCGGTGCGGCGGCAGGTGCTATGTGGACTGCGGTTCTTTGCTACCGGCGGCTTTCAAGCTGCCGTTGATAATGAGCCGTACGTCTGCATCGCACAACCAACGGAGAGCAAATGCGTACAGCGGGTATTGGAGGCAATTTGTAAAGTTAGTGCTCAATAAGGAGTGGGTTTCGTCGTCACCTCTGTGACACACAGCTACATATAAGACGCGCTTATGCTGGCAAAGCACTTTCTTTTTCCCAGAAAATGGCACTTCGTGGTCGTCTTCTGTTCCCCAAGGGGAAAGAAACAAACAACCACTCGTCACATACTGCAACACCTCACCTTTTGGCATTTTTGTCATCGATCAAAAGACGAAAGAGCGGAACAACACAGACTTTAACAAGTTGTCTTCGTCGATTTCGTACTAAGCGCTTCTTGCAAGTTCGCTCGGTAGTCACGTTACCTTCACTGCATTCGTTGAAATTTTTCTGCGCACTTAGGTCAACCGCACAGTAGCTTGATTTCTGGCGCCGCGTAAAAACACTAACACGGCGTGGGATCGGCTTCTTTCGTTCAAAGCGGCTTGACGTTTTACCGCTGTCAGCGCGTCACCGTGGCAGCAAAAGTTACCACCAGAAAATTTATTACCACATTATCAAATCCTATTTTAAGCGAAAGTTATTGCCCAAGGGCATCAATGATGAGTGAAGGTTTGAGGAATGATGTAGTAGAGAATAAATGAATGGAAAAAGGCTAGCTGATTTGATGAAATCCAGTAGAGAACGATAGTACGGTCCCTGCGACCAGGCAATGTATGAAGCAGGGTTGCTTGGTCGCTTCACGCAGGTCGCAGGGTCCCTTCCCGGCTCTCTGCACCAGCTCATCAACGGTATTGAGCTGCGCATTCTCTTGTAAAGTTACTACCGGTGTGATGCGTGGAAGGCACGTAATGGTTCTCATAGCCTCTCAGTTCACAGCTTCAATGCGATCGCATAGGGCTCTTGTAAGATTTCTAAACTGGGCTTGATATACAATGCGTGGCTGCAGAACTGCCTTCACCAACTGCCGTGCAACGAACGAGCCTGCGCTACCAGTTTTACGAGCAAATCTTCTAGTCAAACCCAAAGTCTGAATAGCTTGGTTTTTTGCCTTAGAAAGCCATGCAGTCGCTGATCCTGATTGGTGAATCATTAAGCCAAGGATTTTTACACTCGGACTTTCCAGTAGTGGGGTGCCTGATAGACAAAGACGGATTGGACTTCCAGCAAGTTTATGGCGTCCCTAACGGTTGGAAACTGACGTGTATGTTGTTTATGCACAGACAGCAGCAGTCCGATGGATGATGTGTAATTAGAGGTAACATCCAAGGCAGATTGAAGGGCAGCCTCCCGAGTACGGAGAATTTGGTGAGTACTCCACACTGTGATGTCTTCAGCGTACTGCAGAAGTTTTATGCCACGGATTTCATGCAAGCGCCAAGACAGCGGGATTAAAGCAATATTATATAACGACGGCGACAAAACTGATCCCTGGGGCACGCCGCAGAGAGGAAAAAATGATCCGACTACTTCGCCGCTGAGACGTACTGCAAATTATCTGCCTTCCAAAAATGATTCGACAAACTACGCACTCTCAGAGGGAGATGAAGCATATCAATGGAGTTCAGAATGGCTGCATGACTGATGTTGTCTTATGTTTTTCAACGTCCATTGCTAAAACGGTACGCACATTGCGGCTGCAGGTAGATGACAAAACTGCAGATGTCAAGACAGCCAACCAGTCCTCTGTACCACTATATGGACGAAAGCAGAATTGTGCGGGGTCGCAAAAACCATGCCGCTCGCCACCTTGACAATCGGGTGGCTAGCATTTTCTCCGCCAGCTTGCACAGCGTAGGAGTTAAGCAGATCGGTCGCAAGTTTGCAAGGTCCGTCGCAGGCTTTCCTGGTTTCGGGATTGGAATCACGCCAGCGGATTTCCAGCTCTCGGACACTACGCCATCCAACCATACTTTGTTTATGGCATCTGGTAGTAATGTTGTCACTACTAGACACTTGTAGACAATATTAAAATATTAGGGGTATATTTCAACAGCCAGTTAAGCTGGGATAATCACGTTAACGCTGTCATAAGCGAGCTTTCTCGTGTCACAGGTATCATTAACCGGCATCGTTACTTACTTCCATGCAAAGTTAAACTTCTCCTGTATAATTCGCTCTTTAGGTCCCAAGTAAACTATGCGCACTTAGTTTTTTGGTACAACTACAGTTACCAATAATAATAAGATTTACGTTTTACAGAAAAAGGCTCTACGTGTAATACTCAACGTCCGTTCAGATATGAACACATGCGACTTATTCCGCCAGTTCAAGGCCGTAAAACTATCTCAAATGTATAACGTTAAGCTGGCTGAAAGATATAAGAAGGACCTAAGAAAAAATGTGAATTACTTGCGTGACACGGCACACCTTTCGCTAAATGTACAAGTTTACCCTAGCAGACACACCGAACTATGGCATATTCCAACATGCCGCACAATATATGGTACATATGGCCTAGCAAACACGCTGCCCCGTCTTTTAAAAAAGTTTCATGCCACAGAAGCTGATGTATCATGAACATGCCGCAAAAATATACAGGATGTATGTGCTACTTTTTAGATTTCATCATGCTTTCACTACTTCCTTATCTCTTTCGTTGCATAAAGTGTTGACCTGATTTGAATAATCAAAGACATGTTTTTCTGTGCTGTATATTTTTCTGTTGCTTTTTTGTTATCATTTTTTATGTACGCTTCATTTCCTCATTGTCTTTTCTGATGATTTTTGTGTATATATGTTGCCTGCTGCCCTGCAATGTAGGGGCCGAGGGGCATGTCAAGCCACAAATTCTGGCTTTTTTCCCTCGACCCACACCATGTATACATGGCAAATAAATTGAAATTGAAACTGAATTGAGGATCTGCGTTACTGAGTTTCTTGTACACCTCGTATCCAATATTTCCCGAGCCAGGCGCTGTTTTCCGTTTCTCATCATCTGCGGCAGCCAGCAATTCAGCCATAAGAATGGACACGCAATTCCATCTACGTCGACATCAGAGCGCATTTGATATACATGCGCTGGGATGCCTGTCATATTTAATCTAGCGGCTGAAGAAGGCGCAGCATCGTATTTTTGGAAACACTTTCGCGCTTCTTCTTTGGCTAAATCATCTGGCGACAAGTTAGCGGCGAAACATGTGGTTGCTGCTGCGTCATTCAAACGGCCACCGCATTCCATTGTACGGAATGTTCGTCAGAGAGAGGTATTCGAGGATTTTGCAGAAAATTGTTCGCACCACGCATGCCACTGGTGTCGAGAGAGGTCTCGTTCATATTTGCGTGCCTTAGCTGTAAGATAGTGTATTCGCGTACGTGCCTGCGACGAAGAAGGGTCTCGCGTAGCAGCCAGTTCGGCTTGACGGCGTGCCGCCCACAAGTTAAGAAGACCGAGGTCTGGTGCCGGTCGACCAAACATCAGTCCAGGTGCTAGTGGCAGCACTGCTGAGCGCTGTTTGTATGCGCTCAACAACGATTGCCGAAGAATCTGAGGAGAGATTTCCATACAGGAGTGAAAACTGTCCCAGATGATCACAGAGCATTTGTAACGTAAAGGTCGGAAATGTGACGTGTGAAGACCGATGAGTATAGAGTGATGATCACTTCCCCAGCAGTCTGGATTCATGTGCCAGGAGGGAGTACCCGGACCTCACCACCACGTCAAGTGTGCAGCATAGAAAGCGCTGTGAGCTTCACGCACTGGCCGTGCTGCTGTCCCAGGATGGTTGAGCAGCAAAAATTGGGCATCCGCGAATGCGTCCCGCACACGCCTGCCACGAGGGCTTGAAGTGGGGTACCCCTAATCCTGTTGAGAGGCGTTAAAGTCGCCTCTGACTAAAATCGAACACACGGGATACTGCCGACGGACACTTCTTAACCAGCCAAGATAAATACGGGAGGAAGCACCATCTACCGGTCTACTGTAAAATGAAACGACCAAAATGGTTCCCGTCTAAAATTTCGCAGCCACTGCCACTACCCCTTGATACGACGCGCACCAGTTTTCGAGAGCAAGGCGTATATGCGGAAAACGTGAGTCCACAAACACCGCCGCCTTTCCAGGGGGAGCAGCAGTTTGTACACGACGGTCTATCATTGAAGGAGACATGTAGGCACTGAAGTCTGGAATCGATGGCAAGGTGTTTATTTCCTGTAGCAACATGACCCTTACCTGGCGCTTCTGAATTTGTAGTCGGGCCTTGAGCTCTCCCACCTTCGTGGAAATGCCTCTTCAGTTCCATTGCAGCACACCAGCACGACTAGAACTTGCCATTTCTAGTTACTAGCCCAAGCGCTGTAGTATCACGGACGTCAGGTTGGACAACTGGTTGACCATAAACCGGACCAAAGAAGTCACAGATTTGTCCAGTGGCATTGCGGTAATCTGGGAAGAGGCAGCAGGAAATGACACAGGTGGGCGGCAGGAAAGCAATGTTGCTGCGCCATTGATAGATGTGGCGGATGATTCCGCTGCCCGTCTACGTCAAGCGAGCAGTTCACGGTGTTGGCGGAGCTTAGTGACCTCCGCTAAAAGACGAGCGATTTGTTCGTCGACTGCGGCAATATCGTCCTGCAGTAGTTCAGGCACACTGCGCTGCTTTGTTGGCTGTTTTCGTAGGCGTTCTTTTCGCACACTATCGTTAGAAGGCTGCTGAGCTAAGGATCATGCGAGGTGCCCTCAGGGAGCTCCGGCCACTCGTCGGCATCCCACTGGAGAGCTGCGAATCGATTCGATGTCTGCAATGAAGTTATACTATCAGGTATTGGCCAATGCTTAGCCATTCGACGATGAGCTGTGTTGCCTTTTGTGTTGTCGGATAGCTTGGAGATGTTACCTCGTGGTCGTCGGATTTAAAAAGGCCGCATCGATATGCCACTATCCCTCCTGATGTACTTTCACCGGCAGCAGTGAAGGGGCAGGATTTGCGCATATTCCCAGTACGGAAGCAGTTATAGCAATATACCACACCCGTTTACTTGGCCGAGGCCGTACAATACAGCCATAATAGTACACACGGGCTAGTAGCGTCAGAGGGCCTTGCAAGGTGACTATGCAAGAGGGCCCCTTTCCCATGCGTCGGGCCTGGATGACACGTTGCGTGGGACAGTACACCTCACGCTGGAGTGCAGTTTCATCCTCAGTGATATCGACGTTGTAGACGACGCAGCGCTGCATGTCGGAGCCTGCAACTAAATACACTTGTACTGGCACTGAGATTTAGCATGTTAGTGAAATACTGGTGAGCGTTTGCAGCCGTTCTACGGCAGTCGGAGTCGGAAGCCAGAATGCAATAATGTTGGACTTTGTCCTAGCTGTGAAGCCCCGAAAACCTTTGGTTCCGAAAAACGCATCCAAGTTAGCTTGTAAAATCTTGTTTGGTATATCCGCGAGGCTTTTTTTGGCCATTAATATAACGGTCACTTTGTAAGAAGACGTTCCGGGTGTAGGCTCCACCGAGTTCTCGATCGTAAGACAAGTGCGCTTACCTTGGGAGCCATCACTTGGAATCGGTTGGCTGTCGTTTGAGGGAGGGACGCTTGTAGGTTGCAGCAGTGCACTTTTGCGCGGGTACAGGTGCAAATAAGCCCATTTGAATGCCCGGTTCATTATGCCGTGCGGTTTGCAGCTAATCCGGTTGTGTAGAGTTGGTGGCCCTTGGCCCTAGGGGCCCTTGGAGGGGTGCATCTGCCGATGAACTGGAAGCACAAAGCTGGACCTGGCGCCGCGGATCAGGTGTCGACTGGGTGGCAGGTGCTGCCGCGAGAGACGGCGGCAGAGCTACCTCCGCCAGTGTCGCAGCGGAGGCACTAAACCTAGTGTCATTGTCCAGCTCAGCTGCACTCATGCATGGTTACCAGGAGGCCTCAGACGGTGGGAGGACGTCCGGAGCTTCTTTAGAAGGCGAGGATGCAGTGCTCTTCAAATAGGGCACGCATTTACGGAGATGGCGAGGTTTTTCTGAAGTGCAGCCACTTTAGCAGGGACGCTCTTCTTCTTCTTCGTCGATCATGAAATCGATGCGTATTTCTTAAGTCTTTTTAAAAATATTAACAGACAGCCCCTCGGCGTGGAAATAAATGCTCTCATGGCGCCGCCCTACTGTAATTGTCTGAATCTTCGTTGCGTCAAGTGGTGACGTCTCTTCATTTTGTCATTTTTACGTCACTGTCAACAACGTTTGACAGAATTTGTGACAGTTGCGTAATCCGGCCCATGGTGGAGCGAGTGGCGACGGCGGCGCCATCTGTTGGAGCGCGGTTGCGGCTTTGCTAGGCAACGGCGGCTCAAGGTCATTCGTCGGCCACGGCATACGGCTGAAGTGCGCGACAAGCCGAAATGGCTCAAAAATGGCTCGCTGGCTGGCGTAGTAAACCTTTCGCTTTAATAACACAATGAACGCCCACGGCCTATAGAAACCGAGGCGAGCACTTGGTTTCGGCGGCTGCGGGGGCTGAGTGACGTCATAGCTGTCACGTGGTTTCTCTTCGGTTCAAGGTCAAACTCGCGGACACCGCGAAGAAGCTACTGAGAGGAGTAGTAAAGCTTTCGCTTTTAAACACCGCTTCTGGTGCGTAACAATGCCATAGCATCACGCCACAGTATAGGAGGAGGCCCAGGCGAAAAGGGGCCACATCTCATCTAAACTGTGGGAAAACTTCACCGGATGTTTACGTGTTTACATGTGCGGATGCGCCTTTCAGCAACGACTGGGCCGTGGCCAGCCGAGGTGCCTAGTGACTCGATGCACGGGTGAGTCTGTTGCGTTTGTGCTGCTACTCTCGCTGAAAGCATTGGAGAATACAGGTGCATCTTATAAAATTGTCTGCAGACTTTGTGTAGAATTCTTACAGACGCAATTGCCATCCTTTAGAACTTGTCTATGAACAATCCATAAATTGTCTATAAAATAGTGCCTAAAACACCGTTAATTTCTCTTCAGGTATGAAAAATTGGCCTTAACTTAAATGTACATCTGGACAGTCTATAGATTAGCATTAGACCATAACCTATGGCAATTTCAATTAATATTTCCCTATAGGCACACTATAACAATTGCAACTTACTTTTCTCTAAAGTCAATATACACACTGCCATTAGACTAAATTTCTTTTTCTCTAGTAAAACCAATTCCCGGGCTTTTTGGTACTTACTGAATACAGCAAAAGTTCCGCAGCGCTAAAAAAGACAAACATGCCGAAGACAAGGACAAGACGGGCAGTGAACTTTTCCTTTAATCTTTTTGTCCTTCCGAGATGTGTAGATGCTCTATAGACTCAATGTCATAATGTGTCACAGCTTCATTGTGGATCATATAACATTCGCTTGAGAAAAAAGTTTCGCATTCCTGGAACGATAGCGTCCACTGGCTTCTACGTAAGCAGAAAGGTATTTCACTGGATCCCTTGTAAAATCTGAGTTACTTGCTCGGCCAGTGGTTGGTGAGAGAAAAAAACGATTTACAATCATATGTAATAACCAAAAGCTACCATATGTCAGCTAGCGTAATTAGTTTAGTCACTCAGCTTTGTGACGCTTATTGACTCTGTCGACATAACTTTTTAATTGCAATCGAAATATGCTAACACTTCTTTAACCACTTCTGCAGACCTGGGAGGGTCTAGCGCAACATTATGTGTCGCACCTGCGAACGTGCTGTATTCTTCGTGCCCGAATGTTGAATGAGTATGCAGCATTGCATGCAGCAAGTACTCTGCATCGTGGCACCGAAACAATTACTGGAGTTCTCCACCTCCTTCGCTATTTCGGGGATTTAAAGAAATATTCAGAGAGGACAGTGCCATTCGTGAAGTTATGGTCCCCGCAAGACGCTCTGACTTAAGAGAGTTCTTCGATACAATTCCATTCCACCTTTCAATCGTTAATGCCCCACGCGCTTAACTCAGAAATGTCTCACCAGCGATTCCAGCTTTCTGCATTAAAATTAGTAAAAATAAATATGGAAAGACAGATGTGAGAATTCAGGGATATACGAATTGCTTGCAAATACCGCTAGAAGAGTCTAAAAGACGACGTTCTGTGCGCGATTAACATATCTTTGCCGTTTGCATTCACGTGTAAAGGTGCAGCGACGCGAATGTCACATATACAGTATATTTTCGTTTCTTTCATATACCCGCTGCTTCGGAGCCAATGATACACTTACCAGCTGGAGAGTCGACCGAGTTGACCATCTACCGCGTAACTTTCGTAAGGAAAATGCAGATGTTTAATCGTTTAAATACCTGAGATCACCCAGGTTCACATAAACAGTCACTCTACTCTCGAGGTGAATGAAGCTAATCACACTGAAAAACCACTTGTTCATGGAAGTCACTTTTGGGGAAACTAGAAAATAGAGTTTCCTTCCATTATCTTCTCCAAGAAAGCGTGGCTGCGGAATGAAGAAGATGGCGACTAGAAAGTCACAGCTGTTAGGAGAAACGCAAATTACAAAAGAAAGCGAAGAGGTGGAGTAACGCTCTCTCCGTCTGAGGACGGCGTCACGCGGAGGACGTGGTGGCTATCGTCCGTATTAGAGGTGACAATCCGGACCCGCACTTCCCGCTGAAGTCTTCGAGGTCCACGTCGTACACCATGACCGCCGCCATGCCCATGTCATCAGCGTAAGCCTTCTTCAAGCGCCTCCGCCACGCATCTGGGTCGGCGAATGTTGCAACCTGTCGGGATGCGGCCAAAATAAGGCTAGCGTTACAAACCTACCCAGTCGTGACTGCTATAACGCAAGATTAAAGCTTTTTTATCCTTCTTCCGCACCACATATATTTCCATACCATAAATATTTCTTCATGGAGGAAGGAAACTCGGGAGAGACCCTGCCCATACAGCACGCTGGGAGGAAAGTGTGGAGAAAATCACGTTGTTTTTCTCTATCGGGAGGTAATCTTCTCCGGGCGCAGCGTAGGAACAGCTTCGTTGTAGCTGTTTAAAAACCGGGCGGCAGCAGCGGGCCGCGGCATACCAGTTGAGGTGCGGCGTAGACGTACTTAACTGCTCGAATTTCCGTTTGTGATAGTGCTCACAGGCTGACGTTGACGGCGTTCACCCATATCTCAAGGTGGAATTCAGTGCAAAGCTCTCGTTGCGTGCACGGATCTGAACGTGCTCGCCGACAACGATAACACGGGGATTTCGTCTACTGCGAGACTGCTCGGAGCCATAGGGAGACCGCCACAGTTCACTGAGGGGCATTCGCGCTGCTTGTTCACCAGTGAATAAATACGATTAAATTTCGTGTCTTGTGCGCGCAGTGTCGGTGTGCCATTCGTGCAGTGTGCGTGTGCGCGTGCGCGTTCCTATCGGCAGTAAAACCTCGTTGCTACTTATGCATGTGCTTGTAACGCTCCAGTGATGCAACCGGTGCTGATTATAAAATAACTGACATTTTTGTTCAGCGATTGCGCGTCCGTGAGCGGTGGGGTCATGACAAGGGCAGCGTGCAGTATTGTAAACGAAGCAGCTCACTCGCTTGTTCTCAGTATACTAAATCTTTGCTGCATACCCGTTTCAAGCGTGTAATGTTTGAGGCTTCTACCAAGGCGTTTACCTCTGAGACGGGTCGGGGTCAAGTGTATAAGTTCATATCGGGGTCAAGTCTGTATTTTTGGTCGCGCTATATTGAGATTCATTTCCTGTAGCAGGTTTTGCAATTCCTTTTCTGGCTGAGGTCATTGTAAAGAAGTCGGAAAAAGGCGAACCATTTTCGCACTTTATTACAACGAAAATGTACCGCCCTTCGTGCACTGTATGAACGTCAATTGTTCTCAGTTTTCACACTGTAATGAGGCTGTAACTGAATTTGGAGGCCTTTTCTTTCTTGTGTTTCTTGCACCCATGTGCTTTGATAGAGCTCTTTGTGGTAAAAATACTTGGTATAATGAGAATGCACATGTGCATGGCATAAATTGACTCTCATTGCCGGTACTGTGGACCACAAATAAAGTGTGCTAATATTCAGTTACATTAGAACCTAGTATTCCACCAAATAGAGAAAGTGGTGCGCACAGCTGCAGCTCTGCACGTCAAACGTGAAGCACAGCATTGCAGCAATGCACAATAGTGTGAAACTTATATTGCAGCCACTGGGTACTCAAACTTCTAGAAGCAGTCCGAAAAGCTATGGTCATGTATATTACGCAACAAAACTTGATTTCTGTACATGAAACATGCTATGTTCCAGTGCTACAGGGGTGGATTTATAGACCGTTCTTAAAGGGGGGCGGTCCCATTTGAAACATGTATTTCTCGGAATTTTTTCGTTGAGAAACAGGGATTCCGCATGGTTTTCCTACGAAAAATTTCAGCCTTTCGTAGGGGGCGTAACCCCCTCCCCCAGAATAAATCCTCCTCTGCCGCGCTACTATAGGCACTGTCGGACATCTTTGTTTCTGTCGCCTCTATGAGCGGCTCTTGGAGTTGTGACTCAAAAGTCATCGTTGGCACGGCCAGCATTATGAACACGTTATGATACTAAATATTCCATTCAGGGTCAAGAACTCAAACATTTAACATATTTGCCCTTCTACACTGCTGTATGAGAAAGCATTCGTGGCATGGCCAGCCGCACGAAAGCATTATATCAACATAAATATAGTATTGAAGACAAAAACAAAGTACTGCAGGATTTTTTATTGCTTACTGTTGCAGCAGAAGGCCCTGTTGACACAACCAGCTGCCAAAACATACGCAATGGAGGCCGATTACAATATGCAACCTGAATAGCAGCTAGGAAAGGCAAGCTGAACACTAAGCTGGGCTGTGGCCATGCATGGCAGCATTCTTCAAGCCTCAGCCAAAAGGAGGTACGTGCACACTCATTTAGCATAAAACTGATAGGGTTGTGATATTCAGGGGAGAGAGTGATTACAGTGCAGCTAGCATGAGGGCCACTTTTACGCGAGCATATCTTGCAAACATCGTCGTCGTCATCATCGTCACCACCAGCCTGACTACGCCCAATGCAGGGCGTGAGGCCTCTGCCAAGTCTTTCCAAATAACCCTGTCCTATGGCAGCTTCGGTCATCATATCCTCACGCACTACTTAATCTGATTCGCCCACGCTACCTTTTGCCGCCCCCTGCTACGCTTGCCTTCTCTTGGAATCCACTCTGTTACCCTTAAGGAGAAACTCTAATCTTGCCTTCGCATTTCATGCCCTTGTCATGCCATTTCATTCTCTTGATTTCGACTAGGATGTCATTATTCCCCGTTTCTTCCCTATCTCGCTCTGCCCGCTTCTGCTCTGTTAACGTTACACCTATAATTTTTGCTTCCACAGCTCGCTGCAGTGTTCTTAACTTAAGCTGAACCCTTTTCGTACAGCTGTTGTGCACTTTTTTATTGAGGGTATCGGTAAACTGCCATTCAAGCAACCCTACATCCAAAACCTTGCTCAGGGATCACACGCATGAAGTTCTAAATTCATTCTAGCAAAGAAGGATTTTTTTACAACCCCATAAGCAGATTTTACAGCTGTACACTCAAAAAATCATTATGCTCTCAAATACAAAGTGTTGCAGAGGGCCATTTATGTATAAGCCTCGTGCCAGCAAGCTGGACAATATACTACAACATTTCAGGGTAGCAACTTTATAGTGTAACAACTTTATATGGTAGCAATATACTACAACTTGAAAATTGAAAAGTAGCCTCGTGGAGAGGCCGGGACCGGCAAACGGAACCGAAAGCCATGCTAGTGAGCCGGGGTATATGACTATAGCGGACTGGTGGGCGCACGAATGTGCTTATGAAGATTTTGGCCCTGTGGTATAAGAGAGCGGGCAAGCTGGCGGCATTCTTCAGCATATGTGGCTGCTGGAGAAACAGTCAGGGCCTCGGACACATCAGGGCGATACGGGAGCACAGTACTGCAGGTGGGCTCGCGGCCATAAAGATGGAAGAAGGGAGAGAAACCACTTGTGATCTGTGTGGCAGTGTTATAAGCGTATGTTAGAATTGAGAGAATGTGGTTCTAATTTGAGTAGTCAGATGCAACGCACGTGGCACGCTTGTCGCTCAATGTGCGGTGGGTTGAAACATGCAGTAATGCCATTTGTTTGAGAGTGATAGGCCGCTCTAGTGCGGTGAACAATGCGGCATTGGTGAAGGAGTTCGGTCGCCGAGAAGTTCCTTAGATGAACCATGGCGCGAAACGAGATGATGCAAGATGAAAGACGCAACATCTTCTGCAGAAGCGGAAGGCAAGGATCAGGTTTCGACGTAGTGGATGAAGTTATCCACTCCCACTATAACCCAGCGGTGTGCAGCCCGAGTGATTGAAAGGGACCCGTTAAGATGAATGGAACGCGGTAGAGTGGGCGCACGGGGCAGGGCAACGGCTGCATCGGAGCGGTACAACGATGAGGAGGAGTTTTGTGACGATGGCGTTCAGAGCACTAGTGAATATATTGTCGGATAAAGCGGTACATTTCCCGAAAGGTAGAAGCGGAGTCGAAGGCGGGTGTAAGTCTTCATCACACCGGCGCGAGCACATTGGGGGTTGGCGTGAAAAGATGCGCATATGTCGCCACAGAGGTGCCAAGGAATGACTAGGAGCCATTTGCGTCCGTGAGGAACGTATTTGCGGCGCTTAATTAGTCCGTTTCGTATTGCAAAGTGGCGAGCTTGACGACTGAGAGTCAGGGCCGCCGGAAGAAGAGATGCTATAGATAGGAGAGGAAGGAGGGAAGCGATCGAGGGGTTCTGACGTTCCTCAGATAGCATGTAGGCAATGCCGGGGGAAGACGAATCACTGGTGGCGAGAGATGTGGAGTCGAAGTCACAGGGGAGAGGTCAGCGAGATAGGGTGTAGGCGTCGGAATGCTTATGGCCAGAATGGTACATGACTTGAATATCATATTCATGTAAACGATGCATCCAAAGAGCAAGACGGCCAGAGGGGTGCTTGAGGGAAGACAACCAACAGAGGTCATGGCGATCAGTCAGGACAGAAAACTGGGCAAACATGTACATGAGCTCGGAACTTGCCAATATCCCAGAAGATCGCCAAGCCCTCTTTTTTCGTTACAAAATAATTCCTTTCGGCTTAGGTCCAATTGCGGCTGGCGAATCCAACATCCTGTTCGGCAAAGTCTGGTCTACGTTGTTTGAGGAGTGCGCCGAGTTCCACGTGGTTGGCATCAGCGTGAATTTGTGTGTTGGCTGAGGTAAAATGGCGGAAGCTCGGTGGGGACACACCTAGGCGGCGGAACGTGGAGAAGGCCGCATCACAGGCTGTTGTCCAAGACGAGTGGTTTGGGTCGCCGTCTAGCAGCTCAGCCAGAGGAGACAGGACAGAGGCCAAATTTCGCACGAACCGGCAGCATAAAGAGCATAGGCCTATGAAGCTACTCAGCTCTTTCAGATAAGTCGGTCCTGAGAACTCGGCGACTGGACGCAGCTTGGAAAGATCGAAAAAAAACGCTTTCTTTGAGACGACATGGTCCCAAGATGCTAAGCGCCGGCAAGCGAAGCTTCACTTCTTCAGGTTCCATTGCAGGCCGGCATCGGCCAGACATTGTAGGATACGCTTTAGACGGACCAGGCGGGACGAAAAAATCTAGAAAGGACGATGACATCGTCGAGGTAACATACACACATGTTCCACTTGAGGCCGCTGAGAATTGTGTCAATCATTCGCTCTAATATGACCGGAGAGTTTCACAAGCCGAATGGCATTATGTTAAATTCGTAGAGGACTTCGGAAGTAATAAAAGCCGTTTTCTCTCGGTCAGCAGCAGCAGCAAAAGGCACCTGGCAGCAAGCGTAGCGCAGGTCGAGCGAGGAGAATTCCGGCCTTGCATACGGTCGAGGGCATCGTCAATACGGGGAAGTGGATAGGCATTCTTCTGCGTAATCGTATTGAGTCGACGGTAATCAACACAAAAGCGGATAGATCCACCCTTCTTTCTTACGAGAACAAGGGGGAGGAACAAGGGCTCTCGGAAGGCTGGATGACGCTGCGCTGAAGAATGTCCTCCACTGCTTTGGCAATCACGTTCCGTTCAGTAGCTGACAAGCTAAATTGGTGCTAGCGCAAAGGGTCATGGGAGCCGCTGTCTAGGCAGTGAGTAACGACAGATGTGTGGCTCAGAGAGGTGTGCTGGAACTCGAAAGAGGGACGAAAACGCTGAAGCAATGCGACGACTTGATCGCGTTCGGCTGGCGAAAAGCAAGCATCGACAGGGGCAAAAAAAACAGAAACGGAATTTTGCTTTGGCGCAGCAGCAGGCGAATCAATGTCATCTATCTGGAGACGGTCTGGGCCTCCGAAGACAGAGTATGTACGAACATGATCGAGGGATTCGACAGGTCCGAGGCATTCGCCACGGAGAAGCGTTGATGGGCAAGAAAAAGGGTTTGTTACCTCATTTCTCTGTGACAATCGCAGACAGAAGAGCGAAAGGAAGAAGGAAACAGTGGCGACGGGCAGTCGGATTGAAGAAAAAAGCCGGATTAGAAAAGTAAGCACTTGGGAGGGGCACCACGGCTGTAGAAGAGGCAGGAATAGCGGCATATTCAGCGACCAGCATTTTAACGGTACGAGAAGAGGCGTCCCACAGGAGGTCGGGACAAAGGGGAGCAGTTCAATGCTGCAACGCACGCAGTCGATGATAGCATGATGACGGGTGAGGAAGTCACAGACCAGAATAATATCATAAGGACAGCGGGATAGCACGAGAAACAAGACGATGTACAAAACGTCCTGGATAGCAAGGCGAGCAGTGCGCGCTGCCAATGGTTGAATGCCGTGTGAGCAGGCAGTGCAGAGGGAAAAGTTTGGAACAGGCGTCGTCACTTTACGTAGTCGTCGACAAATTGCAGCTCAAATAAGGGAGACAATAGCGCCCGGGTCCAGAAGGGCGAGAATGGCGTCGCCATCGACAAGCACCTTGACAACATGGGCGGGGGAAGACAGAGGACTTCGGCAGTTCGATAGAAGGGCAGTTCTTGCCTCCGGAACTGCGGCTGTTATTTTTCCTCCGGACGGGCAGCAGAGCAAAGGCGCATTGGAGAGAGACCGACGACGAGGAGAAGGAGATCGGCATGAAGAGTGTGAACAACAGTGAAGAGGGAAGGAGTCCGCAGAGGGGCCGGATGAAATAGGCAGCGAGGGAGGCGCACTGTCGCAGCTCTGTAGGAGTGAACCGGCCCGGAAACTCGGCGCCAGCTGTCGACAAAGCCGTGCGACGCGGGCCGCCCAGCAAATGGTATAACAGATAGGGCGGTTGTCCTAGATGCGCCATGGGTTCACAACGGTGAGGCGGGGCGGCCGGTAGCGACGGGGTGGTGCCGGCGGTGGTGGCAGTGGTGCAAAGGACGGAGGAGACATAAGCGTCCGGGCGGCGAGTTCTGGTGCCGTATTCCGAGTTTGTGTCGTAATAAAAAGAGTCATAATCTGGCTCAGCGGCCGCACCTGACTGGTCAAAACGCCGGAAGCGGATGTCGGTTCGGTTGCCACGGTGAGCGGCGGCAGGATGTCACTACGTCGCGGTTGCCACTGTAGCTCTTTGCCGACTAATGTAACGAGACCAGTGCGAGAGATGAAACAATCAGCCACAAGTTTAGTTTCCCATTGGATTCCACTGTAAATGGGTAAGATGAAAGCTGCTTTATTTACACAATGAACTTCAAACAAATAGAAACAATTGTTCCGGTACTCTTTTCTGTACCGAAAGGCTGGAGGTGTATTTAGGAAGAAAATATTTTACGCAATACGCATGCCTTTTCAGTGATAGACGGCGGCCGCTACAGCCGTAGATCTCCTATAGTAAATAAAAGGCAGCTAGCTTGCTCGCATAACACGGCGTTTTACATTTATCTTGAGGAGAAGGGAACGGAGAGGAAAATTTGTAGCATGCACTCACTCGCCACACAATGCGCGCTCCGTGCTATGCTGAACGAAGACGCCGTGACGAATTGCCGCCTGCAACATCGCTGAACTTAAGTTGCTGCAGTGATCGGAGGGTTGAGCAAACGGTAATTTATGTTTTTGATTGCTTTTATGCACGTACTGCTAGAGCAGAGAGATGGCGCTGATAGGTTTTTAATTTTCCTGGGGGCAATAAATAAAAAGGACGAGATGAAAATCTTCTTGTGTTTCTCTTCATAGATGCGTTGGAAGACTTCACAGGCGAAGGTTCATAAGTTCGCCATGGTACGAAGCACAGGCATGCCTACACTGAAGCCTGAAAACTAACTTGCAAGCTAACTCGCGAGCTCAATGCAGAGCAACATCTCCGCGGGTATCGAGAACCGTAAAGGACGCCGAAAGACCACATCTGGCATGTCAAACGCGTTGGTGTAGCAGCGCGCCGCTGACGACTGACCATCCGTACACATGAGTGGTTTCACGCTGGTATACATTACACACGATCATGATGCAGGAGAGCTAATCGAGAGTTCTAGAATAGGAATTGCACGTTTGCGTGCAATAAAAGCAAGTAATTTGCGGGTCATTATGCTTTATATTACATCATTTAGCATACGCAGACGAGATAACTCCGGTGATAGGGGCGCCATTAGGTTTTTATGAAGAGAACAATTTCCACAACAAATCGGTGCTTGTTAGGCCTACAATCTAATGAATCGTCGACGGAAATAAAACAAACAGGCCAGATTTGTCGTCATTGCGATATTTTATAGGCAAGATAAAACGAAGCGAAAGTCCTGTACCCAGTTTATAGCCAGTTTACGTTCCGAGCAGTGAGGTAGTCAGAAGCGAGATTGTAGACCGCTGGCGCAGGAAGCGACTCGTTGGGCACTGCTTCAGGACGTCAAAGCTTTGACAGAGTTTGGTGACATCGACAACAGTCTGCTGATTGTTGGCGAGCAACATCTGGAACGCGTCATCGGAGGTACTTGTCAGGATGTTAATTTGGCGGCCTCAGGCATCGATGGGCTGATTTGCATGCATACGTCCAGAACGTCTTCAATGTAACTCGTAAATATTTCGCTGAGGTGCTGAGCGTGAGCGCGGAGGCGTTGCTCGGCGCGCAGTCTGCGCACAGCTGGACGGCATAATACCTCCGAGAAACTGGTCTTGAAGGTAGACCAGGTCGGCAAGTCGGCCTCATGATTTCGAAACCACAGATTAGCCACGTAGATGAGATAGAATAAAACGTGACCGAGCTTTGTGGTATCGTCCCGTTTGTTGCAGGTACTGACGCGCTCGTACCACGAATAATCACTCGTCGACATCGTGGCCGTCGGCGCCACTGAAGACGGTGGGGTCGCGCTCTCGGAGCCCGCCGGAGCAGACGATGGTAGGCGAACGAACGGGGGCTGTCTGGCTGGTGACTTCGTGCATAACCGACGTCGGCGCTAAGCAACGGCTACGGAGATCCAGAGTAAGACAGGGAAGGTATAGCAGCTTCCACCGAATGTAAGAGGGGGTTGCGGCTCAGCTTGAATGTGCAGCACGCCCAGTTTGCGACACGCAACAACTGTTCAACCAAGCGTTCGGGCAGCGAACGAGCTTCACACCACATGTTCGTCGTCGTCTTTTTGCATCTTTTTCACCAGAGTGAGCGAGCGTCGCTGCTAAGCTACAGCATAAAAAATAGCTGGAGGAATGCCAAACTATGGAACTTACTAAAACGCGGGCTTTTTTCACCACGCCAGTACGCGATTTATATTTTCTTTTTATTTACTTTTAAGATTGTATTTTAATATTTTATTCTTAATTTTTTATTTTCATTTATTTTTATGTTTATTATCGTTTTTTTTTCTCTACAACGTGGAGGAATGCGATAGCATCGATTTTTCTAGAACGCGGGTTTTTTCCACGACGCCAGAAGAGATTTGTTATTTTTATTTTATTTTTACTTTTCTTTTTTTGCTAACTGTTTCTTTATTTTTTGATTTATTGTACTTTTAACGTCCAGGTGCTATGCCGACGTCCGTGGCTGTTTTGAAAGCCAGGTGCTGTGTCGACATCCTTGGCTGTTGTGTCGTCGAAGTGTCATTAATTGAGTAATTGAGATTCATAAATCAGATGTATCCCATAGCAAGATCTCAATACGCACTATTTAACATAACTTCTGCACATCAATCTTCACAGAACGACGCAATCGGACGGAGAATGTTTTGGTACATGAAACACAGTACATAAACTCGGGCTTTGTGACTTCGAAGTAAAATTATCCTGTGTATTTAATTGCAATAAACGAACCATATTTTAACACAGCAAGATCTCATCACGCACTATTTAACGCAATAAAATTTTAGCACATATGCCTTTATAGAACGACACAAACGTGTGCAGAAGCTATGTCGACGTCCGTGGCTATTGTGACGTCGAAGTGTAATTTTCGCGTTTAATTAACTGATTACATCACATCTACCATATTTTTCCCACAGCGAGATCTCATCAAACACTAACGCAATCAAACTTCTGCACATTGATCTCCACAGAAGGACGTAATCGTGCGGAGAAACTATTGCTGACACGACACCCGGGACATAGCCATGCATTCATTTGTTATTAACAATTAAATTAGGTCACCGCCCCTGCGGCCAATTTCGAAGTGGCAAACTCGTTCCTAGGAAACGAACGCCCTCACAACTTTGCCAATGTATCGGGTCGAACGTTTGGCATTGAATACGTTGCATACGCAATGCCTTATGACCTCGAGCGTACGGGAAGCTTGGAAAAACGCTGATAGCATGATCCGCCGTTAAGGAGATGTCGAGGACTTGAACAATTCAAGATAGATGAGCTTCCTTTTCATTGCATATACATTTGCTTAAGCAATCGTGAATAGAGTCAGGACCACCTGAGACTTGAATCAATCTTAATGATTAGGCAGGCTTTTGTAAAGGATGCTCGACAGCAGACTATATTCACAGTATCAATCCTTTGGCAGAAAAATGCGCAGAGTATACGCAACCTTTATTTATAGCCTTTATAGATTACGAATGAAGCATCTCAGTCGGATCTTCAGCGGTCATGCAGGTACTGCGAAAACAGGGAGTAGAAGAGCGTTGTGTGAAAATACTGCAAGATATCTATAGCGGGTGAGCAGCTAACATCGTCCTTCGTAACGTCAGCAAAAAAGTACCTATAAGAAAGGGTGTCAGCCAGGTAGCCAAGATTTCGCAATGCAAAGAACGCCTGTTTAAAGGAGGTATTCAATAGAGTGGAATGGGAACCTTTGGAGATGAGAGTTGCTGGAAATGTCTTAGTATTCTGCTATTCGCTGATGGCATTGCTTTGCTTTGTCACTAAGGAGATGAAATGCAAAGCATGATCATTGTGTTCAACAGGTACAGCAAGGCTTTTGGCCAAAAAATGATGTGCAGAAAACTAACGTATTGCTCAATAGCCTCGGTAGGAAACAGCATTTTACAAATGGTAGCGGGATGGTGGAAGTGGTATGGGAATGCGTCTAGGGCAGGTAGTAACCGCAGACACGGATCACGAGTCAAATAACTAAAAGAACAAGACTGGTGTAGAGCACATTTGGCAGGTTCTCTCAGATCATGAATGGCAGGTTAGCAATAACTGTACCTACTGGTATTCATTTATGAGGCAGAAACGTGGAGGCTAACGAAAAGGGTTTAACTTGAGGAGAGCGCAGCTAGCTATGGAAATAAAAATTTGGTGCCGCGTTAAGCGACAGCAAGAAGGCAGAGTGGGTCAGGGAAGAAACACGGGCTAAGGGCATCCTAGTCGAAATCAAGAGGAAAAAATAGGATTGGGCAGGGCATGTACTGCGAAGGCAAAATTACCATTGTTGATTAATGGACTTGATTCTAAGGTAAGACAAGCGTGGCAGGGGGCGGCAGAGAGTCAGGAGGGCAGATGATTTTAAGTATTTTGAGGAGATAGGATGGCCGCAATTGGCATAGGAAAGGGTTAATTGGAGAGACATCAAAGAGTCCTTTGTCCTGCAGTGCAATTAGGCTGCTAATGATGATGATGACCCTTCAATACTGTAGCCTTTATAATTTTTTGTTTCTATTTTTACCCTATTCCGCAAATGTATCCTTTTGGCGGGCCAGTACTACTAGCGGCTTAAAAAAGGCACTTTATGCTGGAAGCAGTTCGTCCAAATAATTAAGGGGTTGTTCACGCAGAAATTCTTGATGTCCCTGTTTTCCGTCAACTCTGTGAATTTTCATGTTTTTCTTATTGTGATGTGCCTTGTAAATATTTACTTTATAATTATGTCATTGTCCTGAGCACTGTATCGGGTGCTTGGGCCCCGTCAGGCAGACTGCATCTGCCTTTTGCCCCTGTATCCGAGACCTTGTTGTCTGAAATAAAGATCTATCTATCTATCTATCTATCTATCTATCTATCTATCTATCTATCTATCTATCTATCTATCTATCTATCTATCTATCTATCTATCTATCTATCTATCTATCTATCTATCTATCTATCTATCTATCTATCTATCTATCTATCTATCTATCTATCTATCTATCTATCTATCTATCTATCTATCTATCTATCTATCTATCTATCTATCTATCTATCTATCTATCTATCTATCTATCTATCTATCTATCTATCTATCTATCTATCTATCTATCTATCTATCTATCTATCTATCTATCTATCTATCTATCTATCTATCTATCTATCTATCTATCTATATATCTATCTATCTATCTATCTATCTATCTATCTATCTATCTATCTATCTATCTATCTATCTATCTATCTATCTATCTATCTATCTATCTATCTATCTACCTACCTACCTACCTACCTACCTACCTACCTACCTACCTACCTACCTACCTACCTACCTACCTACCTACCTACCTACCTATCTATCTATCTATCTATCTATCTATCTATCTATCTATCTATCTATCTATCTATCTATCTATCTATCTATCTATCTATCTATCTATCTATCTATCTATCTATCTATCTATCTATCTATCTATCTATCTAATCTTTTCCCTGCTGGAGACATTAGCTTGCACACCGCAGTGCGATGTGTGGGTGCTCTCGCAAGATCCTGGCACTTACATCAACGTTGTAGGGGCCCACGAGCCTTTCCGTCATGAGGCACTCTGGATGGCTCGGCGTGTGGATAACCGGCAGGCCGCACACTGCCGCGTAATGCGTTCTGCCCGGCTGCAGCGTGTAGTTCTCCCAGCGCGAGGGCCCTGACGAAGGAGCCCCGAGTTGCGATACTTCCGCCGTGAACGTCTCAGGCGCTACCTGCGTATGTGAGGATTACCGTTTGCTTTTATTTTCACGACCGCTATGTTTCTGCTCGGGACCGACTATAACTGTTAGAGCACAAGCGGCAGCAAAACACTCATTTTCGCAGGCCGAGTAATTGGCTCGGCCACTATGTCCTTCAGCAGAGCTTGTGAAAAGAATAAACTAAACAGGGTTGGTGAAAAGTAAGAGCCCACTTAGCGTGAAAAGGCCCCTGTCGGTTAAAGTGACGGCGGAGCATGCCCACGAACTATGATCATCTACTGGAAGCAGAAGGAGGACGTATAGTGTTGCGTTCTACTTTATGCTGAGTTGTAACTGGGCTCTGGGAAATTGTGTAGTGGAGGGGTACGAATATATCCGACCATATACGGATCTGTGTACGCAAGTCGTATCTGCGAGTGTCGAGTATGATGCTCTACGACCTCAGTTATGGCGACCGTTTTCCAGCTTTGCACTTTTGTATGTACTGATTTTTTGTGCAATCTAACCTATTCACGAGTACCACCCAGACCGCCATGCAGAACGTCCTGGGATGCCACCAATGGAATGCAGAACTTGACCCAGCGATAAGTACGGAAGCTGTGCCAGAACCTTCTCCAACTTCCCCACTAACACGCCCAAGAATCCGACATACATTTCATCCTATATGCTGACTAAATCACTGTCTGGGGTAATCGACGCAGTGATACCGATATGGAACACAACGTGCAGTCAGTCCTCAACATCATCGACTCAACGCGTGCGGCCTAGCCTGCTCCACTTCCGAATGAGAACTTTACCTCTACCGTCCCACGCAGCACTACCCCGCCAACGGCCCTATCTCGCTCACTCTAGAGAACATTCCCATTACCCTGCTCTCCTAAATTCGAATCCTGGGCGTCGTCCTTCACTTCGACGGTGCGCACGGCAACGCCATTCAGATTCTCCTTACCGAGACCCAGCAAGCCACCCGTCTTATTCGGCTTGTGGCGAACCGGCGCGCGGGTCTGCTAGAGCGGAACACTGTCCGCCGGACCCAAGTTTACATCAGGAGCCGCACGGCGCATTTATTCCCCTACCTCAGGCCTGGACCTGAAGGAGCGGGACCGCATCAATGAGCTTCTCAGAAGCTGCACGTAGGTCGCCCTCCGCATACCCCCCAACACCTCTACTCCCGGCACCTCAAACTCTGCACGTACAACACGTTTGAGGTGCTGGCAGAAGCCACCCTAAAAGCGAACCTGACTCGCCTGTCGGGTACCGCGCCAGGCCGCACTCTGTCAGCTAGGCATCGCCCCGATAAACCATCCTACCGAGGACGTCCCCCTAGCTCCAGACCTACGCTCCCATGTCATCATCCTTCCCATCCCAAAGAACATGCACCCCGAGCACGACGGAGAACGCAGGGTAGCCCGCGCCAAAGCCCTGCACAAGCTGTAAGGAGACAGTTTCGAGGTAGCCTTCGTGGACGTGGCAGCGTACTCGTTGGGCTCCCGCATGATCCTCGCCGTCGCTAACAAACAGGCCCGATTAATCGCATCAGGCTTCACAACCACAGTCTCATCTGAAACTGCAGAAAGAGCGGCCATGGAGCTCGCTCTCATCGCCACCTCTGCCACCAAAGTTATCTCCGACTCAAAATCCGCCCTATACAATTTCGCCAAAAGCCTGATATTCCGCACCGCGGCTCGTCTTCTGTGCTTCTGGCACCCCACCCACACCGTAGCCCTTACCTGGATTCCCGCACACGCAGGCCTCGCGAATAACGAGGAGGTCCACTACCTCGCTCGAAGTTTCTCTTTCCGAGCCGGAGTTGGAATTCCACCGCCATCCCAGGAGCATCTGCTTAAGTTCATAGATATTCTTACTTACTACCGAGGTACCCGGTGCGTTTACGCACCGCCGGCTCCGTCCCTAGCCTTAACAGAGGCCTCGCACTGGCGCCGACTCCAGACCTGTACTGCTCCCTACCCTATTCTCCGTCATGCCCGCTACCTCGATCAATTCCTCTCCTCATATATGCTCTGCAGGACACCGGAGGCTTTTTTCACGTCCTCCTCACATGTTCTACCTTCCCACACCCTGCATCACCAACCACGGCGGAGTCACACTGGGACGCTCTACTGGCTAGCTCCGTTGCTGCTGGTCTGCGCCGGATAATTATCGACGCCCTGAAGCGGATAGCCCTCCAAGGGCTGTCCATTGCGCTGTGAGGGCAGTCCCCTAAGAGCTGCCTCGTCCCATGTTATGGGGTTTGCCCCCCTCTGTATTGCTTGGCAACCAGACTGTTATGCTAAGTGTGGCATCCACCACCCTCTTATGCTAAGTGTGGCATCGAGATGGGGAGAACCGAGAACGTGGGAAAGCTATTGAGGAGTCAAGCGTAGCTATATGAGGGGCTCTGCTTGACATAGGTTTGAATGGAGCCAAATGTCATCAGAACCAAGGAAGCATTGGAGAATGTGTTCTTTTTGTAGTTTCGGTGTTCGTAAATAGGCAATGAGTAAGTATTTTGTTTTTTTGGCGATAACTGATTACAAATTACAAGAAGACATCTACAAACAATTATGATAGTCGGAAATGCGAAGTTTGAGCATAGCTGCGTACTTGTTTTCACGCCGCCTGCCATGGCTGGCATGTAGTGTCTGTTGCTGCTAGACACCTTCCGGGATCTTCCTGTGGCGGCCACTTTCGGTTTGTCCACTCTTGCGCTATCGCTGTGGCAGGTGTCATTTCGCTTTTCTACTACCTACCAACACGGAAACTGTCACACACTACCAGTCAGGAGGCGTGTTACGCCGACTAGCGCCGATACCGACGACGCGGAACCCAGGGGCGCGCGCATAAAGGCTGTGCTGCGATCTGAACCAGCGACCTCTGTACGGTACGCGTGGTGCTTAGCCAGCTGAGCTGTGGATTGAACAGCCGAAGCCATAGCTCATTTGGTAGCACATTAGGAGAGGAGTAACTTCCTCGTAATTTCGGCGTTCTGGCCTCAAAAATGGGAAATAATTTTGTGTACGAGGTTTAACGATTAAAGGCTGGCTTCGATGTTGAAGTATCATTACAGGCTGCAGAGAGTTTCAAGAAAATGCAACAAACATAAAAGTCCAGTCACTCCATTTTAATACAATTCCAGATGTAAAGGACCGAAAATTTCTTGCTTTTGATTTTGGTCCCAGCTCCCACGTATAAGCGGAGAGCGCCATGAAAATTGCTCTTGATCAACATATTGCACTAGTTTAGTTTTCAAAGCTATATCCTCTCGCGGACGTCAACAGGGCTCTCGCGGGCGTCAAATCAGTATGCGGAGCAAAGCACAGAGGCCGTACGCGTCCTGCGCCACCGGTATTATGTAATAGGCTCCTCTGTAATGTGTTAGCGTGTACATACGGCCACTGGCAGATGATCGATCGACCTAAAGACAGGGAGAGCATATTTCATACTTTCTATAAATAGTCACGAAGATTTTCCAGAGCACTGCAAGATTTCCTCAGTTGTTTCCCCCTTTCTTAATCGCGCAGAGCTTTTAGAGCTTGCTAAAAATCACCGGCCAGATGCCGGGAGACGCCGTGCTGAGACCTGTATTAATTCCACTTGAGTTTGCCTGTTAGATAAAGACGTAATTTCTCGAATGATAGATGAGCTTCTGGTTTATGGGTTATGGCGGTTTAACGTCCCAAAGCGACTCAGGGAATGAGGGACGCCACTTGACCTTCTCTAACAGTCGTCCCGCATATAATGCATTGTTTGACAGATTTTCCTTTTGATTTCATTGATTTCGTTGTTTCACACATGTTCACACGTTTTCGCTAGTGCGTTTCTGTCGGTTGATGGGAGGTAGTTCTTTCCAAGCGCAGCACCGTACTCGCCACGTCATTTTATGGGTTTTTTTCCACGTTTATGCCCTTTCACCGCCAAGCGACACCAGTTTCTAGTGACGGCGCCGGGTTTTCGACTTGTTACGAACCCAAGTCCTCATTAAAGTGAGGTTGCCTATAGGGTGCCTCGATGCACTCTGCGCCTCCACTTCTAGTGAGGGGAGACAGCCTCTTTCCACTGGATCGCCATCTTGATTTCGCCGTCTTCTGTTGCGCGCGCTAAGCCTGTGGTACGGCTTCGGTGTGGCAGTGCAGGCAATGAAGTAACGTGACTGAACTAAAAAGAAGTATTAAATACGTGTTTTGTTTTGTGCGCGTTAATTGCAGGCATTGCGGTTGCACAGCGATCGACTAGTTATGACTGGCTGTTGTCGTCTTCAGTGCACTTGCTGCAGTCGAAACGGGCAGTGGCTACCCAGTGTTTATTAGTATCAGTCCGCAGTATTTGTGTAACAGAACTGCGAAGGATTATGCTCCATTCGTTCTTCGAAAGGAGCGGCTGCTCACTAGACCGCGAGGTTCTCGGGAAAAATGGACGATGAATAGCCAAATAATTATTTTTGCGCAGTTAACATCCGCTTTTGAACATCCTCTGAGACCTCTCTGTTTTAATAAGACAAGAAATGTGCATAATTTTACGCATTAACTGCAAATTTCTCAATCAAACGGTTCGTCGTGATCAACTCATAATATCTTCATTGTTTTTGTTTAGTGGCATGTCCAATACCAAAAATCATGCAAGAGAGTTGCGTTTCAGTCTTGAGGATGTTGAGTGGACGTAGTTGAGGGTACGTTGCGATGATGTCTTCCTAGTTCAAAAATTTCCTCAGTAGGTTACCTGAGTATTCACGACAAACAAAGAAACAAGCCAGGAGCAAGTTATTAAAACTCACTGATCCTCAATAAACATTGAAAATATAAAATGATAACCACTACCTGTAATGCAAACATTCTTGCATTCGGGATTGGCTAACAGTCACGTTCTTTTGATCCGGTTTAGAACTGAGCCGGTAAATGAGTATGAAAAAAAAACACAAAACTTCAGCCAAACCAGAAAGGTACTAGTTCTTCTCAGTGGTTTAAAGTGCCTGTCATTTCTCTTTCTGTAAAGAAATACAAGGCGCTAAGATCACACGTGGATAAAATATTTTCAGAAGCGGCGTATGAGTCACTCATGTTTACTGATTCAAATAAACCATTCCGGAGTCCCCAAGGCAAATTCAATATAGACAGCTAAGCTGCCGCCACCAGTCATTGGAGCCGCCGCGGTGGCTGAGTGGTTATCGCGCTCGGCTGCTGGCCCGAAAGACGCGGGCTCGATCCCGGCCGCGGTGGTCGAATTTCGATGGAGGCTAAATTCTAGAGGCCCGTGCACAGTGCGATGTCAGTGCACGTTAACGAACCCGAGGTGGTCGAAATTCCCAAAGCCCTTCACTAAGGCGTCTCTCATAGCCTGAGTCGCTTTGGGACGTTAAACCCATATAACCCAAACCAGTCATTTCAAGACCCTCTCGTACAAACGCGTTTAATGTCCTTTTTAGTGCATGCATACCCACAAGCATCCGCGAAAGCCCCGAGTGCGAACAGTGGAGAGCGCTCATTATAACCTATGGAAGTATCGGTAAACAGCCTTTTAGACGGAAAGCAAGTGTGGGCACGCTCGAACGCAAGTTGGGTACGCACCTAGGAACCCCTGCCTCGAGAGCGTTAAAGCGGATTTCTATGCAAGAGCCCGACAATCCTGTGTGGCTCATTACTACGCCATGGGAGCGCGCAAAGAAGACGAAGCGACACGAGCCGCGTTACAAAAAAGGTTGGGCTGCGACTCGCCTCGAGGAGATCTGAAAAAAAAAAAACTTCCAGGCCACTTAAGTCTGCTTACGCGCAGGAATGCAGAAGCACAGAACTTTCTAGAATGCGTTTTTTTTCACGACGCCACCACGCGATATTTTTATTTATTGTTTAATATTTATATTATAATTTTCCACCTTATTTGTTTTTATTTCTGTTCTTATTTGTTTTATTTTTGTTTATTTTTAATAAGCTTTTTATTGTAATTTTTTCACATACTTAAGTTTACTTACGTGCAGTAACTCGAAAACATGTAACTACCTTGAACGCGAGTTTTTTTCCACGACACCAGTACGCGAGCTTTTTTTATTTGTTATTATTACTTTTGCTGTTCTCATTTTTGTTTTTGCTATTTTTTATATGTTGGCGTCCGTGGCTGTTTTTACATCTAGGTGCTATGTCGTCAACCACGCCTATTGTGTCGTCGAAATGTAATTAAGTAATTGCAATTCATCAACCAAATGTTTCCCATAACAATATTTCATCATGCACTAACACAATCAAAATTTTGCATATTTATCTTCACAGAACGACGCAATCGTGCGGAGAAAGTTTTGCAGACACGAAACATGGGAGTAAAACACGGGCTTTGTGACGTCGAAGTGTATTTTTCACGTTTAATTAACTAATCCTAATTCGAGAACTAAATTTTTTCCACAGCAAGATCTCATCACGCACTATATAACATGATCAATCTTTTGCACATATATCTTTATAGAACACCAAAATCATGTGGAGAAGTTATGTCGACGTCCGTGACATTTCTGACGTTGAAGAGTAATTTTCGTGTTTAGTTAATTAACTATTTAAAACACATCGACCAAAAATTTCCCAGAGCCAGATCTCATTACACACTACCTAACACAGCCAAATGTTTGCACATTTGTGTTAACACAAGGACGAAAGTCGCGACAGAACCGTCTAATGCTCCCACATTATTAAATGAAACCGTTCTGGAGTCCAGGAGATGACTGGTTTAGGTCATGTTTCCGCCTGCGCTCTACAGCTGGTGACATGCGGACTTGATGCTTGTGGCCCTTGCTGAGACGAGGTAGAGTAATGGAGCGTCACCAAGACCCGCTCTTTACGCAGAACGCGGAACGCAGATCGGTTCCGAGTCCGCTGCCTTAGGTCCCAGATCCCCTCTCACCTACTGCTCTACGCATGCCACCCTACTGGTAAGCAACCCAGCACTCTGGTTTCTTCAGATGGAAGGCCACTTCGGCCTGGTCCTGATCACATCGCAAGCCACGCTGTATTTACATGTATGCTGCCTACTTCCTACCACCGTTGAAAAGGTTGCCCATATCCTGGCCTGCTTCCGGTAGAACCCGTTGGCGGATTCCAGCGATTAGTTCAAGGCGGCGACTTCTGCACTACAGCGCCGGAGCGAACACGTATTCAAGAACTTCTGTCTGCTGAGCAGCTTGGAGATCATCGCCCCATTCAACTGCTGCGTGTACGGTGCAGCTTCTCGTCAGATGAGCCCCGCCCGCGGATGATACTCTCGTATGTGACCTCTTCCTCCAGTTGCTTCCGGCGAACATCCAGATCATCCTGGCCAGTGCCTCCAAAATGGACCTCTCCAAACTTGCCGATGAGATCATAGAGGTCGGCAGCTTCTCTCTCCCTTGGCCAGCGTGAGCTGTGCACCAGCCCACCTCTTCAAGCTCTAACCCGCACCCGCCCTCACCCGGAGCAGACGGCTGCATCTACATGTATCGATAAGCTCTGCCACCGCATCGATGAGCTTATAATTGTCACAAAGCCTCGCGGCCGCCGTGCACCTCGCCTACGCCAACGGACCGCGTACGAGGGAGGGCATACCTCGTCCCGTCCCGGTTTTCAGGAGCACGGTTCGACCTTACTATCCACACTGCCGCTCTTGGGCACGAAACCCGACGCCCGACCGCTGGTGGAGGCGGGCTGTCAAGGCCAGGAGCTATGTCGCCTTTTCGATATCACTGACAGGACCGCCGTCACCAAATTCCTGATTGATGCCGGCACCTAAGTCAGTTTCCGTTATGCTGCACGCCACGACCAAACTCACGGCCACTTGTCTGCCTCCTCGCCGTTGAATGCACACGCATTCCGGTCGGCAAGCTGCGAAGCAAAGTCTGTTGGACGAGTTTGTGCAGTGCCAACACGTACAAGCGCACAAGAACCTGGACAAAAGACTTGGGCAACATGAGCGCTTACTTCCTACTGAAGGTTTGTTATAACGAAAGAAAATTAACTACACTTTGCTGCATGACATCAATTGACACCACTTCCGACATCAAGTGGCCGTCCACAAAAATATTTTTTGGCGAGTCAGTGTAAAAGATAATGCAAGCAGGATGCACCCGCTTTCCTATTCAAATCTGCCTCTATTATCTCTCTCACATCATGGCATTTATTGCTTGGCCACTATCCTGCACGCACTGACGAATTACTTACACGGCCTTTTAATTTTCAGCGCAGTCTTGACAGCGCTCATACAGATTTCCGTCCCTATAATTACCAACCTTCCTCCGGTGCTCCAGCAGCCTTTCATTCAGACATCTAGCAGTTTTTCCGCTACCCCTGGAGCCGCACGATAGGAGAATCTCGTACACTACACCAGAATCCCATGCTACGAAAGGATCACGATGCTTGAAAGTGCATGCCTCTTTTGGATTTTCGAAAGGATTAGACATTTTGACTAATTTCTCCGACTTCTAATGGGCCGAGAGCACCACTCTGCCGTCACTGAGTTTCCCAATCGTCTTTAGGTGATGCGAGGTATTGTGCCAGTATGGAATTGCCACTTTTCGGTTTCCATTTCATTCGCTCGGGTGCTTGCCCTTTTGCTGTTTTCAAAATCCCTTCTGATACAGATACAATGAGGCTCATGAGATAGCCAGCTGGCTCGAGACGCATAACTTTGCATCGGAAACTATGACTCATAATAGCATCATTTTTTGAGGGCATAATTTAGGCATTGTTTAGCAATTGCTCACATATTTCTAATGGCATGAGTGAAATGGTAAGGGGGTTTGTTAGCCCTTGGATGGTATTCCCAAAACCTAGGTTTCTCAATGAGAGTTAGCTTCCAATATAAAATAAGGGGTAGAAACTGGTTCACATTGGCCAGGAAAACACCGCACACTTGTAAAAAAGTCTATAAAATCATCAACATACATGAAAATGTGGTTGTATGGGGTTTTATGGCGCATAAGAAACTATGGCTATCATGCGCCAAACACAAGGTTAGATGATGCTATGTCAAGTGTACAGAGGTTACATTATAATAGATTTAAAACACTGGCTTTCTTTAGAAACTTACAAACAAGTGAAAATTCGACGAGTGTTTCCTCGCCTAAAAGCAATGCGGGATGAAATGGAATGTGTTCATTGTAAAATACCGTAAAAACTTTTTGTCTAAGTTGTTCGAGATGCGAACAAGAAATTAAAATGTGATTTACTGTGAGCTCTTCACCACATATTTCACACACAGGTTTGTCTTTTTTTGTTAATAAGAACTTATGGGTGATGTGTGTGTGACCTATGCGTAAACGACATAAAATTACTTCGATAAAACGCTCTTTATGGTGGCATGATTTCCATTCTTTTATAATGGGCTTTATGGTATGCAGCTTGTTGTGTCCTTCATTTTCCCAAGAAGCTTGCCACTTGTCTCTTAGTCTGCTATGCACTAACTTCATGTAATCCCTAGGAGGCAAATTCACATGTTTTATTTTCATGGTTCTGGTTTGTGCAGCACACATGTCGGCTCTCTCATTGTCCTGAATGCCAACGTGACTGGGAACCCAGCACAATTTTATAACATGTTTTTGTGTTGTGACCTTTACTATATTATGTATGATGCTTCCAATCAGTGGCTCCGTGGCATTTTTAGAGTTTAATGCTGTAAGGACGCTCAGTGAATCTGTATAGATGATGCTGTTTTTGATGTTTTCATTTGTTATTTTCTGCACCGCAACACTAATAGCATAACACTCCGCGGTGAAAACTGTAGCACATGAGGGAAGTCGTACTGCATTTTCATTTTTTCCTTGTATTACTGCGCTTCCTACATGAGCATGAGTTCTTGACCCGTCAGTATAAAATGGAGTGTAATTTCTGTATTTTTCTTGTAGTGCTAGATATTCTTGTATTATCTGGTCGTGTGGTGTACAAGTTTTCCTGAGGCGTGTTAGTGTGACGTCACACACTGTGGGAAGAGTGTACCACGGTGGTAGCGCTTCGCATCTTGGGGCAATATTTTTAATTTCATTTAGCATGTTTAGTGCTTGGCATTTTTCTTCGAAGCGCAAGAGCAACGGCTTAATTGCTTGAGGCTTGTTGTTGAAGAGTATTCTGGATGGGCATTTCGTGACGATTGAGTAACAGAGATGTTTGGGGTGAGAAAGGATTTTGAGGATGTACGTACAAGTTAGTGCAGTTCTTCGATCTTCTAAGGAAGGTTCATTCGTTTCCACATACAGAATTGCTATTGGTGAAGTTCTGTAAGCACCAGAAGACAACCTTAAACCAAGATTGTGGATAGGATCTAGTCGTTTGATGTAGGACGGTCTTGCTGAGCCATATACTATGCACCCATAGTCTAACTTAGAGCGAACCAGAGAACGATATATATGTAATAGGCATGCCCTATCAGATCCCCAGCGTTTTCTTGACAGTAGTTTTAGCACATTGAGGGCTTGGGAAGCTTTTTTCTTTAAGGTGTTTATATGTGGCAAGAAAGTGAGCTTTTTATCGAAAGTTATCCCTAGAAATTTATGCTCTTGTTTGACAGGTAATTGGGTTTGGTTTAGATATATTGTGGGGTTGGCCTGTAGGCCTCGTCTCAAAGAGAACAGAACCGCTACTGTTTTCTGAGGAGAAAATCTTAATCCGTTTCTATCTGCCCAGGTAACCAGTTTATTTATTGTTATTTGTATCTGTCGCTCACAGGTGGGTATGCTGGATGACGTGCATGCTATTTGGAGGTCGTCTACGTAAACAGAGTACATTATGGATTTTGGGATTACTTTTCCTATTGAGTTCATTTTGATGATGAATAAGGTCGTGCTGAGGATGCACCCCTGGGGTACGCCAGTTTCTTGTGTAAAAGTGTTGGAGAAGGTTGCACCTAGGCGGACTCAGAACGTGCGGTTGGTTAGGAAGTCATTCAAACAGCTCAGCATCCTGCCGCGGATACCTAGGTCCGCTAGGTCACGGAGGATACCGAACCTCCACGTGGTATCGTAAGCCTTCTCCATGTCGAAGAAGACCCCGATACAGTGCTGGTTGTGGATGAACGCTTCCCGAACTGTGTTCTCAAAGCGAACGATGTGATCGGTTGTGGAACATGTCTTTTTAAAACCGCACTGGTGTATATCTAAAAGTTGCCGGGACTGAAGTATGAAGGTTAGTCTGATGTTTAGAGTGCTTTCGAATGATTTTGCTATACAGCTAGTGAGTGCTATTGGCCTGTAACTGGTGGGAGTAGTTGGTGGCTTGCCAGGTTTTAGGAAGGGTACTATGATTGCTTCTTTCCATGCTTGGGGGATTTCTCCACTCATCCATATTTTATTGAAAAATTTTAGGAGAGCCTCTATGGCAGTCTCAGAGAGGTGAGCAAGCATGGCATAATGTATATTGTCTGGGCCTGGTGCTGTCATTTTACCGGATGTTAGTACTGTGTTTAGTTCCTGCATTGTAATAACCTGATTGTAGTCTTCGTGTATGCATGTTTTAAAGGGAAGTTTTTGTTTTTCTACTATTGTTTTGTGCTTTTGAAATGTTTGTGTATAGTTGGATGAGCTTGAAACTGTAGAAAAATGCTCACCCAATATGTTGACCTGTTCTTCTAATGTTGTTTGAGTACCGGGTGTTGTTAGCATTGGAAATGTGAATGGAGTAAAATTTCCAGTGAATTTCCGCACCTGCTCCCACATTTTCTTGGATGTTATTGAGCTGTTTATGGAGGATATGTACTGTTGCCATGATGCCCTTTCTGTGTTGCGCCTGATGTATCGTGCTTTGGCTCTAGCCCTTTTGAAGATGAGCAAGTTTCCTGCAGTGGGATATCTGCGAAGGTTGCCCCAAGCCTTGTTTTGCTGCTTTTTAGCCGATGAGCATTCATTTGACCACCAAACTTTATGTGTTTTTCGTGCAATTTCAGACGTTTGTGGGATGGCTTCTATTGCTGCAGATATTAAGCATGTGACAAATTTTTCATTTAGTTCTTCTATAGTAAGGGTTTCGGCATATTCTTTTTCTAGTGTGGCCATCGTTCTGAAAAGTGCCCAATCGGCGAGGTGAATTTTCCATCGCCGTGGCTTCGTAGGGATGATGGATGTAGCTGATGTTAGCTTTAAAACTGTAGGTAAGTGATCACTTCCCCGAGGGTCGTCTAAAACGTCCCAAATAAAATCATTAAAAACCGATGGTGATGCAAACGCTAAATCTAGGCAGGTCATTTTTCCAGAGCTGGGGCAGCAGTACGTTGCTTTTCCAGTGTTCATTAAACATATGCTATTTGAAAGAATAAAATCCTCGATGAGCTGACCCCTGGAATCAGTATGCTCACTTCCCCAGAATGAGGAGTGTGCGTTAAAATCCCCAATTATGACATATGGCTCAGGCAACTGTCCCAGAAGTTCTTCTAGGTCATGCATAGTAATTGTGTTGTGTGGTGGTATGTACACAGAACATATTGTTATTGTTTTATGACTAATGATGTTTACTGCGACCGCTTCTAAGTTCGTCTTTAATGATACCTCTCTTGCAGGGACATCGCTTTGCGTAATGATAGCGACGCCTCCTGAGAGTCGGCTAGCTTGTTCTCGGTCTTTCCGGAAAAAAATATATTTTTTTAAGATGTTTGTGTGCTGTGGCCCAAGGTTCGTTTCTTGCAGGCACACAGCTGTAGGTGCCATTGTTTTGAGCATATCGGTTATGTCTCTGTAGTTTCTGTGTAGACCTCTACAGTTCTATTGTATTAGATATGCCATTGTGATAAGTTGGGGATTGGGGAAAGTCACTTATTTTCAGGAGCAGTGATTCGTGGTTTCCCTTTTTTCTCTAGGGAGTCTCGCCGCCGCTGCAGCGGTGGCGAACTAGGAGTTGTATCCATCGCCACTTTCGTGGCGCCGGATTTCTGCGGAGATTCCGCGGATGCGTGTATTTTAGATGTCCGCGGACATTCGCTGACATCCATCTCCTCCACGGTGGACGTGGAGGATGCTTCTTGGTTGCGATGGCCCGTGGCCTTCGCATTCGTCTTTTTTGCTGGCACCGCTGAACCAGGCCCTGCTCCAGCGGCAGAGTCTTTTGGGCCAGTAGTTGCCTTCTTATAGGGGTGGGGCGACAGGTCCAGTTCAGCATAGCTGTTCTGGGTGTCTATCGCCGAGGATGCCACTGCTGAAAGTAGGGCCTGAGGGCCTCCGGCGAGGACCGCGTGGTCTTCCCGCGAAATTTTCAGCCCTGTGGACTGTGTCATTGACTTCTGTGGTGGGGACTTGGTTGTCGACCCCAGGTCCTTCGGATCGACCTGTGTGCCGACAGAAACCGAAGGCGGCGGCGGTCCCCGCGTCACCGCTTCGGAGTATGTCCCTTTCTGTTGGAAAGAGACGCGTTTTTTTGCTTCAAAGTAGGACAGGTTTTCTGTGGTCTTCAAAGTTATGATTTGTTTTTCTGTTTTCCAAACTGGGCACGACCTGGAGTACGCGCCATGTGCGCCATTGCAGTTGATGCATTTTGGAGTGCGTTCGCATCTTTCTTCTGTATGTGCGTCTTCTGCGCATGTGACACACGTGGGTTTGCCCCAGCAAGCCAACATGCTGTGTCCAAAGCGCTGGCACTTGAAACATCATCTCGGATTTGGTACGTATGGGCGGACTTTACAATGGAGGTATGCGGCGTGGATGGAATCAGGGAGAGTTGTACTATTGAAAGTTAGGACGATGTGTTTTGTCTTGATTTCAGCATTATTTCTCCGGATGGTTATTCGTCGGGCTGCTATTACTCCTTGTTCAAGTAGTTCTTCTTCCATTTCCGCATCCGTACTCTGTAGGAGTTCATATTCAGATATGACGCCCTTTGAGTGGTTCAGGGTGCGGTGCGGGGTTAGCTGTACGCTCATTTCTCCAAGATTCTGTAAAGACATCAGTTTCGCGCTCTGTTCTTTTGTGTTTATTTCTACAAGGAGATCTCCGGTTCGCTGCTTTTTTGCTTTGTAGTTTTTGCCTACACAGCTTTTTAGGGTGTTGGCGATGACAAATGCAGACAGGTTGGCTAACGGTTCATCAGTGTTTGAGTGAACCATGAAAAACTTCGGAAACGTTTCTGGTTTCTGTGGCATCAATTGTTTCGCATCGGTGCGACTCCTTTTTGGGAGCCGATCAGATTTTTTTGAAAATTTTTCCATACGGCATGTACTGGCTAAGGGTTCCAAATACTTTGTCGCCTCTGATTCACCCTTATACACAGAGGAAGGTCCCGGGACTCCCCCCCTGGTAGACAGACGAGGAGCCCATCGGCCGAGGATTGACCACTTCCTCGACCGCCACCGTTCAAGGTTTCTTCCCTCCACCTTTCAACCTATCGCCACGGTACGGATGACAGCTTCGGTATGGGGGCTAAGGGTCCGTGGTGGCGCCAAGCACCAACACCTCGTTACACAAGGTGCCCTTGCGGGAACATACATGAAAAGTCACATTTTTAAAAATGTTGAGAGGGTAAGAAACTACTACGTCACAGTGGGCTAAAATTATATTACTATGAACCTCTTGCTGTTGAATCAAAACCTGGTCATTCCATTAAATGTAAGTTGACCTTGGATAAAACGAAAGAAATTTAAGAAAACCTTCCAGTAAAAAAACATGCTGCATTTAAAGAGCTCTTGACCCAAAACCATCAGTGCAGTCTTTCCTACAAATGAAGGGTTTTCTGATAGCAATTAGTATTACAAAGACTTAATGTCAAAACAAGAGGCCAGAAGACACTTGTTGTGATTGAAGTTTGAAAACCCCATAAGTTTTTCAGTACTTTGAATATGAAAAAGATCATAAATCACAAAATGATTGTTTTCTTTACTGGAACAGCGCGACTGATTTTTTCAATGTGCCATGTTTCAATACAATCATCCTCAGAAACAACTTTTTTTTGTGCGCGGCCACTTGATATCGGCAGTGCTATTAGTTGTCATGCAGCAAGGTGTATTTCAAGTGTTTTTGTGTCAATAAACTTTCAGTTGGAACAAAGCGCTCGTGGTCTTCAAGTCCTTCTTCGTCAATGTCCTTGTGCGCTTGTACGAGGTTGACAATCTTCTTTCTGTGACAATGAAATCAGCCTTCCGTCTAGTTTTTAACGCGACAGCGTTAATGGCTGCGCTGTCAAGAAAATCGGTATCGACGTTTTTGGCGTCAGCGTTGTTGGCGTCGGCTTTGAGAAGGAAGAAACGCGACGATGGCTCTGGCAGGTGTTGCCCAGAGAGCGACCTAGGAGCCAGGTGGGCCACCTAGACACGTGACCTTGCTGAGTCATTAATATCTCGTCATAATCAACATCACACTCACTATGCCCACTGCAGCGCAAATGACACTGCCATGTCTTTCCAATTAACCCTGTCCTAAGGCAGCTTCGGCCACCGTATCCCCACACTCTTCTTAATCTCATACGCCCACCTAACTTACTCTCGCCCCCTGCTACGCTTGCCTTCTCTTGTAATGCACTCTGTTATCCTTAAGGACCAGCAGTTATCTTGTCTTCACAATACATCCTCTTCCCAAGCCCATTTCTTCCTCTTGATTTCGACTAGGATGTCATTGACCCGCGTTTGATCCCTCACCCACTCTTCTCGCTTCCGGTCTCTTAACGTTATACCTATCATTCTTATTTCCATAGCTGTCTGGGTTGTCCTTAAGCTCAACACATTTCGTTTGCCGCAACGTTTCTGCCCGAAACGTGAGTACAGGCAAGAAACAGCTGTTACATGCTCTTCTCTTAAGAGATAATCATAAACTTCGACTCATGACTTGAGAGAACCTGTATATGCGGTTCACCTCATTCTTATTTTTCTAGTAATTTCTCTTTCATGATCCGAATTAGCGGCCAATAACTACGCTATGTGGACGTTTTCTCTTACTACTTCTGGCACCTATTTACCCATTTTGAACTGCTCTACCTTTGCGATAGTGTTCAACATTACTTTGATTTTCTGCATTTTAATATTAAGACCTACCGCTCTGCTCTCCCTGTCAAAATCAATAATCCTGTTTTATAACTCATCTCCTGAGTGACTTAGCAAAGCAATGTCATTAGCGATTCAAAAATTTCTTAGGGATTCTCTGTTACCTCTTATCCCCAAATATAGCACTGGCGAGATCGTGTCTCCCTGCCTGACACCTTTCTTTACTGGATTTTATCGATGACTTTTTAAAGTCAGTCTTTATAGGTATGCTCCCTGCTGACACCTTTCTTTACTGGATTTTATCGATGACTTTATAAAGTCAGTCTTTATAGATATCTTCCAGTATTTAACACAATACACTTCTACACCTTGATTCGGCCGTGCCTGCATGACTGCTGAGGTTTATACTGAGTTGAATGCTTTCTCATAATAAATTAAAGCTATAAATAGGGGTTGGTTGTATCCTGAGTAATAGTGTGAATGCGGATCATTGTCGGGTACTTTTTACTAAAGCCGGCCTGATCATTCGGTTGACTGAAGTCTAAGGTTGTCCGTATTCTATTTGCGTTTACCTTATATAAGTTGTAGGCAGCGGAAAGTAACGTGATTGGTCTGTAATTTTTGATGTCCTAGACGTCTCATTTCTTATAAATTGGGATAATTTTAGCGCTCTTCTAAGCTTCTTGTAAGCTTGAAATCATAGGGCATTTCATATACACGGTGGCCTGATCCTCTCCAGTTGCTTTCCTTTTTGCATTGCTCCTAAGACTTTCTTTACTCACTCTTTCGCTACTGGCGGGATGTCCCATTGCTGTGCGCTACTGGGTCTGTAATTCAACTTCTTATTACACTGGTTACTGTATAGATTTGTATAGAACTCTTCGGCAACTGTCTTATCTATATTGCTAATGACACTGACCGCTTTGTCTCTTACCGCATATATCTGGTTTTGACCGGTGCCTAGTTTCCTCTTCACTGCTTCTAGGCTATGCCCGCTCTTTAGCGCATTCCGGCTTTTCTCCATATTAAACTTCCTTCTGTCGGCTACGTCGCGCTTATTCATTAAGTTTGACAGCTCTGCAAGTCATATTCAGTCCGTAGGGTTAGACGCTTTCATGCTTTGGCGTTTCTTCATCAGATTTTTCGTCTTCTCAGATGGCTTGCCGGCATCCTGTCGAACCATCCTAACGGCTACTTCTACTGCGCTCTGCGTAATGATAGCTGTGAGATTCTAATTCATGGTTTGAACATCAAGAGTTTTCCTGAGTTAGGGCCAAATATCTCTTTGTCAGCGATATCTTGAATTCCTCTACTTTCCCTCTTACCACTGACATGCTAATAGGCATCCGCTGATTACTTCCGTTCCCTCTTTAGGTCAATGCTAATTCGAGACATTACTAATACGTGGTCTCTACAACGCACCCTCCCGAGGACCTTCAAATCCTGCACGATACCAGGGTGAGCGCATAATATGAAGTTATTTCGTTTTTAATGTAGGCTCTTCCAAGTCGAGTTCCTGTTCTCTCGTTTGCGGAATAAATTAGTCATGATCCGTAAATTATTTCTCTCTGCGAACTCTATAATAACCCCCGCCTGCTATTCCTGGAGCCCGTGCCATAGTAAACTACAGCCTAGTCTCCGGCGTGGTTCCTATTTACATTCGTAACTGACGTCGCCCCTCAGTACAGTGCCCTGTAATTTTACTTCGTTCATTGCTGTTCCCTCGTCTAAGATTTCAACAGTCTGGTCATCATGCCTGATGAAGGTGCGTAGGCCTGACCATCTTCAGTTGGTACCTCTTATTTAGCCTAATTACGATAGCTGCCACCCTCTCGTTAATACTATAGAAGTCCCTCATGTTGACAGCTATATCCCAATTAATGATGAATCTCATACCTAGTTTTCGTCTGTCCGCGAACCCACGATAGCAGAGTACATGCCCGCCCGTTAGTGATGTATTCTCATCTGTCCTCCTAACCTCACTAAGCCCTCTGTCATGCCATTTATTACCAGCCAGTTCCTCAAAACAACGCTGCTAGGCAATCCTCATTGAATGAAATTGTAGCGTTAGAAGTTGCCTGGTTCAGTTTCCAATGGCGACGGGTCCCAAGTCAGAAATTCGTAGTGCCTTCCGCTGCGTCGCAGGTCTGACCGCCGCCTCGGTCAGTTGCTCCGCAGTCGCTGAAGACTAAGGGTCGAGGGTTAATGGGTTTCTTCATAGAAGGTTGTGGCCAAGTACTACACCAGGGGTGCCAAATTTTGCTCTGATCAGAGAGTGTATTGTTGGTTTTGGTAACCCATATCAGCAAGCACCGCAGGCCTCCTTGTGTAACTCCATGGACATGCGGAATTTTTTTTGACCCGATGGAGATTAGCGCTCCACTAGGATTCAAACACCGGTCTTCTTGCATGCAAGGCAAAGGCAGATGCTTTACCTCTATGCCATCACTGTCCGTACCCGCCCGTATCGCAACATGCACACCGGATACTCAGCAAACTACTACGGTAGCAGGTGGCAGTTAATGAAAGATCGCTCGGGAAGAACAACCTGGGTCGCACAAGGCCCACCGCTGGGAGCACCTGTCATCTCAGTGCAGTTGCGCACCGCTTAACCGCTGCGCTGGGAGGGCATGAGGACTCCCAGGGATCTTTGAATGTAGAAAATGCCCTTTTACATATATGAAAATTACCACAGCGCCATACCCTTAGGGCGGAGCTTAAATGTCCCCTCTAATTTTGGATATATTTTCGTAATTGTAAAGTGCGTGCATACGTCATTGACGATTTCCTACTATTCATCATCTTTTTTTCGACGTCTTCTACCATTTTCTGGATTCGACCACTCACCTCTCGGTCTAGGGTCTTCCAACGCAGGCAACTAAAGATGGGGATCCTTCCTTCGCTGCAGTTGCCTATCCTCCATTCGACCCTTCAATACGCGAGTACACTAACCTCATCGCATTGCACACTACCTGTGCCGCTCGGGCTGTGTCACCTGTGCCATTTAGGATAGCATGCGAAGCACACAACCGCTGAGCTCGAGGTGCAGACTAACAGTCGCGTTTACGGGGCTCTTGCATTCTTCTATCAGCAACACCGCTGGCCGGCTTGCACAGCATGGTTGCCAATCTTGAGGACCTTGGTTGCCAGATCCGGTATGTCTTTCTCCCTCTAAAAACAGAAAAACAAACCAGCAGAATACTACAGCAGATCGATTCAAGTTATCCGCTGAAAGTCTTTGATATGCGAGGCGGGTGGGCTGTTTCCCTAATCGGGTGCTCCAGCGCAGGGTACCATTGAGGTGTGTGGGCAGCCGGGGCTTGATCTTCACACGAGGTACTCCAGTTGCCCTGGGACGCCTTTGGTGCCGCGCGGCCTGGAAGGGAAGCACAGTCACTAGCACCGTGTACCTTATAGTCAGGAATGGTTAGCAGTGACGGCTCGAACTCTACGTTTGTTCGAAGCAGATGTTGACGGTTGCGACGAAGCTGACTCCCGTCTTCCGTACGGATCATGTATGAGCGAGGGGCGACGGCTTTTTCTACGAGAACGTTTGTGGTCCACCCTCTTTTGTCGAGCAGCGTAATGGCGTCATGCTCGCCGAGTGCTTCTAGTGGGCGCCTATGATGGTGGGCTTGGGTGTGCTTTTTGACCTCTGATGCCCTTTGCCTGCAAAGCCGGGCATCTTTCCTTTTAACCACCTGTCCATAAGTACCTCGTACAGGGCTTTTCTAGCCTCGAGTGGTGCTGTCCTGGAATTTAGAAGCCCGATCCAAAAGTCTTCAATCGCATACAACGCCTTTCTGAGGAGACATTTCACAACGTTCACCCCCGTCTCTGTCAAACCCTTTGAGCGTGGAAAACCAGGACTAGAAACAACATGGGCAAATTCACACTGTCTTGCAAAAGCACGGAATGCCTGCGATGAAAACTGTGGTCCGCAGTCCGTGCATACTTCAAGGAGGATGCCTTGCTAGCTTTCACGGCCAGCTTTCCTATTATACAGTGGCTTGTAGTTCGAGGAAACAGCTCTACTTCATGGTAATTGGAATAGGCACTGTAGACTGCAAGGTCGTTCGTTTCGGCATGCTGGAACAAGTACGCGCGTACCTTAGCCCACGGTAATGCGGGACAATTTTTTTGTATTACCGGTTCACTTCGCTGCTTGTAAGTGAAACGGTGGCACGTTGGATACCTGGAAACTTTTTCAGTTATTTATTCCGCCCTACCGGGCCAATAAATCAATACTCTGGCCATTGATTTTCATTTTCCGACGCCCAAGTGACCCTCGTGCAGGCGCTGAAACATTTCGTTTCGCATGGACTTCAGAATGACAACTCTAGACCCACGCAACAGTATGCCATCCACACGATAGCTCAGCTGCGAAGGGAGCTAGACCCATTACGCTGTGTCCATCTTGTAAGGCTCGAAGGACTCGCCTTAGCTCATCGTCTTCACTCGTTTCTTTCGCTGTCCGCTTGGCTATAGTGTAGCTGACGACAGTGGAGAGGACGGCCGTTGTATGGATGGCCACATCTTCTAGTTCGCTTTCAGGTGGCTCATCGCTGTCGCATCGAATTATTGAGAGGGAAATGTTGAACGCCATGAGGCGCAGACATAAATGCCGCAGGCGAGGAGGCATGTCTGACAGGTTTTCTTCTGGGCAATGGCTATCAGTGGTCGATGGTCCGTTTTCACAATTGTGTCCACGGTAGTGATAAAATGGCGAAGTGCTTCACATGCGCACGTGACCACCAGGGTCTCTTTCTTAATCAGCGTGTATCTTGTCTCCGCGTCAGCCTGCACACGCGAAATGTACGCAACCGGTCGGCAGTGCTCGCCATGCGACTGCAAAAGTGCCCCCCCCCCCCTTCCCGAACGCAAAGCTGACGGCATCCGCTGTTAACTTGGATTGCTTCGACGGGTCAAATATGGCAAGCACCGGTGCTGTCGACAATGCTTCGACAATGTCGACAATGTTTTTCTTATCAATCGAACATGCAATCGCGTTTTAACAGGGCTCGCAGATTCGTAGTTTTCTCAGACAGGTTTAGAATGAACCTTCGCAAGTAGTTTACTGCGCCCAGTTGTTTCTGAACACCTTGTTTTGACGTTGGAGGCGGCAGATCGACTACACACCTATAGTCGGGTACAACTTAAGAAGGCAGTGCATTTGCCCCTCAAAGGCGGATGCACACGAGCCTCCGCCAATAGGCGCGCACTTCAGGTGACGTCATGAGCCGGACGGCCGGTGACCCCGCCGACGGAGAACATGCCTAACATGGCCGTCCTCGCTTCGAACTGGGCCGAGCGAGTCGCGTCAGCTGTGTGCGTCTCCCTTCGTCAGAGTGAATTTGAATTGTTTGTGGCCGTCTGTCATGTCGGAAATATTATTGCAAGCTTACGATGCACAACTTGTGCCGCGTGCGTTTGTTCTGAGCCATGAGGCGACGAAAAAAGGTTACAGCGAACATCGGTGACTGCGCTGCGCTGCGCTGCGCTTCGTCTGGAAACAGGATCCCGCAGCGGCACACCACTGCAAACAAACATCGTGCGTGTTTGTTCTACGGTGTTTTGTTTTGCTCCTAAGTGAAGTTACGACGAGGAGAATTTGCCAAAGTCTGGTACCTACTGTGAGCGGCGGGTGTGTTAGTGTACTGTGCCCCTGCGTTTCACGTCGGACGTGGCGAAGTGATGGAGCAAAACCATTCTCAGGATAAATGAGAAAAGCGTGCGCGGATGAAACCAACCTACGAGTTCCTCAACCGAAAAGATTTGCGGAAGCAACCTCCAACGCAAAGATTTGTTGCTGCCAGCTCAGCGCGCAAACGATCGATCGTTGGCAGCAGTACGATAAGATAGCCGAGCGTCTAGCAGGGCGTCGTTCGAGTGTTGTGTAGCACCGTCGATTGAGCACTTTCCACCAGTGCTAACAATCAGTGACTAACACGCGCTGCTTGAGCGAATGTCATTGGATTATTAACAGCCAGGCGTGTGGGAGCAGTGTTTGTTTCCTTAATGTCAGCCTTAGTACTAATATAAAATTACGACCGATACACTGGTGCCTTTACAAGGGAGCTTGGCATGAATTCGCGTCTCTGTAGGGCTTAGAATTCTTCACTCACTGCACGCGCCAGCTGTAGAATACCTGCTGTGACACAATCGCACATCAGTTGTGCTGTCAGCGCTCGACTTGCTTTCCCACAACACAGCTTTGCGCTGCTTTTCGATTGTTACGATATGTTGCTACTGAAACAATTCCAAGACAGTGAAGGCAACAGAGCCATTATGTACATCAAATAACAGTACGACAAAGTAGGCACAGCTGCTTGTGAACTGACTCCTAATACCTCTACTCGCGTCTGCATTAAATGTGTGTGCATGTTTTCTTGCGTGTTTGTTTATATTTGTTATTTTCCCTTTCTTGCATTTTAGATCTTAGTTTTCGCGCTCGCGTTTTTGTGCATGTGTGTGAATATGTTAGTGCTTCTGTGCGTGTATGTGTTTATTATTCCTATTTGTGTCCTTTTATTTTTGTGTTTGTTGTAAGCATGCTGCATCAACCTCTTCCTTTACAATTTCATTAACTCGTCTCATTCAAAGCACCAAGTCCTGTGAAAAGCAGGGCTGGCCTCTTCGATGCCATTAAATCCTTACATTCTTGTCTACCTTGCCTCCTCAGTCTGCCATCTTGCTGTGTTTTCTCCTACTATTCTGAACTTGCTTCTTGTGCTGTTGTCGCAACGTGATTAACCAACTTGCACTAAAGAAACTTCTCTCAGCTGTGACGACAGAAACATTGACCGATACAAAATGTTAAAAGCATCACGTGGCTTGCGCAATAACTTCGTCTCTTACCCCTGTTAATGTGTTTATGCATCAGTGCATACGGCAGCTCGCCAGGACTGCACATGAAAGGGTGCCATATTGTGCAACAGCATCTTGCTATGTTGTTGCATTCAGTCTTAATAAATAGATGGTTTCGCTGCCCGTCACATGTGGGGGTACACATTACATTGTGCAGTGGATTATCATTTCCTGTATTGATGCTTTCATCATTACAAATGCAGTTTTCTAGTGAATGGAGTCCAGCAAAGCAGTGCTGTGAGAGCTTTTTCAGCTTTCACCATTTATTACCTCACCAATATCACTGTCTAAATCTGGCCGTCATTTTGCCTACGGCTTGTAATGAACAAAGTGACAAACTAAAATACGTTCAACATTGCTGAGCATTTTTCCGGTACGTAAATATGACAAAAAAAAAATGCTACCAAAGTTATTCACGTTAATAATTGTGCTTGTATTCGCGTTAATGCCAGAGTCAGATAAATAAATTAAAAATTCGCTATGACGAGGCTGCGATTTCCAGTGCATACTGCTAACAGAGCCATAAAGCGTGCTCTGACTACTGTTATTTCAACATGGGGCCCGCAAACTCGACGATGGCTGCCTGAATGAGCATTTTGGGCCTCAATAAGCTAATGATGCTTTATATTTATTGTCTTATTCTCATAATAAACAATGCAACCACATGAATGTGTTTTGGCGTGCAAGCTGTGTCGGAGACAAAAGAGTTCAGACGGCGCCGTCCGGTGCGCGATGTTATCGGCCAACGAACCCAGGACGGCGGGAGTGCTGTGTGTGTGTGTGTGTGTGTGTGTGTGTGTGTGTGTGTGTGTGTGTGTGTGTGTGTGTGTGTGTGTGTGTGTGTGTGTGTGTGTGTGTGTGTGTGTGTGTGTGTGTGTGTGTGTGTGTGTGTGTGTGTGTGTGTGTGTGTGTGTGTGTGTGTGTGTGTGTGTGTGTGTGTGTGTGTGTGTGTGTGTGTGTGTGTGTGTGTGTGTGTGTGTGTGTGTGTGTGTGTGTGTGTGTGTGTGTGTGTGTGTGTGTGTGTGTGTGTGTGTGTGTGTGTGTGTGTGTGTGTGTGTGTGTGTGTGTGTGTGTGTGTGTGTGTGTGTGTGTGTGTGTGTGTGTGTGTGTGTGTGTGTGTGTGTGTGTGTGTGTGTGTGTGTGTGTGTGTGTGTGTGTGTGTGTGTGTGTGTGTGTGTGTGTGTGTGTGTGTGTGTGTGTGTGTGTGTGTGTGTGTGTGTGTGCGCGCGCGCGCGCGCGGGCGGATTAGGCGCGGGAGCCCGGATGGGAATCCCACGGCCTTCTCAGAACGGCCCTGAACCGGGCGGCGGTCTGCGGGGTCATCGGGCGGCTCGTTTGCCTGTCGCCGCTTTCCAGGAACGGCGCCGGAAAGGGGAAAAAAGGAGGACTCAGCCCGGCATCGGGACAGTGGTTGTGCGGGACGCTGATCGGAAAGGCCGTGTTTCCAACCTCTTCTGTAAAGTTTTCTTTTACCATTCGGTCAATTAAACAAGTTAAGTTTTACCGGATTATCTTGCTTCCTTGTGACCGGAAATATCGAACGCGTACGTGGAGCACGTATTCTTTCACGTACAACAAGTTTGGTGCCGAAACCCGGGACTTCTGCTGTGGATTTGTGAGATCATCGCTACATCGCTCCAACGCTCACGATCAACGCATCCACTTCACGTACGTCTCGGCAACGACGAATATCGATGTCATCAATCCGGTAAAATAATTGGCTAAACGAACTGTAGAAGAGAATGGAGCGCCTTTTAAAGAAACGAAGAGTGTTACGCTCGCAAATTACGAAGCTTACCAACGAAACTGAGGAGCGACAAGCGTCCCTCACAATTACAGAAGCTGTATCGTTTCACGCTCGACTCATTAAGCTGCAGCAACAGCTAGAGCACGTCAACGACGAAACTGAACCATTGGTACCGGAAGAAGATGCTGAAAACGAATATCAGCAAGTGTACGATTATCAAGACCGTATTACAGCGTGCCTTGCTGGACTGCAACTTCGAGTCGACAGTGGTTCGTCAACAACGCAGGCTGCCGTGAATTCGGCGGGCAGTGGCACTGCCATCCAAACGACCACGCCAGCCCCCATAACGACCACGTCGGTGAAGACGAGAGTAAAGCTGCCGAAAATTGAACTGATCAAATTCACCGGGCGGCGCTCGGACTGGCAGGCCTTTTGGGAAGTGTTTGAGCAGGTAGTAGATAAAAACGAAGACTTGACTGACACAGACAGGTTTCACTACCTGCGAGCATCGGTGACAGGCGATGCGGCTGCTGCGCTGGCGGGCCTTCCATCGACGTCACGATGTTACAACGACGCTATCCAACTCTTGAGGAAGCGGTTTGGAAACGAAGAACTTCTTGTGCAAGAACACCTCAAGAGTCTAATTGATTTGAAGCCGGTGCGTTCTTCGGAAGATGTCCGTGGTCTTCGCCGTCTCTACGACACCTTGGCGGCGCACATCAGAGGACTGGAAGCGCGCGGACGGAAGTTGGACACCTTCAGTTCAATGCTACTTCCGATTGCACAACGAGCAATGCCACGGGACATTCTGCTAGACTTCAACCGAAGGTGCGTTGTCGACACCGACCGCCTCGCCAGCGAGCAACAAGGCTCCGTCTCCGATGCCTCATCGCACACTACGGACGAGACTGGAAAAGGTACCGTCTCTTCATTTTCTAAGTTACTCTCCTTTTTGAGAGTAGAGGTCGAAAGCAGAGAGAACTTGGCTGCACTGCAAGGCATGGACCTCTGTCAACAACCTAAAGAAGGCACTAAAGAGAGTCACAAGCAGCTTCGTAAAACGCATGACAAGCATGTCCGATCCGCATTGATGTTGCATCAGAGCTCGAGCCCGCTGACCTGCTTCTTCTGTGACTCTAACGATCACCAAACGCGCAAATGCAACGCCTCAAAAAGTCTAGAGGAGAAGAAACGACTTTTACAGTCGTCCGGCCGTTGCTTTAGGTGCACGAGAACTGGACATCGGTCACGAGCATGCCGCGTAAACCTGCAGTGCAACAAATGCCGCAAGAAGCATGCCAGCACGATGTGCGACCCGACGTACTCAAGTAACAGGCCACCCGAAGCGAACCGAACAGTGACCAATGCACAGATAAGCCTCGAAGCTACGACCACGGGAGACAGCTCCGCTTTCAAAAGAACAGTTTTGTTACAGACCGCGACTGCGTTATGTACTGGAGAAAAATCCAACGCGCAGGTGCGAGTCCTGTTCGACGGAGGAAGTCAGCGCTCCTACATCACCTCTGACACTTCACGGAAAATGGGATGCACGCTTCTCGGGCATGAAAGGTTGACTGTCGGTGTGTTCGGAGGCCACCAAGAGGAACGCGAGTTCCCAAGAGTCAGAGTTACGCTAAAGATGAGGCGCGGATGTGGGCGCGAGCTCGAAGTGCTGGAAACAGATGTAATTTGTGACCAAACGATACCCTCGCCACCGGGAAATGTACTGCAAAAGTTGATATCCCTAGGGTACGAAGCAGCTGACTTCTCAACAGACAGCGGTGCAGAAAACGTTGAGCTGCTCATCGGGTCAGATCATTTATGGGACTTCAGGACGGGCAGATGCGTCAAATTAGGAAAACGACTGAGGGCAGTGGAATTATCAATTGGGTGGACTGTTCAAGGGCCTATTGAGAGTGATATCGAGCAGACAAACTGCCTCCACACCATGACACTGCGAACTTCAGTAATTGAAAAAGAAACAGCTGATATTCTGACCAAACTTTGGACCTTAGAATCAATTGGGGTGAATGAGAGCGAAGACAACGAAAAACCATGTGAGGCCTTGGAGTTTTCTGAGGACAACATCAAGTGAGACGGTAATCGTTATGAAGTTGCGTTGCCCTGGAAATCCGAGATTTCACTCGAGGACAAGGAAATTGCGCTGAAGCGACTCAATCAGCTGGCCAATCGGCTCAGGAGGGCTCCTGACCTGCTCCAAGAGTATGACACGACCATTAGGCAGTACGGTGTCTCCGACATTGCAGAACGGGTAGAAGACAAGACCAGCCGCAACCACTGCGTTTATCACATGCCTCATCAAGCAGTCATTCGCGATTCCCGAAAACTGAGGGCCGTATTTGATGCTTCCTCCCGCGGAAAGAATTCCAAGAGTCTCAATGATAACTTAGAGACTGGACCCAATCTAACTGCGACCTCGTGGGGCTCCTTCTTAATTTCCGCAAGTACCGAGTTGCACTTGTCACTGACATCCAACAGGCCTTTCTGCAAATTTCAATCCGAGAACAAGATAGAGACGCCCTTCGATTTTTTTGGTTCCGAGAGACCACACAGCCCGGTTCTCCGTTGCCTCCCATTGAAACGTGGCGCATGAAGCGAGTTCCGTTTGGAACCACCGCGAGCCCGTTCTTACTCTCCGCTACTCTTCAGCACCACCTGAAATCGTGCGAGGAAGGTTTTCCCCACACCGCGAGCCAGCTGCAGCAAGGCCTTTATGTAGATGACCTACTAACTGGTGCAGATGACGAAGAGGAGGCAGTGAAGCTATACACCGAGGCCAATGCAATCTTCCACGCCGCCTCGATGAAGCTGCACAAGTGGTCGTCGAACAACGAGAGGCTGCGCCAACTATTTGGGCAAGACTGTAACGAAACCAAGCCTCTAGGATTTGTGTCCGGTGTACTCAAAGTATTAGGACTGGCATGGGACCCCATTACAGATCGCCTTACCTTTGCGACTTGCGTCACAGAGGACACTGGTAAACCAGACACCAAACGATCCATGCTACAAACTACGGCACGGATTTACTACCCGCTGGGATGGCTGTCACCCTTTATTGTGCGGGCCAAGATCTTGTTTCAGAATCTGTGGCGACGAAACGTGGAGTGGGATGATCCCCTACCAAGTGATGTAGCCGAAAGGTGGCTTACGTGGCACGGTGATTTAAAATACCTCTCTGAAGTACAGGTGCCGCGGTACTATGGGGCGGACGTAAGCGGGCAGGCAACAAAGACGGATCTACACATCTTTGCAGACGCCAGTCCCGTGGCTTATGGGGCGGTCGCATACCTTACCATCGCCTCGGAGGACGGCCTGAATTCGACGGTCGTGATGAGCAAATCGAGAGTGGCCCCCCTGAAAGAACTCACTATAGCGAGGCTGGAACTCATGGCATGTTTGCTCGCTGCTCGACTATGCAGCTACATCCTAAGCACGATCGGACTGCACCCTGGTCGCGTAATTTTGTGAACCGACTCTGCGATCGCTCTCCACTGGATACGAGGAGACGCGGGACGCTGGCAGCAGCTTGTGCGAAACCGTGTATGCGAGAGTCAGCGCGTCACAGGCGGCTATGAATGGAGGCACTGCCCAGGAAAAGAGAATCCTGCGGACCTCCTGACGCGCGGCGTTTCCGTTTCTCGCCTTGCGGCCAGCGACGTGTGGTGGACAGGGCCCCAGTGGCTCCGCAAACCTGATGGCGAGTGGCCACGGGAACTAGTGCAGAACGCGTTCTCTGATGCGGAACTGGAGCTAAAACAGCTAACG